>NC_136411.1:392122717-392742404 GCF_051521515.1 Lactuca serriola | reverse complement strand
TCACCCTTAGAGAGCTGTGAGAAAACCCTAATCCATATTTGAGTGATTTAAGTGTTTTTGGTGTGGATTTTGAAGGCTTGAAGAGGAAGAAGAAGAAAGGAACAAGGAGAAGAGGTGTAGAGCAAAGATCCAAGGGCAAAATCAAAGTTCATTGAGGTATTCTTCGGATTCCTTCTGTTTTATGCTTTAAACCTCCATTAGAACACTTCTAGGGCTAGTTTGATGTATTTTCCAAACCCTATAGTTGTATGGATGCCTTAATAGGTCGAGATATCCTTAGATCTATTCATTTAGGAGTTGTAGAGCCCGGATCTATTGCCTTTTTGAAGACACTTTGCATGAGAACCCTAGATCTAGCCTTTATTATGCTTTTTGATCCATTTTATTTTTATGGATGCATATGGGCACGTAAAGATAGAATGTTTACGTGCTAATCGAGTTAAGGAAGCCCAGATCTATAAGTTTCAGACGATGGATTCAAGCAGAATCGAGTTTAGAGTAGCTGCATGGATGTGACTTGGCCAGAATGCCGGCCCGTTCAGTTAGCAGTAGTTTTTGGACTTCGGTCCAATGCAGTAGTTAGTATATTTGACGCCTCCGTGGCTCAGACAGGAGTTATGTGCTTATGCTAATTGATATGTGATGCTATGATCAGTCAACTTCGGATTTCGGTCCAATGTAGGGGACAAGGTCCCAGTCAGTTAGCTTCGGACTTCGGTCCGATGTAGGGGACAAGGTCCCAGTCAGTCAGCTTCGGACTTCGGTCCGATGTAGGGGACAATGTGACATCCCCAAAATCACGGCCAGAAAAGACCGGTTTGTTTATGCTTTGTTTAAAAATCAGAGTTACATTTTAAATGAAAGTGTTGCGGAATTTGTCCCAAAACAAGATATGATAAAGATTTATCAAAAGCATTTCCATAGAAATGTATTTCATTAAAAGACTTGGGATGTCATGTTCGTACATATCAAAAGCATAAACAGTACAATATAAGCCTTACTACATTATTTCATATCTACAGGCCTATATCCGTAATCCCTCGTCCAAAACATCACATCTATGCTCATGCGCCACTACCTGTAATTCATAAAACTGAGTGGGTCAGGCTTGGGAGCCTAGTGAGCACATAGGGTTTTCAACCCACAATAAATAAGTTTATTAATTTCATCGATCAACAATAACCCAATTACCCGTTCCCGTTATCCTCACTTTACGTCCCTAAATACCTATCATAAGGGACCTAGCCTAAGGATCATCATCGGGACGGACACTACTGCTAAGGGGATTCCTCAGCAATAAATGCCCTAAAGGCAACCATGTGGGGGATGGAGTACACCGATGAACATATCGTTCACAAACACCTACAGGTTGCGAGCCTGCTAGTGTTCCACTGGACTGTCTAGAAGAGTCCGTGGTCGTCATCCATACTCCGCTAGATGACAGAATCAACAACATCAACATCGAGGCCTCTCATCATTTTATCACACATCACCTATTGCATCTACCCATGTTTTACCCCAACATTTTCGTAGATATAAAATACATATACAGTTTAAATCATTGAAAACATGTATAACAACGTTCATCTAGCATAGATAGCAAATATTCAGATAATATGCACACATAGCACGTAATTTATATAAAATACTTCATATCTATGTGTAAGTTGAAAGTAGCTATGCACTCACTTGTTAAGGTGATGATTCCAAAATCGGGCAGCGCTTGCTTCTAACGATTCTATTTTCCTTCGACGAAACCTAGCATTATTATCGCTAAATTTTAGTCTAAATTTTTACCGTGACCAACTATTAGTCTTAGTATTATTATTATTATATAAGCGTTAAACAATATTTTCCAACCACTATGTACAGACAGGGGCCAGACATAAAACACCGGAGGGCAGGACCATTTTGGCATATAGCACTTCTGAAATCCAACAACCCTATGCGGCCCTTTAAACCAGATTCCCCGTACCGCGAGTAGTTAAAAAAAATATTATAACGACACTTATATAAGTTATAATAATAGCTCAAATATTTATTATAAGTTCATAATAACAATACTAATTTTAAATATAAGCTATATTAAAATAAGGTAAGCATAACTTACTTACAAGGGAGTTTTAGCTAGGAGTCGGGCTCTGCAGGGGCAGAACTTCGTCGCTGAATCTTTCTAAGAAAGATTCGTGCAGCGCTTCAGCGCTCACCTTACTATACTAAACTACAGAAAGAGAAGTCGAATCACGAGGGACCGAAATGCTCGGGGGATAAGGAGAGAAAGACTCTTGAATCAAGAGAATGGTGCAAGAAATATGAGAGCCCAAGGCTCTTATTTATACTAATTGAATTTTCAAAAACTACCCTCCATAATTACTTAATGACCTTTTAGTTATATAAATAACTAAACACCCCTCTATAATACTATTATAAATGGATTTAATGATATTTGTACTAAACTAATGTCGAAAGAACTCAACATTAGTCTTATAATGACCGCATCGTCGATACCTTTCTAATGATATATACATATGTATATATATGTGTACGTATACATGATTTATACTTTATTTTAATACGTAAATATGCTATTATAATTTGTAACTCGTTCATACGAACTTCGTTTTTGACGTTCTTTATATCCACGCGTAGGTGAAGACGTACTCTACAACTTTCGTTTAGACTCCGTCGGCTAATTTTGACTTTATTTTTAAAGTTATATTTTTAACAAGCCGGGACAGGATTGGTCTGTTTAAAATCTCATAACTTCTTCATACGAAGTCAGATTTGGGCGTTCTTTTTATCGATGTTCTTAGTTTAACATATTCTACGACTTTCGTTTAGATCACTAAGGCTAAATCTCGCTCTATCGTAAATTCACTATTCACGCTTCCCGGTATCGTGCCGGTTCTGTCGTGAAACTTCGACGGGTCATAACTTCTTCGTTATAACTCGGATTTCGGCGTTCCTTATATGAACGGAAACCTTGAGACATATTCTACAACTTTATGTAGAGATATCGGGATTATCTCACACTTTAATTTTGACGCTCATTTTTATTCTTTATTAATTATACATTTATAATTAAATAATAAACACATATAATTCACATAATACTCAAATATTTCATCTTTATTATTTCAAAAAGAGTTACAAGAGTTGACCTAGACTATTACATTGACAAAAATGCTTAGCCCTGAAACCCGGGCGTTACAGACAAGGTCCCAGTCAGTCAGCTTCGGACTTCGGTCCGATGTAGGGGACAAGGTCCCAGTCAGTCAGCTTCGGACTTCGGTCCGATGTAGGGGACAAGGTCCCAGTCAGTCAGCTTCGGACTTCGGTCCGATGGAGGGGGCAAGGCCCCAGTATGTGCTTTATATGTTATTGTATGGTATGTGGTAGTTTGGGGGAGCTCACTAAGCTTCGTGCTTACAGTTTCAGTTTTGGTTTCAGGTACTTCCGCAAGTAAAGGGAAGAGCTCGGGATGATGGCATCGTACACACCACAGCTTTGTTTTGTCCTGGGAGTTGATTCAGCTTTTGATATGTTTGGATACAGTTGTGATACATCTTTTTCACAGTATTTTATTATGGTTTCTATTATGTGATACTCAGATTTATGGTTTTTGGTTATATTAAAAATGAAATTTTTGGGTAGTATTTTTGGGGTCGTTTCAAGTTGGTATCAGAGCCTTGGTTTGAGGGATTCGGACATACCCTCGGGCGTGTCTGAACTCAAACTAAGGGATTGGTATAAAGGTTTTCAAAAGAAAAAGACAATTTTGAAAAAGGAGTTTGAGAAAAGAAAAGAGTTTTAGAAAAAGCAAAAAGAATATTTAGAAAGTAAATAACTTGAAAAGAGAAAAAGGGTGTGGTGCATGCAATCAGCCGAGCTCAAGTAAGTACTCCCAAATTACCCATACAAGTTTATGATAATTAGTTTCAGTTTCAGTTTTAGTTTCAGTTTCAGTTTCAGTTTCAGTAGAACAGCATGCTAGTATAGGACTAAGGATCTAGGAGGATGCCTTATGTGCCTGCTTTATATGTTTCAGCTTGATAAGAATTTCATGCTAGTATTGAGTAGACAATAGTAGGATAGCCTGTGTAGGTTATGCCTGATAGTATGAGCTTAGCATTTTATGCTAGTACAGTTTCTTGTTATTAGAATAGTTTTGCCTGAGTATGTTTCCTTTATCCGAATGCTGCTTGCTTTGTGCTTTGTGGGACTCTGAGTGATGGGAGTTAGCCATTAGGTGAATATGTCACATCACATGTAATCAGGGTTGAATAATCTCAGAGTGTTGGATTTGGCCCTACTGCGCAGCTCTCGTTTGAGTCTAACCGTTGTAGGGACGGGACTTTTACTCGAAGGATTATCCGAGCCTCATTGCATGTGATGGTATTCAGGTGGTGGCTAATTGGCATTACGAGGAGGCCTTCAGCAGCTGAGGACTGGTTGAGTGGAGTCAGAGATTTCCCTAGGGCAAGCCTAGGATGAGAGTAGCAGAGATCAGTAGCAGTAGAGTGACTTGGTGGAGTCAAGGAAGTTCTTGAGGAAAGTACGGATAGATGTGGAAGGTAGTATGGGCCCGTACTACTGAAAGCAGAGGATCCGTACTCGAATCAAGGAAGGCCGAGACAAGACTAGGAAGCTAGTTGTAGTATCAATGATCCCTCGAGATATTTCAGTTTTCTGATGTCGTTGTGATGTGTTTCAGAATGGTGGTTTTGCGTTTGAGACCAGCAGCCGGTAGTGGAGGTGTCGGGGAGGGATCAGGCTCAGGCTCGGGGGACGAGCGCATGGATGAGCAGACCAGAGAGTTTCTTTCTTCAGAGATTACTCGTATCATTGTAGAGCAGACTCCTGTGATCTTTGGTTCGATCAAGGAGGGTATCCTAGAGTTGATGGATGAGAGGTTGGGCACCTTCCGTGCCGAGGTGGCGGCCATGATGGGGTCGCACACACTTACGTTCAGGGAGTTCCGGGCATGTGGGGCTCTAGACTATCACGGGGCGTGGGACCCCATAGCGAGTACCAGATGGTTGGCGGATGTGGCCAACGCGTTCCGTACGAGCAGGTGTCCCGAGGGGGACAAGGTTAGATTGGCGTCCTGTCTTCTGAAGGACAGGGCACGGGATTGGTGGGAGGAGGTCGGACATACCATTGGAGATGATGTAGCTTTGGATGCCATGACCTGGGCTGATTTCTCTACCAGGTTCAGAGCGGAGTTTGCACCGGTTATTGAGGTGCAACAGTTAGCCAGAGAGTTTCAGGACCTCACCCAGACTACAGAGACCGTGGCGGAGATCACCGCCAAGTTCAGGGAGAGGGCTCTTCTTGTTCCTCAGTATGCGGCCGATGAGGAGATGAAGAAGGCCCGTTATCATGAGATGTTGCGGAGCGATATCCGCCAGTTTGTGAGCCGGTCCAGCTGTAAAACGCTGGATGACATGATTGCTAGGGCTCGGGAGAGGGAGATTGATCTCGAGATGGAGAAGAAGAGGAAACCGGAGGCGGTTTCGGGTACAGGTAGTTCGGGAAAAAAGCCCAAGGTTTCAGATCACAGATCCAGGTTTCAGCCAAGCCACGGTCGATGTGGCAGGTGTGGGAAGATGCACGATGGGGTGTGCAAGGCAGGGAGTACCGGCTGCTTCAAGTGCGGTCGGACTGGGCATATGAGCAGGGATTGTACGGCTCCTGTTTCTGTCGTTGCAGCATCAGATTTGATTTGCTTTCAGTGCAATCAGAGGGGACATAAAAAGTCCCAGTGTCCGAGTTTAGCCGCAACAGGGAAGGTGGCTGCACCTGCCCCTGCTACTTTGAGGATTACAGATGGCCGGCAGGGCCGAGCCGAGGCGCCAATGGCGAAGAGTAGGGCATTTCAGATGACAGCAGAGGAGGCGCGAGCGACTCTTGATGTGGTGACGGGTATGTATCTTCCCTTCATCTCTATTTTTACTGATTGATTGTTGCTTATGATTATATGTTTTGTATAGGGTCGTTCTCTGTGAACGACATTTCTGCTATGGTATTATTCGATTCGGGGACTACCCAATCATTCGTATCACTTGCGCTTAGCAAGAGATTTAGTAGAGCTCCAGGGGAGCTGGATTGTCCACTAGAGGTTGAGATAGCAGATGACAGGACTGTGAGGGTCGCCAGAGTATATAGAGGGTGTTCGCTTCAGTTGTTTGATGAGCAGTTTCCGGTGGACCTGGTTCCTATTCCCTTGCGAGGGAATAAGGTTATAGTAGGCATGGATTGGCTGAGCCCCAATGGGGTGGTGATTGATTGTGAGCAGCAGTTAGTGAGGGTTCGCACTCCCAGTGGGGGAGAGTTAGTGATTCAGGGCGAGAGGCCACAGTGCGGACCGACCATTTGTTCCGCCACGAGAGCGAGGCGTTATTTCCAGCAGGGTTGCGCTGGATATATAGCTTATGTTGTAGATGCCCGGGAGAAGGGTAAGGTGGCAGTAGATGATGTTCCGGTAGTGCGAGACTACCCGGATGTATTTCCCGAGGATTTACCGGGAATACCTCCTGAAAGGCAGGTTGAGTTTAGGATCGACCTGATTCCTGGTGCGGCTCCGATAGCCAAGGCACCGTATCGTCTAGCTCCCCCTGAGATGCAGGAGTTGTCTATGCAGCTGCAAGAGCTGCTAGACAAGGGTTTCATTCGGCCGAGTAGTTCGCCTTGGGGAGCGCCGATCCTGTTTGTGAGGAAGAAGGATGGGTCGCATCGTATGTGTATAGATTACCGGGAGTTGAATAAGGTAACGGTGAAGAACCGTTACCCACTTCCGAGGATAGATGATTTGTTTGACCAGCTTCAGGGAGCGTCTTGGTTCTCCAAAATCGAACTACACTCCAGTTATCATCAGATGCGGGTTAGGGATGAGGATGTGTAGAAGACTGCTTTCAGGACCAGGTATGGTCATTATGAGTTTATGATGATGCCATTTGGGCTCACCAATGCTCCAGCCGCGTTCATGGATCTCATGAATCGCGTGTGCAGGCCGATGTTGGATCGGTCAGTGATAGTATTCATAGATGATATCTTGGTGTATTCCAAGACGCAGGAGCAGCACGAGGAGCACCTGAGGGAGGTGCTGGAAGTTTTAAGGAGGGAGAGACTTTTCGCAAAGTTCTCCAAGTGTGAGTTCTGGTTGCACGAGGTGCAGTTCCTTGGTCACCTCGTCAACCAGAAGGGTATTTTGGTAGATCCGGCCAAGATAGAGGCCGTGATGCAATGGGAGGTCCCGAAGTCTCCATCCGAGATTCGGAGCTTCCTAGGGTTGGCAGGGTATTATCGGAGATGCATTCAGGATTTCTCCAAGATAGCAGTGGCGCTCACTTGACTGACCAAGAAGTCGGTGGTATTTCGTTGGGGGCCTGAGCAGCTGGCAGCGTTCGAGACCCGCAGGCAGAGATTGTGCGAGGCTCTGATCCTTACCTCGCCAGAGGGAGTAGAGGACTTCGTAGTCTACTGTGATGCCTCGATCACACGTATGGGAGCAGTGTTGATGCAGCGAGGCCATGTGATAGCTTACGCCTCGAGACAGTTGAAGCCTCACGAGGCTAACTATCCTACCCATGATTTAGAGCTGGGGCGGTGGTGTTTGCCCTCAAGATTTGGAGACATTATCTTTATGGGGTCCGTTGTACTATCTACACGGATCACAAGAGTTTGAGGTACCTTATGGATCAGCCGAGTCTGAACATGAGGCAGAGGAGATGGTTGGATGTGCTGAAGGATTATGACTGTGAGATCCTTTACCATCCAGGGAAGGCCAACGTGGTGGCCGACGCCTTAAGCCGCAAAGTGTCGGCAGCCCCTATCATAGATTTGTGTTTGAGGATGACAGTGATCACTCCATTGTTGGAGCGGATCAAGGAGGCTCAGGTTGAGGACCTCAAGGAGGAGAGGCAAAAGTGTGAGAGGATAGTGGGCCGAGTAGCTTCATTTGATTATGACAGTCGGGGATTGCTGACGCTTCACGGGAGAGTGTGGGTACCGTACTGGGGTGGAGTACGGCATGTGTTGATGGACGAGGCTCATAAGTATCGATTTTCTATCCACCCAGGGGCGACGAAGATGTATAGAGATCTTCGACCCGATTATTGGTGGCCCTGCATGAAGCGGGACGTCGCTTGGTATGTTGAGAGATGCCTGACCTGCAGGAAGGTCAAGGCGGAGCACCAGAGGCCTCATGGCAAGATGCAGCCATTAGACATTCCCGTGTGGAATTGGGAGGACGTCACCATGGATTTTATCACCAAGCTTCCCAGGACCGCACGAGGAGTAGATTCGATATGGGTAGTGGTGGATCGGTTGACGAAGAGTGCTCATTTTATCCCGATCCAGGAGAGTATATCGGCAGAAAAGTTAGCCGATATCTATGTGCGTGAGATCGTGGCACGTCATGGAGTGCCGGTATCGGTGGTGTCAGACTGAGATGTCCGTTTTACATCCAGATTCTGGAAGCGGTTCCACGACGAGATGGGTACTCGTATCCATTTCAACACCGCTTTCCACCCTCAGACGGACGGGCATAGCGAGAGGACGATTCAGACTCTCGAGGACATGCTCAGGGCATGTGTTCTGGATTTCGGTGGCAGTCGGGATACGTATCTTCCGTTAGCGGAATTTTCGTATAACAACAGTTATCATGCTAGCATTGATCGACCTCCCTTTGAGATGCTTTATGGGAGGAAGTGTAGGACCCCGATTTGTTGAGGCGAGGTCGGTCAGCGAGTCATTGGGAGCACAGAGGTGGTGCTCAAGACGACCGAGTTGATCCAGCATGTTCGTAGTAGACTGCAGACTACGCAGAGTCGGCAGAAGAGTTACGCCGACAGGAGGCGTTCAGACTTGGAGTTCCGAGTGGGCGATATGGTCCTTCTGAAGGTCTCACCTTGGAAGGGTGTCATCAGGTTCCGGAAGAGGGGCAAGTTGGGTCCCAGGTTTATTGGTCCTTTCAGGGTTTTGGCCCGGGTGGGTCGGGTTGCTTATCGGTTGGATCTTCCTGAAGAGCTTAGCCAGATCCACAACACTTTCCATGTGTCTTAGTTGAGGAAGTGTTTGGTGGATGAGTCAGCAGTTGTTCCCCTAGAGGATATTCAGGTTGATAGCAGTCAGAATTATATCGAGAGGCCGGTCGCGATTCTGGACCGGAAGAAAAAGACCCTGAGGAACAAGGAGATTCAATTAGTGAAAGTGCAGTGGCAGCACCGGAAGGGGTCTGAGTGGACGTGGGAGGCTGAGGAGGAGATGAGAGAGCACTACCCGAAGATATTTGCAGATTCAGCCGTAGCAGACTTCGAGGACGAAGTCTGAGACAAGTGGGGGAGAATTGTAACGACCCGTCTCCGGTATGATGATTCCATAGTATTTAATTAGAAGTTTTCAAGAGGGACTCGGTGAGTCTATAGCCCGACTCGTCGAGTGGGGACGGGATTTTGAGCACGTGTTAGTCGGCGACTCGGCGAGTCCATATTCGGGACTCGGCGAGTCTGCCTGCCTGGAAGAAACCCTAAATCCTTGGGTTGCTCACTATTTAAACAACCTTATGAGCCCCAATCTCGCCTCCTTCACCCTCAGAGAGCTGTGAGATAACCCTAATCCATCTTCGAGTGATTTAAGTGTTTTTGGTGTGGATTTTGAAGGCTTGAAGAGGAAGAAGAAGAAAGGAACAAGGAGAAGAGGTGTAGAACAAAGATCCAAGGGCAAAATCAGAGTTCATTGAGGTATTCTTCGGATTCCTTCTGTTTTATGCTTTAAACCTCCATTTGAACACTTCTAGGGCTAGTTTGATGTATTTTCCAAACCCTATAGTTGTATGGATGCCTTAATAGGTCGAGATATCCTTAGATCTGTTCATTTAGGAGTTGTAGAGCCCGGATCTATTGCCTTTTTGAAGACACTTTGCATGAGAACCCTAAATCTAGCCTTTATTATGCTTTTTGAGCCATTTTATCTTTATGGATGCATATGGGCACGTAAAGATAGAATCTTTATGTGCTAATCGAGTTAAGGAAGCCCAGATCTATAAGTTTCAAACGATGGATTCAAGCAGAATCGAGTTTAGAGTAGCTGCATGGATGTGACTCGGCGAGTCGGAAGAACGACTCGGCGAGTTGAGTCGCGAGTCCCCGATTTTCCCTTTTTGAGTGATGCCGAGTGGGGACCAGTGAGTAGTAGAGTGGACTCAGCGAGTTGGAGGTCAGACTCAGTAATGGAGGGACTCGGCGAGTTGTTCATACAACTCGGCGAGTCCAAGGCAATCTTCTTAGATCGAAGAACAACTCGTCGAGTTGTTCATACGACTCAACGAGTCGGATGCAGATTGCCTGAGTTTTAGCATTACACTTATGCTCCCACTAGCTTTGACATGTACTCAGAAATCAGCTGGACTTCAAGATATCAATACTTTATTGACTTTCTTACAAAAGTTCAGATTTCTGATACTAGATTGCTTTGATAAAACTTTATCAATATCATACACCTTATATTAGATAGCTCACAGGTGTGTCTAAACAATTTTAAGAACTATGAAAAGGGATGTCGTAATCATAGTGTCGATTGTTTAGACCTTTGCCACTTCTCACAAGTCCATGTTAGTGTGCCGGTTAACCACACATGCTCCACTAACGACTTTGAGAATGCAAATATCACAATTGCTACCTAGCTAAAATCTACTTAGTGAAAGTGTTTCCTCACCATCATTTTCATGAATCGGAGAGAAACCTTATGACACTTAGATTTAATGGTGTATGTGTTCTTATCCATGTGAATTGTCAAAACCATAGTCACAAGACAAGGATAATGACAAATTCAAACTCATATGGACTGAACTCAATCTTAATTTCTTGCCATCTGGAAGCTCAAGGTCCTGCCATTGCTTCCAAGTTGTTGTGCAACCAATAGAGAACTCTAAGAACTCATATGCAAAGCCAACTTTAACTGGAATGGGCACAGAAATAAAGTATGTCAACACGATAGGTTATAAACCTCAAGTCGTGTGCTAGGGAAGAACTTCAGTTTTTATTCTTGATTAGTTCTTGAGACTTTCAAAACCTTTAAGACTCCCACTGTCCTCTTGACATATAAGACTTTCTTTTCAGATATTCAAGAGATAGTGCATATTCTTTATCAAGATAAACACTTCACACAATTGGCCTTATTTGGTCTTTGTTTTATCCAAAACATCACAACTTACCAATTTCAAATGTACAAGAGTAGAAAACTTTACTCTTACATTTGACAAGTGTTTTAAACCTTCTCTAAGACATGTCACTCAAGTTACAATCTTGGAGTATGACTCTAAGAATTGTTTTGGAATCAAATATGACTCATCTTCTTGATTTAACCATTTCAACAATTCATAGCTCCTCTTCTTAGCTATTGAAATGCACTTAGAGGATGAATTGTGCTAAGGTCTCTTAATCATTAAGATGATTATATAACATGATACTAAAGTACTCTCCCATCTTTTCAGATTTGAGAAACTTTTATCTTTCTTCTTAAGTTGATTCTTCTTATTCGCTCTGTCATACATTGGAACCTTTTCCAATGTCTCAGAATTACACTTAAGCTTGTAAGTATAACCATATTTACTGAGCTATAGTAAATTATGATGAATAGTCTTATCGATCTTTTGTGGTGGACTTAACCAGTGCAGAAGAATGTGTACTCGATCCCTTAGTCCTTTACTTGACTCACACATCCATGTGAACAAGTAGTTAGTCTTAATTTTTCCAATGCTTGAAAGTTCTCATCCATCATGCTATACAACTTGCATGATTCCAAGTCTCGGTCCAATTGAAACCTTGGGTGACAAGAATCTTTCCTTATTTGGTAAATTTAGACATTACCACAAATGAGAGAATCAAATTGACTTTCCAATATTGTTATCAGTGGAATCTTATAAGCAACATTTATCCACAAACGCCATTGTAAGGATACATAAAATAACTAAAATTAAAAGATTTACCTTTTATTTTAAAACTTTGCGGAAAAACTTATCCTTACAATCCATATGAAAACTTGCTGTTATCTATTCCAAAGCAATATATATCATAACTCTTAAGTAACAGCCCAAAAATTCTGATCACCGGACCATGCGAGTGAAATCCATCTTCGCGATCAGAATCTGCATATACTTCTTTTAAGTTTCTACACTTTTCCTTTGATTCATAACCACCAACATGTGATCCAGTCACATCATGTAATAAGAATCTCCAAGTAGGAACTTAATAGAGTTAGACAATGGACTTTACCTGAAGTAGAGTCAAACTTATTGACTTTAACATCCTTAGGTAAATTTGGTAGCTTCGCAACCAATGCCCCTTCCTTTGGCAATATATACCTATGGACCCTTGATAATGGGACTATCTCAGACTTAGTGTAACGCCTGTGTTTCCGGGCTTGCCATTTTTAGCAGTGTAATAGTCTAGGTTAACCTTTGTAACCCGTTTTGAAATAATAAGAATGTATTATTTGAGTATTATGTGTTTTGTGCTTAATTGCTTAATTATGTGGTCTGATTAATTAAGAATAAAAATAAGCATCAAAATTTAAGTGTAAAATAAACTTCATATCTTTGGTTAATGTTGTAGTAGTTGAAACGAGGTTTTCGAATATATATAGAACGCCCAAATCTGACTTCGTATGAGGAAGTTATGATTTATCGAAGTTTCGACTTAGCGGTGTGCAGCCTGAAATACTCGATTTGAGATCGAGCGGTTTTTAGCCGAAGCAATCTAAATGAGAATCGAAGATCTCATTGTTGGTATCGAAGCGATAAAAAGTTAGGCGAGAACGGACGTCAAATGAAGAAGTTATGAATTTATAACGAAGTTTTCTATCGCGGCCTATTAAAAATAAATAATAAAAATAAAGTCGAAATTAGCCGACAGAGTCTAAACGAAAGTTGTAGAGCGTAGTCTCACTTTCACGTGGATATAAAGAACGTCGAAAACGGAGTTCGTATGAAGAAGATATGAATTTCCGAAGTTTGATAAATAAATTGTATATATTTTTAATTGAAAAATCCGGCCTTATCCGAAGACGAGTCAGCGGTCCGATCCGACGTACGCCCCACGTACGCGAGTACGCCCCGCGTACTCCGAAGAGTGTCGACACTTCGGATGACGCATGCAGTGACGATTTCGGGGGCCAGTACGCCCCGCGTACTCCGAGGCTCCAGCCTCTATAAAAGGAATCCGAAGGCAGCCGAGTCTTTTGCCAATTTCTTCTCTTCTCTCTCCTGTTTTGCATCGTTTTGCATGCCAGAAATACCCCGAAGCCCCGGTATCATACTCTAGCCCCGAGGCAAGTCCCGAGATCCCGAAGATCCCGAGAAGTGCGGTTCCCGAGCCGAAGCTCTGCCCGCAAGAAGTTCGATTTTTGTGGAGATCTTCCAGATCTGCTGAGGATTACTACTTCTGCAAGTCGTAGTGCTGTCCGATCATCTTCTAATCAAGTGAGTGTATACTACCTTTCATAAACACGATAATAATACAAGTGCGGTTTGAGTGTATTAAGTAAATTGTGGTTTATATGTGTGTGGGTGCAGTTACTTTCTCTTATTAAGTAACTACGAAGTATTTTATGTGATATACTTGCTATGTGTATATTTTGTGATTGTATGAGTGAATGGATATTCACTTTATTCTATCTCATAGATCTGAATTGCTTTCTATGAAATACGTGTTATGTTGTATGCCTCATCTGTTATGAGGAATATATATTGAATAAAAATGATATGCAGGTTTTAACTATGTATGAAAATATATATTCTTATCTACTAATATGTTGGGTAGAACATGGGTAGATAGTTGGTGTGTAATAAACATATGAGAGGCCTCGATGTTGTTGTTGTTGTTGATCTAGTTATTCAGCGGAGTATGGATAACGACCATGGACTCTTTCTAGACAGTCCAGTGGAACGCTAGCAGGTTCATAACCTGTAGATGTTGTGAACGATGTGTTCACCGGTGTACTCTATCCTCCTCATGGTTGCCTTTAGGATATCTATTGTTGAGGAAACCCCTTCGCAGTGATGTCCGTGCCGATGAAAATCCTAGCCTAGGTCCCTTGAGATAGTTGTTGTTTTAGGGACGTAAAGTGAGGATAACGGGAATGGGTAATCGGGATAGTGATTGGTTGGTGAAATTTAAATATAACTTATTTATCGTGGGTTGAAAACCCTATATGCTCACCAGGCTCCCAAGCCTAACCCACTCAGTTTTATTTGTATTACAGGAAGTGGCGCAAGGGCGTAAGATGGATGGATCATCTTGTTGTTTTGTTTACAAGTCTGTATATGTATATATTTGTTGAATGACTTGTAATGTTATCGTTTATGCTTTATGGTCTGTATCGGAACATGACATCCCGAGTTTTGATTATATAATGAAATGCATCTCTTGATGAAATGCTTTGATAAATATTATTTTATCATGTTTTGTTTTGGGAACAAATTCCGCAACTCTTTCAAATCAAAAGGATTTACTCTGAAATTATTTAAAAGCATAAATGAAAATCGGTCTTTTCTGGCCGAGATTTTGGGGATGTCACACTTAGCCTCTCTCTTTACCATTTGATCAACCGAGTTGGCTATGGTCGATCCATTTCCTTTGGGAAGAGAGCTTTACTAAATATCCATTGTCATCATTGTCAATGTCCATAAAGTTTTAGGAAATTGATCTTAGCAAATAGATAAGATCATTAAGGGTCTTGTCATAGTCTGTTTCATAGGAGTCCCAAAGGAACTCACTATGTGACTTAGAAAGTAGTTGATACACCAACTTTCTCACGACTTTGACACCCAACTCTCCCGGCTTGTCAATATGTGTCTACATCTCCAAGATGTGATCACACATATACCTTTGCTTGCCAATAGGGCTTGAGTGACCTTAAACTTTTCAAGAAATTGTGGGTTAGGGAGAATAACTGGAGGAGGTGAAAGAAGTATGATTTCCATGGGACATCATTTTCATTTAGGAAAACTTGTTTCAAGAGATTTGGGAAGATCATAAATGTCTAAACCAAACATATTTTGGGAGATATTCAAGATAGTTGATTTAAAGTCCCTAATATAACACCCAATATGAAATATTAAGGCTAGGACCCAACACAATACTTTTATAACTTGGAAAAGGGATGCTGTAATCCAGGCTATACAATATTTGAAGGTAGGTGAATGGCGATTCACCAATTTCCACCAAGATTAATGAAATGTATTATTAGGTTTTAATTGGTTTTGAAACTCCTAGATTCTTTCGAGATTCATTGAACTTTTCAATGGCATGTTTCAATCTCGAGTGTGCCCTTCAGGTTTTGTGACTGGGATACCGAGGATCACAAAACTAGGTGTGAAATAACCATGCAAATTACTTGGTACTCTTAAGTGTATACCCCTCAATCGATGTGCTGGTTAACCACACACGCTCCATCGATACTATGATAAACATTAAGTTACTCTTTGCCTACCGTGTTAAGTCCAGGTTAATGTGCCAGTTAACCACACACACTTCACTAACGGCTTAAACAAAGTGCAACGTGTAATTTCTTGGATTAGCACCTTATTCACATTTTCCTAAGTAATTAAGATTGGGTATTAATAAGATTTTAGTTGCTTAGTATTTATCATTAATACTTTTAATGAAGGGAGAATTCTAGTCCTTGTCCTACCCGTTCTGCTAACGACCGTCCACCGGTCAAGGAAGTGGTGGGTGAGAGTGGACACCCATTAAACTTATAATATTATAAAGTATAAGGGTTGAATTTTAACTTTTAAAATTCTAAGGGCTTAACTTGGAATTAAAGTATTCATAAGAGAAAACCTTTCAAATTCCAAAACTTGAGGGCAAGTTTTGAAAATATTCAAAACTAATTAATTCCATAACTTATGTGTTTAAAGTAGTTTTAATTAAAAAACTCTTCAAGTTCCATAACTTGAGGACAAGTTATGGAAGACTTTAAATTATTAAAGAATGTAACTTTTCTTTATTTTGTAACTTATGGAATTAATTAAGGTTACGCATTTTATTACTTAATGAAGTGACTTTTGAACCTCCGTAACTTGAGGACAAGACTCTTTTTTTTTTAACCATTGCCAACTTTTATGAGTTTTATGAAACTTAAATGTGACTTTTCATATAACTTGAGGACAAGTTACAAAAAAAAACATTTTAGAATCAACTCTTAGATTAAAATGGATTGAAAACACATAATCAATTAACTTTTCTATTAATTTAAGCAACTCATAAGAACAAGATAATTTAAATCAAACTTTTTCATGTAATTCGTCTAAACCTTAAACTAATACAAAACATGAATCTATTGACAATTATCTTTGAAATTGGATTAGCATGAACATTACCACATCAAAAACAAGTTTATAAGTCCAAAAACATCTTAGGGTAATGTTCCTAGTCCAATTCCAGCCAAAACAATCGAATATATGCTATCTGGGGTCCAACTCGTCGAGTGCATGAACCAACTCAACGAGTTGGATGCTTTTTGCCTTGGACTCGGCGAATCCATCAGTGGACTCGGCGAGTCTACTGAGCAGACATCATCAAAATTCTATTTTTAAGCCAATTTTGCAAGTATAACAATAAAACAAGCCTAGGCTATGATACCACTGTTGGGTTTTGAGCATTCTCACACTCCTAAGTGTACATGCAACCCTAAATACCTTGGATCTATGTTTTCTCTATTATACATGCAAAAATAAACTTTCCAAGGTATTCATCCTAACTAGCATAATAACATTGATTCGGATGAATATATAAAGTTAGAATTACATACCTCTTTGATGTAGAATGTCTTCATGAAGCTTGAGTGCCTAGTGCCCCAAGTGTGACACCTCAAATGGTTCACACAACACCAAATACACATGGAATGACTTGAGAGAAAATCACACTTCATGAAAATCGGCTAGCCCTTTTTTCACATACTCTAGTGGCCTATTTTGTCAACAATAAGATGCTTATATATTTAGTGACAATTAGGGTAAACCCTAATTGTCATGGCTTTCCATTTCCTTGGATCCATGGGTTCAAATATACCATGGAGCATCCATGGAGCATCTTATGGGTTTTAGCCCAACTTGACAATCCATGGAGAATTAGCCCACTATACAAGTATGGATGATTTACACAATCAACCCATATATTTAATTAGTCTTCTTTTAATCACATAATTAATCCTAGATTAATTCTTGATCAATACTAATTAAATAATCTTATTAATATATTAGAACTTATAATATATTAACAAACCTTAAGTGTTATTTCTCTCATTATAGTCTATCCAAATGCATGATGTCATGCAACCCAAATAGACCATGCCGGGTCGGGTCAAGTCTTACCAATTATAGTTATGGACTTAGACATTAATCCAACAGTGTTCAGTTAAGTTCTATGTCAAACAAATCGGAAATTGAGAAACAAATGCTGGACAATAAGCAAGACCATGATCCATGTATTTGTCCAGCTGATATCTAGAACAGAGGATTATAAGATCACTTATCTAAAATGGCGCTTCATAGTTCAACAGAGTTTAAAAAGCTACGATTGCTGATCAGTTCATGAAGTCAAAATTGCAACTATAGTTATTAGACTTATCCAAGTGGGAGACTATTGGATATAGTGTCTAAGTCCATAACTATATTTGGTATGTACTTGAACCGACCCGGCATGGTCCATTTGGGTTGCACTTCACCCGAACAATTTATGGATAATCTTTTGAGAATAGTATAAGTTATGATTTATTAATATATTATATGTTCTAATATATTAATATAAAATCATATAATTTAATTTGTATTGATCTATAATTAATCTAGAATTAATTTAAAGATCAAAAGTATTACTAATTAAACATAGGCTCTTGTATTTATATCGTGTGGGCTAATGCTTATTTGGAATGGGCTAGGCTTGCATGGAAAGTCCATGGATACTCACCTATGGATCTCATGGAAATGAAAATACATGGGTATTAGGGTTTACCTGGATGTAACCCTAATCTACCACACTATATAAAGGAGGCTTTGGTTCTTGAAATCACACTAGTTGTCGTGAGTATACTAAGAGGGCCGATTTCAAGAAGGGTTACTATTCTATCAAAGTTACAGAGTTTGTGGTGATTAGTGATTTCCATTTGAGGCATCCACACTATTGGTGTTAGGCTCTAAAACTCCAAGCAATCAACTATAACTACAAGCTAAGTAATTCTACTAGCTTTATTTGATTCAAGTTCCCCATGCCAAGA
The DNA here is from genome assembly GCF_051521515.1 of Lactuca serriola. Classification (NCBI taxonomy): domain Eukaryota; kingdom Viridiplantae; phylum Streptophyta; class Magnoliopsida; order Asterales; family Asteraceae; genus Lactuca; species Lactuca serriola. The sequence continues at coordinate 392,724,125 of NC_136411.1, read as the reverse complement.
TAGATAGGATAAGAACCTTGGAAAAATAATTATTTGCATGTATCTTAGTCAAACATAGTTCAAAGGTTTCTAGGGTTGCATGTACACCATAGCAGTGTTAGAATGCTCAAAACCCATCACATGGAGCATGTGACATAGGAACGGATCAAGTGCCAAAGTAATAGATCGTCTAAAAGGGGGTTTGGAGACACTTAGAGTAACTTGGAGCAATCTGGAGTTGAAGTTGTGCCAACTGAATGGAAGTTGTGCCATTCAAGAGCATGTTGCGCCAAATGGATAGAAGTTGAGCCATCCATGAGCATGTTGTTTGAAATGGATGAAAGTTGTGCCATCCATGAGCATGTTGCGCCAAATGGAAGGGAGTTGCAGAAAATGGGAGCATGTTGCACCAAACTGAAGGGTGTTGCGCTAAAGTGAAAGATGTTGCACCAATGTGATAAATGTTGGGCTACTAGTGATCATGATGCTCCATCATGTGTGTGGTTGATGCTCATGAGGTTGAAGGTCCCAGAAGCATTTTCATGGAACTCCATGATTGGTTGTAACATAGGGAATCCCCTAAATGGGTTAATTATGGTTAGACCTAGCCCATCAGAATTAGGGTTTCCCATGCTTACCTATAAATAAGCTCATATACCCATCATTGTAAATTTATAGATTTATGAGAGAGTTCAAAGTGAGATACAATTTGAGTGCTTGTAATAGTTACAGAAAGTTAATAAAATCATCTATTTCATTTGCTTGTGGATGTAGGTCACATTGACTGAACCACGTTATATATTGTGTTCTTTTGATTTATGTTTTTTATAAGTTTTTTGCGAGTTCACCAAAGTTTGTTTTTATATTTGCCTGAAGTGCTTAACATGTTTTGTTGTCACGCAACATAAATTAAAGTATAAATCATACACACACACACACACACACACACACACACATATATATATATATATATATATATATGTATACACACACACATACACACATATTGATAGTCATTAGAAAGTTATCGACGATGCGGTCAATATAAGAAAAATATTGAATACTTACGATATTAGTTTAGTAAAAATATCATTAAATCTATTTGAAATAATATTATTAAGAGTCATTTGCTCGTTTAATTATATGAGAGCTTTTCGAAAATTAGTTTTCTATAAATAAGAGGCTCTAGCATCTCATTTTTCTTGGACCATTTTCTTGATTTAAGAGTCTTTCTCTACTTACCCTCAAGTATTTCGGTCCCTCATGATTCGACTTCTCTTTCTATAGTTTTAGTAGTATCGTTAGCAGAGCACTAAAGCTCTGGAAGAATCTTTGAGAAAAAAGATCCAGCGACGAGGTTTTGCCCGCAGAGTTTCTAATGTTTTCGCTAGACGATCTTGTAAGGTGAGTTACACTTACTATGGTTGTTAAGTGTAATTTATATTTGTGTTCAACGTCGTTGTTATGAACCTATAAATAAGATTTATCAGTAATTATGTAAGTCCCCAATCTGCTTGTGTATCAATCAGATCCAATTGATGGTGCGGAATCCCAATCAATTGGATGATGTCATATCAAAATAGAAGAGAAAGAGAAGAAGAAGATGATGAATCTTGTATTATTTGATGATTAGAATGTAGATCCAAATACAAGATTCCCACATACTAATACACACTCACTTCTTCTCTCTAACTTTCTCTCTCTAGAACACACTCCTCCTCTCTAGCGTTTTCTAACCTTACACTCTTCTACCCATTACATCTATTTATATGGACCTCCAGCCGCACACCCTGTGTACGGCTGTACACAACCACAAAATTACGGAAAAGTACATTTTCTTAGAAAAGCAATGTATAAATCATATTTTTGACCCAACAATCTCCCCCTTGGTTTATAGCTTTCTTTTCTAATTGACCCATAAGTTCCCCCTAAAAAGTAACTAGGTTTTCTTATTAATCTTCAGTTGGAGATTGGCTTCAGCGTTTATCTTCGATTTCTCCACAGCATCAGGATGAACATATGAATCTTCCATGAATGACTTCATCTTGAGCAGTTAGGCATTTCTTCAAGATTTGACTCTGAACGTACATTGGGTGAGGAGGCTTTTTCAAAAGATCCTTGAAAGATAGCGCTTTCAGTTTGAGAATCCTCGGAGAGAACAACAAATAGAACGAATCTTCTAGATCACTTCAGCAAGTGTATAGATAGCAACAGACTGATTGAGGAGACTTCAATGCAATCCATCACATAATCTTCAAGTGCAGCTTCACCTTGCTTCTAGGGTTGACAAATTGAATGTTGAAAGAATAATATTCATTTCTTGCTCCTTCGAATGAAAATTCTTCGATGATCACAGATGAAGCCTTGGCTCAGAAATCTCGATACAGTCTCCATGAGTCTCATCTACACTTGAATTCACTTTTCAAGACAAAGCAAAAGTAAACGAAAACTTAGCACTCAAATTAAAACAGAAACAAAAATATTTTTGGATTTTTGATTTTTCTGAACAAAAAACAAACATAAACAAAAATATTTTTGGATTTTTAATTTTATGATTTTTGTTTGATTTTTTTAAAATTTTTGTTTGATTTTTAAATTTTCTGATTTTAATTTAATTATTTACTTATTTTTTATATTTTTTTAATTCTCCCCCTAAATTTGTGCATAAAGGAAAACTATGAACAAATTTAACAAAAAGAAAAATATTTGGGATCAAAGTTGTGAGACAGCCTGAACTTGTTTATCGGTACCTTCACCTTCATGAGTAGATCTGGTCAATTGCCGGTATTGTGGTCCATTTAAACACGAAGAATTGTGACAAGTTTTGGACAAGCTATGAGTTACAAGACAAGTTAATCCTATGTTCCTAGATATAACTTCCTAAGGACCATTTATATGACGATGACCAAGGATATTGTTGTCTACCTAAGTTGAGCAGTGAGATCTACAGACAATCTAGAATTGTTCAATTTTATATGTACTAGAACGTGTTTCCCGCTTCCTAACATAACCCAATAATCAAGAACTTCCGAGATACTCCTTACTTTAGTTGAGCAGGCTATTATTCAAAGAGAGGATAGATTTAGACTGCATATGCTGTACACCCAGGTCGGATCTCTTCCAATCACGTAGAGGGTGAAACATATGACTAACTAGAGTTTCAGAGGGATTGAGAAGCAGAAAGTTGCATATGTTGTGTACCAGGTCGGATTATTAATCACGTAAAGGAGACAACATATGGCTAACAGGTAGAAAGAACAGCATAGAAAGAAGATGCGGAGAGACATATTTGTATATGTTGCAGTCCAGGTCGGATCTTTCGATCACACAGAGGAGGAAACATATGACTAACTGTAAGAAAGATAGAAAATAGCTTTCTACATACCTAATTTATCAAAATTCCCCAGTCCCCCTATCAATACCGGAATTAAGGACAAAATCCGTACAACGAGGAAAAGTTAAGCTACAGTTCTAGATACGGGTTCTCTTAATGTGACTGGTGGATTCTCATGTATATCTTCCTGCTCAACCTACCCAAGTTTCATATTGTCAGGCTAAACGAGACTATCTAGGTCAAGATTTATCAAGTCTCTATTTTCCTTAAGTTCATCTGCACCTAGTCAAGTCCATTAAACATTTCGTGCATACCAGCGCATCGAACACAAAGTCTAGACAATTTAGATTCAGTCCTTTACACATGTTTTAGACTGCCTGTTATCTTAATATCACTTCCCAAACAATACTTACTAACGAAAAACTATTAGAAAATAAAGTTTGTCTTCGAAATGAATCAGATTAAGATAAACTCAGGAGTATAGAGAAGAAAACTCAAACCGTAATTCACCGATTGAATTTGCATCCAGAAGGTCTGAAAACAACACACATAATCTCAGAACAGATCCGAAAATTCTTCATGTCATTAAGCACTAACCCCGTTTGTGATCTCTTCCTTTCCTCTTTTCCCACAAAAGGACACATACTCTCAAACAAAGTTCTGAGTGTTGTACAGTTGAGAGATGCCCCTATCATGTGCCAGGAACAACCACTATCATCAAACCGAAGTCTGATGATATGCCTCCATAACTACTCCAACACAGAGCGGGATCAGTTGGTCTTTGGAACCCAGTCCATTTTCAAACTGGGTCGACCTTTGTCATCCTTCCATGATACTTTCTCGCATGACATGTCCTGCTTATCACAAACAGAAGATGTAGAAATATTAGAAGCATTAGGAGATTTGGGAGACTGAGCCTTCAGAACCCATTTGTAGTTGGGTTTAACCCATTTCTTTTTCGATCTGATGGGTGGCTCAACACTTGATTTTGAACTTGAAGTCGACCATTAAGATGACTTTGATTTTGGTTTCACGGGAGAATCTCTTGGATTGGACTTCTTGGCCGACATTCCCTTCTTGCCCTTGGGATTTTGATTCTTGGCCTTGGAGTTGAACTCTTGCCCTTTGTGGCATTCCAGTCGCCATTGTCTGAACGTGACCTCAAAGGATTTCTTTTGTAGAATCTCCCACTTTGCATGTTTTGCCAGCCTTGTGCGTAAGAGGGAACATATGTGCGATTTGGACAGTTTCAGGCAATGTGTCTAGGTGTTTCACAGTGAAAACATGTCTTTTTCTTCACTGGGAAGTTGTTTCTTCCTGCCCCTGGTGGCATACCCTTGCCTTGTTTCTGGTTGTTCCCACATGCACAATTGCAACAAGCACTCTGTTTAGCTGGAATTAGTGGCCTGTATTTCTCAACAGCAGGTTTAGAAGTAACTGAGTTAGAAGCAATAGATTCAGAGTTCAAGGAGACATTTGTTTGTTTAGTAGTGTTCTCCTTGTTCTCAGCCTCTACTACTTTATCTGCAATGGAAGTAGAAACATTAGAAACATTCACTTGAATAGCCTCAATAGGCCCATATGGTTCAGTCTTAACTGAAGCTGGGATAGGGGTTTGGCCATACTGAGTAGACATTTCTTCCTCATTGGTCTCAAGGGGAGGGTTATAGTTCTCATTAAAAGGCGGTGGAACACTGTGATACCCTATACCCTTGTTTTGATTATCTTTGAATTTTAATTGCTTCTCAATCATCGAGGCAACTACCTCGCTTGACACATCATATTTTCTAAAATTGAAATCTGCATTTTCAAATTTGTTTTTCAATGTGTCAAGCTCGGCAGTCACAGAAGCAAGTTGTCTCTTAATATAGTCATAATTTTCACATTTATTGCTAAATTCCTCTTGAAGTTTTCTAAAATCTTTAGTTTTGGCCTCTAGTTGTGCTTTTAAGGGCTTTTGACATTTCCTTAGAGTATAGCCTTCATATTTAAGGTCTTCATTTTCCCTTTTTAGCAAATCAATTTGTTCATGAAGAAATTTAATTGTAGTTTCACAAGACGGAGTACATGAAACTTCATTGACCGGGATGATTGAGGAACTCATTTTTTTATATAATTTTTATTATGTTTTATATATTTATTTATTTTTTTATATATTTTGTTTAAATTTCCCTTTGACTTAAAAACCGAGAAAGTCAACCTTAAAAATCAAATTTAAAAAGTCAAACTCAAAAAGTCAAACCGAAAAGCTAAATTTGAAAATTCGAAAGATAAGTGAAAAAGTCAAAGTTTAAAGTCAAAGGTCAAACTAGAAAAGTCAAAGTCAAAATTTAAGTAAAAAGTCAAAATTAAAAGTCAAAAATTAAAAAATAAAATTTTTGGGTTGAAAATGGAATTTTAAAATAAAAGAAATTGAACTTTTGGGCTAAAAGTGTCAATTTGTGAAAGTTGGAACCGAGAGGGGCACTTTATGAATTAATTTCGGAAGGAGTATTCCATCTAGCAACTTAGATCAGCTGGAAAAGGCGTTGTGTTGTTGAACCAAAGGACCCGGGTTTGAATCCTAGAAAAGGTTTCTATTTTTTTAATACGAAGTTGTGCTATGAGGACGACGTGCGAGGGCGTCTGCTGACCGAGACCGAGACCAAGGCTATTGAACCGTACACCTAGCCGCTCATCGAGCGGCACACTCTGAGGCCGCACACCGAGGCCTCACACTCCGAGCCATACACAGAGGCCCACACCCTGGCCGCACACTCCGAGCCGGCCGCACACCCGAGTCGCACACCTTCAACAGATTCGCGAAAAACGACGTTTTCACCCTTTTTTGCTCCAAAACTCAATCAAAAACTCATTTTTATGAAAAATGCAAAGAAGAAACCCTCCCCCCCCCCCCCCTTATTTTGTAGAGATCTATTCAAAAACGTAAAAATCTTTTCAAAATAAGATCAAATAAGCTCTAGATCTGACAAAATTGATTGATACAATCCAAGCACTGATACCACTTGTAAGTCCCTGATCTGCTTGTGTATCAATCATATCCAATTGATGGTGCGGAATCCCAATCCATTTTTGATCTGGGCAAGATGAGCATTTTCAGGTCCTGAAATACTCAAAGCCTGAACTTGATCATCCCAATTAAATGATTGAGCCACCATCGCCAAGTTAGCAGTCTGATTGCTTGAAGAAGATCCCTTGTTGACATATGTCACCGGCACCATGGTTCGTTCTGAGCTCTCTCTTCGATCTGGTTTTGGACATTCCCTCGCAAAATGCCTAGGCTCATGGCATGCAGCTGTAACATCTTAGATTTCCTTTGTAGAATCCGACTTTCTTATCGGAACTCACACTCCAATTGTTATTTCCTGTTTTCTTGGAGAACTGCTTTGCCCTGAAGACCGCCATGGTCATCTGCCATGTAATGTCCATCTCTTCCACATCCTTAGGATGGATCTGGTCTAGGTCAGCAAATGAGAATTGTGGAGAGAGTTCTCCTGCTACAAAAGCATTGTAGCAGTTTACCAAACCAGTGGCGAGGGCCAGATTTTCTTCCTTTTCTATTGAAGATGAGACTTGAGGACTGATTTCATGAGATTGAACTGGTGTAGCTGTGGATGAACCAACTTGTTGAGCTGAAGTTTGAGGTTGAGAAACTTGAATGTGTTGCATTTGAGGTGTAATGTATGAAATGGGTTGATGAGTCACATAGGGTTGAACATGAGCAACATGAACTTGAGGAGCTTGAGGAGTAGAAAAGCTTGAGAAAGTAGTGTTGTTGGTTGTTTGGATCCCAAGATTTGCTGTGGAGTATCAATTGACACGGTTAATCTCCCTTTGCTTATCATCGAGATCACAAGCCTTTATGATCGCCATCGTTTCAGCCAAACTCAAACGGTTTAAATCTTTGGTCTTCTTAATCACTGAGACATTCATATCCTAGGATTTTGGCAGAGAGTTCAGAAGCTTTTTGTTGATTTCCAATCTTGTAACCATTACACCAGCAGAACTCATTTATGTGGTGAGTGTGATAAACCTTTGCAACTGATTCTCAAGTGTTTCTCCCAAGATATAGTTAAACATATTGAACTTTTGTCACAGTATGTCTTGGCGACTCTGTTTCATGTCTTCATTGCCCTCACGAAAACCTTGAGCGATTTCCAGAGATAATGCCATGGTTAGCGTAGCAAGAGCCTTTTCCTGCTCCTCGACTCTCTCAAAATCATCATCGGTGTAGTTCTCAACTTGCTTATCAGTAATGGTTCCATCTTCCAATGTAGTTGTAATGCGGATCGGTCCACTAAGAATACTTCGCCATATCTTGAAATCCTTCATTTTGATGTACTTCTCGATCCGATATTTCCATTCTGGAAATCCTTCCGCAGATAACAGTCGTGGAATTCGAGAAGTGGTTCCCATAATTGCATCCAATTCATGGTGAGCTGACATGATTTGAGATTCCATGTTTTAGAGATCAATAAAAACTTCGTTAATTAGGATGAGTGCAACCGCACACGCTAACCGCACACACTACAACTGCACACTTCAGCCGTGTACTCCAACCGCACGCTCAGCCGTATACTCCAACCGCACACTCAGCCGCACACACTAGCTTCACACTCAACCGCACACACTGGTTTCACACTCAACCGCACACCTTTAAAAACTCAACTGCACACCTTCAAAGCTCCAGCCGTACACTCAAAAATACTAGACTTTTGAACAAATTCTGATTCCAAACTAGTAAAAACAATGATTAGCAAGCAGTTTCTCAATAAAAAGCATGAATACACTTCAAAAACCACAATTATCTTCAACCGCACACTCTATGATTCTACAAAATTGACACTGAATTGGCTCTGATACCAATTGTAAGTCTCCAATCTGCTTGTGTATCAATCAGATCCAATTGATGGTGCGGAATCCCAATCAGTTGGATGATGTCAGATCAAAATAGAAGAGAAGGAGAAGAAGAAGAAGATGATGATGAATCTTGTATTATTTGATGCTTAGAATGTAGATCCAAATACAAGATTCCCACACACTAACACACACTCAATTCTGCTCTCTAACTTTCTCTCTCTAGAACATGCTCCTCCTCTCTAGCCTTTTCTAACCTTACACTCCTCTACCCATTACATCTATTTATATGGACCTCCAGCTGTACACGTGTATATAACCGCACACCCTGTGTACGGCCGTACACAACCACAAAATTATGGAAAAAGTACATTTTGTTAGAAAAGCAAAGTATAAACCATATTTTTGATCCAACAAATTACAGTTATAATACTGGTTGATCTACTCATAGGAGTGATGTCTAGGCTATAAATGTGAGTTGTTTAAAGATTTTCCAAACAGTATATTCTGTATACCAAACAGATCTTACCTCCGATACGATCTTACTTGGCCATTCCTTATAAGATAGAGCTTGATGTATTTGTTGGGATTATTAAAGAATCCGATAACGATTAACATAACCTTTATAAATACAAACGGATACTGAAGTTTAGTAATATTTGTATTTAGGTCATTCAATAGGGAAAACTAAAGTGTCAGTCAAGGAGCTGACTTTCTTGTAAATCTTCCACCATAGTCAGGTGAATGCATAGTTACTTTCAAGACCATGATTTAATACAAGTATTTAGTAAAAGTATTAAATATTAGTTGAAATTTATATGTGAATTATATGATTATTATCTGTAATATGTGTTAAATGTATATTTGGTAATACTTACGTAGTAAGAACAAGATAAGAATATATTTATGCTAAAAAGGTTCTTTAGTAATACTACTTGACTATCTTAAAATAAACATTTTTACTTAAGAAGATTAAATGTATACCAAATACTTACTGTTTGAACTTTGTGCTAAATGTATACCTGTATTATGATATATATTTTCCTAAATCATGAAATAGATTGGAAATTGATTACACGTATAGTGGTCATGTATAGTTTTAAACTAAGACTCATATACGATAGTTAGTTTAAAATAAATTGAATAAGTGCTTGGTTATACGTGGTATTACGGGAGTATTGTATAAACAAGAAAATTGTGTTTAAGATGGATTATGGGTTTAATAGTCATGTGTAGTTACAAACTAAGAATTGAAAGGAATGCTTAATTTAATGAAGATAAATTTTTGGGTGGTTTTATACGAAGGTTGTGTGTGAGATTGGAATTGAGAATAGAGCTATGTTTTATGAAATTGTTGTGTGTCAGGGTACAGGTTACGTACGGAAGTACTACATTAGTATCCCTCCTCATTTGGACAACCATAAATAGTGGGTTTGTATTAAGCAACCCGTTAGGTATGCATGGTTGTAATAATTGCAAAAAATGGTCACCGGCCGTTGATCATTAAAACGTAAAAGGTAGTGGACTTAATATGAAGTATTATTAATCTAGGATAAAAACAGTTTCGTAATTAGATAGATAAGAAAAATCCACCAAATCCTCCTTAATTCGTAAAAATAAGTGCGCAAAAATTTATGCTATTTATAACATATTATGAAAGTACACGTCGTCCTGATCCCGAAAATATAAATTTCATAAAAATTTTACTTTGATTGGAGAAGTTACGATCAACCACGTAAATAAAGCTATTAACGTCAAAATGGAACTAAGAGATTGATTAGGTTTTGGCAAGTGTCAGCAAAAGGAAAGTGTAGTTCTCCTCGAGATGAGACCTTTAGGACAAAGAATGCCGAAAAGATGAAATCGATTAATTATACCCCCGTAAGGCCAAAAGATGAAAGTTGAAACTAGCTAAAACAACCTAAAGATAAGTTATAGTACTCGTCAAGATCATCACGTAGATATAAAGAGTGTAAAGATCAGACTTCATATGCAATAGACATTAATTTTCGAAAATCATTTTCGTGAGCGCACCATGCACGGTGTGCACTCTAGCACTGAATTTGAGTAGATTGCGGATGACGTGACCCAACGAAAGAGTGAAACATAGGTCATCTTCATCAAAACACATAAATAGGTTGTCTTTGTGTTCTTTTCGTTTAGTGTGTTATCCACATTACTTCTTAACAAGGGTCATCAGATTTTGGCAACTGTCATAAGATTTGTTTTGATTTTTTACAAGTGCCATATTGTTTTCCTAACATCATTACACACTTCATTTTATATGAAAAACTTCAAATTTCGAATTTCACCTTTGTTAGAGCTTTAAAGCTCCAAAATGACATCCAAATCCAACACAAAGCAATGTAAGTGTGGGATGGGAATGTAGTGATGATGTAATGTGTATAACTAACTAGAGACTTCATTATAACATATATTAGACAAAAACACTACTAGAAAAACAGCCTTTTACGACGCATAATGTGTGTCGTAAAATGCTCAGATGACGCGCAAATGTGTGTCAAGAAAGGCCCTATCATAAAGAGAGACGACACGCTTTTGCACGTTGTCTATAGATGACGCGCATTTACGACACGCAATGTGTATCATTAAGACCCCTGTCAAGAAAGGCCATGTCATAAACGAAGATGACACACATTTTTGCGTATCGTAAATTTAAATGTTTAAAAAAATATATATTTATATATTTATTAATTTTTAAATTAAATTTGCATTTAATGTCTCATAACAGAAATAAAATACCATATACAAAAAAAATACAATCCATTGCATAATATCAAATAAAATTTCATACACAAAAAATAAAATAAATTGCACAAATTATAATGTCATACAAATAATCATTCAAATGTTAAACAAAAATAATACATTGCTAACATGGGTTATACATTCCTATAAAACTAACAAATAATCATCCAACTCTGTTTCTTACTGGAATATGTGTGTAATTGTCTCCTTTATCAACCTCCATGTATATTGTGATCGGATCTACCTTCCTACTCTGTATGATCCTATTTTGTCTGCTGCAAAAACCATGGGATTGCAGTCATAGTATAGCCCGCACCAATTACAAGTTTCTCAGAGACAAAAATAACCTGAAATAAAATGTTGTTTATCAACATTTGAATAAGAACTAGAAAAGAACCCCAAGCTTTGCCCTGGGTCAGACACCTAATAGTAATGTACTTTCTTTTTTGGTAAAAAAAACTCGAAACAAATTGCAAAAAAGATAGAGGAAAAAGATGTAAATTCAAAGTAACAACCACTTGTTATTGGAATTACAGAAAGTCATTCTTTACATATTCTCTGACACTAAATGTTTTGGTCAATAATTTGGTTGTTGAATAAACTCAGTTTAATCAAGATTTGAACGCAACTCAACTTGAAAGAAAAAAGATGATCGTTCTTATTGCTTGTTGTCAAGAATCATATATCCCAAGTAAAAATAAATGATAATATTTCTGTCAAAATAAACGCATTATCTTTGCTCAAGTAGTAAGAAGCAATTTTAAAGTATATGGAGAGCTGGATAAAGCTATAACATAATTTCACCAACCTTCAATCTCACTGACATCACGTTTTGAGTTGTTATAGAAAAGCAACAAAAATCAACCCACTTATTAGATAGCATAATCAAAATATTTCCGAACCCTCAAGGAAATCTCCAAATTCAGAAAATGATAGAAATAAAAAGAAGGTATGTTTAGGAAGAATGATGTTAATTCATCACACACCCTGTTCGGTAGTTGGGGTTTCTGGCTCTCGTGGTCTCCACAAACTAATCCTTTATCCTGTAGTTTAGATTATAATTGACCAAAGTTTATTATCAAAAAGAATGTGACTTGTTGAAAAAAAATTATGTATAAAAATTGTTTGCTTACTTGTTATAATTTTGATTCCCAATACCAGTATCCCCCTACATTTGTTCATCAAAGGTGGTTAAATCACTCCAAAAAATAGTTAAATGGCAATAAAATGATAAAATATTAAAATGTAAACAATAAACATACATTTGTTGTCTCGGTTCTCCTTTAAAACAGTAATATGTGATCCAACCTGCAATTAGTTTTTTTCTATTTCTTAAAGCATATATTTGATAAAATTATTATAAAAATGATGTTAAAGCTTGTAGCGCAAAATTTTTGATCCAAAGGCATAAATTCAGAAAAGATCAAAATAGAAGACGTGTGTTGTTAGTCGTTCTCATGACTTTTTTTTGGTAAAATGAAAAAATAATGAAAGTTGCACAAGGAATATAGTAGTTAACAAAATTAAAAAAGAGCATAGATAAAACCAACCTTTTATTTGATCTATCATTGGAGTATGAATTGCGGTTCACTGATCAAAAAAACAGACAAAAGCTATTAGTTTGAATGATGGTGAAAAGACGGAAACCCCGAATTCGAGGTGACATATAGACAACAATACCTAGAAAGATATATCCAATCAATTGGAAACAGAAAGTCCTAATTGAATTGAAAAGGGATATGATTTAATTGACTAACTGTGTTGATGTTATCAACGACCTGTATAGATTAATTGACATAAGTCACTCTCTAGTATTTTAGCCAATGAAGATACATCAACTTATGTTGAATGTATAAAGAAAATGGGCTAATACCATACCTCAATTATGCATAGTTACATCATTGGTTCATCAAAAGAAGGCTTGTTGTTAATTGCGGAAGTGACAGGTACCAAACCTAGAAAAAAAATCATCCCACAAGGTTTGGAATTAGTTTATTAAGTTGTAGCAATAAGATCACAAAAGTACAAGAAAGAATACAAAATAGATAATCTGACCGAATTTCGAGTGTTGCCTATTTAACCACTTATTATGTTAAATAATCACAATCCATTTTGTAACAACGTAAAATTTCCAATTAAATTTTTAATTTTTAAAACCACAAAATGTATATCATATTCATATTCTTGTTGTCTGACTGCTGGACTGCTGGACTGCTGGACTCGTCGAGTCCATGGGGGGACTCGTCGAGTTCACTTGAATCTTCAACCTACTCGGCGAGTAGGTTTATGCACTCGGCGAGTAGGGTCGACAGAGGGCAGAATTTCGACTTCAGTTGCTGGAAATGGATTAAAAACATTACCCTAAATTGTTTTGGTACTTGAAAACTTGTTTTAGAAGGTGTAATGTCTTTTCTAACTCATTTACAACAACTGGTTATCAAAATTACAAAGTTTAATGTGATTTTGATTCTTGAAGGTGTTCATATTCATATTCTTGTTCTTATGATGTTTAGATGATCATAGGAATTATTTGTAACCTATGTGGTAGTTTAATTCTTGATCATAATGTATTTTAATGGAGTCCATAACTTGTCCTCAAGTTATGGAAAACCAAAAGTCTCTTGGATTAAAAACCATTAAAAGAACACAAGAGTTAGGAAAAATGAAAAGTCCTCTTTTTATTACTCTATTAAACTCATAAGTTACAAGAAATGAAAAGTTTTGAAAGTTTACAAAACTTGCCCTCAAGTTTTGGAACAAGTAAAGTTAAGTTAAAACTTTAGTTCCAACCCCTAGAATTTTAAAAGTTAAAATTCAACCCTTATACTTATATTATTATGATTTAATAATTATATATATATATGTATAAGAACAAAGTCGTCTTACCGCTAGTACGCCTCATTCACGAAGCCGGTCTATAAGGTGGGTATAAGGTTGTTGCCTATAAAATGGTGACTTAATGGGTGTCCACTCTCACCCACCGCTTGCTTGATCGGTGGAGGGTCGTTAGCCGAACGGGTAAGACAAGGACTTACAAATTCTCATTCAAAGTATGATGAATATTATAAAGTAACTAAATGTTTTATTAAATTCCCAATCTTAGTTACTTTAGGAAAAATGTGAATAAGGTGCTATTCCATGAAATTACACTTTACACTTTGATTAAGTCGTTGGTGGAGCGTGTGTGGTTAACCGGCACACTAACTTGGACTTAACAAGGTAGGTAAAGGGTGACTTAGGGTTTATTATAGTATCGATGGAGCGTGTGTGGTTTACCGGCACATCGATTGAGTGATAAACTTTAAGGGTACCAAGTGATTTGCATGGTTACTTCACACCTCGTTTTGTGATCCTCGGTATCCCAGTCACAAAACTTGGAGGGCACACTCGAGATTGAAACATGCCTTTGAAAAGTTCATTGAATCTCAAAGAATCTAGGAATTTCTAAGAACCATTCAAAAAACCTAATACTTAAATATTGCGGTTTTCGTGGTGGAAATTGGTGAATCGTCATTCACCTACCTTTCAAATATGATATAGCTTAGATTACGGCATATTATATTGTGATTGGATCCTAGCCTTAATATTACATTTGGGTGTTTTATTAAGGACTCTCTTATATCTAAACTAATCTTGTTCTCTTTTCTTCAGATGTCTTTCAACAATGCTTCTGGCTCTAATCCTAATGGCTCCTTTACCCTTATGAACTTGTGTGGGAAAGTCACCTTTGATGGATCCAACTTCAATGAGTGGATCAGAAACATCAGAATGATTACCCGCTACGAGGACAAAGAATATGTCCTTGACAAGGAGCTTAAGGAGATTGATGAGACCACTGCAACTCCTCAGGAGATCGCTGACTTTCGGGCACATGAAAGGGATGCTACGAAAGTGGCTTGCATCATGATGGCCACGATGACAGCGGAACTCCAAAAGTCTTATGAGGATTTCTACCCTTATGAAATGCACCAAGATTTGATGGAAAGATACCATCAAAGTGCAAGACAAGAGAGGTATGAAATCATCTGCTCCATGATAACAACCATGATGAAGGACGGGGAATCCGTCACGAGCCACATGCAGAAAATGCAAAGGTATGTGGATCGTTTGCTGAAGCTTAATGTGAACTTCCCGGAGGATCTTGCAATAGATATCATTTTGCACTCCTTACCATCGTGCTATGATCAATTCCGCATGACATATCACATGAACAAGGAAGAAGTCACCCTCAGCAAACTTCAGGGACTTCTCAAGACCGCAGAAACAGGTCTTAAGGGGAAGTCGGTTGCTATCACTCCTACTCCAAACTCAACTCCGGTTTTGGCAATCGGGAAAAGTCGAGGGAGGAAGAGAAAGAGATCTTCGAAGGGTACCAAGGCTCGGACCCTTGATGGCTCTTCTTCAAGTGGAACCAAGAAAGGTTTCATTACTCCTTCTTCTGACCCAAAAGAGGCTGAATGCTTCTATTGCCATGAAAAGGCTCATTGGAAGCGGAACTGCCCAAAGTACCAGCAGGAGGTGAAGGATGGGAAAGTCAAACCCAACCACGCAGGTATTTACACTATCATTTCTAATAACTCACCCCATTCTAAATCTTGGGTCCTTGATACCAGTTGTGGTATTCATATTTGTTGTGACTTGCAGGGACTAAGAAGAAGTGAGGATGTGGAGCAAGGAAGGATAAACTTGATCATGGGGAATAGGAAAGCTTCACCTGTCACCAAGATTGGAGTTTATACTTTATCGCTAAGTAGTGGGTTTAGTTTAGATTTGAATAAATGTTGTTACTCGCCAGGAATGGCAAGAAATATTATTTCCTTTCATGCTTTGTACAAACAAGGGTTTACCTTTTCGTTTAATAATGAAGTTGGTTCTATTGATGCTTTCTTTAATAATGTTCTTTATTTTAAAGCATTACCTTGTGATGGTGTGTATGAAGCTATGTCTGTTGTAGATAACTTAGGAAATAATGTTTTGTGTATTGATTCTACTACTAATAATAACTTGGATGAAGCATCATTATGGCATTGTCGCCTTGGACATATAAGCAAGAAACGCATAGGCCAACTCCAAAAGGATGCAGTCTTGGAGTCGTTTGACCTAAAGTCAGATGATAGTTGCGAATCATGCTTACTTGGAAAAATGACAAAGTCACCCTTCACAGGCTCGTGTGAAAGGGGTGAAGGTTTGTTGGACCTTATACACACGGATGTGTGTGGACCATTCAAACATGCCACAAGGGATGCTAATCGTTATTATTTGACTTTTACTGATGATTACAGTAGATATGGATATGTCTACTTGATCAAGCATAAGTCAGAGACTTTCGAAAGGTTTAAGGAATTTAAACAGGAAGTCGAGAATCAATTGGGCAGGAACATTAAGATGCTTCGATCCGATCGTGGTGGTGAGTATCTTAGTTCAGAGTTCCTTGACTATCTAAGGGAATGTGGGATAGTCTCACAATTGACACCTCCCAGGACACCACAGTTGAATGGTGTGGCTGAGAGGCGTAATCGAACCTTGTTAGATATGGTTCGTTCCATGATGAATCGAGCTACGCTACCAATCTCATTCTGGGGGTATGCCTTAGAGACTGCCGCCCATATTCTTAATCTAGTCCCTACAAAGAAAGTTGCCAAAACTCCTCACGAGATGTGGACTGGTAAAGTACCTAAACTAGACCACATCAAGATTTGGGGTTGCGAGGCTTTCGTGAGACGCGAGACTCATGATAAGCTCGAACCTCGAAGCGAGAGGTGTATTTTCATCGGTTACCCACAGCGATCCTTTGGTTACCTCTTCTACAGACCCAGTGACAATGTGGTCTTTGTAGCAAGAAGAGGAGTCTTTCGAGAAAGAGAGTTTATAAGCCAAGGAGACATTGGGAGGCAAATTGATCTTGAAGAAATTCAAGAATCAAGTGGTGAAGGAACTTCAAACTCTAGCCCTCAACTTGAGGAGGAAACTCCTGTTGAGCCAATTGACAAACCTGTACCTCTGAGGCGTTCCACGAGAGTTAGGAGTGCACCTGAGCATTACTATGGATTCCATATTACTGCAGAAGGTGAGACACTTATTAGTGATGGGACACTAGTAAGTCAAGATGACGCTAACAGCTACGAGGAAGCCATGGCAGGCCCCGAGTCTGCTAAATGGAAAGAGGCTAGGGATAGCGAGATACAATCCATGTATGACAATCAAGTTTGGAACTTGGTTGAAAATGTACCAGGTCGTAAGACAGTAGGGTGCAAATGGGTCTTCAAGAAGAAGACCGACATGGATGGTAAAGTACACACTTATAAGGCTAGACTGGTTGCAAAGAGCTTCTCTCAAATTCCTGGAGTGGATTATGATGAGACCTTTTCTCCGGTAGCCAAGATTAAGTCTATTCGGGTTCTGTTAGCCATAGCTGCATTTCATGACTATGAAATATGGCAGATGGATGTCAAAACCGCTTTCCTTAATGGAAAGTTGGCTGAAGATGTTTACATGAGTCAGCCAGAAGGTTTTGTCAGCAGCAAGTACCCTAATAGAGTGTGTAAGCTTGAGAAATCCATCTATGGATTAAAGCAAGCACCTCGTAGATGGAATCTTTGCTTTGATGAGAAGGTCAAGGAATTTGGCTTTACTAGGAGTGAAGATGAATCTTGTGTGTATGTCAAGGCTAGTGGGAGTATAGTTAGCTTTTTGGTATTGTATGTGGATGACATACTACTCATAGGAAACGACATTCCAACCCTGCAGGAAGTAAAGTCCTGGCTTGGGAAGTGTTTTGCTATGAAGGACCTTGGTGAAGCTGCCTATATTTTAGGGATAAGGATCTTGAGATATCGGAGTAAAAGACTAATTGGACTTAGTCAGAGTACCTACTTGGATAAGGTGCTGAAGAGATTCAGCATGCAGGATTCCAAGAAAGGAGAGTTACCCATCCAGAGTAACACCAGATTGAGTAAGACACAAAGCCCTAGCACTGAGGCTGAGATAGCAGAAATGAGTCGAACACCTTATGCTTCGGCTGTAGGATCGATCATGTATGCTATTACGTGTACTCGACCCGATGTAGCCTTTTCCCTGAGCATGGTTAGCAGGTATCAGGCTAACCCTGGCAAGGCACACTGGACTGCGGTAAAGAATATCCTTAAGTACCTACGGAGGACTAAGGACTGGGTCCTTACCTTCGGTGGGAGTGATGACTTGAGAGTAGTAGGGTATAGTGATGCTAGCTTCCAGACTGATAGGGATAATTTCCGCTCTCAGTCGGGCTGGGTCTTTACCCTAAACGGAGGAGCAATTTCTTGGAAGAGTTCCAAGCAAGAGACAGTGGCAGATTCTACTTGTGAATCAGAGTATATTGCAGCTAGCGAGGCAGCAAAGGAGGCGATATGGCTGAAGAACTTCATTGGAGACCTTGGAGTTGTACCAGCTATTAAAGAGCCAATGGAAATTTTCTGTGAGAGTGAAAGTGCTGTTGCCTTAGCCAAGGAACCAAGGGATCACGGGAGATCCAGACACATCGACAGAAAATACCATTTCATCAGACATCGGATCGAAGAAGGACTCCTCATGGCAAAGAGGGTATCATCAGATGAGAATCCGGCAGATCCCCTCACAAAGGGACTGACTCGGGTTAAGCATCTTCAGCATGCTCGGAGCATAGGGCTGAAGGATGATATTAGATTTAGTAGTTAGATAACCTCGAAATTTGTAAAGTGTAATTGACATTTGATGATGAATAAAAAATGTTTTATTTATGAGTAAGGTGTTGCTATCTCTTGTCGATCGTTTACTATATTTCTTTTGCATGTTTTGACTTCCAGAATAATTTTGTTTGGTATAACATATTATTCAAACCTCCACAGTCAGTCATATGTCGGAAGTAGGTATGAATCAAGACTGTCATGTTTGGTTGTAGAGGTCTTGGACAAGGCTACAGCAATCATGAGTGCTCATAAGTTCTGAGCATTGGACTCAACCCACGCTCACTGGAATCACTTCATGGAATTCTATCTCGAGTGATCGTGAGACGGTAATATCGTATAAGTCTTCAAACCTAGAGATATGATTTGTTACTTACAAGTTGATTATGCATTGATTGTACGAAAACGCATTGGTAACTCGATGTTATAAATCGTGCTCTTGTGTGTAATTCAATGAGTGGTAGAACAAACATATGAGTCGAAGTTTATCTGTTCCTTCTTGGATTAGAAGCTGATATCTGGGCCCCTCGATGATTTTGTTTTGACCTATGTACCGGGCCCGGTCAGAACTAAGTTGATGTGTTCAATTAAGTTCTTTGTCAAACAAATCGGAAATCGGGAAACAAATTGGCTGGACAATAAGAAAGACATTGTTCCATGTATTTGTCCGGCTGATATCTAGAACGGAGGATTATATGATCACTTATCTTAAATGGCGTACCATCATCTTCTCAGTTCCGAGAAACCTTGAAAAGAGCTACGATTGTCGATCGGTTCCTGAAGTCATACTTGAAGTAATAGTTATTAGACTTATCCAAGTGGGAGACTGTTGGATAAGGTGTCTAAGTCCATAACTTATTTCTGGTATGTACTTGACCCGACCCGGCATGGTCCATTTGGGTTGCATGGCACCATGAAATTGGATAGACTAAATGAGAGAAATAACATTTGGAGATTATTAATATATTATAAGTTCTAATATATTAATAATATTATTTGATTAGTTTGATCAATAATTAATTTAGAATTAATTAAGTGGTCAAAAGAGAACTAATTAAATATATGGGTTGATTATGTAAATCATCCATATCTTGTATAGTGGGCTAAGAGGCTCCATGGATTATCAAGTTGGGTTCTACCCATAGGATGCTCCATGGATGCTCCATGGGAGTTACAAACCCATGGGTCATGGAAATGAAGAGTCATGACGCATTAGGGTTTACATGGTGTAACCCTAGATGTGTCAACACTATATAAGAATCATATTCTCCACCAAAATCGGCTACACTAAGAAAACAAGAGGGCTTGGCCGATTTCAAGAAGTGTGTGTTCTCTCATAAGTTTTTCCAAGAGCATTTGGTGTTGTGTGAAGCATTTGAGGCATCACACTTGGGGTGCTAGGCTCACAAGGTTTCAAGGAACACAAGCAACAACAAGGTAAGTTATTCTATCTATTATTCAAGTTAAAATTGTTCCCCATGTATGCTAGATAGGAATATAGCCTTGGAATTCAACTTAGCATGATAATTAGACAAACATAGATCCAAGGTTATTAGGGTTGCATGTACACTTAGGAAGTGTTAGAATGCTCAAAACCCATCAGTTGCCACTGCACTTGTACCAAGGGTACTTCGTTGTTCCTCAGAACCTTAACCTTTCAATCCCTGATCGCCACTGGCCTCTCCACATGGTTCAGGCCTGCATCCACCTGAATATCATCTAATGGCACCACTGTCGGCTCGTCGGCAATGCATTTCCTCAACTGAGAGACATGAAAGGTGTCGTGGATCTGTCCCAACTCAGCATGTAGATCCAACCGGTAGGCTACCCTGCCTACCCTAGCAATTACCCTACAGGGTCTAATATATCGGGGTCCCAACTTGCCCATCTTCCTGAATCGTATCACTCCTTTCCAAGGAGAAACCTTTAGGAGCACAAGGTCACCAACCTGAAAATCGAGCTCGGACCGACGCCTGTCCGCATAACTCTTCTAGCGACTCTGCGCGGTCAACAATCTCTGCCTGACCTGCTGTATCTACTCGGTCGTCTGTAGTACAATCTCTGTGCTACCTATTACCCGTTGCCCCACCTCTCCCCAGCGGATGGGGGTGCGACACCTCCTCCCATACAACAGCTCAAAAGGTGGCATACCAATGCTCGAATGATGGCTGTTGTTGTACGAAAACTCTGCTAAGGGTAAATAGGTGTCCCAACTCCCTCCAAAATCCAAAATACATGCTCGGAGCATATCCTTAAGCATCTGAATCGTCCGCTCGCTCTGTCCGTCCGTCTGCGGGTGGTATGCGGTACTGAAATGCAGCCTCGTACCTAACTCCTCGTGAAACTTCTTCCAAAATCTGGAAGTAAATCGCACGTCTCGATCTGAAACAATCGACATTGGAAACCCATGCCCCGATACCACCTCCCTCACATACAACTCTGCCAACCTCTCAGCAGAAGAGCTCTCACTGATAGCAAGAAAATGAGCGCTCTTCGTCAACCTATCCATAATCACCCAAATTGCATCGACTCCTCTCGCAGTCCTTGGCAATTTGGTGATAAATTCCATGGTAATCTGTTCCCACTTCCACTCGGGAATCTCCAGCGGTTGCAGCCTACCATGCGGACGCTGGTGCTCGGCCTTGACTTGGCGACAAGTTAGGCACCTCTCGACAAACCAAGCAACATCCCTCTTCATACAGGGCCACCAATACTCCTTCTTTAGGTCCAAATACATCTTAGTAGCCCCGGTATGGATCGAGAACTTCGATCAATGTGCCTCCTCCATCAAAATGGTACGCGTCCCGCCCACAAACGGTACCCAAATCCGACCCTGAAATGTCATAAGTTCCCGAATATCGGTAACGAACTCCGACACCTTCCCAACAACCCGCTCCTGCTTTTGGTTCTCTGGTCTCGCAGCCTCAGCCTGGGCCCCTCGGATGGTGTCCAATACCGGAGTCATCACTGTCAACCTCATACAAATGCCTCGGATCAGGGCGCTCTCCGATCTACGGCTCAAAGCATCGGCTACGACATTAGCCTTGCCCGGGTGGTACAGGATCTCACAATCATAATCCTTCACCACATCCAACCATCTCCTGTGGCGCATATTCAGGTTTGGCTGATCCATCAAGTACTTTAAGCTCTTGTGGTCAGTGTATATCGTACACCGAACCCCATACAGATAGTGACGCCAGATTTTGAGGGCAAACACTACAGCCCCCAACTCCAGATCGTGGGTGGGATATCTCGTCTCATGAGGCTTCAACTGCCTCGATGCATACGTGATCACATGCCCTCTCTGCATCAACACCGCTCCCATCCCTGATATCGATGCATCACAATACACCATGAAATCCTCCATCCCTTCCGATAGTGCGAGCACGGGAGCTTCGCACAATCTCTGGCGAAGGGTCTCAAACGAGGTCTGCTGCTCTGGACCCTATGAGAAAGTAACACCCTTCCGGGTCAACTTGGTAAGTGGCACGGCGATCTTGGAGAAATCTCTGATAAATCTCCGATAGTAGCCTGCCAGCCCTAAGAAGCTCCTGATCTCCGTAGGTGACCTCGGCACCTCCCAACTCATCACAACCTCAATCTTGGCTGGGTCAACCAATATCCCATTCTGGTTAACGAGATGCCCTAAGAATTGGACCTCCCGTAACCAAAAATCGCACTTGGAGAATTTAGCGAAGAGCCTCTCCGTTCTCTAAATTCTGAGGAGCTCCCTCAAATGTTCTGCATGCTGCTCTCTGGTCCTCGAATACACTAGGATGTCATCAATGAATACAATTACCGAACGATCCAACATCGGCCTACACACCCTGTTCATGAGATCCATGAACGCCGCTGGTGCATTGGTGAGCCCGAATGGCATCACCACAAACTCGTAATGCCCGTAACGAGTCCTAAACGCCGTCTTCTGGATATCCTCATCCCAAACTCTCATCTGGTGATATCCCAACCTCAAGTCAATCCTGGAGAACCAAGACGCCCCCCTGCAACTGATCGAATAGATCATCGATCCTCGGTAACGGATAACAGTTCTTGACCGTCAACTTGTTCAACTCCCGGTAACCAATGCACATCCGGTGTGAACCATCCGTTTTCTTGACAAAAAAGATCGGCGCTCCCCAGGGAGAGCTACTGGGACGGATGAACCCTTTCCCCAACAGCTCTTGCAGCTATGAGGATAACTCCTGCATCTCAGGCGGTGCTAGCCGATATGGCACCTTAGCGATAGGCGCAGACCCGGGAATCAAATTGATACGAAACTCCACCTGCCTCTCGGGAGGCACACCCGACAACTCCTCAGGGAACACGTCCGGAAACTCACGCACTATCGGCACCTCATCCACTGAAGTTGGCCTCCTAGTGGCCTCTCGTACATCCGTCACATAGGCTACGAACCCCTTGCATCCCTGCTGCAAACTCCGCCTCGCTCTAGCGGCGGAACAGAAAATCGAACCACCACAAGTCCCCTCGCCATAAACCGTCAGCGCTCCCCCACTAGGATCTCGGATCGTCACCAATTGACGCTCGCAATCTATGACAGCCCCGAAACGGCTCAACCAATCCATGCCTACTATGACACAAACATCCCCTATAGCAATCGGAATCAAATCAATCAGGAACTCCACCCCGAAGATCTCCAGCACGCATCCACGTATCACCTCGGTAGCACATACCTCACGCTCATCTGCTATGGAAACCCGCAGAGGTTGACTCAACGCCTCTCTCAGAATACTAATGTGCCGACTAAAAGTCATAGATATGAAAGACCGACTCGCACCCGAGTCGAATAAAACTAATGCAGGTACAGAACTCACAAGAAAAGTACCTATGCATAACATATAGCAATTAAATACCATAAACTCAACATAAAATAGATAGAGATTACATACCCGTCACGACGTTAGGTGCTACGCGGACCTCCTCCGCAGTCAACTGGAAGGCTCTCCCCCTAGCCTTCGGTGCTTT
Organism: Lactuca serriola; assembly: GCF_051521515.1. Classification (NCBI taxonomy): domain Eukaryota; kingdom Viridiplantae; phylum Streptophyta; class Magnoliopsida; order Asterales; family Asteraceae; genus Lactuca; species Lactuca serriola. Next base: position 392,700,503 of record NC_136411.1, on the reverse strand, counting down.
GGCCTTCACTGGCCGGGTCTCAGTAGCTCGAACCGCAGGTGCAGATCCCTACACTGACCTCTGATGTTGGGGCACTCGGCCTTCTGATGGCCGGTCTGGTTGCAATGAAAGCAAACCGAGAACCCCTTAGGACAATCCCTCGCAAAATGTCCTTCTTTCCCACACTTGTAGCATACCCCAGTCTTGCACGGCCCATCATGGCTCTTGCCGCACTTCCCACAAGTGTGGCCCCTCGAACTACCCGTCCTCGAATCAGCAGGCTTTGCCCGCTTGGCGGCCGGCTACGACTGCGCCGGTCGTCGATCACCCCTCTGAGACTCGGTCTCCTCCTTCGCCTGTATCTCAAGCTCAATCTCCCTCTTCCGGGCATTTCCCTGGAGCTCGGCAAATGTCTGGTAAGTCAAGTTCGCCACGAACTCATGGATGTCCCTCCTCAATATACTCAGATAATGGCTCATGCGAGCCTACTCAGTGGACACCAGTTCCGGGCAAAACAGCGCCCGCTCATGAAACACCCTCGTAATCACTGTCACCGACTCTGTCCCCTGCTTGAGGGTCAGAAACTCCTTAGCTAAACGTTCCCTCTCCACCTGGGGAACATATTCGTCGCGAAACATCGCAGTAAACCTCTCCCATGTCACTACGGTCAGCTCAGCTGTCGAATAGCTCGCGGTTACAAACTTCCACCAGTCCTTCGCCCCCAAGCGAAGCTGGTTGAGTGCGAACCGCACCCTCAAGTGCTCCGGACACAAGCACGTATAGAAACACCCCTCTATGTCTGAGATCCACCTCATAGCAGCGATCGGATCCTGAGTACCATCGAACTCTGGTGGTTTCGTGTTGCTGAACTCTCGGTACAGCAACGAATCACCACCCTGGGGTCTTGCAGCAGCAACAGCTGTTGTGGTTGCAGCAACAACAGCATCAGTCAAGGCAGCATAACGCTCGTCAAATGTCTCGATCAGTGTGGTCTTAATAGACCCAAACATCTCCGGAATCTCGGCTCTGATGGCAACAGCCACCTCCTCATGGATGATCCGACGGATCTCCTCATCACTCACCCCACTGCTCTCGGCGGTATGGCCTGTCCCGACCATGATCAACCTCTGAAATACAACATAAGAAATATCAGGGATACTCTCAAGTATACTCACACTCGCTAACTCAATCATCCTCAATTCTAGTACCCCAAGGATTCTTACTTGGACTGCACACCAATCCGGTGTTTTCAATATTACGGGCCCAATACTATTGTCCACATCGAATCAATATACAATCCAAGTCCTCCTCCAAGGATCCCAAGTCGTAAATACCCTACTCTCGTTATGCATTGGCTACCCTCAGTAGACCTCTCATGAGCTCCTCACTGCTACCTACTCACTCTCAAAGTATCTCATAGCAGCAGTAATCTCCTAGGCTAAGGCATCACAAATCAGGCCACTCTAGTCCTTATAGGAATACCTAGCCTCTCTATCATGCATAAAATAATATCTCATAACTCATAACATATAATGTAAGGGTATTTTGGGGATTCACCGTTCGGGCGCTGGCTGACCGTACACACCATCCACTCTGCTCGTTTCCAAAACTTCTTTTTCTTTTTAGAAAATTTGCAGTTTTGGTTGTAAAATTTCTCAAATCCTCGGTTTGAGTTAAAATAAGCCCAAAGGTGCATCCGAATCCCTCAAACCAAGGCTCTGATACCAACTTGTAACAACGTAAAATTTCCAATTAAATTTTTAATTTTTAAAACCACAAAATGTATATCATATCATAATTTCAAATCCGAAACAACAGTGTTTTCAAAACAGATCCCCAAGATCTCTCTAATGTGAACTCCATCGGCGTGAGTGTGTACGATTCAAGCCGTCGCCTTCCCACGGTCCTCGCTGGTACCTGAGACATCAAACACAACAACTGTAAGCATAATGCTTAGTGAGTTCCCCAAAATACCACATACCACAAATACGCCACTCGAGGCTAAAATTGACCCTCCGGTCAAGATGTCTCAGCGGGACCCTCCAGTCCTGCAGCTCGTCGGACCCTCCGGTCCAATCATAGCTCATTGGGCCCTCTGGCCTAGTCTGAATCGTTGGACCCTCCGTTCCGGTCTATATAGTCATACAGCATACAAATAACACATACCATGTAATCTCTAATATAACACATAATCTCATACATAACACATAAGACCCTCTGGTCAACTTAGAATACCACTTAAGGTAACGTATAGTGAGAAGACTCACCTCGTGGAAAGTCTAAGATCTCGCGTACTCGCTATCTCCAAAACCCAACGACGACTCTACCTCGCCTAATCATAAAAATATCATTTTAATAATCAAGACTTCCACAACTAAACTTTACCCCTTATCATCATCCTCAGAGGGTAAAAGACCATTTTACCCCTCCTCGACCCAAAGTCTTCATGTTGACCAAAACCCTAAAAAGTCAACAAAAGTCAACCCTATGAGTACGCGGGGCGTACTGCTTGATGTACGCGGGGCGTACATCGCCAACCCGTGGATCGGGGTCTCTACCCAGTACGCTGCGCGTACTGGAAGTTACTCCCAACGTAATCATCAGACTTTAGCATACATCATTTCTGGTCTTAATCGGTTAAGCCATTACTCCAACTTCTAGATCCGGCTTTGTTTATGCATCTATACCCATAAAGTCGAGACCTTTAAGGCTTTACATGGCTGTAAAGGCTCCAACACTTCTTAGCATCATTCTATTCCAACTCAAGGACCTAGATCTCATGCATGGTGGAATATTCACGACCAAGATTACATTTTTATGAGTCTACAACTCAAATAGACGAGATATACGAAGGATCTAAGCTTATGGAGACCATTTTCTCAAAAGTCTCCACCTTTGGGACTAAAACCCTAGAAAATAGTACTTGAAGAATATTACAAGAACTATAGGACAAGATCTGAGCTTTTTACCTTATAATGAAGCTTCAACCTTTGCAAAGCTCAGATCCACACTTGAGTACCACTTCTAGCCTTCTCAATGAGCTCCTCTTCTCCTTTGCTACCTTGAAAAGGCACCACCAAGCTTAGAATACTCACAAATGGCCTAAGAACGGATGCACACTCTCTTTAGGGTTTCTTTCTGAGGGATGGTGGCTGAGAAGTCGAGCCACACATTCCTTTTATAGCCCTCCGAATGAATTAGGATTTTTAGGTTTGGACCGGTTACGCCCCGCGTAACCTTGGGTACGCCCAGCGTACCTGAGGGTGAATGCGTCCAAATGAAGCGCACGAGTACGCGCAGCGTACTCCTTGTACGCCCAGCGTACTCGCCTAACATGCAAACCGTATATGGCAACATAACAAAGATGAAGGGGATAAATAGAAGGGTACCTGGTTTTCGGGCTGTTACACATTTAGTAGAATATCACCAAATCTGAAGCAAGACTCCAATATGTTTGCCAATTGATCCAAAGTGGGGCATTGATAGATGGCGAATCTGTAAAAATTACGAAATTTAATAACAAAAATTGGTTTATTTAATAATTATTTAGCTTAATGACACTTTGCAAATACAATACAATTACAAATTTCAGAAACTTTTATATATCCAATTAAAATAAGATTTGCTAATAATAAGGATATCGATCTTACTTTCTGAACAGCTTTAGTGATTTTGAGATGTGGAGAGTCTGATTCCTTTTGAACATCTTCTTCGGAGATGGAAGTGAATTGAGCTTCAAATTACCTATAAGAATTTACAATTTGATAAAATTAAAAGGTATATATGGAAATACCAATATAAACATGTTAAAGTACCCTAATAGCAATTCTATGGAAGCTGAACCATATCCAAGCTGCAACAAATAAGACAACAGTCGTTACTATTGTGAGTGATAGATATTGCAAATAAATATCATAGTAAAACAAAGACACACACCTGCATTTGGATGTGAGAAAAACTAATTTGGTGGCCTATTTGGAAAAGAAAATATCGGAGGAAAAGCATAAAAACAGTTGAAAAATGTTTTATGGTTCAACTTAAAAGACACCACCCACATCTGCCGACTACATCACATATTACAATAATACCCTCGTTGGTAATCTTGACGTAGAAAAATCGTTTAAAAAGTACTCACCAAACATGGGAATGTCACATACTTTGCAATATCCACGAATGACCAACCTCTACCTCCATCGTGTTAATAACCTCTTCAACCTAGTGATTACATTACAAATCATAATTTAACATCAATTAGACAAAAAAAAATTAAAAACACAATATACATCAAACATTCTTTGACACATTTTATCAAATACCTGATGTGCATGCCCTATTAACCCTTAATATAACGATAAATTGCAATCACAAAAGATCAAAATCAAGTAGCTGTATGGATCGAGATGAATAGTTCTAACCTTTAGTGCGGGTTTAGCGTCCATGGGACGAGCTGAAGGAGGTTTGGTGAGAGTTTTACTGAAGTGGAAACGACTTGGGATTGAAGAGGAGGAATTCAAAAAGGGTTTGGTGAAACTATAATTGTAACAGGAGGATGAAGACAGGGAAAAGGAATTGAGAGCGAGAGCTGTTGTTGTAGCTATAACGGCCATCAGTATTGACGATGTTGCAACTATTGTTAAGAATCCCATATTCCCCAAAACCCAGCCAAAGAAGCCAAGACTAGAAGGCAAGTCAAATACTTCAAGCTAACTGTCAAACAAAAGCAGAATGTCAATTCATGAAAACAAAATCGAAGGTTTAATAGGTCGACATAGATGCTTAAAAGCGAAGTGACATGTCGTCAAAGTATAGGGCTTACCTTCTATGCTGCGATTGAAAACCAAAGTCTTTCCTCCAATTTAGCATTTCAGTCCACATCTTAAATGCCTTATCAATATCAAACTTCCTTGCCTTCAAGAATCTGCAACCATGAGTAGTGCATGATTTCCATTTTTGAGAAGTTTTAAAGTCAAAGTCAACTTCAAATCCATTATCATCATTACATAGAGACTGATCGTATTTGGTTTTTACCCGCTTTTGTTTTAGACTTGTTGAATGGTATTCCTTCTAGACATCTCAAAATCAATCAAACACTTTTAATACAGTGTATTATTAAGTCAAACGATGCAAATTTCAACGATATCATACACAATAATCTAAAACTTTAACTTGATTACGAGATGTCCATGAATGTTCCACACGAGAGAGGCTTTTTGAATTTTAGAGTCAAGATTATTAATTTCAGTTTCAAAATTGATAAGGATTTCAAAACAATTGTGGCAATAGATTCTTTGTATTTGTTATACTAAACATAAATCACAATATTTTCATCAAATTCGCATCGTATTTTAGTTGAGAAAAACTTTTGCCGACACAAAATTAGATATTTTTATCAACAAAACGAGATAATATCAAGGTTATACCTTAATAACGTGTGGTATTCATCATGACGATGTGGAAGTAAGTCTTTTTCAATAAAGATTTGGCGAAAAGCATTCACTACCTTCTCTTCGTCTTCATCTCTAACATCGGCTTTCAAAAAGAAAAAAAATAAAGGGCTAGAAGAGTACCGACAAGGGGAGGAGAAGGGATGGTCGACGAGAGGGTTGGAGGAAAAAGAATTCATATATGGAGCAACAGAATGTGTGGTTGGTGCTGCTTGATGTTGGAGAGGAACACGACTGGTGGGTGGTGGAGGCGCTGCTTAAGGCGGCGACGACTTAGGGTGTCCAACGGAAGGGTTTTTTTAACCGACTTAGGATGGTTGGCGAAAGAGAACATGAAGAGGATAAGAATACGATGATTTCTTTTTTTCTTTAAAATTTTCCAAGATCCAACAGCCAGAAGATATGAAATAGGGATGGCCCTAAATCGCCGGTGTGAGAGGAAGAAATAGAGACGTATTGTAAGTGTGAGAAGTTGCTGTGAGCTTGAAGGCTTTTGTGAGGTCCGGTTCAAAGCCCTAGTATCTTTGTTGATTATGTGAAGACGGGCCATATGTGAAGATAAAAGATGGAGACACACCATATCTGATGAATTTTGGGCAAAGGTATGGTTGGATCCGATTCAACTATAGATTTCAAAACGGCCATTGAATTTGCAGAGCTTGATAAATTAGGTCAAGGAAAAGAAACTCACGATCAAATCTACCGGGTCTTCTCAATGCTCCATCAATCGCATCGATCCGGTTTGTTGCCCCGATTAAAACCACTTGTCCCCTTGAATCCAAACCATCCATTAATGCAAGAAGAGTTGAGACAATGGAGTTGTGAATCTGTTCTTGTTTGCTTGATCTCACAGGGGCAGGTCCCCAACATACAATGAGAAGATGCGAGACCATCGACTATGTTTGGAGCAAATGGGATTAGTAAATAATAGAAAGAAAAATCTCTTTTGTTCGCTTTTCTTCTTCTTCTTCTTCTTTTCATGTTGTCGACTAACTGATAGATCATCGGAATCATCAGAAGCATTATCCAAAAACTCATACCCAACATTGTAGTGAACTATCGATCTAAATCAAAATGGAAAAGAATGTTGCTTAATTTTTGACTGATAACTATAAAGAAGAAGACGAGGGCTGATGTGTGTAAAATGCACTTCTTTTATTCCTACTTTTTATTAATAAATTTAGCACACAAAGGCAGTGAACCTATCTTTTAGTGGTATAGTTGAATAAGTAGGGTGTCGAACTCAGGGAACGGAAAATTAAACTAATGGCTAATTTTAACTAAGCAAATAATGAAAGTAAAAGGTTTTTCTCTAGTTTTGCAAGACTAGAAACTTACACCACAAAAACACTTAATTATCTAAGTAACTAAAGAAAACAACTAATTCACCAAATTTGATAAAGATGTTTCCGTTTTAGGTTCAACCAATTCACTCCTATGGTTATTTTGAATTTATGATAGATTAATTGTTATTGGCTACCAACTATAGTGGTTAGGTTCATGTTCATTACTCCTAACCCTTAGACAATTAATTAATTCAAGCGGTGATCAAGTGTTTAAACTAATTAATTCCCTAGATTAATGATTTGGATTAAATAAGATTTGTAGTGGTTAATCAAATTGGTGGTTCAATTAACCTCTTGTTTGTTGGTTTCTCAAACAAGCTCACACATTAATCTTCCCATTATCTTGTTAATCTTAGTTTCATATTCATTATTCCTAAGCATATGATTAAGTGTTCACATAGACATATGAGGTTAACAATTAAGAGATGTTCATGCAGCTTAATTATCTTCCAATTAACAGAAAATAGTTGTGATTAATGCATAAGGTTCTTTAACAAACTTAATTTAATAAATCACCAATAAACAATCAATCAAAAACTAAGAATTAAACCATAGGAGTTACATGGTATTCCCAAAACAGAAACAAAAATGTAATTAGTTCATAGTTGTAGTAAAAACAAAACCAAAAACATATTTAACTAAGCTAAACATACTTAATTCCTAAAGTAAGTGGAATGATTAACCTAGTTGCTTTGATTCTTCAAGAGATTGAAGATTAGGGTTCCTCAGCTCCTCTACAGGTTCTTCAATCGCAGATGAATCTCTAAAAACGCCAGAAAGTATTCCAATCGGATAAAGGCTCGGTTTTTATAATCATCACAAAACAGAGTGTACTCGGCGAGTAGCAGACCCAACTCGCCGAGTAGATCGTAGTTATCCGTCTCGTACCAGGAGTCTTGACTTATCTTCTAGAATATTCTAATGGACTCGCCGATTAGGCTCGTGTACTCGCCAAGTAGGAAGGCTTCTGTCCCTCATTCTTCATTCTTTTGTCTCTAATTGCTTCCCCTTGTTCCCTTTCACTCCCAAGAATGTCTTTTGGACTGAAAACAAAATTTAAACATTATTAAGTACCTTTTGTCCACATTATACACATAATTAGTTAAAAATGAATAAAAATGTATGCTAAATAATTAACTAATTATGCACATATCAAGGGCCCTAGGGCTTTTTCTTGCTAATTGGAAGAGGCGGGGGGTTTAATTTTTGGGATTTAATAGGCGGGTGAAATCCCGTCTTAAAAACGTGTGTTTCATTACAATGTTATAAAGCTACACAGTTAGACGATGCACATTTTATGAAAGGCGCCCTCCGCATTTCCTTTTTTTCTTTGCTGACACTAATTCTAGGGCACTCACAAATGTGTGTCCACTATCCTTCAAATTTTGCAAAATTGACATTATTTTTAGGGCACGCACAAATGCGCGTCCTCTATCAGCGAGTGTCATTGTTTGCACGTCATTAAATGGTTGTTTTCTAGTACTGAAAAAAAATTAGATTTGAATCAAATACTTCATTATGACATAAATTATATCAAGAAATCCATATTTAAATCAAACACCTAAAACCTCAATTTCTAAATGAAGCAGATGAAATGGATTTGATACCTTCCTTCTATTATCTTAAGGATTTTAATTTCCCATATTGAATTATCATCCCAATAAGCTTCAATTTAGTAAAACCTCAAACTTTTCTTGTAATTTCTCTCTTTTTTTACATGTTCCTCACTTTTTTCACTCAAAAACCTGCATGCTTAAGCAGGGGCGCTCAACTTCAACCTTTATTGGCTAACGATAATAATTTTCCTGGATACGTTTCAGGTTTAGGCTGCTAAACATATTGCATCCCTCAGGCTGAGCAAGGTCGTGTTTTTGTCCCATGATTTCACTGGAATAAGGAAGCCACAAATACACTAGAATGTGTATAGGATCAACTAAACATTTGGGTTTTCATGCAATTATCAACACAATTCTAACATGGAATCCTAATTTGCTTTTACCAAAATTTTCTCAATTAATTCCTAAGTAATATTTTTGGTATGCAACAATTTTTTAAAATTAGCCTAAATTAAGACTCTAAATTTTCTAATATGTGACCAACCCCCTACCCCATACTTATTTTATGCAATTCCCTCATTGCATATTATGCAAAAAATAAAAATGCAAATATAGAGAGAATTGGAACAAACTCCCTTGGGGTAGCAGTCGATAGGTTGATACTCTTTTCTTCAGCTCCATCTTCACTTGACTTTAGCCATAGGAACAGCCCATCCATGTCTTGGGTGTCATGCATCTCGTGTGGTTGACAGCTCGAAAATATCACGGAACAAGCTTCTTAGAAAATCCCCAGTAACAATTCTTCACAAAAAGTGGATAAATGTTGCAGTGAAAGTGCTCAAAACAGCTCTGGAACTCAAAAATTGCAAGTCTACTCGGCGAGTAGTGACGTGTACTCGACGAGTATCTCTTAACTTGGAACTATAACGTGTAATATCCCATGTACTCGCCGAGTAGAATTTGTGCACTTGGCGAGTAGGCACTATATTGCCAAAACTGATCCAGCTCATGTTCCTTTTGACTCAGGTTTTGAAATTGGAGATTTCACTGACCCTCACTCTAAATCCTTCAGCAGCAACACTCTCCATTACTCTTGACTCTCACGGACTCAATCCTAAGGACAAGACTTTGTACTTTTTCTTGAACATCTCTCATTCCTTACTTGACCCTCAACACTTTATTATGCTTCCTAACCTTCCATCCCTGAAACATAAGCAACTAAAAGTGAAAGTAATAAAAATCCTAAAAACAAAAATCATCCAAGTTTTAACAATTGTTCAAAACAAAACATCATAAAAACACAAAACATAAAAATAAAGTCTTCAATCTTCTTCTTCCATATCGGCTCCTCCCGCACCACTTCCTCCTTCTTCATTTCTTCCCCTCATTCTTTCTTCCCAACTCATAATATACGGATAGCCGGGTCCGGGTCTTGGTGCAATGTTCATCTGTTGGAAGAGATATTCAAAAGATTGATTATTATAATTAACCCCTCGTCCAATATCGTCCAAATAGCACCGATACTCCACTTGATTCCACCCATCGTTGTCCTCCTCCACCGAAATAACCGGTGGATCTTCTCGTACCCGCTCGCTACGTTGCCTTACCCGCCTTCCTGGCTCCTCGGGAATTGCCAGCTCGTCCGCATGTGGAATGGAAAAGGAGTCACCAAACTTCTCAACGATCCGTGCCCTCCTGTATAATGCAGTGTTGAACGGTGGAGGGTAAATGACCGTCAGTGCCCTTGCTTCTTGTAAGTATAAAACCCCAAACGACCTAGCAAGCCTTGTAACAAACATGCCTCCATTAATTTTGGAGTTAACTTTTTCCTTAACCGCCCCTTCAGCAAGAAATTTGGCGATGCAATAGGGGAGATTGCAAAAAGCGTCGGGAGTAATAATACTCCAAAGAATGAAAATATCAAGGGTTGGGACCTTGTCCCAATCCTTCCGCATGTTGATGGTGCTGGCCACGAAGCGGTGAATAAGGCGATGGATCGGCAAGCGAATATGACCCTCCTGAGCGGTAGAAGGAATATACACCCGGTTGACAATTGTGTTCCACCATGTAGAGGCCACCACTGCCTCGGGAAGTTCCTTATGGCAGTTCTCCAGAAAAGCTTCAAAGTCCTCAGTCATCATAGTGCTTTGATCATAAATCCCCAGCCTCCAAGAAAATTCAGCCATGCTGCACTGTCGCAGCTCCCCGCCCAAAGAAAAAGAAATTATGTTGGGGTTGTAATACTCACTACCACCTCAGAATGAGATGGTAGCAAAAAATTCCCAACACAGCTCAGCATAAACAGGTTCTTGTATCTTGAATAATTGTAACCAACCATCACATGTGATGGTGGTATACCCCAAGCTGCACTCCTTCACCAAATATGGTGTGAGCTCCTCCTCTAATCCCACTTTTCCTAACCAATCCCAGTCAATAGCGTTGGGCAAATGGATTTCCTTATGTTTCAGCGCCTCTAATTTGTTTAAGGCTCGAGGTTTGGATGATTTGGACGTGATTTGTCGCAATGAGAGCCACGGGAAATCACCTTGGTTTCCCCCTCTTGAAGATTGTCCTCTTCTATACATGGTACCTGCATAACAACAACAAGAGAACACAAACAAACAATACCCAGTAATTAAAACGAAATAAACAGGCCTGAATAGTCTTCTACTCGCCGAGTACAGGTCCTACTCGGCGAGTAGGATGAACATCTGCAACAGTTTGAGCCGAGTATATATAGGCTGTCCAAAACTCCAAATTCTTAACATGGGTTTGTTGTAATGAGTAAACTAACCATAAATCCAAAAGAAATTTCTCCTAACATTACCTAATTCATGGCTAAATTAAAACCCTAGAATTTGAGGAAACCCCCCAAATCCGAATTTAAGCAAAATAGGGGCAAATCAACGATAAAGCTTGAACCTTTGATGAGTTTTAAGTGTAAAGATATTACCTTTTCCTTTGAAAGATGAAGATTAAGTGGAATTTTGAAGAAATCGCAGAGAATGCTTGAGGAAACGCTGTGCACGGCGAGTATAGGGGTTAAATGGGTGAAAACCCTTATTCTACAGATTATATATCATCTGTTTAAGTTGGCTACTCACCGAGTAGAAAGGTTCAACTCGTCGAGTAAAACTGTTGTTACGCGTTTTATTGGGTTACTCAGGCAGGTACTCGGCGAGTAATCCTTGCAGTTTGAAAAAAAATTGAATGTTTTGAAACTTTAATGTATTTTCTCATTCTTTTAGCCATCCACCCCACACTCTAGGCATTGCTTGCCCTCAAGCAATTATATTCTTAGAAGAAGATGAATGAAAAAGATAAAAATAAAACTAAAGAAAAGGAAAGAAAATGCAAACTTGAGACTCGGGTTGCCTCCCGAGAAGCGCTTCTTTTTAAGGAGTCATTAGCTGGACTCCTCCCCTTCTACGTGGTTGCAATCCCTTCCAGCAACAGCAACTCTTCCATTCCTTCATTCCTGGGGACTCCTTCTTCATACTTTTTGACCCTATGGCCATTGACCTTGAAAGGTGTTCCATCTCTTGACAATAGCTCTATAGCACGATGTGGAAACACCGTCTTTACCAGAAAAGGACCATCCCATCTCGACTTGAGTTTTCCCGAGAAAAGCTTTAGTTGTGAATTAAAGAGAAACCCTTTTTGGCCTTCATGAAATTCTTTATTTTCTTTTATCCTTTTGTCATGCCACATCTTGGTCTTCTCTTTATAAATCAATGAACTAGAGTATGCATCATTTCTAAGCTCTTCAACAGTATTCATTTGCATCAACCGGTCGCTCTTGAGTTCCTCCATGTTGAAGTTGCACATCTTTAAAGCCCAAAATGCTTTACGCTCTATCTCTACCGGCAAATGACATTGCTTTCCATAAACAAGCCTATATGGTGTAGTACCAATAGGAGTTTTGAAAGCTGTACGGAAGGCCCAAAGTGCATCGTCTAGCTTATCCGACCATTCTTTGCGATTGCTCCCCACCGATTTCTCCAAGATTCGCTTTAACTCTCGATTTGTCACCTCGGTTTTCCCACTAGTTTGTGGATGGTAGGATGTAGAAAATTTATGGGTTACCCCATACTTCCTTAGCACCTTCTCTAGTTGATCATTGGCGAAATGCATGCCTCGGTCACTTATAAGAGCTTTCGGGACTCCAAATCGTGAAAATAACTTCTTCAAAAACTGCACCACCACCCGACCGTCATTTGTTGGTAACGCTTGTGCCTCCGCCCATTTGGATACATAATCCACCGCCACTAATATGTATTTGTTGCCTTTAGACATGAGAAATGGTCCCATGAAGTCGATACCCCACACATCAAAGACCTCGCACACTTGGATACTATGTTGTGGCATTTCATTTCGAGATGAAATGTTTCCCACTCTTTGACAAGAATCACACTCTTTGACAAATTGGGCTGCATCTTTAAAAATTATTGGCCAATAGAACCCAATGGCAAAGATCTTCTTTGCAGTGTAATGTGCTCCATGATGTCCACCCGTGGGCCCGCTATGACAATGCTCTAAGATTTTCCGGCTTTCATTCCCGAACACGCATCTTCGTATGATCCCATCTGCGCAGCTTCGGAAAAGATATGGTTCATCCCAAAAGTAATATTTTATCTCGGAAAAGAATTTCTTCTTTTGTTGGCTTGTGAGGTCTTTTGGGAAGTAACTGCTAGCTAAGTAGTTAGCTATATTTACAAACCATGGTTCTTATCCCACGGTCACCATAATATACTCGTCCGGAAAATCATCGCTAACTCTATCTTCGTGTAATTTCGGGTTTTCAAACCTTGACAAGTGGTCAGCTGCTACATTCTCCATTCCCTTCTTGTCTCGTATCTATATGTCAAGCTCTTGAAAAAGTAGCACCCATCGTATCAGTCTTGGCTTGGCATCCTGTTTGGCAAACAAATACTTGATAGCCGAGTGGTCAGTAAAAACAATAGTTTTGGATAAAACCAAGTAAGGTCGGAATTTGTCAAAGGCATACACCACAGCTAATAATTCTTTTTCAGTGGTGGTGTAATTCTCTTGGGCTGGATTTAGAGTCTTGCTAGCATAATATATGGGTCGAAAGTGCTTATCAACCCTTTGACCAAGGACAGTTCCTAATGCAAAGTCACTAGCATCACACATAATCTCAAAGGGTAAACTCCAATTTGGTGCAACAATGATCGGGGCATTAGTTAATTTTTCCTTGAAAAATTCAAATGCCTCTAAACACTCTTTAGTAAAAGTAAATGGTGTATCTTTTAATAATAATTGTATTAGAGGTCTAGTTATTTTGGAAAAATCTTTTATGAAACGCCGGTAAAAACCCGCGTGTCCTAGAAAACTTCTAATGCCCTTCACATTAGTTGGTGGGGGTAGTTTGGTAATAGTGTCAATCTTTGCCCGATCCACTTCAATTCCCATTTTGGAAACCTTGTGGCCTAACACTATACCCTCCTTAACCATAAAGTGACATTTCTCCCAATTGAGGACCAAATCGGTTTTTTCACACCTAGCAAGCATTAAGTCAAGGTTTGTGAGACAATCATGGAAAGAAGATCCAAAGACAGAAAAGTCGACCATAAAAACTTCCATGAATTTTTCCACCATATCGTGGAATATGGCTGTCATACACCTTTGAAAAGTCGCGGGTGCATTGCATAGCCCAAAGGGCATGCGCCTATAAGCAAAAGTCCCACTTGGGCAAGTAAATATGGTCTTTTCTTGGTCCATTGGTTCTATGGGTATTTGGAAATAACCCGAGAATCCATCTAGAAAGCAAAAGTAACTATGGCCCGATAGTCTTTCTAACATTTGATCAATAAAAGGTAAGGGAAAATGGTATTTACGAGTGGCATCATTTAGCTTTCGATAATCGATGCACACTCTCCAACCGGTTACCGTTCTTGTCGGAATTAGCTCGTTCTTTTCGTTGGTTATGACCGTCATCCCTCCTTTCTTAGGCACCACTTGGACCGGACTCACCCACGGACTGTCGAAAATGGAATAGATAATTCCCGCATCTAAGAGTTTAAGCACTTCCTTCTTGACTACTTCTTGCATATTCGGGTTTAACCTTCTTTGGTGCTGTACAACCGGCTTTGCTCCTTCTTCCAGATTGATCTTGTGGGAGCAATAAGATGGGCTTATTCCCTTGATGTCGGTGATGCTCCATGTTATGGCCCGCTTCTGCTTCTTCAACACTTGCACTAGCTCTTCCTTTTTAGAATTGGACAGGTCAGAGGCTATGATTACTGGCTTTTGGTTGCCTTCTTCAAGGAAAGCATACTCCAAATGTTCTGGTAAAGTTTTGAGCTCAGATTTTTGGTTCTGATTTGTGGCTGCATTCATGAATTCTGCCTTTTCTAAGGAAGAACTCGGCAAGTAGATCGGCCCTACTCGGCGAGTAGGGCTGTCAGTTTGCTTCACAAATTCTTCAAAATCAGCTTCTTCCAGCAGCCTTTCAATCTCCATTAGGTCTTTTTCTGGATCAAATTCTTCATCATAAATTGTGAACTTGTTGGAATCTTCGCTTATGCATTCCTCCAATAATTCATCAAGCATATCAATTGAGAATGTCGTGTCGTCACTGTTCCTTGCATACTTCATAGCTTGATCTACCCCAAATGTGACTGAATCTTCTCCTACCCACAAGGTCAGCTTCGAGTCCCTCATGTCTACTATAGCACTTTCCGTGTTGAGGAAGGGTCTTCCAAGGATGATTGGAACTTGTGGATCCGCCTCCATTTATAGAATGATGAAATCAGCGGAAAAGACAAATTTGTCCACCTTGACTAGTAAGTCTTCGCATATGCCTCTTGGGAAAGTGACTGTCTTGTTTGCTAAATGAATTGCCATGCGAATTGGCCTTGGTTCTGGGAGATCCAGCTTCTTGAAGAATGAATATGGCATTAGGTTCACACTTGCTCCCGAATCGGCTAAGGCATGAATGGTAGCCAAGTTGCCAAATTGGCAAGGTAAAGTCAAACTCCCCGGGTCGCCCTTCTTCTTTAGTAGCTTATTTAGCATAGCAGCTGAGCAGTTTTCATTGAGGACTACCTTCTTCACTTCTTCCATCTTCCTTCTATTAGTGAGAAGTTCCTTAAGGAACTTTGCATATCTGGGCATTTGCATGACGGCTTCAATGAAGGGTATGTTGATTTGAAGTGCCTTGATATGATCTAGAAACTTCTGATACTCCTCTTCCTGCTTCTCCTTCTTACCTCGGGCTGGGTATGGCATTGGAGGCTGGTACAGCTTTTCAGGGACCTGCTCTTTTGGATTTGGTGGTGTGCTCGCCGAGTCCATACGTGGTACTCGGCGAGTAGGGCTGTCAGATTGTAAATTTTGCTTTTCTGCTTGATTTTCTGCCTCCTCCTTCTGGGATTCCTTGGATGCTTCAGTCTGAATAGGTGCCAGGGGAGTGATTATTTTCCCACTTCTTATTCTGACTATGTTTATGTGCGCCCCTCATGGGTTATTTTCAGTTTTGCTAGGAAGTTCGCCCGGTGACCTTTGGTTGATTTGTTGAGCAAGTTGCCAAAGTTGCGTTTCTATATTATGGATAGATGCTTGTTGGTTCCTTAGCATGGTCCTTGTTTCTTGAATGGCAGCATCATGATCACTATGTCTTTTTTCTGAAGCAACTACAAATTTGGTGAGCATTTCTTCCAAGCTTGGCTTTCTCTCTTGTACCGGCTCCTCCTTTTGGTAGAAACCTCTCCCTTTTTGCCTAAACTTTTCCTCCTTAGCCTTCTTGTACTCTTTATAAGGGAGCCACTCTTTCTTTTGTTTGCGCTAGTCTTCATCATATTGGTCTCCACTTGAGTAACAAACTTGCACCTTCTTGTTGCCATTCTCATCTAAATCACAGTCTCTAGTGAGGTGAGGTCCATTGCAGTTTTCACAACCCACCCGAATAGCATGGATCGTTTGGCCCATTTTATCCATCCTCCTATCCATGGTTTTTAACATAGCCATGACCGCGGATAAGTCTTCAGTAGCTGCATATGCGGCTCCCCTAGTAACATCATGTCTAGGGTTGTGGTATTCTCTAGAGTGTTTAGAGAATTCTTCAATCAATTCTTTGATCACCGGGGGCGGCTACTTTGTGAGCGGGCCTTGTGAGTCTAGTAACTGCCTGGTTGTGACATTGACTCCATCATAAAAGATGAAGACTTCTTGCTGGCTGTTTAGGTCATGGTGTGGGCAGTTTCTTAGTAAGCTCTTGTACCTCTCCCAAGCTTCATATAGCGACTCTCCAGCTTGTTGTTCAAAGTTAGCAATGGCCTTCTTCAACTTGGCTATCTTGGAAGGTGGGCAAAAGTGATCAATGAATTCTTCCTTCATCTTGGCCCATGTGGTGACTGATCCGGGGGAAGTGACTTGAGCCAGTCTTTTGCAGCACCTTTGAATGTCAGTGGAAGCATGCAAAGTAGTTGAGTCTCACGAGGCACATTTGGAACATTGAGGTAATCAGCTACATCATTAACTTCATCCAAATGCTTGTAGGCATCTTCGTGGTCTTTTCCATAGAAAGGTATTTCTTTAAGTAAAGCTAGGATATGACCCTTGAGCTCGAAAGTAGCAGTCGCGGGAATTGCGGGTAGCACAAGTCCCGAGCCAGTGTCGTCGTGCATCCTCTTCTTCCATTCCCCCATGGGGATTTCATCAATGTTAGCCATAGTAATAGCTAACTCTTCCTCGAATTTGGATTCGTGCTCGTATGTAGGCTCCTCTTCTTCCTCGGTCTCGTACTCGATATCTTCCTTAACCGGTTCGTCGATTACTAAAGAGGCGTTGGATGCTCCTGATTTGCTGCTCTTTTTCTTCCCAAAAACAGTCTTCAAGTTAGACAAAGGTGACTTCTTTGGTGTACTTGAGCTCTCCACGTCCTTTCCTTTGTTTCTTTTCAATGCGGATTCAGGATCTTCAAACGGGGGTACCAACAGGGTGTTTGATCCACTGGTCATGAAAGTCCTAAAATAAACAAGATAAAAACGCAAAAAAAAATGCAACTAAAAAAACGAAAATTAATTGCCAAATACACTTGTACTCGCCGAGTAGGTGCGACTGCACTCGGCGAGTATCAGTGTAATTTTGAAGAAATTCTAAACTGAATATTAAAACTAAAACAAATGCTAAAACCTAATTACTAACTACTAAATTGCAATAAATTAACTTTGTGCCAGTAAACTCACACAAAGGATCGAAAAAATTAGGGATTAGATTAATTATTTAGAACCGTTCCCCGGCAACGGCGCCAAAAACTTGATGCGTGTAAAATGCACTTGTTTTATTCCTACTTTTTATTAATAAATTTAGCACACAAAGGCAGTGAACCTGTCTTTTAGTGGTATAGTTGAATAAGTAGGGTGTTGAACTCAGGGAACGGAAAATTAAACTAATGGCTAACTTTAACTAAGCAAATAATAAAAGTAAAAGGTTTTTCTCTAGTTTTGCAAGACCAGAAACTTACACCAAAAAAACACTTAATTATCTAAGTAACTAAAGAAAACAACTAATTCACCAAATTTGATAAAGATGTTTCCGTTTTAGGTTCAACCAATTCACTCCTATGGTTATTTTGAATTTATGATAGATTAATTGTTATTGGCTACCAACTATAGTGGTTAGGTTCATGTTCATTACTCCTAACCCTTAGACAATTAATTAATTCAAGCGGTGATCAAGTGTTTAAACTAATTAATTCCCTAGATTAATGATTTGGATTAAATAAGATTTGTAGTGGTTAAGCAAATTGGTGGTTCAATTAACCTCTTGTTTGTTGGTTTCTCAAACAAGCTCACACATTAATCTTCCCATTATCTTGTTAATCTTAGTTTCATATTCATTATTCCTAAGCATATGATTAAGTGTTCACATAGACATATGAGGTTAACAATTAAGAGATGTTCATGCAGCTTAATTATCTTCCAATTAACAGAAAATAGTTGTGATTAATGCATAAGGTTCTTTAACAAACTTAATTTAATAAATCACCAATAAACAATCAATCAAAAACTAAGAATTAAACCATAGGAGTTACATGGTATTCCCAAAACAGAAACAAAAATGTAATTAGTTCATAGTTGTAGTAAAAACAAAACCAAAAACAGATTTAACTAAGCTAAACATACTTAATTCCTAAAGTAAGTGGAATGATTAACCTAGTTGCTTTGATTCTTCAAGAGATTGAAGATTAGGGTTCCTCAGCTCCTCTACAGGTTCTTCAATCGCAGATGAATCTCCAAAAACGCCAGAAACTATTCCAATCAGATAAAGGCTCGGTTTTTATAATCATCACAAAACAGAGTGTACTCGGCGAGTAGCAGACCCAACTCGCCGAGTAGATCGTAGTTATCCGTCTCGTACCAGGAGTCTTGACTTATCTTCTGAAATATTCTAATGGACTCGCCGAGTAGGCTCGTGTACTCGCCAAGTAGGAAGGCTTTTGTCCCTCATTCTTCATTCTTTGGTCTCTAATTGCTTCCCCTTGTTCCCTTTCACTCCCAAGAATGTCTTTTGGACTGAAAACAAAATTTAAACATTATTAAGTACCTTTTGTCCACATTATACACATAATTAGTTAAAAATGAATAAAAATGTATGCTAAATAATTAACTAATTATGCACATATCAAGGGCCCTAGGGCTTTTTCTTGCTAATTGGAAGAGGCGGGGGTTTAATTTTTGGGATTTAATAGGCGGGTGAAATCTCGTCTTAAAAACGTGTGTTTCATTACAATGTTATAAAGCTACACAGTTAGACGATGCACATTTTATGAAAGGCGCCCTCCGCATTTCCTTTTTTTCTTTGCTGACACTAATTCTAGGGCACTCACAAATGTGTGTCCACTATCCTTCAAATTTTGCAAAATTGACATTATTTTTTAGGGCACGCACAAATGCGCGTCCTCTATCAGCGAGTGTCATTGTTTGTGCGTCATTAAATGGTTGTTTTCTAGTACTGAAAAAAATTTAGATTTGAATCAAAAACTTCATTATGACATAAATTATATCAAGAAATCCATATTTAAATCAAACACCTAAAACCTCAATTTCTAAATGAAGCAGATGAAATGGATTTGATACCTTCCTTCTATTATCTTAAGGGTTTTAATTTCCCATATTGAATTATCATCCCAATAAGCTTCAATTTAGTAAAGGATATTCAAACCGAGCTCTCATGTTCATTAAAACATCAAAATTACGAAAACGAGAGAGAAAAAAAGGAGTCTTGGTAGTTTAAAGCTATGTTTTTTCTTCCAATTTGGTAGTTTTAGTCGCTCAAATCTAAACTCTCTTCAATCCCCCCCCCCCCCACACACACACACTATTTGAGTAGTCTTAACATTCAATTTGTAATTAAATAAAATTGTTAACATTTTGGACCATACCTTGTTGGGTCAAAGTCAAGTCAAACTTAAGTTTATTAGATTTGTCATTTTTAGCCCCTTACACTTAGATTTTACAAAAGGGCATCCACCCTTATTTCTAACTTACAAACTCCAAATTAGCCTTCTAGTTATCAATATTAATTATTTAATATTTAAAACATAGTTTAACAAGAAAATTATAATTTATGCTCGAGTTTTCCAAATTTTGGCACATCTAGTCCTTGAACACTAAAGTTTTGATTTATCCTTGATTAAACCTTGTATCAACATATTCTTAAAAATAAATATGCACATTTTTGTGTTGTTATCTCGAGCATCTTCAAATGGCCATCTAATGAGTCCGTGGTGATGTCGTATGCCAAAAGTTGAAGCACGACTATACACTTTTGTAGCGTAGTAAAACCTCGTCTACCTCTAGCATCCTATATGAGTTGAAATATTCATAATTATCCTCCAAATCTTTAGCTATATGTAGGAATTAATGTCTATTAAGCGATGTTTGAAGGCTTTATGATCATATAAACAATCAATAACGAAGTAATCACATACCAGAAGTTTATGTGCAACGTTAAGATACCTATTTACTGATGTTCTAGTTTTTTTTATGACATTTAAAATTTTAGCTTCTTGATCCAACGTGATAAATATAGTTTTAAGGAATATGTGAAAAAAATATATCACGATCATCTTATGAAGATGAAGATGAAAAATTATACATCTTCAATTGTGTTTGTTTATGATGTTTAAAAATGTCAAATGGTTATGTGAGAGTTGTGTAAAGAAGGTATATTATATATGTGTTTAAAATGTGGTTGATTTGTAACATATGAAAATGTTTAATTTTGTTGTAACACCAACTTTTCAAGTATGGATTATTTAAATTGAAGAAATTGATTAAGTTTGAGTTTCGGGCAATAATGAAAATCGCACCGAGTATTGGACCCGACTCACGCTGCGATAGGTGTGCTGCCTATATTTTCGCGAAGCCTCCATGATCCAAAACCCTTGATCTCGGGTTTTGAGCCATATTTAAAGGATGTGATGTCTAGGGTTTGTTCCACCCTCGACCTCCATTGCCCTCAAAGCCCTTACTTAAAACCCGAGCCTCTTTCTTTGATATTTAAGCTTATCTTGCTTGTTTATGCATCATGAAGGAGAAGAGTGTACATTTGTGAAGCAAGGAAGCAAGAAGCAAGTTAGATCCAACCTTTTGAGCGCCTTTTGGACCATTGTAAGTTTCCTAGTTTGAAGCTTTTGTGTTATTAAGCTTAGATCTATGATTTTAGTCATATTTTGGTCCTTTAGTTAATGTTTGGTTGGACTTTGGAGAACTCCATCCTTAAAGGTTGTGTTTTGGTATCTCTCTACCCACTTTGTTTTTTTGTCATAACTTTTGAAAGAAAACTATATTTAATTGAATATTTTATTAATCCAAAACCCTATGATTCAAAAAAGATTTGATTCAAAATACTATGATTCAATATAATTTGATTCAAAGTTTTATGATCCAAAAGTTATATGATTAAAAAATATATGAACGGAAAATATTATGATTCTGAATATTCTTCTTATTTAAAATTTTATATTGTTAAACATTAAAAACTCAATCCGATATTTAGTTTTAAAAAATAAAGCAAAAAATAAAAATAATAAAAACAAAAGTAAAGAAAAACATCAGTCTCTTCAAGTATGTAGTAAAATATTAAAAAAATAAAAAAAATTAAATTTAAAAAAACCATTTTTTTAATAAAGCGGAAAAAAATTAAAATAAAAAAGTAAAAACATTAAAACCAAGCATATATATGCTATTTTTTTAAAATTTTTTTAACAAAAAAAAAACACAATAAACGAAAATAAATTATAAAACTCACTTAAATGACGTTCAATGAACGTTTGTTGCATATGATTAAATCCTCAAGTCCGTATTAATTATCACGGAAGTGGGTCGCATATGAACGCACCACGTTCGAGTGTTGGTTTGACGTTTGTGCCCTTGACGTAATGGGTGGTGGAGAATTGTCCTCGCTGTTATCACCAGTTTTTTAGTATTCATCGGAGTTGAACATATATATATATATATATATATATATATATATATATATATATATATATATATATATATAGAGAGAGAGAGAGAGAGAGAGAGAGAGAAAATTGCAAAAATGGTCCCTGTGGTTGTCAAAATTATGTGGTTTTTGTCCAAAAATGTTTGAAGGTGTATCAGTGGTCCAATTTTGGATATATGATATGGTTTCGGTCCATACAGTTTGTATATTTCTTGTGTTTTTGGTCCACATCCCACCTAAAATGACTAATATGCCCCTTAAATAATTATATTTTAATTTCTTTTATTTATTTTCTTATTCTTACAATTAAAAGAAAAACAAAAACAATATAAACCCAACCTACCCCCCCCCCCCCCCTCTCATCTTTGGACGCCATCTTCCAATTGGAACCACCACCACCAGAAACAAATGAAACCCACACCGCCACCAACATATCTTCTGCTACAACCATTGCTTCACTGGCAAAGACTTCGTCAGAGCACCCTCTTCTTATAGAAATTTTTATGGTGCATATATCTCCGTCTCCTACGCATTCAAGACGGTAGCTATCTGAAATCTCCATCTTCCTAGTTTCCTTCTCCGCCTGCACTACCTCTACCCTAGATCAATGGAATTATTGATTGTTCATTCCTCTTACTACTTCAGTTCTTCCTGACAAACTTAAACCCGGAAATTGAAGTCCCCAAATTAAAATTTCTACTAAAATCAAATCCGAAAATTATTTCTAATCCGGTTCCAAGAGCTAGAATCAAAGTGAGTGGTGGAGTAGAGAACAGGATTATAGAGAGCAAAGGGTTTCCGATCTAACTTAAATCCAAAAAGTGAAGTGCCCAAATCGACTTGGAACAAGCCGGAAAAGGTGAAGCCAAGGCTTCGTCCTTGCCTCGGGCGTCGATAGTAGCCCCACCTCCCACTGCCTACACCAAAAATTCAACAATTCTTGTCATCGCCGAATGCCTTATTGAGGGTACATAAATTGAAAAACGTATGGATGGTGTTCTTCATCCAGACCTCGTTTCTTCTTTTTCTTCCCTATCATACAAACATATCTCCTTTATTTTTCTTCCCAACCAAAAATAATCAAACAACTCATTGGATGAAATCATTTTCATATATTCATCTCAAACCAAAATTATATGGAGAGATATAGTGATGATGTATTTAACACAAATTTCTTGTGATCTGAAAAAGGAACAAGATGAACAAATAACAAGGAACAACAAGATGAATAGATACAAAAACAAAAGTTTAAATCCAAAAATCGTATAGATAAAGGGAGATGGAGAGAGAGAGATGATGGGTTGGTGGTGGGTCATTTTTTGTTTTAATTAACTAAAAATATTAAACATAAATAATAAAATAATAGAAAAACAAATCTAAGGCTTATAATGGTCTTTTTAAGTTAATAGGGACCAAAACCAATAGAAAGATTCAACTTTGGACCAATGATGCAATAACATTTCATTTTGGACCAAAAGCACATAAATTTGGCAACCACATGTGTAACGCCCTAATTCTCAGGTATCGATTTTATATAAGAATTTTCTTGATTTCAAGGTCTACTCGACGAGTTGGTTGCCCTACTCGTCGAGTAGCAATGAGTTGGTCCACGTGTTTTAGTGACCTACTCGCCGAGTCCAAGAAGGGACCCGGCGAGTAAGAGCTGGCAGATGAAACCCTAAATTCCAGGGTATTGCACCATATTTAAAGGATCATTGGCCTCCCCAAGCCTCCCCTTTACAACTCCTTGACACTCTTAAACCCTAAATCGCATTTGTGTGTTCTTTGGTGTGTTAAAGCTTGGAAGAGGGATCTTGGTGAGGGAACACTTAGGGAAAACAAGTAAATTGAAGCAAGGAACTTGTGGGAAGCAAAGATCTACTTCAGTTGGCAATCTCTTGAAGGTATTAGGCTGTTTCCTTGGCTCATTTCATCCTTAATCTCTTTTGGGTGGGTTTCAGGAAAGGTTTCTTGTGTTTGAGACAAGATCTGAAGTTGCAACTTCATATGTGGACTCCCTTTGGCCCCAAGATCCATAAAGTTATCAGCTTTGACAAGTATGAGCCTTCACTCAAGTGTGAGACTTCTTTACAAGCTTGGTGTTGTCATTTTAAGACTTTAGAGCTTTGCATGCACGTAAAGTTTGCAACTTTACATGATAAACATGCCTTAGGAAGCTGGATCTACAATTTGGAGCCTTAGCATGGCTTAAAAAGCCTATGTATTGAAGAAGGACTCAAGGGACTCGTTGAGTCGCATGGTCGACTCAGCGAGTCCGATGAAGATTGTCGTGGGCTCGGCGAGTCAGATGAGTGACTTAGTGAGTCGACTAGGGTTTTCCCAAACTTTGGAGTTACGACCATTGACACTAGGAACTCAACGATTCACTCAAGCGACTCAGCGAGTTGGCGAGTCATGCTAAGAACTCGGCGAGTAGCTGAGGGTACTCGACGAGTTGAGGTCAAAATAGACTATTGACCTTGATAGCTGACTTTGACTTTGACCAATGGTTGACTATGGGACTTCTGGGGTATTTTGGGAAAATGTGAGCATGGTGGGGACATTTAGTCAAGAAGGTCATGATGGGTGTTAACGTATTATTTATGATGTGACATTGTGGGATTCCGGGGAGACAGCAGTCAGAGATTTGCAGTACTTCAGCACTACTTGTGAGGTGAGTTATCCTCACTATATAAAAGTAGTCTAAGGCACCAAATTCGGCCCTTTATTGATTGTATTCGCTTATGGCATGATATGTTTATTGATTACATCCTGGTAGTTAGGGTGGTGATATGCTTATGTGTAGCGATCTGGTTAGGTTAGTGTACTAATTATAGGATGATGATATGTTAGTGACCGGTTAGGTTTGTATCCCGGTTATTGGGATGTTGCTATGATTAGTGATCTGTTAGATTGGTTTGACTGTTATATGATATGAGCTAGCATATGATATTTATGTGCACATTTTTTTTTATTGGGGTTGGGTTGAGGCGGTCCTGCTTTGTGCTGAAGGCCAACATACCCAATGAGCGTTCCGGATAGGTTGTAGACCCTGCGAGGGGGTCCAGTCATGTCGAAGGCTCGGGAGTGGTCTAGATAGGCTGTAGGCCCTGCGAGACGGTCCAGTCAGGCTGAAGGCTCATTATGCATGTTGATTTGTATTTGTGGATGTGATATGATTATGGTTATATGAGATTGGTATTTTGGGGGAACTCACTAAGCTTTCAGGCTTATAGTTTCAGTTTATTGTTTTAGGTACATCAAGGGATCGCAGCAAGACGAAGGCATGATCATAGAACTCCTCATGATTTGTTTATGTTTTTGGGAAAACTCTGATATTATACATTTTGAAAAACAAAGTTGTAATGATTTTAATGGTTTGAAATGTTTTAAAAGTTCAAATTTGTCTTGAAATTTTTAGGTGTCACAACATGGACCATTTTTGCAATTTTGTCATATATATATATATATATATATATATATATATATATATATATATATATATATACACACACACAGAGAGAGAGAGAGAGAGAGAGAGTTCAATTGAGAAAAAAAAGGTTGAGAATGAGGGAATCATTCTCAGCCACACATTTATTTTGTCACAAAACACTTAGGCATACCGGCGGAAATTGTAACGACCGAAAAATACAACCAATTTTAAATTTTTCAAAAACATCACGATTCCATTAATTCTTTACAAAAAGGGTTTTCAATACAAAACATTTAACGCGTTCCCAGAATCATACACTACAAAATCATGAGGAGCGGTACGATCACGCCTTCGCCTTGCCACGATCTCCTGAAGAACCTGAAAAACATGAAACCACAACTGTAAGCCCGAAAGCTTAGTGAGATATCCCCAAAATACCAACCACAAATACCATACATGCATAACATGCCATAACATATCCGATCACAGAACAGCCATGCACTTCGGGTCTACTGTGAGATTGGTCCGCCCGCTACCAGGCCTTCAATCCACCTGGTCCACTCTCTGAGTCTACAGTATGACTGGTCCGCCCGCACCGGGCCTTCAGTCCATCTGGTCCACTCTCTGAGCCTTCAGTACGTATGGTCCGCCCTTTTGGGGCCTACAGCCTATCCAGACCGCTCGCTGGGCCTTCAGGACAACCGGTCCGCCCTGGGTATCTTGGCCTACAGCACGCAGCAGGACCCGCCTCAACCCAACTCCAGTCCGAACAACCATGTGCACATATACATACAATCATATAGCAATTCACAGTCAACAAGCAGATCAAACAGATCACATAGCATATCATCATCCTAATCAGGATACCGACCTAACAGGTCACTAGCATAGCATCTCCCTATCTCTCAGGGTACCGATCTCAAACAGGTCTCTAACATATACCATCCTAACTCTCAGGATGTAACATATCATAGCAACAACATAACAACAACTACCCGGATCTCAATCCGATAAGGGCCGGCCTTGGTGCCTTAGACCCTGTTGATATAGTGAGGATAACTCACCTTGAAACTGCCGACTGAACAGATATCCCGAACTGCTCCGATCACTGATACGATCTCTACCACTGGACAACCGCCAATGCACTGAACTCAAAACAACAATCAACAATTACCAAAATGCCCCTGGAAACCACTGGTCAACCCTTGGTCAAGGACAAGGTCAAAGTCAACTCCTGACTGACCTTACTCGCCGAGTCAACCCTATGACTCGCTAAGTTTCCATAATCAGAACTTCACTCAATCCGCGACCTAACTCGCCGAGTCACCCCGAGACGCGTCGAGTTCAACAACTCTGAGTCCACTCGCATACAACTCACCGAGTCATCCCTTGACTCGCCGATTCTCGACTAGACCAGAAAATATTGGGACTCTTCGACAAGACTCGCCGAGCCCAAGAACAGACTCGCCGAGTCTAAGGCTATCTTCAACCTACTCGCCGAGTTCCAGGCCATCTTCATCCAACTCGTCGAGTTGTTCTTCCAACTCGTCGAGTTCCAGCTCATATTCAAGCAACTCGTCGAGTACACCCATGTGACTCACCGAGTACCACCGGTCTGAATCCAATCAGAAGCATTCCAGGCCATGCAATTGCTCCAAAACATAGATCTAGCCTCCTACAACTCATCCATCACGTAAAGTGGCAAACTTTACGTGAATCCAAAGAGATCTATGCATATTACACATTAGGGCTAAGGTTTGGGACAAGATAGCTTCATCCAACACTCAACACAGGAACTTTCATGCATTCTAACTCTTCTCCATCCCATATCTGAGGTAGCAACCTCAGATCTAGCCTCTAAACTCCAATACATCCAAAGGATATGATCTCAACACTCCCAAAATGAAGAATCTAGACAATAGCATCTCAAACAATGGAAAGATACCTCAAAAGGAAGCTCCAGGAGAATATTTTCCCGAATCCTTGCAAAGCCCTTTGATCCAAGCCTCTTCTTCTTCGGAATCTCTTCAATAACCATCTCTTCAAGCTCCAATTTGCTCAACAATGGTGCTTCTCCACGATTTTAGGGTTTCTGGAACTTAAGGGGGGACAAAGAGGCTAGGAGGAAAACATAATGATCTTTATATAGGGCTCAACCCCGAGAATTAGGGTTTTCTCCACTCAGCGCCTACTCGCCGAGTCCATCATGCTGACTCGCCGAGTCGGCTACTTAACACGCGACCCAGTCGCGACTCTACTCGCCGAGTCCACCAATGGACTCGCCGAGTCACTCTTTCCCAAATTACACTTTTAGCCCTTCAACTCTACTCTTGCTATTTCGGGATGTTACAATTCTCCCCCACTTAAATTAGGCTTCGTCCTCGAAGCCTACAGCAATTCAATCCCAAAGATACTTCCACAGCGCGCCACCTGGTTTTAACCGGGCCAAGTCCCTCAAGGCATACTCATCGAAACTCAAACACACTTTCTCTTTCCTTACGGTGTCCTGACCACCATCTCGAGCCGGGCACCGGCTGTACCCCTGATCATCACTCTCAATAACCGAGAATTACCCAAGATGCAACTCTGCTCGAGATCTTAACAATCACCTGACCCATAAGGGTTAGAAAACCATGAACCATTGAATCCCCGATCCGAATCCCACTCCATCCATTTCGTGACGACGGAAAAACCCATTCTCGCTCTCAGAGCAACTCTCACGAGTTCCCCTCTTGCAACCACATACATATGCTGAACTAGCTCTAACACCCTCAGGTTGGGAAAACCTGACACATTGATAATATCCTCCAACATCCCCCAGGATGAACCACTAATACATATCCAATACCCTGATCAGAATCACACTGAGAGCCCAAGACTCTCTCCCTGCATCCCCTCCGAGTCTCTTGGCTCTACATCTGTGGAATTCCTCCGCAACCTCAGCAGACATCCCAAACCGGATGAGCTTCTAATCCACTGCCGCAAACACGTTGCTCAAAACCATACTCGAATTACTCTAATCATGACTCTACTCTGCCGCTTTCACTTCCGTGAACTTGCACTCCCTCTCGGAGTTACACACCTCTCTCGCTTCCTTTTCCAAGGAATCCACTTGGCCATAATGCCACTCCAACAAGTCCCGCGGTGCTCGCCCGACGCTACACCACCCTTAGCATGTCCGCTATCCATCCAACACACTTACTCTGACTCTCCTCGCAGGGACTCTCAAGCCCATGCACTACCTCAACTAAACAAGATCACTACCCGGGGCCAAACCTTCCAACGCAATCACACTGCAACATACACCATCAGCAATCTCAAACTGATCCAACAATACCTGCAGAGCCTTCAGCATGACTGGACCGCCTCACCAGGCCTTCAGCCCATCTGGACCACTCTCTCAGAACCTTCAGCCAATCTGGACCGCTCTCAGTGCCTTCAGTTTGGCGGGACCATTCTCCGAGCCTTCGGTCTGACTGGTACGCCTTCCGGCCTTCAGTCTATCCGGACCGCTCAACTATCAATCAACATTCTGAGCTATCCCCCCTCGGAATTCCTCTCATGCATACCGTTCTAGCCCTCTAGGGGTTCCGAACTCTAACTCCATCATACATACTCGATCCCGGCCTGCTCCCAGGCCCTCCACAATACTATGCCCTAGGTCTGTATCCCGCCCCGCATGCCCGACACTCGCTCCTATTAGCCTATACTCTGGGTTGACAGAACGCTGCTGAATCCCAACAGCTAAGCACCCTCAAATACTCATCGATCTCCCGGAGAATTCTCCGATTCTCCCCCACTTAAAGCACTGACCAACAACCACCGGTCGCCATTAACGACCTTCCAGAACAATCCACACAAAGAGAACACTTACACACTGACTGCTTCCCACAATCATAAATAACCCTCAGCAAAACACATCTCCTCACTGATCAATCCGCTCAAAAAGAATCCGATCTCCAATTATCCTCTCCACGACTGCAGATGCTACCCGACATTCAACCCAATTCCGCATCTCCACTAATAACCCTCACGAAAGATAACCAATGACAGCACAAACACCAAACTAGAACCATACCAAACCCTCAGGGAACAACGGATACCAAAACGAAAACCCGAAACCCAAACCATAACCAAAAACTCCAACCCGCAAAACGACGAATATCACAACGAAAACCAAACAAAATATCGTCTCATAAACATTACACCGCAATAATCACAAGATAACAAGATATCAAGAAAGAAACATACCTGCAGCTGCATCCGGTACTGCCCTGACCTCCTCTGCCGCAAGCTAATAAGCACGACCCTGAGCCCTTGGGGGCTCTGCTCCACCCTGACCTCCACCTGTGATCCTCAAAGTGGCCGATGCTGGAGCCTGCACCGATCCTGCAGCAAACTGTGGACAGTTGGCCCTCAAATGTCCAACCTGATGACAATGATAGCAGATCCTCAAATCCCGAACTGGCGCTGACTGCCGACAATCCCTCGCATAGTGCCCATCCCTTCCGCACTTGCGGCATGCACCACCGGTCCTACAAACCCCGGTGTGACCCTTCCCACACTTCCCACAAGTGTGGCTGCTCAAATCCCCCACTCTAACATCAACGGTCTTAGACCGTTTTGGCGCCGGCTGCGACTGCACCGGAGCCTGCCTCAACTCACGCATCTGCAACTCAATCTCTAACTCACGCCGCCTAGCGGCCTCCTGCAACTCCAACAAGGTCTTGCACCTCTGCGCAGATACAAACTGTCTGATGTCCCTCTTGAGCATGCTCAGATATCGGGACATCTGGGCCTACTCCGAAGCAAACTCTGGGCAAAACATCACCCTCTTAGTGAACATCCTGGTGATCTCAGTCACCGACTCCGAATCCTGCTTCAGCTCAAGGAACTCCTGAGCCAATATTTCCCTCTCAACTTGCGGAACATAACGAGTACTGAACATTTCTCTGAACTGATCCCACGAAACCGCAGCCCTCTGCGCATCCGAATATGACCCCGTGGTCAATCTCCACCAATCCTTCGCGCCAAGCCTCAACAGGTTCAGAGCACACCTCACCCTATGATCAGCAGGGCATGAACACGTGAAGAAACACCCCTCCACGTCTGACAACCACCTCATAGCAACAATCGGGTCCTGAACTCCGTCGAATGTGGGAGGCTTCGTCTTATCGAAGTCCCGATACTGAAAACCCCGACTAGCTCCTCCCCCTGCCGCTGCTACAGCTGTTGTAGCCGCCGCGGCAGCCGTCTCGGTGAGAGCCGCATAGCGCTCATCAAAATACTCAACCATGGCGGTCTTAATCGACCCAAACAGCTCTGGCAACTCAGCCCGGAACAACTCAGCAATCTCATCACGCAGGATCTCACGAATCCTCGCATCCAACTCGCTCATGCTCATCTGTCCGATAACCTCGGGCGGCACCGATTCGCCCGGAACTCTCTCTCCAGCTCCCGATCCTGACCCGGATCCACTCTCATCATGCCTCGGAATCTCCATACTGAAAAGAAACACCACA
Organism: Lactuca serriola; assembly: GCF_051521515.1. Classification (NCBI taxonomy): domain Eukaryota; kingdom Viridiplantae; phylum Streptophyta; class Magnoliopsida; order Asterales; family Asteraceae; genus Lactuca; species Lactuca serriola. The sequence continues at coordinate 392,669,750 of NC_136411.1, read as the reverse complement.
CAAAATCTCAGACTCTTCCCACACCCTGGGATCCAACTCTCTCTCAACCCACCCTAGAGATCATGGTTTCCCTGATACGCGTATGGGTCCTGTGCTTTCAGTAGTACGGGCCCATACTATTTTCCACACCTACCCACATTTGTATGAAGTACTACCACAATACCCTAGAGAACATGCATAACAACGATCAACCCTCACCACTAGAGAAACACTGAGAATCTCCCATAAGGGACCCTAGGCTACAGGCATCACAAATCAGGCAACATATCATGAAATCTTGAAGATCCCTAGCCTAACGCTAGCATGCTGTTCTATCAAAGCTCAAAAACAAATAACATGCATGGTATTTTGGGGTTACTTACTGGCTCTGGCTGATCGTACCTCCGCGTCCTCCTTTACTCATTTTGAAAACCATTTTTAAATACTCTTTTGAAAACTCTCCTCGATTTGAGACTGGAGTCACACGAGTGTTTCTCCAATTCACTCAAACCAAGGCTCTGATACCAACTTGTAACGACCGAAAAATACAACCAATTTTAAATTTTTCAAAAACATCTCGATTCCGTTAATTCTTTACAAAAAGGGTTTTCAATACAAAACATTTAACGCGTTCCCAGAATCACACACTACAAAATCATGAGGAGCGGTACGATCACGCCTTCGCCTTGCCACGATCTCCTGAAGAACCTGAAAAACATGAAACCACAACTGTAAGCCCGAAAGCTTAGTGAGATATCCCCAAAATACCAACCACAAATACCATACACGCATAACATGCCATAACATATCCGATCACAGAACAGCCATGCACTTCGGGTCTACTGTGAGATTAGTCCGCCCGCTACCGGGCCTTCAATCCACCTGGTCCACTCTCTGAGTCTACAGTATGACTGGTCCGCCCGCACCGGGCCTTCAGTCCATCTGGTCCACTCTCCGAGCCTTTGGTACGTCTGGTCCGCCCTTTTGGGGCCTACAGCCTATCCGGACCGCTCGCTGGGCCTTCGGGACAACCGGTCCGCCCTGGGTATCTTGGCCTACAGCACGCAGCAGGACCCGCCTCAACCCAACTCCAGTCCGAACAACCATGTGCACATATACATACAATCATATAGCAATTCACAGTCAACAAGCAGATCAAACAGATCACATAGCATATCATCATCCTAATCAGGATACCGACCTAACAGGTCACTAGCATAGCATCTCCCTATCTCTCAGGGTACCGATCTCAAACAGGTCTCTAACATATACCATCCTAACTCTCAGGATGTAACATATCATAGCAACAACATAACAACAACTACCCGAATCTCAATCCGATAAGGGTCGGCCTTGGTGCCTTAGACCCTGTTGATATAGTGAGGATAACTCACCTCGAAACTGCCGACTGAACAGATAACCCGAACTGCTCCGATCACTGATACGATCTCTACCACTGGACAACCACCAATGCACTGAACTCAAAACAACAATCAACAATTACCAAAATGCCCCTGGAAACCACTGGTCAACCCTTGGTCAAGGACAAGGTCAAAGTCAACTCCTGACTGACCCTACTCGCCGAGTCAACCCTATGACTCGCTGAGTTTCCATAATCAGAACTTCACTCAATCCGCGACCTAACTCGCCGAGTCACCCCGAGACTCTTCGAGTTCAACAACTCTGAGTCCACTCGCATACAACTCACCTAGTCATCCCTTGACTCGCCGATTCTTGACTCGACCAGAAAATATTGGGACTCTTCGACAAGACTCGCCGAGCCCAAGAACAGACTCGCCGAGTCTAAGGCTATCTTCAACCTACTCGCTGAGTTGTTCATACAACTCGCCGAGTTCCAGGACATCTTCATCCAACTCACCGAGTTGTTCTTCCAACTCGTCGAGTTCCAGCTCATATTCAAGCAACTCGTCGAGTACACCCATGTGACTCGCCGAGTACCACCAGTCTGAATCCAATCAGAAGCATTCCAGGTCATGCAATTGCTCCAAAACATAGATCTAGCCTCCTACAACTCATCCATCACGTAAAGTGGCAAACTTTACGTGAATCCAAAGAGATCTATGCATATTACACATTAAGGCTAAGGTTTGGGACAAGATAGCTTCATCCAACACTCAACACAGGAACTTTCATGCATTCTAACTCTTCTCCATCCCAGATCTGAGGTAGCAACCTCAGATCTAGCCTCTAAACTCCAATACATCCAAAGGATATGATCTCAACACTCCCAAAATGAAGAATCTAGACAATAGCATCTCAAACAATGGAAAGATACCTCAAAAGGAAGATCCAGGAGAAGATTTTCCCGAATCCTTGCAAAGCCCTTTGATCCAAGCCTCTTCTTCTTTGGAATCTCTTTAATAACCACCTCTTCAAGCTCCAATTTGCTCAACAATGGTGCTTCTCCATGATTTTAGGGTTTCTGGAACTTAAGGGGGAACAAAGAGGCTAGGAGGAAAACATAATGATCTTTATATAGGGTTCAACCCCGAGAATTAGGGTTTTCTCCACTCAGCGCCTACTCGTCGAGTCCATCATGCTGACTCGCCGAGTCGGCTACTTAACACGCGACCCAGTCGCGACTCTACTCGCCGAGTCCACCAATGGACTCGCCGAGTCACTCTTTCCCAAATTACACTTTTAGCCCTTCAACTCTACTCTTGCTATTTCGGGATGTTATAGAAATGGACAACGGAGAAACATTTGTTTCCAACAAAACATGTTTCCTTAAACTATGATAATCATTACCTTAATATATACAAAAACTTTTTTATTTGTTTTTTTTTTATTTTTAGAAAGCCATTTTTATCGAAAAGATATTTTAAATATATAAAAATTCATAATTTTTTATTCTCTATAAATAGAAATCTATATTGATATAGTTTTAAGATAAAATAAAATTTTTATCTTTTTAGAGTTTCAGTTCTCATTATTCATAAGTGAATACAAATCTACCAGATTTTTATTAAAGTATATTTGTTATTTACTTATTAATAAAACGTATGCTTAAGTTTTTTTTTCTAGTCTAAGTATCGTTCATATATGAATATGACATGTAATAAAGTTTTCTTACTTAATATATATTTTTACATCATTTTTCGTCATATATTCTATTTATATTTGAATAAAACATGTATTAATTGTCGTCATATTTTATATTCATATATGAATAAAACATTTATTAGATTTTTGTTACAGTTAATTTGTTATTCATATATGAATAAGGAGTATAAATGATACTTAAACGATAAAAAACTAATTATATATTTTTTATTTATAAGTGAATAACGAATGTATTGTAGCAAAAAAATTGATGTATTTTTATTCACTTATGAATAACGATAGCTGAAAATATAAAAAAATATATATATTTTATCTTAAAACTATATCAATATGGATGTTTATTTATAGATAATAAAAAATCATGAATTTTGATATATTTAAAATCATTTTTCAATAAAAATAGCTTCTTAAAAATTAAAAAAAAAAAAACAAAAAAATTATGTTTTTGTATATATTAAGGTAATGATTAGCATAGTTTAAGGAAACATGTTTTGCTGGAAAACACAAGTGTATTCCTTTCTCATTTCCGCTGGTAACATGAACGTTTTTGCGGCAAAAATAAATGAGTGACTGAGAATCATTTTCTCATTCTCAACATTTTTTATTTTCACACACACACACACACACATATATATATATATATATATATATATATATATATATATATATATATATATATATATATTTCTCTTTCTTTCTCTTTCTCTCTCTCTCTCTCTCTCTCTCTCTCTCTCTATATATATATATATATATATATATATATATATATATATATATATATGTGTGTGTGTGTGTGAGAGTGTGTGTGTGTGGGGGGGGGGGGGGGGGGGGGGGGGGAGTTAGGCCAATAGATAGTTGTTTAAATGTAAGCCTTTTTATAAATTAGATTATTAATTTAGGGGAAGATATGTTTTTAAAGACAAATAGAAATTTTATTTAGCATATTTAATCAAATTAAAGGCATCTCCGAGTTCTCATATATAGTTTTTTTTGTCACATTATGTTTCATTTGACTTTATTAAAAATAATGCTTTCAACTCAAATTTTATCCGATAATGACCTTTTTTTTGCAAATTAGCTAATTTACTCTCGTATTTGTGAAATATCTTACAAATATCGACAATCTAATTTGTTATTTTTAAGTACATGTAATGTTTATAAAATTAAATATATTTAACAATAATATTAAATAAAATCAACATATTACAATGCACTTAAAATAAATACTTATAAGGTTAGATTTTTAATATTCAACATCTTAAAAAACTCATATTATATTATAAATTCCAGAAATTAATGACCATGAAATTTCGTATATTATGGACGCAACACTTGACCTAAATAAAAAATTAGAAACAAGTATTTCTATTTCTCTTAGACAATTTAATTAGAAACAAGTATTTGTATTTCTCTTAGACAATTTAAAATATAAAGTGCTGTTTCAATGTAAAAATATTACATTGGAATTATTTATTATGATATTGATTAAAAATCATAATTGAATATCTTCATGTTGTGGAAGGAATATATTGGGCAGGTGAGACGAAGGAGACAGTCCGTCAAACTTCCCGAATAGCTCCCCTTTGACTTCTTTTTTCCCTCATCCATCTACTCACGTGCACTAGATCCACACCGTATTCCATACTTCAATTTTGGCTAACTTTCCGATACTGAATCCAAAAATGCTACTATTAGAAATTATTTGATATTAGTCATGTAATTAAATTAAGTATGCATATTAATAATGTGTTGTTTTTGCAGCACGACCATATCTTATAGAATACGAAAAATGACACAACATTGTAGCCTATAAGCACCCAAAACTGCCAATAATTCGGTTGTAATTGGAGGTTTATATCACATATGTTTATATATAAAAAGTTATGACGAATTTCAGGAAAGGATTTCAATAAGAACATCATCTCTTTGTCATCAAACATTTACATTTCACGTTTGTAATTTTGTCATTACAATATTTTTCATTTTGTTGCTTTGTTTATCATGTTGAATTTTGGGTTTTTAATCGTATGATTTACTTTTGTAATTTGTATGTGACGCTTATTATGTTGATTCCAGCACGACCATATCTTGTTGAATAGGAAAAATGTCACAACATTGTAGCCTATAAGCACCCAAAACTGCCGATAATTCAATTATAATCAGAGGTTTATATCACATATGTTCATATATTAGAAGTTATGAGGAATTTCTGGAAACGATTTCAATAAGAACACCATCTCTTTGGCTTAAAAATTTACATTTCTCGTTTGTAATCTTGTCGTTACAGTATTTTTCTTTTTGTCGCTTTGTTTTCATGTTAAAATATGGATTTTTAATCGTATGATTTACTTTGGTAATTTGTGTGTGAGGCTTACTATGTAGATTCCAGTTATCCACATATTTTTTGTTTCAATGATTTTGTTATCAATATTCTAGCTACACTTGGCCATTTTTGTTAAGGTTTGATATACGAATTGTTAATAGCCTATAGGATCCAAAAATGTCTTAATTTACTTACTTCTACGCTTCTAATAAAAGAATCATAATTTTGCCACGTGTCAAATTCCTGGTCTAAGTAAAAAAAAAAAATAAAAAAATAAAAATAAAAAAAAAATCAAAGGAGGTCAACTTAACCCATTAAGTCTAATTCTCCAACCTTCATATCTTAATCAATATGATGTTTACATGGATAAAATTTCCAACTTTATTCATAACAATTTCACAAACTTTCAAGATCTAAGCTTTATGCACTAAAGTCACCAAAGAGCTTATAAAACCCAAAACCAACTACATCTAACAAATGTATCATCAAGATTCAAGTTATACCTTCTGGAGTTGAGAAATGCAATGTAGGTTTTGGATCCACAAGCTTAAGCTTCAACAATCAACAAGCTTGAACTACTCTTTCATCCAAAATGAACTCAAAACACATACAAAGGCTCAAGATTTGATAGGGTGGGGGGGGGGGGGGCTAGGGTTTCGAGTTGGAGGCTAAAGAGGGTGGAGGCTGATGTTATAAAGGACCCCGATGGGTTAGAGTCCTTAAATAGGGACCACAAAAATATGGTTTTTGCACTATGGTGGTATGCCTAGCGTACCTAAAGTTACCCCCAACGTAACACCCTAAAAACGTGACTTCCTTCATCCTAGTACCCCAACCTACTAGCTAGTGTACACCTAGTGTATCAGACTCCTTTTTCCAGCTTAACTTCAAACAGTGATAACTTCTTCGTTTCAACTCCGTGTTCGATGATCTTTATATCCCCGGAAAGGTAACGATGAGCTCTACAATTCTATTGTAACACCCCGACTCCCAGGTATAAATATTTAAAGCTTATTAGTCACATTTTTGGACCTACTCGACGAGTTGGCTGCCCCAACTCATCGTGTAGAAACGGATCAAGCCGCGTGATTTTATGAGGTCTACTCAACGAGTTGGAGGACCCTAACTTGATGCGTAGGAGCTAGAAAATGAAACCCTAATTTCCAGGGTTTTGCACTCTATTTAAAGGCTCATTTGCCTCTCTTAGCCTCCCTTACCGTCCCTCTTGAGCTCAGAAAACCCTAATCTCGCCTACTCTCCATTTTTGGTGTGTTAAGAAGCTTGGAAGGTGGATTTTGTGAAGAATGCTTGAATTTTAAGGAGCTTAGAGCAAAGAGAAGCTTGTGGATCTGACTCTATTTCATCTTGGCATCATCTTGAAGGTAACAAGTCGTTACCTTGGCTTATCTTTAGCCAGATCTCTTCATGTAAAGGTTTAGGGCCATTTTCTAGTTGGTTGTGGGTTATTTTGGGTGTTGGGCATGATCTGAAGTTGTAACTTTAGATCTTGACTCCTCTAAGCCTTTATAGTCATAAAGTTTCATTCTTTGGCAAGTTATGGCCTTCCTCTTTGTTGGGAATTAGTGTTGCATCATTATGTTTTATTAAATAGTCCATTTTTGTAAACGTGCTTGGGCTTGTCCACTTGTCTTTATTAATTAGGTTTATAGTATTTAAGGTTCATGCATGCACCATGCTTTTGTAATCTTGGAAATAGCTTTGTAACCGTACACGCCTCTACAGTAGCAATTCTTCATTGAGTTCTTCTGAGGCGTGACTTGGAATCATTAAGCATATTTTGATCCATTCTTGCGTTCTTATTGTCACACCCCCAAACCAGAATGGTGGAAATGTCCGGGGGCGGATAACTTCATGTATAGTATCATAACAAATGTGTAATAGTAAAGAAAGCAAACACAACCATCATAGATATAATTTAAAAGGTTACATTGTTGATAGTGTTACATGTTTCCCAATAAATTACAATATGATGAAAAAATGAGTTTTGAACTAACGCCTTAGCGTCCTATCCTCAAAAGTGGTTGGTTACATGTTCACTGATTCCCTGAGAATACAAGTAATTTTGAAAAGAGTGTCAACAGTTAAGTCGGTGAGTTCATAAGAGTTTTGTTTGAGAAAAATGCCGCTTTTCCTTGTAAAAATGATAGAGTGTGTTTCCTGAAAATCCAGTATTGTCTATACCACGGATTGTAGTCTTAAATGTTCCAAGACTGAAATGAATGAGTATTTCCCATACTTAAAATAGTGTATGTAGTTTTTATATGTATATAAAACTATTCAAGTGTTTGTTAACCCTGTAAACCAAAATATGTTGTTAGTATTCCATGTGAGTTATTATAACCATGCTATGACCCAGTCAGCCCATAATGACGTTCTTCAGGCGTCAGAATGTTATGACTTTTGTCACCACAGACCTGTCGGTCTAACTGTAGCTAATAGTTTAGGTGCGGGATTGTCAATCCTGCATAGATTTATACACAAGTATCATGTTCTCCCTACAAGAGATTCTGGTTACAATTACAGGACTTTAATGCAGTACTTTAAAAGTACCGTGAAGCCAAATGTCTCACAAATTTATTCATTAACAGGTTTACGTTGAATGTAATGAAAACTCCTTTTTATTGTAAATGTAAGTACTACCCTTTCATAGTGTTTGTATAATATAAAAATAATCATATTTTTATATAATCGTTCCTTTGTCCCGAAAGGGCAAAATAGCGTAATGTTCCCCAAATTATACCTATTATAGTTTAAAACGTATGTTTCGAAGAAATGAACACCTTTGTATTTTGACAACTTAGCAAGTGAACATTTATAAATTTGGAAATAACATTGTTTCACATATGAATATTTTCACGTAAAAGATGTATAGAATGTAAGAAATATACGTAACGATTTGTATATTAACACAAGTTTTCTTGTGTTTCACTTGTATCCCCCCCCCCCCCCCCCCTAAAATTTAGAAAAAAATGTGAAAATGTATGGGTATGAACTCTAGTTTGAACACATAATTATGTGTTAATTTGATGAACTAATCATGAAATGTATTAGTAATAACACTAGATTATAAGGGACTTACTATGATCGTTATGAAAAATCTTGACGGAAAATCCTCCAGTGGATACTTGATGGATGAATTTTGAGAGGAAATAAGGCTTGATATTTTGAGAGAGAAAGGAAGTGAAGTTGTTTACTGGAAATGGTTTTGAATTAGATCCCAATTCGTGCATTATATATGAAGGAAGAGTAAAGTGATGGTGAGTTTATGTTTGCATTGGAAGGTGTACTTATTATATTGGGAAATAATAAACAAATCAAGTGGCAACACAAGTGGACCAAGTGGGTGATTTCTTTATGATTTAAAATAATATAATCTTAGATATTATTTTATGAAAATGTGATTTAAAGCTTCAAATTTGGCATAAAATAGGATTTTAGAGGGTCTAAATTATGAAAAATACGAGTTTGATGGAATTTCCGACGTCAAAATCCCTTAAAATGAAGAAAAAGTCTGAAATGGTCGAAAATCTGAAGTTGGGTTCAGATTTACGAGGGGTCTGGGGTGGGTCAAGAGGTTCCGGAGTGGCTGGTCTTCTGAGAGGGTTTGGTCCGGAGTACATGCGAGATCTCCCGGTGCGAAAACTTCCGGAGTCACCTGATCTTCCAAAGTGCGAGGATTTCTGAAGCGAGATTTTCCGGAGCAATTCAGAAGTTCCGAATGTGAATTTATCCAGATGATAGGGTGTTCCAAAGTCAGCAGGAAGGTCCGAGATGCGAAGCTTTCCGGTTCTTAAGAAGGTCCAAAGTCATTTACGGTTCTAAAGTCACTTAAGATTTCGATGTAGCAAGAGAGGGTTCCAGAGTCAGAAGTTCCGGAGTCAGAAGTGTTCCAGAGTCGGAAGTGTTCCGGACTAAGAGGGTTCCGGACCAAGAAGGGAGGCTCCAAAAATGAATAGTGTATTCTGAAATGGACTTGTTCTTTTGGTTTTTCTCCTTCCGTTTTGAGTTGTTTTCAACAAAGGAAGGGATAGGATGATGTTGGTGTTTATGAAAAAATTGAGAGAGATTTAGGAGAGATTTGAGATAGATATTTGTAGAGAGATTTAGGAGAGATTTGAGACACAAAGAGAGATTTTAGAGAGAGAGAGAGTTTAGAGAGATGTTGTTTGTAGTTTTTCTTATGGTTTTACCGCGTAGTGTTACGATTATGAACTCCACTATGCCGTGCTATGAGTGTTCTCCATCCTTGAAGGAAACATAGTTATGTTTTATTGAGTTGTTACATCACTCACCCTATTTAGGGTTCATATTGTTAAACATATGAAACTTCTGAGTGATAGTTTGTATTATAATAGTAAGTTGTACATTAGGAAATATAACGTAAACCTTAGCATAAAAATACAAGTTCAATTGACTTTGTTGAATAAAATTGACGGTTGTCACATCATCCCCCCGTTAGAAGGAATTTCGTCCCGAAATTAGCATTTTAAGTGAGACTCTAAGGGTTAGGTAAAAGAGGTGGGTATTTTTGTATCATCTGGTTCTCGCGGTCCCAGGTGAATTCGGATCCTCGTTTAGCATTCCAACAAACCTTCACTATGGGTATGCGGCTTTGTTTTGTCCTATTGATTTCCTTATCCATGATTTCTACAGGTTCTTCTACAAAGTGGAGACTCTCGTTGATTTCAATTTCGTCAAGTGGGATGACGAGAGTCTCATCGGACAAACATTTCTTTAAGTTGGACACATGAAAGGTATGATGTAAGTTATTAAGTTCTTGTAGTAGAGGAAGCCTGTAAGCTATCGGGCTGATTCTAGCGAGAACCTTAAATGGCCCAATGTACCTTGGATTTAGTTTTCCATGTTTTCCGAAATGTTTCATCCCTTTCCAGGGTGAGACCTTTAATAAAAAGCGATCACCAACCTGGAATTCCAAGGGTTTTCGTCTCTTGTCTGCGTCGCTCTTTTGTCTGTCTCTAGAGGCTTTCAGTCGTTCTCGAATTTGGACTATCCTCTCTATTGTCTCTCTTATGATTCCGGGGACTGTGAAAGTGTTGTCAGGAACTTGCCCTTTCGCTAGTTGCGTGTCACCCACTTTAACCCAGCACAGAGGGGATCTGCACTTGTAGCCATAGAGGGCTTCAAATGGAGCAACCTTGATACTGGTGTGATAGTTGTTGTTGTATGAGAACTCGACAAGTGGAAAATGGGTATCCCATGCTTTACCAAAGTCTATCACGCAAACTCTCAACATGTCTTCCAATGTTTGAATAGTTCTCTCACTCTGCCTATCGGTTTGTGGGTGATAGGTTGTACTTATGTTCAATCTAGTTCCCAGGGATTTTTGAAGCGACTGCCAAAACCGTGAGGAGAATCTACTACCTCTATCGAAGATAATGGATACTGGCACACCATGAAGTCGTACTATCTCTATGATGTATGTTTGGGTTAGTTTCTCCATCTAGTCTATTTCCTTTATTGGTAGGAGGTGCGTGGATTTTGTTAATCTGTCGACGATCACCCAAATGGTATCGAGACCACCCGAAGTCTTGGGTAACTTGGTTATGAAATCCATTGTAATCCGCTCCCACTTCCACTCAGGTATCTCTGGTTGTTGAAGTAAACCTGAGGGCTTCTGATATTCTACCTTGACTTTGGCGCGATTCAGACACTTGCCCACATAGGTAGCAATTTCCGCTTTCATGTTCGACCACCAATAAAGTTTCTTGAGGTCCAGATACATCTTGTCTAAATCGGGATGCACAGATTATCGAGTCTTGTGTGCTTCGTTCATGACAACGTCTCTGAATCCACCAAACTTCGGTGTCCAGATCCGATTCATGAGATAACGAATTCCGTCACCCTTGACTTCTAGGTTTTTGTCCATCCCTCTTAAGGCTTCGCCTGTCACATTTCTGTTTTCAAGGCTTCCAACTGGGCCGTTTTGATTTGTGTGGACATGTGTGAATGGATTGTCATGGTAAACGACTTCACTCGGCGGCCCGAGTATTCCTTTCTGCTCAATGCATCTGCGACTACATTGGCTTTTTCTAGATGATAACGAATCTTGCATTCATAATCGTCAGTAGTTTTATCCATTGCCTTTGTCTCATGTTGAGCTCTTTTTGGTTATGGATGTGTTGAAGGCTTTTATGATCGATGAAGATATTGCATTTTGTGCCGTAGAGATAGTGTCTCCAGATCTTCAGGGCAAACACTACTGCTCCCAGCTCAATATCATGAGTAGTGTATTTGACTTCGTGTGTCTTAAGCTGTCTTGAGGCATAGGCAATGAGTTTTCCTCGTTGCATAAGTATACAGCCTAGCCCTTGATTGGATGCATCACAGTATACTACAATATCTTATGTCCCTTCTGGGAGAGACAAGATCGGTGCATTGCACAAGGATTGCTTTAGCGTTTGGAATGCGGTTACTTTGTTTTTCTCCCCAGTTGAAGTTTACACTTTTCTGAGTTAAGGTGGTGAGCGCTTTGGCGATCTTGGAGAAGTTTTGAATGAACCTTCGGTAATAGCCCGCAAGGCCTAAGAATTGACAGATTTCTATGGGCGTCCTTGGTACTGACCAATTCTCGATCGCCTTGATTTTGGAGGGGTCCACATGTATTCCATCTTTGCTAACCACATGTCCCAAGAAGTCCACTTTTCGGATCCAGAACTCGCACTTCGAGAACTTTGCATACAACTTCTCCGCCCTTAATGTTTCCAAGACCTATCGTAGGTGTTGACTGTGTTCTTCCTTACTCTGTGAGTAGACCAGAATTTCGTCTATGAAAACAATCATGAATTTGTCTAAGTAAGGTCGACACACACGATTCATTAGATCCATGAACACCACGGGCGCATTTGTAAATCCGAAGGGCATCACTACAAACTCATAGTGGCCATAACGAGTTATGAATGTAGTCTTAGGAATATCCTCCTCCTGGAATCATAGTTGATGGTACCCCGACCTCAGATCGATTTTCGAGAAATAGCTTGCTCCCTTAACTTGGTCGAATAGATCGTCAATTTTTGGTAGGAGATATCGGTTTTTGATGGTTAGTTTATTCAGCTCCCGTAGTTTATGCACATTCGGAATGATCCATCCTTCTTCTTTACGAACAGGACCGATGCTCCCCAATGCGAGAAGCTTGGTGTATTGAACCCTTTGCTCAGTAGTTCGTTTAGCTGGCTGGATAATTTTTGCATTTCGGCTCCGTTCTAATCCTGACGGTTTTTAATGCTATTAACTTTACCGCTCCAGAATGAGAAGAGGTTTTTTATTCCGGCCTGATAAAAGTGATATTTGAAACAGAAATTGACTCAAATCTAACAAAATAGGCTTGAGAGTAGCTCTTTCCAAATAGGTCGAGTAGCCAATGAAAAGGAGCTCTCTCGTTGGGATTTACACGTACAACCATCTCCTATAGTTTACCGGACAAATTGAGTTGTCGTGACGAGACCTTTCTTAGTGGAAGATCGGAATTCTCTTCATCACGAGACTGATCGGGTTAGACACCGGCTTCGTCGTTTAGTGGTAGCGAGTGTGCACCCCTTTAGAGAATGATATGGGGATTTGGCTACATGGGTAGCTCTAGGAATTAGGTCGATTCGGAATTCGACTTGTCGCACCGGTGGTACACCTGGAAGGTCTTCTGGGAATACGTCGGGGAAATTACAGACCTCCGGAATGTCTTTGATGTCTGTTAGTGCTTGTCACCACGTGGGCTAGGAAGGCATGGCATTTCTTGCGTAGATATTTTTGAGCTTTGATGCAAGAGATGATTTGTAATTTGCACCAGGTTTGTCACCATAAATGACGAGAGTTTCGCCACTTGGCATATTAAGGCGAATGACCCTTTCGTAACACAAGATATCGGCATGGTGAAGGCTTATGAAACTCCTCTCCGCTCCGCTATCGAAAAGTATGCATGCATATATCTTATTGATAAAAAACGTATCGGAAACCACCATGGGGTGTTCAACTGCTTCTTCGTGTCCTATTGTCAGGACTCTTCCCACACCGCCAGTATTGGCGTTCCGTGACTTTGGTCAATCCCTTTTAAAATGCCCGGTCTCCCCACATTCGCAGCAGGCTCGGTTTATGCCGACATTGGTGGCCTGGGTGTTCTGTTGAGCTAGCGCTTTATAGAAGCGGTTTGTATGCCCCTTTCTGTTGCAGTTGTTGCTATTCATTTCCCAACAAGCGCTTGTGTGGTGAAAGTTGCACTTTTTGCATTTAAGGAGGTTTCTTGCATACTGTATCAGTGGCGTTGGAGCGGCGGGGGTAGTGGAAGCATGAACAACAACTATTTTGTCACACCCCAAAACCGGAACGGCGGAAACGTTCTGGGGTGGATGACGTCATGTCAAGTATCACAACATATGCAGTATGGTAATCAAAGTACAACAAGCATTGCATTAATAGTAATAGTTTTTCATGGTTTACATTACATTACATCATCAAAGTAATACAAGTAATAATATAAGTGCAGATTTGTACTAAACTGTCTTCATCAAAAGCTCCTGGGATGTACCTATCTATTGCTGACCTGAGAATACAAGTTATTTGAAAAGAGAGTATCAGCATTTTTACAAATGCTGGTGAGTTCATAAGTATTTAGTGTCATTTTATTCAAATAACTTTATATAAGTAGTAGTTTAGAATCAACGGCGTATTAGAGTCCTTTCCAGAAAATCCTATATTTTCTTTATTAAAATCAGTCTTCTACCAAGACTGGACGGAGTTATGTTGTAGAAGTAGTTTTTACCTTAACATTATCATTATCAAAATATAGTATTGATTTTAAAGAAAGTAGGAGAATATCAGGGATAAATCATATGCCTCAGCAATGAAGACTGCTGACTAAGGCAAAATGAATCATAGACTCTAGGAGAGTATCAACTGAACGACACGCCTGGCTCAGTCTAACCAAAGGAGACACGGACCCCAGATGGTATCAAATGAAAGATACAGCTGACAAGGTCTAAAAACAGTGAATACATACCCTAGCCAGTATCAAATGAAAGATACAGCTAGCACGGTCTAAAACAGTGACTACAGACCCTAGCCAGTATCAAAGGAAAGATACAGCTAGTAAGGTCTAAAACAGTGTAATTCTATGAATGTGTTTCCAGTACAGTGTTAAATGTCATTACCTTAAGACCATGAATTATAAGGTAACATGGAGATACTCGTAACCATACTAACCGAAACAAGAGTACTTGGCGCCTTGCAAGCACCTATGTAAATATGACATTTGTCACCCCTTGGCTTGGTAGGCCATGGACTGTAGCTAGCAGTCAGGGTGCGGGGGTGTCAATCCCGTATAGATCTATACACACAATGTCCGCTCTCCCTACAAGAGACTCTGGTTACCAACTAGACAATGGAGAAGGCCGTGTCCTGAAGATGTATCCCAAATAGTGAACTCTGATGAAAGTGCTCAACTAGCAGTAGAGACTCATAACTGAACTGACCGATGTAAAACCCATATGTCTATACATGTATACATGATATATAACTAAAGATCAAACGACCTTTGGACGGATATCCGATCCCACCAGAACACATCTCAACGAAGAAAAGGAAATAGGGCGAACTAGCCTTCCTAAGTCCTTTAAACTTTATTTATACAACTATACGAGTATAGGCATACTTTTAACTAAGTGGAAGTGTTATCAAGTGTAACTGTATCACGAAGTGGAGGTGTTAATAAATAAAAGCGTATCACGAAGTGGAGGCGTTATCATGAAGTAAAAGCGTATCACGAAGTGGAGGTGTTATCAAGTATAAGTGTATCACGAAGTGGAGGTGTTATCAAGTATAAGTGTATCACGAAGTGGAGGCGTAATCACGAAGTAAAAGCGTATCACGAAGTGGAGGCGTTATCACGAAGTAAAAGCGTATCACGAAGTGGAGGTGTTATCAAGTATAAGTGTATCACGAAGTGGAGGTGTTATCAAGTATAAGTGTATCACGAAGTGGAGGCGTTATCACGAAGTAAAAGCGTTAACAAGTAATAACATTTAACTAAGTGGAAATATAACGATGCAGCAGCATCCAAACAAGTAAGAGTAGAAAAACATGGAAGAAAACTTTGATGAAAACTCTGAAAAGCCTTTATACGTAAGAAAATCATGACTTGGTATTCTTTTTGAAAAGCTTTATAAGTCCTTTGAAAACCTTTCATGAACACATTTTGATAAAACAATATAATTTAAGATTTGAACGAGTAAAGTTGTTTTGGAAAACCATTTACAGTATCATACTTGGCAAAACGGTTGACATTGTAATAAATCCTTGTGCATGTGGGTTATCAATCACATGTGATTGATATGATAACTGGCATGTTTAACTTGTATTCCCCCCCCCCCCATAAAAACGTATAAAAACATCTAAAAGGTTCATTCAGGGGTATGAACTCACCTGATGTAAGTGGATCCGACGAAGTTGCCGGTTGGGTGCTCGGTGTCAAGTAAGGACTTGAACACACTTAGTGACCTATTAACATATGATAACATATGTTTACACATTTGGTGAGGGTGTTCTAGGATGCTAAAAGGTCTCATATCACTTGTAGATTTATGCTAGGTCCAAATATAATGCATATGAAGGGATTTAAAGTCTTAAATGGACCATTTGAGGAGTTTACGACCCTAAACAAGGAGTTCATGGCCGTAAGCTCCTATATGCATTTTCATTTGGTGTTTTAAGGTCTTAAGTGGTAGGAAATAAAGTTATATGCATTTTCCAAGTCAAATGAAGGAGTTTAGGCATTATTTGGGCACTTAATGGGAGTTTACGGCCCATGGACCTTTCCTAGGGGGGTTTACAGCCGTAAACTCCTATTTCCTTTGATTTATTAAAGTTTAATGCATTTACACGAATGGGATTGCTTCTAGACATTTTTCCAAGGCCATAGGAGGTGTTTGAGGGCATTTCTAACACTTGAAATTGAGTTTACTCCCCATGAAGGGGAGTTTACGGCCCAAGCATGCTATTCGGCAGTAAACTCATGTTTACTCTCCAAAAACTCGTTTCAAGGTGTTCTAAGTCCGAATGTGTAAGCCTACAAGTTATATCTAAGCCTAAGGGGCAATATAGAGGGGTTTTGGGGCTTAAAAACCCCATTTAATGGTGTTCACGGTCCAAGAGTGTTCTTGGGCCTTAAACACATAATCTAGCCCCTATTTGATGTCTTAAACTCGAATTTTCATGCTAGGTAAACTATACAACAAGTTAGGGTAGATTGCTTACTTGTTTGGGGCTCGAAACGGACGATTTTTGGCTAGAAATTAAGTTGTAGAGAGAGGGAGTGGAGAGAGTGTAAAAAAGTCTCTAATGGACTCCACTCACCCTTATATAGGTGTTTGACTTGAGGCTCAGTGGGAATCTACCCGATACTTCCATTAAACGGGGCTTTTGGTCGCACCCGATTTAGTGGTCGTATTTTGACTTGGTTGAAACTAAACATTTTTAAGGGCATTTTTTGGGTGTTTCTAATTTGTTTCAACCCTTACCAAGTCATTATAAAAGTCCCAAATTAATTAAACTCTTCCAAAAGGTTAACGGACAAATACATAAAGTGAGGCTTATTAACGGAAGGAGGTTAAAAATGACAGAATAAATTTCGGGTTGTCATATCATCCCCCCGTTAGAGGGAATTTCGTCCCGAAGTTCAAGTTTAGGCAAGGAAGTAGGTATGAATGACCGAGTAAAGGCAGGAGGGTACTTCTTATTCGGTTTGCCTTGCACTCCTAAGTGATCTCTAGCTTGTGCCTGTCATTCCAACAGACCTTCACCTATGGGATGCGGATTCCGTCTCGTGCAGTTAGCGATTTCCTACAGGTATGTCTACGAAGTTAG
Source organism: Lactuca serriola (assembly GCF_051521515.1). Classification (NCBI taxonomy): domain Eukaryota; kingdom Viridiplantae; phylum Streptophyta; class Magnoliopsida; order Asterales; family Asteraceae; genus Lactuca; species Lactuca serriola. The sequence continues at coordinate 392,652,475 of NC_136411.1, read as the reverse complement.
GGTTCCCAATGGTATCTATCAAGATGAGTGGGATACGAAGGGTGACGTTGGGCAAACACTTATCAAGTCTAAGAAGTGGATCGATTTGGGGTGAAACTTGTGGATCTTCCGAAAGTAGTAGTGGTTTGATGAGGGTTGGACCAATCTTCGTAAAGAATCTCAGATGGTCCTAAGCTCTCGGAAGGGTAGAACTTTTCAGTACTTAGAACATAGTGTACTTCTATGGCAAGATCATCACTGGCATGATCGCCATTCCGAAGTTCCTAACGTTCTCTCTCATATTGGGAGTGTAGTCCTTCAGGTTGGTTCTTAGGAAGCTCAGGTTGTCCTTGGTTTCGCGTTTCCTGTCAATTGGCTTTTAGAGACTTTCTAGATCATCGGATGGGTTATGTGTCTACGATATCTTTTTGTTGTAGAGTGGCTACCTCAATCTTGTGCAAAATGAATCTGCACTTCTGATTCTTGAGATATTTCTAACGGAAACCCTCAGGGTCGGGGAGATAGGGTTTCACCAGACGAGTGTTGGACTATCTATGGAGGTGGTTCTATTATTTCTATGCGAGATAGTATTCTCGGAACACCTAGTAGTCCAATGAATCTATAAGACATGTTCTAATCTGCAAGGCGTTGGTTTATTTTAGTGTCGAAAAGCGCGTGCTCATGTATAACCCATCGACTAACACCTAGACTGGTGTCAAGTCTATAATCTCTTCGGGATCTGGGTTATAAGGCTTAACACAAACTACCTCCGCACTTTAATCAAGTATTCTTGTCTGCGGAGGTTATCCTGTGGTTCTCGGTATTCTAGTGCTCACTTCGGAGAATGCAATCTATCGTCTACAAGGCAACGGTGACTTCCTCCATGTAATGGGGCGGAGGATCCTAGGCACTACTTGTCTGTAACGGAGTGGACGAAGTGCCTGAGTTGTGTGAGTATCTTCTGCAACTACTCTTTCGAAGGTTCTGAGTTTCCTAGGTCTAGGTTAAATCTAGTGAGTATTGGGTTCCATTACTCGGAACTTTAATCTCCTCATCCACTCTTCTCAGAGTTTAATTCACCGTAGCTCTCGGATTTCCGGGATATTTGCTGCGATGCCTAATTCGGGGGATTAAGCGTGAGTGGATGGTCGTAGTCAATGTCCTTGACCCTTACGACTCAGATTTCTTTACCAACTGAGGGTGTTAGCTACTATGTTGGCTTAACCGGGATGACGACAAACTTCGGATCTGTGGTCATTTTAGTAGCTCAACCCGCAAGGGTTTCTCTTGACTCTAGCTCCCGTTCCATGGGATAGGATGAAGGGTCTTTCTGAGGGATCTACGAGGTATGCTTCGGGTGGTTATCGTCTTCTGGAATTCTTGCAGTGTCTTTCGCTTCGGTTTTTATCTGTCTAAAGAGGGTTGGTTAACAGCGCGCGGTACCCCTCTCCTGGGTACTTTGGAAATTCTAAGATAAGAGTGACGACTGACGGATCACATTAGTTTTTATTATTCTTATTTTTTTAGGTTCGGAAGAACCTTTATTTGTTGAATGGCTACGGAGAAAGTTCTTTTTACACAGCACTTGGGATTTACACATGGTTGCACTACGTCAAACCATGATTGATAGAGTCGTCGAAGTTGGCACACTTCGACATGATACAGTAGGAGGGTCGATAGAGTCATGTGCCGAACGAGCACACAAGTTCTAGGCGTCTCGGGTTTTGTCCCGAGTATCATTGTCGCGGTTACTTGGACCGATAGAGTCGACGCGGAACTATAGAGGGTCCTGAATGTTTCTGAGTAGAGTACCTTTTCATGAATGGATTCTCACGAGGCATTTTTATAATCGCCTAACATATACTAGTCATGTATAATTAAGGTGGGGAGGACTGTTGACTGAGCGACTCCGCCTTAAATCCACAACCAAATGAGGAACAGGAAATGAGGCGGCATTCACTCACTCTAGGTCTATCCATCTCAATTATACATGGCCGTAACGTATACACTTAGCCATTATAGTTTTACCTAATGAAAATTTTAAATTTTATAACAGTGCTGCGACTTTCGCCTTAATGGGAAAGTAATTACATTTTGAATTAGCCTTTTAATGTTTTCGGTTAGTTATCTGAGATTTGGAGACGTACCAAAATCTAACGGGTTCCTTGATGCTTCTCTCTAAGCATTAGAGTCAGACTCCTCCTGAGTCTTTATTGTTTCCTTCAGTTTAGATAGTTCTTCTTGAAGTGTCCATCCTTACCACATAGGCGGTAAACTAGGTTGTCTGCCACATTGGTGGTTGACGTAATAACTCAACCACGATTCTGCAGACGCGAGCAACATGGCTCTTCATATTGCACCTAGCACAAGAGTTCTCGACAGCTATCATGATGGTGGTAACTGCACTTGCTGTAGTGGGGAAGGTTTCCTAGGTATGGTCTTCTGGAGGTCAGGATGGGAGGGCTGGCATGGGTATTGACTGTCTCAACTCGTTGCCCTTCGGAAGGTCCTTGAGTCGAGTACTTCCCTCCTCGATCTTGAGTTTTCTCTTTAGTGGAGTTGGCTGGGGTTCTTGGGTGGCTGCACACACAGGGGTTGGTTGCTGCTGTCCATTGCTAGGATCAGAATTCCTGATAGGGCTCTTGCTAACATTGGCGTTGTTAGCATTCAGTTGAGCCATGGCAGCTACAACGGCTGCTGGACTGCAGTCTGGAAGTTAGCTCCCTCGAGTAGGATAGTAGGTTTCTTGCTAGTGGATTGGTTACACTTGCTCGAAGGCATGGTTTTTCCTATTTGGAAAGGAACTCAAGCGGATGAGAGACGATGGTTAACCCTGGACATATCTGTCCTTACTGTATTAGGCATAAATTTTTCCCGTGCCTCGGATATTGGTTGTCTGAGTGTCGACCTACATCCCTATGATGTAGTCCTGGTATTCAAGGTAGGAGTATGAGTATCGGACAAAGCCATAAGATGGGAGTCGTTCCTACTAAGTTACCTTTATACTGGGAAGGTTTCACTCTCCGGCTTGGAGAGATCTGAGAACAGTTCGGAACGAATACCGCAAAAAGAAAGGCTCATGAAGACTTATGGCTAAACTCTCTCAATAGAGGTGCGGGGATCCGCTCTAATCGTGTTACTGGCAACGGGAAAAGGCGTTTTACCTAACACATAGTGCGAGTAGTGTAACCACTAACTCACTAAATTGTATTATTTTATGGGTGTATTAGTGTGACGAATCGTGAGGAGAAGACACTTCTTGGGTTCCATGTACTGGTTCCCTCTGTCTACCTCGTATCCCTGACTGGGACCGGCGTTGGTTTCCTTCGGGTAGTTACCTAGGGTTCTTCTCTCGTGAAGACATATTGAATTTCTACTCCGCCTTACTTCCGAATCCGACTCTGGGTGTCATCACTTCATGATGGATGACTGGAAATCTCGGAAGTTTAGGCGAATTTCTCACCGATGTCCCTAAAAGATATAGGCACTTGGTGATTTCAATAGTCTCGACCTAGTTCATTTGTTTCCGAACTGGAAATCTTCTCAATGAACCTCTTCTGGGTCTGAATCAACTCTTCTGGCGAGCACTGAAGTGGATGGGGTTTTCTACAGGGTTCGTGCGAGAATGGAAATGTCTAAAGAATCCTAAGAGATTATTAACATTTCACTGGATGATCCATATCGAGTCCTGCTATGATTACACAGGGTATACAAATCATATATAGCTTAGATCCGATAGGCCTTCGAATATGTGATACTACTCAATATCCACATCCAAACAAGGAAAAGGAAGTAGAGCGAAACCACACATTCTTAGCCTATGGGATCCTTATTATATATAACCTTGGGAGTATACTCTCTATAATTGTAGGTATATCAATAAGGATCTTTTTAGTTCTTCACGCAAGGTTGTCTATGGATCCTAAAATACCCCTATGGTATTTTAATTTCTTGTTTGTTTTTTATCTTCTAAATTTGATTTTGGGATTAATGTGAGTCTTTTAGTATTCCAAAATACTCCCATAGTATTTTTAAACTTTATGTTTGGCTCTAGCATTCCTAGTTGGTAAGTTTCAGACCTGTTGCAACACCACTATCACTCCCAAGCACACGTTCATTGCATCTCGAATAAATGTAGTTGATCAGGTTACATTTATTCCAGCTTACGATTACATAACTGCCCAGGTTTGACGGTAATGCTCAACATCCGAAGACTTTTATTATTGTTCTTCTTGTGATACTTGTGTTCGAGTGTTTAGATTCTAGATGTTCTTATACTTTGGTAAAATATGGTTATATTTAAAGTATAATTCCTGGTCAGAGTGTTTTATCCCTAAGTATTTATAGGTTGTATATCTTTTATGAATTGATATACTTAGCTCACTATAAACAATGCTCTGAAACCAATTTGTCACACCCCAAAACCGGAACGGCGGAAACGTTCTAGGGTGGATGACGTCATGTCAAGTATCACAACATATGCAGTATGGTAATCAAAGTACAACAAGCATTGCATTAATAGTAATAGTTTTTCATGGTTTACATTACATTACATCATCAAAGTAATACAAGTAATAATATAAGTGCAGATTTGTACTAATCTGTCTTCATCAAAAGCTCCTGGGATGTACCTATCTATTGCTGACCTGAGAATACAAGTTATTTGAAAAGCGAGTATCAGCATTTTTACAAATGTTGGTGAGTTCATAAGTATTTAGTGTCATTTTATTCAAATAACTTTATATAAGTAGTAGTTTAGAATCAACGGCGTATTAGAGTCCTTTCCAGAAAATCCTATATTTTCTTTATTAAAATCAGTCTTCTACCAAGACTAGACGGAGTTATGTTGTAGAAGTAGTTTTTCCCTTAACATTATCATTATCAAAATATAGTATTGATTTTAAAGAAAGTAGGAGAATATCAGGGATAAATCATATGCCTCAGCAGTGAAGACTGCTGACTAAGGCAAAATGAATCATAGACTCTAGGAGAGTATCAACTGAACGACACGCCTGGCTCAGTCTAACCAAAGGAGACACGGACCCCAGATGGTATCAAATGAAAGATACAGCTGACAAGGTCTAAAAACAGTGAATACATACCCTAGCCAGTATCAAATGAAAGATACAGCTAGCACGGTCTAAAACAGTGACTACAGACCCTAGCCAGTATCAAAGGAAAGATACAACTAGTAATGTCTAAAACAGTGTAATTCTATGAATGTGTTTCCAGTACAGTGTTAAATTTCGTTACCTTAAGACCATGAATTATAAGGTAACATGGAGATACTCGTAACCATACTAACCGAAACTAGAGTACTTGGCGCCCTGCAAGCGGGTATGTAAATATGACATTTGTCACCCCTTGGCTTGGTAGGCCATGGACTGTAGCTAGCACTCAGCGTGCGGGGGTGTCAATCCCGTATAGATCTATACACACAATGTCCGCTCTCCCTACAAGAGACTCTGGTTACCAACTAGACAACGGAGAAGGCCGTGTCCTGAAGATGTATCCCAAACAGTGAACTCTGATGAAAGTGCTTGACTAGAAGTAGAGACTCGTAACTGAACTGACCGATGTAAAACCCATATGTCTATACATGTATACATGATATATAACTAAAGATCAAACGACCTTTGGACGGATATCCGATCCCACCAGAACACATCTCAACGAAGAAAAGGAAATAGGGCGGACTAGCCTTCCTAAGTCCTTTAAACTTTATTTATACAACTATACGAGTATAGGCATACTTTTAACTAAGTGGAAGTGTTATCAAGTGTAACTGTATCACGAAGTGGAGGTGTTAATAAATAAAAGCGTATCACGAAGTGGAGGCGTTATCATGAAGTAAAAGCGTATCACGAAGTGGAGGTGTTATCAAGTATAAGTGTATCACAAAGTGGAGGTGTTATCAAGTATAAGTGTATCACGAAGTGGAGGCGTAATCACGAAGTAAAAGCGTATCACGAAGTGGGGGCGTTATCACGAAGTAAAAGCGTATCACGAAGTGGAGGTGTTATCAAGTATAAGTGTATCACGAAGTGGAGGTGTTATCAAGTATAAGTGTATCACGAAGTGGAGGCGTTATCACGAAGTAAAAGCGTTAACAAGTAATAACATTTAACTAAGTGGAAATATAACGATGCAGCAGCATCCAAACAAGTAAGAGTAGAAAAACATGGAAGAAAACTTTGATGAAAACTCTGAAAAGCCTTTATACGTAAGAAAATCATGACTTGGTATTCTTTTTGAAAAGCTTTATAAGTCCTTTGAAAACCTTTCATGAACACATTTTGATAAAACAATATAATTTAAGATTTGAACGAGTAAAGTTGTTTTGGAAAACCATTTACAGTATCATACTTGGCAAAACGGTTGACATTGTAATAAATCCTTGTGCATGTGGGTTATCAATCACATGTGATTGATATGATAACTGGCATGTTTAACTTGTATTCCCCCCCATAAAAACGTATAAAAACATTTAAAAGGTTCATTCAGGGGTATGAACTCACCTGATGTAAGTGGATCCGACGAAGTTGCCGGTTGGGTGCTCGGTGTCAAGTAAGGACTTGAACACACTTAGTGACCTATTAACATATGATAACATATGTTTACACACTTGGTGAGGGTGTTCTAGGATGCTAAAAGGTCTCATATCACTTGTAGATTTATGCTAGGTCCAAATATAATGCATATGAAGGGATTTAAAGTCTTAAATGGACCATTTGAGGAGTTTACGACCCTAAACAAGGAGTTTATGGCCGTAAGCTCCTATATGCATTTTCATTTGGTGTTTTAAGGTCTTAAGTGGTAGGAAATAAAGTTATATGCATTTTCCAAGTCAAATGAAGGAGTTTAGGCATCATTTGGGCACTTAATGGGAGTTTACAGCCCATGGACCTTTCCTAGGGGGGTTTACGGCCGTAAACTCCTATTTCCTTGGATTTATTAAAGTTTAATGCATTTACACGAATGGGATTGCTTCTAGACATTTTTCCAAGGCCATAGGAGGTGTTTGAGGGCATTTCTATGGGTGCGTATGGCCTAAATAGGGAGTTTACTCTTCAAGAGTAAGCTCTTTATAGAGTTCATTGCCCTAATACCATGCCCTCATGAATTTACGGCCGTAAACTCATGGTGAGGGTGTTCTAGGATGCTAAAAGGTCTCATATCACTTGTAGATTTATGCTAGGTCCAAATATAATGCATATGAAGGGGTTTAAAGTCTTAAATGGACCATTTGAGGAGTTTATGGCCGTAAAAAAGGAGTTTATGGCCGTATGCTCCTATATGCATGTTCATTTGGTGTTTTAAGGTCTTAAGTGGTAGGAAATAAAGTTCTATGCATTTTCCAAGTCAAATGAAGGAGTTTAGGCATCATTTGGGAACTTAATGGGAGTTTACGGCCCATGGACCTTTCCTAGGGGAGTTTATGGCCGTAAACTCCTATTTCCTTGGATTTATTAAAGTTTAATGCATTTACACTAATGGGATTGCTTCTAGACATTTTTCCAAGGCCATAGGAGGTGTTTGAGGGCATTTCTAACACTTGAAATTGAGTTTACTCCCCGAGAAGGGGAGTCTACAGCCCAAGCATGCTCTTGAGCAGTAAACTCATGTTTACTCTCCAAAAACTCGTTTCAAGGTGTTCTAAGTCCGAATGTGTAAGCCTACAAGTCATATCTAAGCCTTAGGGGCAATTTGGAGGGGTTTTGGGGCTTAAAAACCCCATTTAATGGTGTTCACGGTCCAAGAGTGTTCTTGGGCCGTAAACACATTATCTAGCCCCTATTTGATGTCTTAAACTCGAATTTGCATGCTAGGTAAGCTATACAACAAGTTAGGGTAGATTTCTTACTCATTTGGGGCTCGAAACGGACGATTTTTGGCTCGAAATTAAGTTGTAGAGAGAGGGAGTGGAGAGAGTGTAAAAAAAGTCTCTAATGGACTCCACTCACCCTTATATAGGGGTTTGAGTTGGGGCTCAGTGGGAATCTACCCGATACTGCCATTAAACGGGGCTTTTGGTCGCACCCGATTTAGTGGTCGTATTTTGACTTGGTTGAAACTAAACATTTTTAAGGGCATTTTGTGGGTGTTTCTAATTTGTTTCAACCCTTACCAAGTCATTATAAAAGTCCCAAATTAATTAACCTCTTCCAAAAGGTTAACGGACAAATACATTAAGTGAGGCTTATTAACGGAAGGAGGTTAAAAATGACGGAATAAACTTCGGGTTGTCACATATTTGGTGTTTCTCGGCGGGGTCTTGTGCCGACTGATTCTTCTTTTTGTTCCAGAACTTTCTTTTATTTTTCCCCCTTCTGTTTGCTCGGGGTGGCCGCCACAGTTCCCTGGCTGGCCCTATGGTTAATGAGTATTTGTGCCAAGTGTTTGGCACTATCAAAAGTAATCGGTTTTGAAGCTAACACGCTCCCTTGAATCTGGGGGGATAGTCCCCCAGATGTATTTCTCCACTTTTTTACTCTCTAGAATGACCATCCCGGGACATAGTATGGCCAGATCGCTGAACCTGGCGGTATAAGATGTGATGTCGGAGTCGGTCAATTTTGAGGTTCTAGAGTTCATGTTCCAATTTCTGTACTTTGCCTCTTGGGCAATATTCTTCCAGCATTAAGATCGTCAATTCCTCACAGCTCATTGAATTACCCACTGGGAGGGTTAATGACTTAACATGGTCGTTCCACCAGGTAAGGGCCCTATCAGAGAAAGTGCAAGCTGCAAATTTGGCTTTACTTGCTTCGAGGCACACACAGATTTCAAGATTGATTCAGTCTTCTCGATCCCTTGCATTAGAGTGATGACACCTCCGCTCCCATTGAAGGGTTTGGGTTTTCCATTTGTAAAGTCCTTGTAGGAACATTCTGATGGTTTTATACAAACAATCCTATGTGTGCATGCAACCCTAGAGTTGGATCTATGTTTTCACTATTAGTTATACAACTTTATGAACACAAAAAGAAACCAAGCATGCTACTATTATTTTCGAAATTCATATATAAAATAGAATACATACCTTTTGTATTTATATAGCAATAACAACTAGTTCCTTGAATTTCCTTAGCTCTTGAAAGCAAGTACCACAAGTGTAGTACCTCAAATGGCTCACAAACACACTAAGTGAAAGGATGAATATGGGAGAGAGGAGAGAAGGGTATCTTGCCCTAGATTTCGTCCCTTTTAGGGTTTCCCAAGGCTTGGACGAAATCTTAGTGCCTTAGATTTCGTCCCTTTTATACTTAAAGCTAACTAGTGTTTCAAGGTGTAAACCCTAATCCCTTAGCTTAGGGCCTAAGCAAGTCCATGGACTCCTTTCCTTAAGCCCTTGGACGAAAACTCCTAGATCCTTCTAGGAGTTTCGTTCAAGCTTTAATAAAGGTGATACAATGGCCCAAATCCTCAACAATTGAATAATTACAAAATAGCCCCTGCACTTTCAGTCAGTTCCTTTAATCCCAAAATTAATTCTAAATTAATTTCTGATTAAATACTAATTAATAATATGATTCCAAATTAATATATCATTCATATAATATATTAAAAAATCATATTTATACCCTAATTTATTATTCTTAACAATAAACCAGCCTCTCTCCTGAACAATTATCCTATCTAGTCACCAGTGTGAAGGCAACCCAAAAGGACCATGCACCATCGGGTTAAGTACATACCAAAATAGTTATGGATTTAGACACTAATCCAACAGTCACCCACTTGGATAAGTCTAATAACTATTCTGCGTACGACTTCACATCCTGATTAGCAATTGTAGCTTTCAAAAGCCGCTGTCAACTCTGATCTTATCAGAAGCGTGTCCTTTAGATAAGGGATCATATATTCCTCCATTCTTGATATCGTATAGACATGATACATGGATTGAAATCATTCTCTTAGTCTATGTGTTGTTTCCCGATTTCCGATTTATGACGACTGACAACAGACTACAATTGAAAACATCAAATTAGTCCCGGCTTGGCCAAGCGCTTAGGGTGTCATCACTAAATCATCGAGGGGCCCACAGATCTCGCTTTCATCCTACTTTGGATAAAAGGAACGCATAAACTTTGATTCAATGCTTGCTTGCACTCACTTACCAAATCACACACAACAATATGTTTTATAACACCATGTTACTGGTGCGTTTACATATTATCAATGTGTAACCGACTCGCAAGATACAACTTACACATCTCGGTTTCAAGAATATAAGATATTATCGTCTCACCAATCACTCATGATAAAATCCATGAAGTGATCCAAGTGAGTGTGGGTTTAATCCAATGCTCAAATCATATTCATAAGCACTCATGAACGTTGTAGCAAACAATTACTTATGTCTAATACACTTTACACTATCCACACACCAATTCACAACAGTCTTCATTCATATCTACTTCCAACATATGAACGACTGTGGTCCGTTTGAATAATTTGATTGTTCTTAATCAATTTAATTATTCAGGAAGTCAAAACATACAAAGTGAAACAAAAGAATAATACTAATCCCATATGGGCCCAAACTCTGGGTATAAATAAAACATTTTATTTAATCACCATATTGATTACTCATTATTTGTTGTTTCGGGTAATCAACTTCTTACTTGAATTATTACTACACTTGTCCCATTCTCTCAGCATGCACACAATGTTTACCTACGGTCCTTACTTTGTGAAATAGATCAAATGAACACATTTCCAATCATACTCATTTCACAACTCCCAATCCTTATCACAAGTGTAAGAATATCAAATTCTTGCCACTTATAAAATATGCTAGATTCTAACATTTTATGCAATGATCCTTTCGTAAAGTCATAGCTCAAAATCATCAAGACTTGGCCAATCTCTATCAGAACCAATTCTATAGATATGATGTCTCTCACTCAAAGTACATTCCTTTGAACATCCTTCTTACATAAAAGTTTCTAATCTAGACATAGATTCTCAATAATCAGCTCCCAATATGGAAACATTTCCATATTTGCCATATGACAACTCATTCTTAATAGAATCTTATCTATTCATAATAATATCGATATGGTCCATCCAATACCATACTTCCAACTACTCACAAGTGACCAATCCTCAGCGAGCTTTGCATCGTCCTTTGATAGTTGTTTAATTATCTTACTCAAAACCGATTCTTGTCCTTTTTCCCTCTTAATGCGCTAGACATTTGGAAAATTTTAGAATGGTCAAATATTATAGCATTTGCAATCGATCCTATACCCAAAGCGTATGGGACACGATGCATAATGTCTTACATAAAGATACGATACTTTCTCAATCTTCTGCCATAATATCTTATGTGTCTCGTTCTTACAATTCGAACTATGAAGAGGGATACCGTAATCATAATCGAAATTTAAGAACACACTATGTATCCTTTGACTAAATTTATTAAAATTTCTCAATCTAAGCTTGAGATTTTGAAACGAAGTACAATCTCTCCTTAATTATAGTAAAACAACTTTTCAACCCTTACGACTTTGCAAAGTATAACTCTTGTTTTTTTATAATTAATATTGCTAATTTTCAATACTTGCCATAATAATCATAAAAGCATAAAATTTATGCTCCCACTATCATGATGATTATTATCATATAAGCATAACACTTATGCTCCCACTAGCTTTGACATGTATTCAGAAAACAACTAGACTTCCAGAAAACAATACCTATTGAATTTCTTAAGTTCAGATTTCTAATACCTAATGCTTTGATAATCCTTTATCTAAGCTTCTCAAACTTATATACCTTTGCCTTAGATAGCTCATATGTGTGTCTAAACAATTCTGACTAATTGCCTAATCTAACAATTTGAATTATGGAAAGGGATACCGTAACCATAATCGAATTCGAGAATACAATTTCACAATCACTATCTTCTTAAAATCTCTCTTAGTGAAAGCATTTCCTCACAGTCATTTTCATGAAGGAGGGAATCTTATGACACTTAGATTTTAAGGTGTATGTGTTCCTATCCATGTGAATTTTCCAAAACCAAAGTGTGCGACAAATCCAAACTCATATGGACCGAACTTTCTCAATCTTGATTTCTTGCCTTATGGTAACACGAGTGCCCACCATGTCTTCCAAGTAGTTAAGCAACTCATCCTTTCCTATCAATGTACTTTTCATTAATCAAGGTGCTTGCCTTTTATGCGTTCAAATGAGAACTCATAGAACTCACATGCATAATTAACTCATTTGGAACGACACAGAAACAAGATAGTGTCAACACGATAGGTTGCGAACCTCAAGTCGTGTGCTACTGATTATCGATAAGATTTTTTCTTGATTTGTTCTTGAAACCTTTCAAGACCATTGAGAGTCCCACTGACTCCTTGACATATAAGATTCTCTTGTCAGTAAACATTTCTTGACAAACAAATATTCAAGAGTTAGTGTAGTTTTTATCAAGACAAAACACTTCAAATGTGCAAGAATAAGAAAACCTTTTCCAAATCCCACATTTGATGAATGTTATAAACCTTATTAAGACTTGTCACTCAATGTCACAATCTTAACTATAAGACTTGTTTTTGGAACGAAGTATGATTGACTTCTTGATTTAACCATTTCTTCAATTCTTGATTCCTCTTCTCAGACATACAATTGTACTAAGACTCATTTAGAGGATCAATTGAGATATGGTTCTTAATCATTGAGACCTATCATAAAACATAATAAAAGGTACTCTCCCTTCTTCTTAGAATAGAGAAACTTTTATCTTTCTGCATACTTGTGTTGGGTCAAAATATGGTTTTTACTTTACTTTTCTAGGCAGTTGTATTTTTCTGTAATATTTGTGAATTTATGGTCTAGTTTACGGTTGAGTTTACGACCGTAAACTCATTTACGGCCCATGTGTTATCCAGCCCATATTCCAAGTATAAATAGAGGTGTTAGGGTGAGGAGTAGGGAGTGATGAGCAATAAAGAGTGCACGGTCTAGAGAAGAACAAGTGTGTGTTGTGTGTGAATCTTGTAAAGGAACTTCATTCTAATCAATTCAATCAAGATTCATATTATTCTTATTCTCCTTCTCTTCTATTTGATATGACATCATCCGTTTGATTGGGATTCTGCACCATCAAACGGATCTTATTGATACACAGACAAATTAGGGACTTACAATTGGTATCAGAGCTTGGTTGTATCAGTCAATTTTGTCAGATTTGGAGCATTATTTGATCTTATTTTCGAAATATTTTTGCATTTTTGGATAGATCTCGCAAAAATAAGGGGGGTTTGTTCATCGTGTTTTTCATAAAAAAAAAAAGGGTTTTTGATCGAGTTTTGGAGCTTCAAAGTCGAAAAATCGGTGTTTTTGGTCGTAATCAGCGAGGGGGTGGCGGCCAGCAGCTAGGGTTTCCGAAGTGTTTGCGGTCCGAAGAGTTCGCTGTCAGAGGTTACAGTCCGAGTCCTCGCACGTTTACGGCCCGAGCTTGCGGCTCGGAGTTTACTGCTCAGCATCCTCTCACATCAGCAGCCTCGCACTCAGCAGCTCGTTCAGCAGCCTCGCACTCAGCAGCGTCAAATGAAAAGGAAGCAAAGGTGTAGGTGCCAAGGTTCGAACTAGCGACCTCCAGATGAAGATCCTCGTGCCTTATCCAACTCGGCTACACGATCCCGTGTTACTTCCCTTTCGAATTTAATTCATAAAGACTACTTTTCGCACCAAATTTCGAATTTTGACACTTTTAACCCAAAAACTCAATTTTTTCTTTTATTTTTAAATTCCTTTTTCATCCAAAATTAAAATTAATAATAATAATACTAATAATAATAATAATAATAATAATAATAATAATAATAATAATACAATAAAAAAATTTGTTTTTGACTTTTATTTTTTATTTTTTATTTTGACTTTGACTTCTAAGTTTGATCTTTGATTTTAAACTTTGACTTTTTCGTTTAACTTTTAAATTTTCAAATTTAGTTTTTCAGTTTGACTTTTCAAGTTTGACTTTTGAGTTTGACTTTTTAAAATTGACTTTTAAGGTTGATTTTTGAGGTTTATAATCAAAGGGAATTTTTAAATTTAAGTTTGACTTTTAAGTTCTAGTTGTGCTTTTAATAGTTTTTGAAGTTTACGAGGGAATTAAAAACATGAAAGAGAGTCGTCAGGAGATGTTAAGACAAAATTTCAACATGTTCGATTATGTCCCTGGAGAAACCCTAGAAGCTCAGTTGCAGCGATTTACCACACTCACTACTGAGATGAATATACCTGGGATCTTTTTGACCAAATCTGAGATAAACAAAAAGCTGCTGAATGCACTTTTGAAATCGTGGGATATGGACGTGGCTGACATCAAGAAGACAAAAAATCTCAATCGTCTTAGTCTGGCTGATATAATTGAAGAACTTAACGCTTTGAATTGTCGAAAAACAATGAGTTCAGCAAACCTTCCGGTCAATGAAGTGTCGTGTTCTCATTCATATGAAGTTTCATGTTCTCAATCATGTGAAGATACGATTAAATTTCTTCGGGAACAAATTGATTTATTAAAAAGGGAAGTTGAGGACCTGAGATATAAAGGATATCAACTCAGGAAAGGACAGAAACCCCTGAAGGCTGAATTAGAAGCAAAAACCAAGGACTTTAGGAAACTTCAGGAAGAGTATAGCAACAAGTGTGAAAATTATAATTATATTAAGAGACAACTTGCTGGTGTAACTGAAGAACTTGACGCTTTAAAAATTAAGTGTGGAAAAGCAAATGTTAGTTTCAAAAATTATACTGCGTCAAGTCAGACGGTCGAGTCCTTATATCAAACCCAATTAAAATTCAAAGATAATCAAAACAAGGGTCTAGGGTATGATAGTGTACCTCCTCCTTATAATCATAACTACACATCCATCCCTATGACACAGGATGAAACTGACAGGGAGCCACTTCTTCGATATGGAAAACGAGCTGGATTTGTGTCAGGAGGAGTTATTAATGTTGAAAATACTAATGTTTCTACTTCATGTGCAGGTAAAGTAGCAGAGGATGAGAACAAGGAGAGTTCTTCTGAACAAACAAACGACCCCTTGAACTCTAAATCTGTTGCTTCTAATCAACCTGCCGTTGGTAAATATAGGCCACCATTTCAAGCTAAACAGAGTGTCTGTTGCAACTATGCGTGTGGGAAAAATAAGAGACAAGGCAAGGATATGCCACCAGGGGCAGGAATAAATAACTTCACAGTGAAGAAAAAGACTTGTTTTCACTGTGGAACACCTAGACACATTGCCAGAAACTGTACAAATCGCGCATACGTTCCCTACTGCGCATAAGGATGGAAAAACGCACCAAGTGGGAGATACTTCAAAAGAAACCCTTCCAGGTCATGTTCAGAAAATGGTGACTGGAACGCGCTGAAGGCCAAGAATCAAACCCACAGGGCAAAGAATCTGAATCCCAATGGCAAGAAGGAAATGCCTGCCAAGAAGACAAATCCAAGAGATGCTCCAGTGAAACAAAGACCGGCTAAGTCAAAGTCATCTCGAAGATCAGCTTCAAGTTCCAAAGCAAGTGCCGAGGCACCCATCGGATCGAAAAAGAAATGGGTTAAACCCAACTACAAATGGGTACCAAGGGTTCAATCTCCCAAATCAACTAACGATTCTAATATTTCTACATCTTCTGTTTGTGATAAACAAGACATGTCATGGGAGAAAGTACCGTGCAAGGATGACAAAGGTTGACCCGGTTTCAAAATGGACTGGGTTCCAAAGACCAACTGATCCCGCTCTGTGCTGGAGCAGCTATGGAGGCATATCATCAGACTTCGGTTTGTTGGTAGTGGCTGCTCCTGGCATATGATTGGGGACATCTCTCAACTGTACAACATTCAGACCTTTGTTGAGAGTATGTGTCCTTTTGCGGGAAAGGAAGAAAGGAAGAGATCACAAATGGGGTTAGTGCTTAATGATATGAAGAATTTTCGGATCTGTTCTGAGATTATGCTTGCTATTCTCAGACCTTCTGAATGCAGATTCAATCGGTGAATTACGGTTTGCGTTTTCTTCTATATACTCCTGAATTTTTCTTAAGCTGATTCGCTTTAAAGACTAATTTTTGTTTTAGGATAGCTTAAATTTGCGCATTTATTTTCGTTTCTCTCCTATGCACAAATTTAGGGGGAGAAATAAAAACAAAACAAATATTTAAAAATTTTAAAAAAAAATAAAAAAATAAAAAAAATCCAAAAACATTACAAAATCAGAAAATCCAAAAAAAAATATGGTGTAAATGAAATGTGCTTGCAGGCGATGTTTTGGGAAGTGATATTATCAAGTGATAACAGGCAACCTGAGTCTGCGTAACGTACCCAAAGTCAAAGGGTCTATGCTCTGGTTTGATGCGTCAGTAGGCACGAAAAATTTTAAAATGGACATGACTAGGCAGAGTTGAACTTAGGAAATTTATAGACTTGAAAAATCTTGACCTAGTGAGATCCGTTTAGCCTGACAATACGACGCTCAGATAGGTTGAGCAGGGAGATATATATGAGAATCCACTTGTCACATTAAATGAACCCGTACTTGGAACCGTGGTTTAACTTTTCCTCGATGTGCGGATTCTGTCCTTAATTCCGGCTGGATGGGGCGACTGGTAAATTCCGATAAATTAGGTCTGTAGAATATCATTTTCTTTCTTTCCGTCTGTTAGTCATATGTTGTCTCCTTTGCACGACTTCCAATCCGACCTGGTACACAACATATGCAACTCTATTTCTCTGCAAGCTATATATGTGAAATACTTCTTATCTGTTAGCCATATGTTGTCTCATTTGCGCGACTTCTAATCCGACCTGGTACATAGCATATGCAACCTTCTTCTTCTCAACCCCTCTGAAGTAATAAGTAATAGAATTATGAATATATCCTCTCTCTGAATGGTTGTCTGCTCACCCGGTGTAAGGAGTACTCTGGAAGTTCTTGATGGCTGGGGCATATCAGGAAGCGGGAAACACGTTCTAGTACACTTAAAATTGAACACATACAAATTGTCTATAGATCTTGCTGCTCAATTTAGGTGGATAACAATATCCCTGGTCGTCGTCAGCTTAATGGTCCTTAAGATATAGTATCTAGGAACTTAGGATCAGATATAATATCTAGGAACTTAAGTTCACCTGTCTTGTAACAAATAGTATGTCCTAAATTTGTCACAATTTTTCGTGTTTAAGTGGACAACAATACTGGCGATCGACCAGACAAAGACGTGAAGATAGAGGGTACCGACAAGTGGAATAAGACTGTCTAACAACTTTGATCCCAAATCACTCTTAAAGTTAGCTATTATTTTTGTTTTTGTTAAATTTATCATAGTTTCTTCTAATTTAAATATTAGGGGAGAATTAAAAACTAAAAACAATGAAAAAAACAGAAAAATTCAAAAATCAAAGAAAAATCAGAAAAATTAAAAATCCAAAAATAGTGTTATTTCTGTTTTATTTCTTGTTCAGAAAAATCAAAAATCCAAAAATATTTTTGTTTCTATTTTAATTTGTGTGCTAAGTTTTCTTTTAGTTTTGTTTTGTCTTGAAAAGTGATTTCAGGTATAGATAAGACTCTTGGAGTTTGTGTTGAAGATTTCTGAGCCAAAGCCTCGTCCGTGAGCATCAAAGAATTCGCATTCGGAGGAGCAAGAAATGAAGATTATTCTTTCGACATTCAATCTTTCAACCCCAGAAGCAAGGTGAAGCTGAAATTGAAGAATATGTGACGGGTTGCTTTGAAGACCCCTCAATCAGTCTGATGCTATCTTTGTACCTGCTGAAGTGATCCAGAAGATTTGTTCTCTCTGATGTTCTCTCTGAAGATTCTCAAGCTGAAAGCGCTATCTTTCAAGAATCAGTACGTCAAGCCTCCTCACCCGATGTGCGTTCAAGGCCAAACTCTAAAGAAATGCCCAACTGCTCAAGATGAAGTCATTCATTGAAGATAAATGTTGAAGCCAATTTCTCATTGAAGATTAACAAGAAAAGCCAGCTACTTTTTAGGGGGAGCTTGTTGGGTCACTAAGAAAAGAAAGCTATAAACCAAGGGGGAGATTGTTGGGTCAAAATATGGTTTATACTTTACTTTTCTAGGCAGTTGTATTTTTCTATAATATTTGTGAATTTATGGTCTAGTTTACGGTCGTAAACTCATTTATGGCCCATGTGTTATCCGGCCCATATTCCAAGTATAAATAGAGGTGTTAGGGTGAGGAGTAGGGAGTGATGAACAATAGAGAGTGCACGGTCTAGAGAAGAACAAGTGTGTGTTGTGTGTGAATCTTGTAAAGGAACTTCATTCTAATCAATTCAATCAAGATTCATATTATTCTTCTTCTCCTTCTCTTCTATTTGATCTGACATTATCCGTTTGATTGGGATTCTGCACCATCAAATGGATCTGATTGATACACAGGCAAATTAGGGACTTACAACTTGATTCTTCTTATTCGTTCTGCTATTGATTTAAACTCTTTCAATCAACTCGGAATTACACTTAATCTTATAATTATAATCATATTTACTAAACCTTTAGTATCATGACGAATATATTTGTCACTCTTGTGGTGGACTTAATCAACACACAACCTTGTGTACTTGATCTCCTAGTCCTTCACTTGACACTTTGTCAACGAATTAGTCTAATTTCCAAATATGTAATTTCTTATTCATCATGCAATCAAGTTGTATGATTCCAAGTTTCTGTCCAATCGAAACTTGGGCGATGAGAAACTTTCCCTATTTGGTAAATTCTTGACCTTTCCACAAATAACATAATTAAGAATCAAATCCATTATTGCTAATAATAGAAACTTACAAACATGAATTTTTCATACACACCATTTCAAGGGTAAATAAATAATATAAAATCAAAATTTATTTTATTGGCGGAAAAATTTGTCCTTACAATGCAATTCAATTGAAAACTATATTAATACATATTTCTTAGCAATCTTATTCTAACTCCAAGTAGTAGCTCAAAAATCTAATCTTCAAGTAATGCGATCGAAATCCATTTCTTCACGACTAGATTCAGGTCACTTCTTCCCTTAAGCTTCCTTTCTTTTCTTCGATCCTACAAAACATCAAATGTAATCTTATCACATCTTGTATTAAGAATCTAGAATATGAACTTAAAAGAGTTAGTTAATGGATTTTACCTAAAGTAGAGCCATACGTTTTGACTCTCCCATATCTTAGATCTCTTAGGTAAATAGGGCAGCTTCGTCTCCAATGCCCCTTCTCTTGGCAATAAAAGCAAATTGACTCCTTTGGAACAGCACACGGAACTACTTCTGACTTTGCCTTTCTCTTATGATCAAACTTTTCGATCATGGCATGCCTTTCGTTGCCATTGCCTATATCCATAGAGGTTTGGAAGGCAGATCCACCAATCAACTTTGCTTTTCTAGTGCGCCAAACCATTGTTGATTCAGTAGCAATAAGCATATAGGTGAGATCGATGAGGGTCATGTCATGGTTCATCATATAGTACTCTCTTACGAACTCACTATATGAGTCAGGAAGCAACTGAAGAACCCAGTCAGCAGCCAGCTCCTCACAGACAACAGATCCCAACATTCTTAACCTATCAATGTATGACTTCATCTCTAGGACGTGTGCACACACTGACTTTCCTTCTTCATGTTTACTTGCCAAAAGGGCTTGAGTGAGTTTGAACTTTTCAATATTTTGAACTTGTGGGTTAGGGAGAACAATAGGAGGAGGTGGAGGAAGTGAAGCATGATCTCGTGTTCCTCGATCGAATCGTGGAATATCATCTTCATGTGAAAAGCTTGTTCCACGGGATTTGGGAAGACCGTAGTTGTCATACTTTGACATCTACAAAACGGGAGAAAAATTCAAGTTAGTTGATTGATTGAGTCCTTAATAAATCACCCAAATGAGATATTAAGGCTAGGACCCAACACAATACTCTACAACTTGGGAGAGGGATGCCGTAACCCAAATTGCAGAACATTTGAAGGTAAGTGAATAACAATTCACTTATTTCCATCATGAAAAACGAAAAAGAAATTTAAGTTTTAAATCTATTGAAAATTCCTAGATCTTTTGAGATTCATTGAAATTTTCAATGGCATGTTTAAATCTCGACATGCCCCTCGATTTGTGACTGTGATGCCGAGGATCACAAAACACGATGTGGATAACCATGCAAACTTACATGGTGCCCCCAATGTTAAAGTCACCTATTCGATGTGCCGGTTAACCACACACGCTCCACCGAACTGTGACAAACATTGAGTCACCCTTTTCTACCTTTGCTTAGAACCATTTAGTGTGTCGGTTAACCACACGCGCTCCACTAATGTCTTCGCAAGGGCACAAAGTGTAATTCCACGGAATTACATCAATTCACTTTTGCCTAAAGTAACTAAGATTGGGAATTTTGTAAAACATTTAGTTACTTTATACTTCATTATACTTTTAATGGAAAGGGTTTGCCTTATCCTACCCGTTCGGCTAACGACCCTCCACCAATCAAGGAAGCGGTGGGTGAGAGTGGACACCCATTAAACGGCCATTTTATAGGCCATAACCTTATACCCCCCTTATAGATCGGCTTTGTGAATGAGGCCTACTAACGGTAAGACTAGCATTTAAGTTATACATATATAATATTAGACTTTTAATGTCATACATAGTATAAGGGTGTATTTTACACTTTTAAAATACTAGGTGGTTTAATTTTATAAATTACACTTTTAATTTAATTAAATATAAACCATATCATTATGGATTTATTAACTCTCTTTTAATTATACACTTAACTAATTTAATAAAACCATAAGGGTGTAATTTGAACCTTTCAAAATTAGGGTTTTAGAATTTAAACTTTTTTCAAAATTAAACCTTTTAATCAAACAATTTAAATTCCAAAACTTGAGGGCAAGTTTTGAAACTTTTCAAAACATAAGCAAGAACATTCTAGATCAAATTACAAATAATAATAATTAACCAATTAATTAGTAATTATCTAAATATGACCTAATTCAATTTCTTGCAAGATAATCTATCAAATAATTCAGTCAAGTTTATCACATAAGGAAATGATTATCTAATTAATTTGACAATTATCTCTTACTTTGGTAAGGATATCTTTTAAATTAAACAATTAATTTAACCTAATCCCTTAAATCCCCTAGAATTTGAAATTATGGGATGTGATATTCAAAATCTTTAATTACCAAATTTAAACATTTAAAGGATAATTACAAGATATCGCAATATCCAAATCCCTAAAATTTAGGATCTAATCATAGGGAAAGAATCAATTTCGAAATTCTAGGGTTAGACAACCCTAAAATTGAAATCTTGGGGCCAAAGAAAAAGGTTTAGGAAATCTTACCAAAAATTTCGAAATCTAGGGTTTAGAAACCCTAATTTCGAAAATCAAGTCTCCAGGGTTTATTAGCCATAAACCCTAATATGTCAAGTTCATAAATTTGAATAAAGCTAATTGAAAACAAAAACCAATGGCTCTGATACCACTGATGGTTTTATACAAACAATCATATGTGTGCATGCAACCCTAGAGTTGGATCTATGTTTTCACTATTAGTTATACAACTTTATGAGCACAAAAAGAAACTAGGCATGCTACTATTATTTTTGAAATTCATATATAAAATAGAATACATAACTTTTTTTTGTTATATATCAATAACAACTAGTTCCTTGAATTTCCTTAGCTCTTGAAAACAAGTACCACAAGTGTAGTACCTCTAATGGCTCACAAACACACTAGGTGAAAGGATGAATATGGGAGAGAGGAGAGAAGGGTATCTTGCCCTAGATTTCGTCCCTTTTAGGGTTTCCCAAGGCTTGGACGAAATCTTAGTGCCATAGGGTGCTATTTATACTTAAGGCTAACTAGGGTTTCAAGGTGTAAACCCTAATCCCTTAGCTTAGGGCCTAAGCAAGTCCATGGACTCCTTTCCTTAAAACCTTGGACGAAAACTCCTAGATCCTTCTAGGATTTTCGTTCAAGCTTTAATAAAGGTGATCCAATGGCCCAAAGCCTCAACTATTGAATAATTACAAAATAGCCCCTACACTTTCAGTCAGTTCCTTTAATCCCAAAATTAATTCTAAATTAATTTTTGATTAAATACTAATTAATAATATGATTCCAAATTAATATATCATTCATATAATATATTAACAAATCATATTTATACCCTAATTTATTATTCTTAACAATAAACCAGCCTCTCTCCTCAACAATTATCCTGTCTAGTCACCAATGTGAAGGCAACCCAAAAGGACCCTGCACCATCAGGTCAAGTACATACCAAAATAGTTATGGACTTAGACACTAATCCAACACATTCCCTTGAGCGTCCCTGACTACCTCCTTGGTTTGAGTTTGTAGTACCATTTCCTGCTCCATCGGTACCATTCGTGCTGATTTGTGACATTACGGCCACCACATTGCTGTTATAGAAGCTTGGAAAATGGCAGGGTCGAATTGTGGAGGTAGAGGCGGTGGTGGAGTTTTTGACATGTCGTTGACACGCCTAATTGATCTACGACGTAACATTTTTCTGCCACAATGTTTAAAAGTGAAAAAACGGTAAGTCTTTGATAGTGGTTATAAGTCGGGTGTTAATGAACTAATTATATTAGTTTCTACACGTATTATGTTCCGACTTGTATAGCACTTTGTAACCAATTCATAATAGAAGTTTATGTAACAATAAACTTATGAATTTTTCTAGTAATGCCTCAATGAAATCCTATGTTTTTGATCCATACCAGGTACTTCTAAAATCACTTGGTGTATACAAGATGTATGTAATTAAGATTTGAACAGACCTTTGAATTTGGTGGGTCTGCCTTAAGCCCACAACCACACAAGGAACAGGACCTAAGGTGGGCCCACCAATTCTAATTCGATAGTGTCTTAATTACATATAACTTTAATGTATACACTAAGAAATCATAGATTTACCATGAGTAAATAATTTGTACAATCAATGTTTTGAAACCTATAGTAATACTCCCAATGAAATAGAATGCATGTCAATTTTATTGATATAATTTTTAATACACAACATTTGGAAAATTTGACCTTGGTGTAGGTCTACATAACATCAATGTAAGGAAAATTTTGACAGCATTACGAGCCCTCGAATAGTGTACTCATTTAATCGTGGGGTCGAATATGTATATAGAAAAGAGTAGTACTGACGTCTACTCAGAACACCAAGTCTATAGAAAAACATGAGTAGTATATGAAACTACTCGTGGCAGGCGGTCCTCCGTGGGTCATGAGTTGAAGTCATGAAAGCTTGCATCTCTTTCACTCGATGCTCAGCCTCAAATACACGCCTTTCCATGATGGCTTGACGTTCCCGATATTCTCTTATCTCAGCTCGAGTTGCGGTGACTTCCCTCTGAAGGGCTTCAGTAACGATTTGTATATTAACACAAGTTTTCTTGTGTTGAACTTGTATCCCCCCTAAAATATAGAAAAAGACGTGAAAAATGTAGGGGTATGAACTTACCTTATGTGTAGTTGCGGTTTGACAACGAGATAAAAACGATGATCTTCGAGTTTAGAATACAGGAAGCTAATCGTATCCTAATAGTCTGAACACATAATTATGTGCTAATTTGATGAACTAATCATGAAATGTATTAGTAATAACACTAGATTGTAAGGGACTTACTATGATCCTTAAGAAAAATGTTGAAGGAAAATGCTCCATAGGATACTTGATGGATGAATTTTGATAGGAAATAAGGCTTGATATTTTGAGAGAGAATGGAAGTGAAGTTGTTTAAAATCACTCTAAAATTATTTAACCTCTACTGCATATAACTTAACATATTCACTTAATAGTTAGATCCCATCAATGTGAGTCCCACAAAGCACAAGCAACATTCTGGCAGTAACACCCTAAAATATAAAGACATCTTCCAACTTACTTGCTACTACGATACTAGGAACTTCCACTAACATTATCGGTTGCCTTATGCATGCAAATTATACAAAAAAAGGGGGATCAAATAAACTGTTGAATAAATGATTCTACCCTAGGACCACAACTAGATTAGGAGCAGGAAATGAGGTGAAATCAGTCATTCTAGGGCTATATGATCCTAATTGTATCCAATTTTTAAAGAATAAACTTTACAATCACTTCCATCAACATATATTCCAAATCTATTCTAGCATCCAACTCCTCCTAAGCTATAAGGCATCACATATCAGGCTAATCTATCATGCAATTCGTGAAGGTATCCTTAGGCTTATCCTAGCCTACAAACATTCCATATCATATAGTGTATCATCATGTACGGGTATTTTGGGAAATACTTACTTGAGCTCGACTGATTGCACCCATCACATCCCTTTTCTTTATAAAAATCTTTTAGAAACTTATTTCCTTTCAGAAAGATTACCAATTCCTCAGTTTGAGTTCAGTCACACCCAAGAGTGTGCCCGAATCCCTCATACCAAGGCTCTAATGCCAACTTGTAACACCCCAATAATATCGACTAAAAAATTCATTTTAAATAAGTTAAAGTCATTCATACATTATTCTACAAGACAATCAGAGTCAAAATATTCTCAAAACATCAGAGTAATTTGTAAACATTCAGTGTGGAATAAAACTTTAGGGGATGCAGTGCGATCAAGCCGGACCCACCTTTTTGAAAATGGAAGTACTTGAAACCATAAATGTCACACCCCCAAACCAAGGATGGCGGAAACGTCCGGGGGTGGAGGACTTCATGTAGAGTATCACAACAACGAGTATAATAGTGCTCAAAGTAAATACAACCATCATAAATATAATTGAAAAAGTTACACCAAAGTATATGTTTACATGATTCGAATCAATTACATTATGGTACAAAATGAACTGTTTGACGATTTATCGTCCCATCCTCAAAACGTGGTTGATTTCCTGATTCACTGAATTCCTGAGAATACAAGTAGTTTTGAAAAAGTGTCAACACAAAGGTTGGTGAGTTCATAAGCTTTTGACAGTAAGAGTTTGAAAATCGATCTTTGTAAGAAGATGTATATCACCAAGAAAAATCCAATATTTTCCTTATAAAAGTTATGTAGTCCTAAATACCAGGACTGAAAGGAATAAGTATTTTGTCATACTTAAAGCTATAATTGTGGTTTTAAATTGACATAAAACCCCTTTCAGATTTGAGAAAAATCCCGTAATGAATGATGTGGTCTTAAATACCAAGACTAAAAATATACCATAATATCTGTAATTATTGATATAAAAAGTGGTTTTAAATTAACATAAAACCTCTTTTGATTTATGCAATCCCTGTAAACTTATGTTGTTAGATCCCTATGTGAGCCGCTATAATCATACTAATGACCTGTATACACCTGCTACGACGTTTCTCAGGCGTCGCGAATATGAAAATGACACTTGTCACCCGCAGACCTGCAGGTCCGGCTGTAGCTAGCAGCGAGGTGTGGGGTGTCAAACCCAATATAGATCTATACACAACTATCACGTTCTCCCTCCAGGAGACTCTGATTATAACTAGCAGGAATTAGATTCCGTACTCGGACGTACGGACGAGAATGTCTCACAATTTAGGTTAACAAGTTTACGTGTGGTGTGCATAAGTGTAAGGCCTTTTCCTGTGGGAATAAAACCTTCCGAAACGTGTTTGTTGTGTTAATGGAAACATAAACCATACCTATTACAGTTTATCCTAAAACGTTTGTAATGTATAAAAACTCTTTTATGAAGACTCTTTTTAATGAATTCACACTTAACGTAATAAAAGTTACCTTTTGTATAAATGTACCCTTCTGAAAATATATTTGTATTATGTATGGTATCATAAACTATACCATTTATAGTTTATCAAAATAAAGGTAGAAATAGTAAAGTACATAAACTATACTTAACATAGTTTAATAATGCATTTGTATGTAATGGTGTACTTTAATTATAACACTTGGTTATTTCTATGTATTATCTAGTGAAAATTCATTTCTTAACTGGTGTATATCTAGATATGAATACAAAAATGTCACATACTACAATAACACATAATCACATAATGATACATACCTTGCTCAACATGTTACAAGGTGAAATGAAATTTATTGTGTTTTTCTATTTATAACATTTTCTGTAACTGTTATTGGAAAATTTGTAGAAAAATCATAAAATGTCAAAATCAAGTTCTGTAACTTCTGAGAGTTTGGAAAATGAGTCTAGTTTATTCATAAATGTTTCCAAAATTTTTAGGGATCTCTAACTTGTGTGACCAAGTCCATAATCACAGACTGGTCCGGATTGGTGTTTGAGATGATAAACAGTTTTGTAAAAATCACCATAAATTGTAGAAAAATCGTATGGAGATGTGCAAGTAGTCATTTTAAAGCTAAGAACGGGAACTACATACAACTAAAACAGTTTTGTAAACAAAAATGTTTAAGTTGTCGAAAACAGTCCGTGAATGGGGTCCAACTTTTCTGATGAAGGGTGTTAGAAAAGTTTAGTTTTGTTCTTGTTGTTTTACTTGTATTCTCCCCCTAAAAACTTGAGAAAACATGAAAATTCGGGGGTATGAACTCACCTTGAATGGTTTCAGTAGGTAAGTGTTGAAGAAGAGAAGTGTTCATCCCAAGAACACTTGAAGAATCACTTGAAGATTCGAAGATCTAACAAGAATGTGATGATGTTTGTGTAAGCAATCTGTGATTTTGAGTAGGAGGATGTGTAATAATCATAAGAAAGATGATGATACTTACTAATCGTAGGAGAAAAGTCTTGGAGTATGCCTTGAAGTTCTCGAATTTGAGAGAGAAGGATGAGAGAGTTTGGAGTGTGGTTTTTGGTGAAAAAAATGAGAGAATGAATGAAGTGTGAGGAGAGAGGGTGGATGTTCCAGCCCTAAGGACGTGGGAATGGATGAAAATAATGAGAAAGGACTCATGAAGTGACTAGGGATGGGCTGGTGGTGAATAGTGACATGGAGTGGGTATGGGAGTGGTTGCTTGTGTCATAACATAAAGGGAAGTCAACACTCCACCTTTGTACTTCACCCACTCTTTTAGATAAGGTTTTATCCTTAAAAATGTGATAATTTAATAATTATGGGTCCTTATATGTTAAAATAAAGTTTTGGGTGAAAATCCCGTGTTAAAACAATTAAAAACGGGCCTAAAACGCGAAATTAGTCGAAAACCGGGAAGAAAGGCATTCCCAGCGAGACCTCTCGGTCCTAGGCCGAGGTTCGGTCCTTGCTGGTGCCGAGTCGGAAGCGAAGTGCGAACCAGAAGAAGAGGCGAGGGTGAGGGCTCGTTCAAGGGCTCAGAAGCGAGGGTTCGGTAGGTCATCAGAAGCGAAGGCTCGGTAGGTCATCAGAAGAGGAAGTGGTCAGACCCGAAATGTGCCGAACGTTCGGGTTCGGGTGAGGCATGCGAGGTTCGGGCCCGAGAGGACCTTTCGGGTTCGGTTCAGCAGCCTTCGGCTCAGAAGGGTTCAGTTCCTAAGAGGGCTTTCGGGTCCTAAGAGGACTTTCGGGTCCTAAGAGGGGTTTCGGGTCCCAAGAGGGGTTTCGGCTCCTTAAGTCCATTTTTCGCGTAGACTTCCGTTTTTGGACTGTTTTCGCCAAATTCGAGGGTCGGGATGCCCCGAGTGATTATAGAAAGTTGAGAGAGATTTGAGAGAGATTCCACATACTTAGAGAGATTTGGGAGAGATTTCACATACTTAGAGAGATTTGGGAGAGATTTGACATTCTTGGAGAGATTTCTCATACAAAGAGATATTTAGGAGAGATTTCACATTTTTGGAGAGATTTGGGAGAGATTTGACATTCTTAGAGAGATTTCTCATACAAAGAGATATTTAGGAGAGATTTCACATTCTTGGAGAGATTTGGGAGAGATTCTCGATATGAAGGGATAGAGAGAAAACGATTGAGAGCGGTTTCGTGTGACGAATGTGAGTGTCCGGCTTCGCAATGCAAGGTCCGTAAACCCCGTTAAGCCTTGTTTAAGGATCTTGCATACTCCCGATGAGTATGTAACATTGTTTTATCGGTTTGGCTCTCCATGTACCACCGTTTTAGGTTAAGGAGATCTAGATGTACGCACTTTTCGATTTATGATCTCTCATTAGAATAGAGAGTTGTTTAGAAATTACATAACGTAAACTCTAGTACCTACGGGCAAATTAAGTTGACCGGTTTGACTTGTTGACTTTAGTTGACTTTGACTTGACCGAAAATTGACGGTTATCACAATAAACATAAACTGTAAGTACAAAGCCTAGTGAGTCCCACAAAGTACAACATACCATACAAATCATTAGGCACAACCCTGGAGTATGTTTCAACCCAATACACACATTAGGCCCAACCTTGGGGTATATTTCAACCAATACACATCATTGGGCCCATCCATGGGGTATATTTCAACCAAAAACAGAATAGTGGGCCCAACCTTAGGGTGTATTTCAACCCAACATACAATAGTGGGCCTACCCCTATGATGTATTTCTACCCAAACATACATCCAAAAGTCACAAAGATAATTAGCACAATCCAATGGGTCAAAATTAGTGCCTTCAAACCATGAGTATAGTGAGAAGACTCACTTTACAGTCCGCAAGAATAGTTGCACCAATCATTGCTCCAGCAACTATCTCTACCGGTTACCTATACAATTATCAGGGGACTAGATCTCAAAATATAATTCAAATTACCCAAAATACCATTAGGTCGAACTTGGTCAAAGTAAAAAATCAAAGGGGGTCAACACAGACTGAGTATGCCCAACATACTCAGTCACTACGCTCATCATGGTAGATCCTTTCCTAATTGCGGGGCTCCAGCCTGGTACGCTCAGTGTACGACCATGTATGCCCAATGTACTCTACCAATTCCATTTACCTTCATTAAGTGCTTATTTCATTAAGATTTCACGTCCAAAGCTCAAATCTAGTCCCAAATAACATTCTAAGTCATAAAGTTTCTAACTTTATGACTTTCCAAAGCTAGAAGGAGTTGATTCACCAAAATCCTAACTTAATACACAAACCAAAGCATCATGACTCTTTCATGGAGGGAAGAAATGGACCAAAATCACATTTTTATGACTCCTAATTGCTTCATAATGGATAAAGTTTCCAACTTTATCCATTACGATGGTCTAAACAACCAATATCTAGTCTTTAAGTCTCAAAAAGACCAAAAATGCATCTTTCTCAACATAATCCATTAATTCCAAGTCTCTAACCTTCAGATCTGAATCAATATGATGTTTAGATGGATAAAGTTTCCAACTTTATCCATAACAACGTCATAAACTTTCAAGATCTAAACTTTATGCACTAAATTCACCAAAGAGCTCATAAAACCCAAAACTAGCTAGATCTAACAAATGCATCATCATGATTCAAGTTTTATACCTTCTAGAGTCGAGAAAAGCAATGCAGGCTCTAGATACACAAGCTTGAGCTTCAACAACCAACAGGCTTCAACTTATCTTGCATCCAAAATGCACTCAAAACACATAGAAAGGCTCAAGATTTGATATAGGGGCTAGGGTTTCGAGTTGGAGGCTCAATAGGGTGGAGATGTTAGGAAGAACCTTAAGAAGTTATATTCTTTAAATAGGGCTCAAAACCACAAAAATAGGGTTTTTGCACTACATCCGTATGCCCAGCGTACCTAAAGTTACGCCAAGTGTAACACCCTAAAAACGCGATTTCCTTCAGCAAAGTACGCACAACTTACTAGATGGTGTACGCCCAGCCTAACAGACTCATTTTCCAACTTAACATCAAAGAACCATAACTTCTTCATTTCACATTTCGGGTCGTCTTATAATTCGGGCCATGACCAGAAGATCAAGTGTAACGCCCGAGTCGCCAGGTATGACATTTAACCATTATTCAATTAAAAACTAATGAAGGGCCATGAGTATGTTGGGCGTACACCAGGTACGCACGGTGTAGTCCTTGCATAGATGACCCCTACGTACGATGTGCATACTCAAGCAAGGGGAAAACCCTAATTTTTAGGGTTTGCACCCTATTTAAGCTCTTTAAGTCCTTCAAGTTCATCACCTTTTCATCCCCCATTGCCTTTTAGTGCTAATCTCGAAATCCTAACCATCTTGAGAGCATTCTTATGCTTATAAAGAGTTTTTGGGTGTTCTTTAGTGATTTTGAAGAAGAAAGTGGCTTGAGGAGATGCAACGGACAAGAATAAGCTTGTAGATCCAGAGTTTGTGCATCATTTCTAGCTCAATGGAGGTATCAAGTTTGAAACTTGTTCGTTAAACTTAGATCTAGGTTTAGGGAAGAACTTAACATCTTTTGGTCCCATAGCTTGGTCTTTTGGAGTATGGCTACTCCAGACCATTTGAGTTGTCCTTTTAGACTCTTAGGGGTGCATGAAGTCATAAAAATCATATCTTGATGGCTAAGACTCAACCATTCATGAGTTGGTGACCACTTAAGAGATGTAGAAGGCTTAATTCATGGTTTGAGTCCCATCAAGGCATACAAGGGCATAAAGTTTGCAAATTTATGGCTTAAGATACTTCTATGAGCATGGATCTAAATTTTAGATGTTAAAGCTTAATGGGTTAAGACATTGGAGCATATTTAGGCCGACTGACCAATACGTCGGGCGTACTCTTAGGTACGATGTGCCTACTGGGCTAGTGTCCTGATTCTAGATCGACTGCGTACGTTGGGCGTATGAGCCATGTACAGCGCGCGTACGTAGTCTGTGGGCTAAAGAGATTTTTGGGCTCGAGTTTTGTTGGGATTTTTTCCTTGTATAGATTTGGGCCTCAGGCCTACCTAGAGTAGCAAGACATTTATGGGTTTAGACCATTCTAGGAGCTCTTGGGCCATATTGGGCCTTAAGGCCTTGTAAAGCCTTTTTGGACAAGTTTAGATTTGGTCCTTGTTGGGGGTAGGCTCAATGAAGCAAGGGGTTAAGCAGCCCTTTTTTGCTTTTAAGTCAAGAATTAGGGTTTGAACTATCGGGTTAGATTATTGAACTAATTCCTAATTAGGATTTTATACGTGTGACTTAGGGATAGGATTCCATGAGTCAGCCTCTAAGTGTGATTTTATACCTTCAGTCTGAGGTGAGTTTTCCTTCACTGTATCCGTGGGTCGAAGGCACCAATGTCGGCCCACTAGTTTATGTTGTAGTATGATGATTGTCTTCGTGACAGTTGTCAGTAGTGCCTGTATTTTCTTGATGACTCTGTTATTATTTTGTTATGATATTATGTGGTTGTGATAGGGGTGAAATAGACTCGGTACCAGCTGAAATAGACCTAATGTGATTGTAAGCACCCATATATGATTGACTGTATGTTTGTATGGTATAGGGCATTTTAGGGGAACTCACTAAGCTTTGTGCTTATGGTTTTCAGTTTATGTTCCAGGTACTTCCAACTCGAAGGGGAAGGGCTCGGCTTGATCGCACTACATGCACCTATGGTTTACCGCATTATGTGATTTTTGGGAATCTTTATTCTAATAAAATGTTATGATACACTTTCGACTGTTTTGATATGATTATCGTATGTTTTGAATGCATTTAAAACAAAAGTTTTATATGTATTTTTGGGTTGTTTCAAGTTGGTATCAGAGCCTTGGTTTGAGAGATTCGGACATACTCTCGAATGTGCCTAAAATCAAATCGAGGATTTGGTAGATTTTCCATAAAAAAAACATTTTAATTAAGGGGTGATAATAAAAGAGAAGGGGTGCGATACATGCAATCATTCGAACTGAAGTAAGTCTTCCCAAAATACCTATACATGTTATATGTTTTATGCGATGACATGAAAATTACATGCTAGATTAGGGGCTAAGGATCTGCTCAGGATCGCATGATAGAATCGTAGGAGAGGTACCTTTATGTGCCTATTTGTATGAGCTTATAGATCCACATGCTAGTCTCAGATCAATTATTTGATAGGATTACCTATATAGGTTATGTTATGGTTTGAATTGCTTGATGCTTGAATGTTGCATGCTTTGTGCTTTAGGAAATTCTATTGGTACCAACTAACTAGTGGGTGAATGCATTGGGTTACATATTGTTAAGATTGGATGATGTCAGAAGAATAGGTTTAACTCTATTGCACATCTAAGTGTTGTAGTGTGGGACCTTTCATTCGAAGAACTATCTAGTATTGATAGTATGTAATTGTGTTCATGTGGTAGTTAGATGGTATTAGTGGAAGTTCCTTCAGCAGCTGATAGCAGAGAAGGGTGTGGAAGGGAACACTAGGAATTCCCTGAGAGATGTATTGGTGTGTAGGACAACTTATAGTATGAGGAGTGTAATATTTTTGGGAAAGAGCGACTTGGAGGAGTCGGGGTAGTCCTTGATCAGGGTATAAATAGGTGTGGAAGGTAGAATTGTGCCCATACTACTGGAAGCACATGATTTATACCTGAGATCAGGAAGACCACGATGAATCTAGGGAGCTCAAGAGTATTAAACTTCTCGTGTGTTTACTAATCGTTTATGTGGTTATGTTTTATTATGGTGGTGATACGTCATGGAGTAGAGGGTTGAGGATCTGGATTGGGTTTGGGCATGGGCACCAAACCTACTGATGAGAGGCTACACGAGTTCATTGCATCAGAGGTTACTAGAGGCAACCTTGATGCAAGCCCGGTGATGTTCAAAATGATCATGGAGGGTATCATCGATTTATTGGAGGATCGCATTCAGATCTTTAGGGCTGATTTGGCCGCTAGCCAGTCTGGGCCCCACACTCTCTTCTTCAAAGATTTCAAGGGATGTGGAGCACTAGATTTCTTTAGGGTGAAGGTCCCCATTGCATCCAAGGGTTGGATAGCTGACATTGAGTGTGCCAAGATGACGAGCTTCTACCCTGAGGGGTCGAAGGTGAGGTTCGCTGCAAGATTTATGAAGGAGTGAGCTCGAGATTGGTGGGAGGAGGTCAGCTATACTTTGGGAGCCCCAGCCATTGAGGCTATGACCTGACCAAATTTTGTGACTCGGTTTCGAGCAGAGTTTGCACCATCTGTTGAGGTGCAATAGTTAGCTAGCGAGTTTCTAGACATGAGGCAGACGACTAAGATTGTGGCAGTGATCACCACCAAGTTTAGAGAGAGAGCATTGTTGGTACCTTTGTATGTGGAAGATGGGAGATGAGGAAGAGCAAATACCAAGACATGTTGAGATCTGACATCAGGGAGTTTGTTAGTTTTTCTGCCTGCTCGAATCTAGACGACGTGATATCCAGGGCGTGGGAACGAGAAATTGATTTGCAGCACATAGGGAAGAGGAAGGCGGGGCATAGGCAGATGATTGGGGTTTCAGTGAAGAAACCCAAAGGTTTTGACTCTAGGTCGAAGGGCCCGCAAGGTCAGAGCCCATATGGCAAATGCAATAGGTTGCATGATGGGGCTTGCTGAGCGGGTGGCTCGGACGATTACAAGTGCGAAAAGACATGGCATTTTAGCAAGGATCGTTGTTGCTATCATTACCACCCATACATCATATCTGATTTGCTTCCATTACAATTAGAGGGGACACAAGAAGGCCAACTACCCGAGTTTAGTATCAGGAGGACCAGTAGTAGCACCTGCTCCAGCGACCCTCCAGATTACTGATGGCTGCTAGGGCTAGGCGGATGTGCCTGTTGTGAGGAGCATGGATTTTCAGCTGACAACCGAGGAAGCTTGTGCAACACCGGATATGGTGATGGGTATGTCTCTTCTCTTTAACTCTTTATTGATGTTGATTTATCTGCTTATAATTATGTGTTTTGTTTTAAGATTGTTCCTTGTGAATAGTATCTCTACCTTGGTATTGTTGGATTCGGGGGCTACCCGATCTTTCATATCTCTTGCGCTCAGCAACAGGTTTGTTGGAGATCCATGGGAGCTAGATTGTCCGTTAGAGATTGAGATTACAAATGATTGATTTGACCGGTCATTGAGGGTTCATCGGGATTATGTTCTAGAGATGTTCTGCGAGCAGTATCCGATTGATTTGGTTCTTATTCCTTTGCGCGAGAACAAGGTTATTGTATGGATGGACTGGTTAAGCCCCAATGGGGTGGTGATTGATGGCAAGCATCAAATGGTACGCATTCAGATACTAAGTGGGGGAGAGTTAGTGGTTCAGGGAGAAATAGATCAACGAGGGTCGATTTTATGCTCGGTAGCTAGGGCCAGATGCTATCTTCATCAAGTTTGTTCCGGTTATGTTGCCTATGTTATGGATACCCATGAAAAGGATAAGGTGACTTTAGATGATGTGTCGATTGTATGGGAATACCCGAATGTGTTTCCAGATGATTTTCCTGGAGTTCCTGTGGAGTGGCAAGTGGAGTTTCGGATTGACTTGGTTCCTAGTACGGCTCTGATAGCCAAGTACCATAACGGTTAGCTCCTCCAGAGATACAGGAGTTGTCTACATAGTTGTAGGAGCTGTTAGACAAGGGGTTCATTCAATAGAGTAGTTCTCCGTGGGGGAGCACCGATCCTGTTTGTGAAGAAGAAGGATGGGTCGCATCGGATATGTATTGACTACCAGGAGCTGAATAATCTAACGGTGAAGAACTGTTATACCATCCCAAGGATTGATGATTAGTTTGACTAGCTACATGGTGCATCTTGGTTTTCCAAGATTGATCTTCGTTCGAATTATCATCAGATGTGAGTCAGAGAGGACGATGTGTAGAAGATGGCCTTCCAGACTCGTTATGGTCATTACGAGTTCGTGGTGATGCCCTTTGGGCTTACCAATGCTCCGGCCACGTTCATGGACTTCATGAACCGCATGTGTTGACCGATGTTAGATCGGTCTGTGATTGTATTCATTGATGACATCCTGGTCTATTCCAAGACCTAGAAGTTGATGAGTAGCACTTGATAGAGGTATTGGAGACTCCGAGGAGAGATAGGCTGTATGAAAAGTTCTCCAAGTGTGAGTTCTAGTTGCGTGAGGTGCAGTTTATGAGGCAGCTTGTCAACCAGAATGGTACTCTTATCGTTCCAGCGAAGGTCAAGGTCGTGATGAGGTGGGAATTTCCGAGGTCTCCATCTGATATTTAGAGTTTCCTTGGGTTGGCAGGTTACTAACGGAGATCCATTGAGGATTTCTCCATGATAACAGTTCGTCTGACTCTATTGACGAAGAAGACTGTCACTTTTTGCTGGGGGCCTAAGCAACATGCAACTTTTGAGACCCTGAGACAGAGATTGTGTGAGGCGCCGATTCTGACCCTGTTGAAGGGTGTTAAGGATTACATGGATTACTTTAATGCGTCGATCAGGGGTTTAGGTGTAGTTCTGATGCAGAGGGGTCACGTTATTGCTTACGCTTCGAGGCAGCTGAAGCCTTATGAGGCGAATTATCCGACACATGATTTGGAGCTGGGGGTTGTGGTTTTCGCCCTCAAGATTTAGCAACATTACCTCTATGGGGTCCGCAGTACTATTTACACAAATCCCAAGATCCTTAGGTATTTGATGGATCAGTCAGATCTAAACATGAGGTAGCGTTGGTGGTTGGATGTGGTGAAGGATTATGATTGTGAGATCCTTTACCATCCGGGGAAGGCCAATGTGGTGGCTGATGCTCTCATCTGCAAGGTGGTCGTGGCTCCAATCAGGGATATTTGTATGAGGATGATATTGATTACTCCACTGTTGGAGCATATTCAAGAGGCTCAGGTTAAGACTATAAAGGAAGAGCACCAAAAGAGTGAGTGCATACTGGTTCAGGTGGTTTCATCTGATTATGATAGTCGAGGGTTATTGACTCTCCATCGGAGGGTATGGGTTCCTTATTGGGGTGGTGCATGTCAGTTTCTGATGGAGGAGGTGCACAAATTGATATTCTCCATTCATTCTGGGGCAACAAAGATGTATAGAAATCTATGTTCTGATTATTAGTGGCTATGTATGAAGCGGTATGTAGCTTGGTATGTGGAGATGTGCTTGACTTGACGGAAAGTCAAGGCCGAACATCCACGGCCTCATGGCAAGATGCAGCCATTAGACATTCATGTTTGGAAATAGGAAGAGATTACCATGGATTTCATTACGAAGTTGTCTCGGACAGTGCGCGAAGTGGAATTGATTTCGGGCATCATTGATTGATTGATGAAGACCTCGCATTTTATTCCGATTCAGGAGAGTAACTCTGCGGAGAAGTTTGCTAACATTTATATCATGGAGATTATGGCACGACATGGGGTGCCAGTTTCAGTGGTTTTAAACAGGGATGTTCGATTTACTTCTAGGTTTTAGAAGAGGTTCCACGAGGAGCTGGGTACTCTTTTGCATTTCAACACGGCCTTTCCCCCGTAAACGGATGGTTGGAGCGAGCGGACCATCCATACATTGGAGGGTATGTTGTGGGCATGTGTTTTGGACTTTGGTAGTACCTGGGATATGTATCTTCCATTAGCGGAATTTTCACATGACAACAATTATCATGCCATCATCGACTGACCTTCTTTTGAGATGCTTTATGGGAGTAAGTGTAGGACCCCTATATGTTGGGGCGAGGTCAGCAAGCGGGTCATGGAGATTACCGAGGTGGTATTCAAGATGAACAGATGATTCAGCAGGTTCGGGGTAGGCTCCAGCCAACACAGAGTCAACAGAAGAGCTATACCAACAAGCTCCGATAAGACCTAAAGTTTAAGATTAGAGATATGGTTCTCCTGAAGGTGTCACCTTGTAAAGGTGATATCTGATTCAGGAAGCGGGGCAAGTTGGGCCCTAGGTATATTGGTCCTTTCATGGTTGTGGACTGGGTGGGCAGGGTAGCGTATCATTTGGATCTTCTGGAGGAACTCAGTGAGATTCACAGTACTTTTCACGTCTCTTAGTTGTGGAAGTGTTTGGTTGATGATTCCCCAATGGTTCCATTGGAAGATATTCAGGTGGATGACCGTCTGAACTACATTGAGATACTGGTAGCAATCCTCAACATGAAGACGAAAACCATGAGGAAGAAGGTTGTTGAGTTGGTAAAGGTGTATTGGCAACACCGCAAGGGTTCAGAATAGACAGGGGAACCAGAGGACGAGAAGAGGGAACATTACCCATAGTTATTTCTGGCAGCAGACTTCGAGGACAAAGTTTGATTCAAGTAGAGGAGAATTGTAATGCCCGAGTTCCCAGGCATGAAATTTGACCATTATTCAATTAAAAACTAATGAAGGGACCATGAGTACCATGGGCGTATAATAGGTACACACGACATACTCCTTGCATGCGTGCATTAGGGTGATCCCTGCATACGCTGGGTGTACCCATGCGTATGTTAGGTGTACTCAAGCCAGGGGAAACCCTAATTTTTAAGGTTTGGACCCTATTTAAGCTCATTAAGTCCTTCAATTTCATCACCCTTTTAGTCCCCATTGCCTTTTAGTGCTAATATCGAAATCCTAGTCATCTTGAGAGAATTCTTGAGCTTATAAAGAGTTTTTGGGTGTTCTTTAGTGATTTTGAAGAAGAAGGCTCGAGGAGTAGCAAAGCACAAGAAGAAGCTCGTGGATCCAGAGTTTGTGCATCATTTCAAGCTCATTGGAGGTATAAAGTCTGAAACTTGTGCATTCTAAGCTTTGATCTAGGTTTAGGGAAGAACTTAGAATCTTGTGGTCCCGTAGCTTGGTCTTTTGGAGTATGGCTGCTCCAGACCATTTGAGCTATCCTTTTGGACTCTTAGGGGTGCATGAAGTCATAAAAGTCATATCCTGAAGGCTAAGACTCAACCGTGCATGATTTGGTGACCGCTTAAGAGAGATAGAAGACTTAATTCATGATTTGAGTCCCATTAGGGCATTCATGAGCATAAAATTTGCAACTTTATGGCTTAAGACATTTCTATGAGCTTGGATCTAAATTTTAGACGCTAAAATTAATGGGTTAAGACATTGGAGCATATTTGGGCCGACCGACCAATACGTCGGGCGTACTCTTAGGTACGATGTGCGTACTGGGCTAGTGTCCTGATTCTAGATCGACTGCATACGTCGTGCGTACGAGCCATGTACAACACGCATACGTAGTCTGTGGGTTAAAGAGATTTTTAGGCTCGAGTTCTGTTAGGATTTTTTTCCTTGTATAGATTTGGGCCTCAGGCCTACCTGTAGTAGTAGGACATTTATGGGCTTTAGGCCATTCTAGGAGCTCTTGGTCCATATTGGGCCTTAGCGCCTTCTAGTTGGGCTTTGAATGCCTTTTTAGACTAGTTTGTATTTGGGCCTTGATGGGGTAGGCCCAATGAGGCAAGGGGTTAAGCAAACCCTTTATGATTTTAAGTCAGGAATTAGGGTTTGAACCCTCGGGTTAGATTATTGACCTAATTGCTCATTAGTATTTTATACTTATAACTTAAGGAGAGGATTTCGTGAGTTAGCCGTTGAGTGTGATTTGATACCCTTAGTCTGAGGTGAGTTTTCCTTCACTGTATATATGTGTCGAAGGCACCAATCTCGACCCACTAGTTTATGATGTAGTATGATGATTGTCTTTGTGACATTTGTCAATAATGACTATATTTGTTTGTTTAATTTGTGATTCTTTTGTTATGATATGAAGTGCTGGTGGTAGGGGTTGATGTTACCTCGTCTCCGGGCGATGCACTTCACTAATTCTCATTATACCGATGAACTTGCTAGGCCTCAGCATGGAAAAACCGTCAGCCATTCTACGGGAGGGGGTCCTGGGAAAAAGCTCTGACGGTCAAGTCAGTGGATAGACTTGGATTGTTATGGGATTAAACAGGAGAGAGCGACTCCTCTTTCTAGGCATTGGACGAGGCCTTTTATTTTGAGGTCTCCTGGCAGTCCATGCGAGATAAAGGCGTTAGACCTAATAGGATTTGGGGTGCTGATTGGGCAATCGTGCTCCTCGTTCTGTCAGAGCTAACGATTGGTTGAAGTGGTAATGCAATGAGCATCCCCCTTGTTGTCTGGAGCTGTCATGCTTTGTCGCGGAGTAAAAGGCGCCCCTGAAGGGGTCGTGCCTTCTTCGTGGGCGCCCTGCGCTTAGGGGTGCACACGGGCAGGAAATTTTGTCGGGCTTGATCTATTAAGCATGGGTTTGCCTTTAGGAGTCCTTTGGAATGTTTGAGCACGACTCATGACCCATGCTAGGGGGCACATCATCAAGTACCCTAGTCCAGTAGTCGTAGCATTGCTAGACTAGCTATGATGTTATGGACTTAACTACTTTTTACACGCGTTGAGTCAATTGACGCTTCGATTTTCCGTCGATGTGACTGCCCATTATGACAGTCGGCTACATCATCGCGTCGGGGATTTTGAATATCCTACCTTTCCTTGTTCTTTATAAAGCTGAGGATCCTCCTTATCGGCTTAACCTTTTCCTCTTGTCTTCCCTTCTTCTTCCTTCAAGGTTTTCTCTATTTTCTCTTTGCTTTGATGGATGTTCAACCTGGTGTTACTCCTTCTGATGCCGAATTTAAGCTTCTCAGTGACGCTTATGGATTTTCCTCGATTAATGGTTTGGAGTTTCCAGCGACTGACTCAATGATTTTCTCTACTCCTGCCGAAAAGGTTGGTATCTACCTGAATACTTTTCAACGCTAGTGTGCACCTTCCTCTGTCACAAATTGAAATTTTAAACCTAGCAAACCCCAAACCCTAACCTAGTACAAGTGTAAACTGTAACGCCCCGTTCTAAAAGTAATTATTTATGGATCGTTGAGATCAAGAGTAAGGGCGTTTCAGTCTTTTATGGGAAATGGGTTTTATTCGCGAAGGTTTCGGGTCGGGGCGTGTTGCTAGAAGCGCAGGGCTTCTCACCACCTTTTTGTGGATATAAAGTCCATCGGAAACGGACTTAGAGTAAAGGAGTTATGAAACTTTGAAGATATTGACACTTATGACACTTAATGGAAAAAGTTGTCAAGGAAAGGCCATGCATGCGTTGGGACACGCGTGGGTACGTCCAGTGTAGGCTGGGTTACGCCCAACATAATGGAGTAAATGAACGCGGGGTCCCGCGACGTACGCCCATTGTACTGGATGTACGCCCAACATATGTCTATCATCCAGAAACCCTAATATTTCCGGTGTGGAGGCTATTTAAACAACTTTAAGAGCTCATAACCCTTCCAAACCCTAGCCTCCACTGTTTAGAGCCGTTTTCCCCAAACCCTAGCCAACTTCTTGAGTGTGTGAGCTTTTGAAGTGAATTTGGAGTGTTTTGAGAAGAAGGTGTTGCATTTAGTGAGTAGAGGAAGAAGGCCATCGTGTTGATTTGAAGTTTTCTGGTGGTTCAAGAGCTCCTAAAGGTATAAAGCTTCTTGCTTGACATCTATTTTGTGTAAATCTAAGTATGGTGAAGTTTTGACACCATACTTGTCCCAAAAACCCCCAATTATGATGCATGATGTGTTTTGGTTAAGATGAGTTGTCCTTTCAGACCATTGGAGAGGTCTTGAGTAAGAAAAATGAGGTCCCAATGGCTTTGGTTGTCCCATGTAAGAAGTAGGAAGATCTTAATGGGTTAAGACCTTGAGTTAAGAGCATTATGGACGTCCAAAAGGATAAAGATTGAGACTTTATGAGTCCTAGGCCCTTTTTGTCACTGGATCTAGCATATGGGCTTAAGTTCTTAAGTCATTAAGCACTTCGAAGGATTTTTGTTACAAACGAGCATACGCCCCGCATACCAGAGGAGTACGCCCAGCGTACGCCCTCTGTTGGGTTTTCAATTTTGGGCCTTGAGTAATTAGGCTGTTTATGGGCTAGATGGGCTTGGGCCGTGAATGAACAGTATGGATGGAGTAAATTGGACCCAATAATTATTATGGACCTTGGATCTAGGCCGTTTGGAAAGGTGGGCCCAATTTAGTAAATTGGGCTAATATTGGGCTTTGTATGAGGATTTGGTTTTGATTCTTGGCCCAATAAGAGGATAATGGACTTATTGAGTGTTGTGGGCACTTGGCCTAGAAAATCATGAAGGATTCTAATGTGATGATTTGCATGTGATAGTTGGGATTTCCGGTGAGTCAGCAGTCAGAGACTTGCAGGATTTCGGCAGTTGCAAGATGAGTTATCCTCACTGTACTCAAGGGTCTAAGGCACCAAGTTCGGCCCTTTGAATTGTTTTTTAGAGCTTATTATGTTGTGTGATGATATGCTTGCTAGTATCCTAGTATATAGGATAATGACATGAGGATATGCCTTGTTAGCTTAGTATCCTAGAGGAATGGATAGTTAAGAGATGGCTAGTTCTGTTGGATCAGTACCCTGGTAGTTGGGTAACCGTTATGAGTATAGACCTGTAGTTGGTCTTTCCTTATGTACTCTGGTAGGAGGTTACCTGCGGGTTATGTATGTTGAGCAATAGAAGAGGGTATTCCATCCCGGTAGGATGATAGGGCCCTAGTATGCTGGTTCTGTAGAGTGTTATGTGGTTGCATGTTATGTGTGTATGTTTGCTAGTATAGATTGGCATTCCAACCCAGTGGTTGTGGGCCAGGAGTATTCCATCCAGATAGGATGATTGTACTCTAAGCATGTTGGCAGTCCAACCCGATGGTTGAGGGGCATGGGGTATTCCATCCCAAGGGATGATTGGACCCATAGTAGTAGTTGTAGTAGTAGTTACCGTATGTATAGGAGGTGGGGCATTCCAACCCTATGGTTGTGGGCTAGGAGTATTCCATCCCGGTAGGATGATTGGACTCGTAGTATGTTGGCATTCCAACCCGATGGTTGAGGGGCCTGAGTATTCCATACTGAGGGATGATTAGACCCATAGTAGTTATTGTTGTACGTATAAGTGTATGGGCATACCAAATCGATGGTTGTGGGCCAAGAGTATCCCATCCTGATAGGATGATTGGGCTCTTAGTACGTAGGCATTCCAACCCGATGGTTGAGGGCCAGGGGTA
The DNA here is from genome assembly GCF_051521515.1 of Lactuca serriola. Classification (NCBI taxonomy): domain Eukaryota; kingdom Viridiplantae; phylum Streptophyta; class Magnoliopsida; order Asterales; family Asteraceae; genus Lactuca; species Lactuca serriola. Next base: position 392,610,525 of record NC_136411.1, on the reverse strand, counting down.
TTCCAACCGGAAGGTTGATTCGACCCGTAGTATGTTATTCTTTGCTATATGCGTATGTTTATGTGTGTATTGGTACTTTGGGGAACTCACTAAGCTTTCGGGCTTACAGTTGTGGTTTATTGTTTCAGGTGCTTTAGGAGATCGTGGCAAGGCGAAGGCGTGATCGTACCGCTCCTCATGTGTTATGATTTATGTGATAAGGTTCTGGGGGATACTCTGATGTTTAAACTATTTTGAAAACAAGATGTATGAACGTAATGGTTTTTGAATGAAATAAAATGGAGTGTTTGGCCATTTAAATCAAACAAGAGGTGTTCTCGGTCTTGGTATGACCGAAAACACAAAGAAATGGCCTATTAAGGACTGAATTCCCCGAGCCCCAAATCCTTTTTGACCGATTACTCATTCCTATATATATATATATATATATATATATATATGTGTGTGTGTGTGTGTGTGTGTGTATATATATATATGTATATATATATATATATATATATATATATATATGTGTGTGTGTGTGTGTGTTCATCTGAATTCAACCTCATTTCCCTACTTTTCACACCAAATTTTTGCCAATTTTTCTCTCAAGAATCATCAGTGGGCCTTTAAATCTTTAAGAGTTTTCACCTAGAATCTTCAAATCTTCATAACTTTATCAAGAACACACCTAGAACACCAAGAACATTCAACAAGATCTTCAAATCTTCAAGCCATGACCGAAAACCCAACATCCCCACCGAAAACGCTATTTTGTCCACTTAATTCATCCTTCAACACTTCCAACTATTCCAAATTAATTTAGTAAGTATTCCTTGCATAATTAATTATTTAACCCTATTATTTAAAGTAATATCTTATTAATTTAAATACGACGTCGAATATAATTATTTTAGGATAACGTTATTCGAACGTACGCTAGCCTGAGGATCATCACTATCGCTACGCTATCCAAACACGAATACGCACTAGAGGTGAGTTCATACCCTTACATTTTCATTATTTTTCAATGTTTTTACGCGGGGGGGGGGGGGGGGGGGGAATACAAGTAAAACACAAAGCAATTCGTTTCAACTAATTCAAATTGTTTTAAAAAGTGTTTGAAACTACTTCAAATGCTTTATAATTTTATTCCAAGGTACATGTTTATATGTATATGCCTTATACATATATGAATATAATTTTGTTTAAATAGATCTTTAACCCTTTTGTAACATGTCGAGCAAAAGGGTACTTTTCTCATCGTTTTATCGGGTTATACAAACTGTTTAGTTACAAGGACTTTTAACGCATACAGAACTCACAAAACATACATTTAAACTATAATAGGTATAGTTTATGGAACACTACTCTATTTCACTAAAACAAGGATACACTATTAAAAAAACTAATTAAGTATAATTATTTTACACTACAAAGTAAAGCATGCAGCTTCAATTACAAGAGAACACTATAACACTACATGTAAAACCAGTTAATACAACGTTGTGAGGCACTACTTCGAGTACCCACCAGGGTATAGGTTCAAGTCCTATAAATTATAACCCGAGTCTCCTGGATGGAGAGCGTGAAATTTTTGTATAGATCTATATGGGACTGATGATCCCGCACCCAAACTGCTAGCTATCGTTAGGCAGGCATGCCTGGGGGTGACAAATGTCATAAATACCGATGCCTGAAGAACGTCATAGAGTCCATTAGATCATATTAGCATGGTTATATGAAACTCATAATAATATAAACCAGGTTTACGGGATTAACACTACATCAAAGATTTAATTTTAACATTAAATCTTCTCTACACTCATTTCCTAGTACAATACACTTACATTTTGGGAAATCATTCATACAAATGTTTTGATAAATAATCAAACTACAGTACACTATTTTACACTACTTCTGGTGGATTCTAGGTACTATTACAGACACTACTATAGTATAAACGCTACACTATGTTTCTAGTAACATGAATATACATTCAGGACCCATAAGGCTAATTCTATGATCCCTTAGTTTATACATCAGGGTGATATATATATATATATATATATATATATATATATATATATATATATATATATATAGGATCCGATAAGCATTCGTATGAGTGATTTCCACTTCATTTCCTGTTCCTTGTTTGGTTGTGGACTTAGAGCAGATTCACACCGTCTACTACTTATTCGATCTTGATTATGTATAACCTGTATACACTAAGTAACCATAGGGGGAAACAGGTATGGGTCAGGTCATTAAATACAAGTACAACAAGGGTCATTAAATACACGAACAACATACTATTCTCTAGTACATAACATATTTTTCCGAAAGAACATTTAACTAGGTGAATTTATACAAAAAGGGTTGCATACAAACATGACTGTAATTTAATACTTTTACATGGGTCAGTCAACAAAACTTTCATTTCTTTACATCTGAAGATATAGGATTTTCTGGAGGAACAAACTAAGGTTTTCAAAGAACAAAGAACAAAGAACATACTTTCTAAATACAAATGCTTATGAACTCACAAACTTTAATGTTGACACATTTTTTTAAAACCACTTGTATTCACAGGTTACTAGTAGACAGGTACACCTATAGGGTTCCAGATGGCGGAGCATAGTAGCTTCAAGTCTTGTTTTGTTTATTACTTTCGGAGTTAATCATATGGGATTCGAATACAATGTAAACTCTATATTATTAATACAATGGTTGTTGTTGCTTTGATTATTATTATACAATTGTTGTGATACTTAAACATGACGTCCTCTGCCACCGAACATTTCCGCTGTTCCGGTTTGGGGGTGTAACAGATTGGTATCAGAGCATTGTTTATAGTGAACTAATTATATCAATCCGTAAAAGATATACAACTACAAATACAATGGGGCCAAAGTGCTCTGACTAAAATTATACTTTTAAAATATAAGTATTCTTACATAACTATACTTGCATGTATACATACTATAACAAGTATCACAAGAAGTACAATACACAAGTATTTAGGAATTTGAACAGTACGAGTAGGTCTAGAGATATATAATCTAGTCTTGGGAGAATATAGCCTGATCAACTATATTTAACCGAGAGGTGATTAGTATATGCCTAGGAATGGTCATGGTGTTGCAACAAGCTAAAACTTACCAACCCTATATACAAAGGATATCCATAACAAAACATAAAGTAAAATACTATAGGAGTATTTTAGGATACTATAAGATAACAACAAGTATAAAAGCATACCAATTTCATATACCAAGAAGTTCTAGAATCATACATACAATTTAAAATACTATAGGGGTATTTTAGGCACTATAAATAACAAATGTGAAAATTTAAAAGACCCTTATTGGTAGGTCTATAATTGCGGAGTGTATACTTCCAGGGTTGGGTATAATTGAGATTTTATAGACTTAAAATTTGTGACCTATGTTCTACTTCTTGTTCCTTGTTTGGTTGTGGTTTTAGAGTAGGGTCACTTGTTCGAAGGTCTATTTAATCTTAAGTTATATACAATGCATATACACTGCGTAATTATAGGAAGGCTCGGTAAGAATCACCCTATAAAATAAAATTTATTTTATTTAAATGTCATAGATTCTTTAGACACTCCCATTCTCGCACGAGCAATATAGATAGTTGTAGCTACTCCACTATGATAGTCAGCTGAGGAGTCATGGAGGAACAATAATAGGTTCATGAGGAGAATTCTGAGAAGGGATCAGTCGAAGAGAGAGGCACTGGAATAATCACTACTGAACCATACCCTAGCAAGAACAGACATAAGAAACTCACTCGGACACTCGAGGTCCGACTCTCCATTGTGAAGTAATGGGGATCAGTGTCTAGACTCGAAGCGGGATGGAGCATAGATTCAACACACCTACGGAGGACAAGAACACTATAAGAATGATAAGAGACAACAAATCCCTACAGTTGAATCTAGGATAGTCATGTCAAGAACATAGAACAGAGAAAACCACTCACTAGACATGCGAAGAGACCGAACACTATATGTGTCACACTAATAATTAATAAACTAATACCACCTAGTGGGTTAGTGATTACACTACTCACACTATGTGCTAAGTTTATTTCGTCTTTCGTAACAACTAGTATCAGTTGTTTAACTTACATAAATTCATGTAAGGGTAGCCACTACTAATTCATAAGTTTATTTTGCATAGACTTCAGTAATGAATTATTTTCATAACACTATAAAAGTCAGAACATGATACACTCGGAACAAAGATAACTTAGTTGGATAACTCTCGACTTATAGCCACTACTAAAGACTTATTATCATCTCATCTTGTAAACCTTATGGTTGAAAGTTGCCTTTTCGTAGACTTATAGGTTGCGATCATACCAGCACTAATACACCGGATCCCATCAGAACTCCCCAGCTAAGTGTGCTTGGGCGAGAGTAGTACTAGGATGGGAAAACATAACACTCATGTAAAACCTACTTCTACCCACTACCATAACTCCATATCAGGAATGTTTAGCAAAAGCATTGAGAATAGCCCATCAAAACACGAAATTTATATGTGTATATAAAATGTAAGAATCCAACTGACAATGATCATCGTTACTCATGAGATCGTTTCTCGCCATGCAACAGAATCATGTCTTCACAAGGAGGTACTCAGCCAACCGGCGAGACACCAATTCTACACATAGACTCCACTACTTTTCAAGTTGCGGTCATAGCATCCGTAACAGTCGTCATGGCACAACTCAATGCTAACAATGCCAGTGGATGCAGAAGAGGTTCCGGCAATACTAATCATGATAATAATCAAGGACACCAGTGAATGTCTATTGACAAGGACACCTCAGACCACAAACCTAAGAGCAAGAAATGAAAGTTATAGAACAAAAAGGAGCACAACATATCTCAAAGACTTTCTAAGAGGCAACAGCCCGTGGCTGTCCTTGCAGTCACAACGTCTACCATGACATCCGCCACAACATCTGCCACTCCAGCACCAACCGGTCGATATGCTAGAACACTCCCGAAGTGTGACAAGTGTACTTACCATCACAAGGGAATATGTTGGGTAATGCATTGCAAGAACTGCAACAGGAAGGGGCACACTGCCTGTTTCGGTAGGACTCCGGCCCGACACATCACCTCGTACTCCAATGCCAGTGTAAGCCCAATATGCCATCTATGTGGTGAAACGTGGCACTATAAGAGGGACTATCCAACCAAGAGGAATGGCAGAGGGGCAGGAGGAGTTTGACAACCGAACCAGTAGAAGCAGCAAAGAACCTTACTAGGACTTTTAGGAGTGCTTCAAAAACAAGTGTTAGAACAATAGTTCTTTAAGGATCGATAAATTCTAAGCAAGCTAATGATTAAGAACGTAATAAAGATAACAATAGTTCTTTAAGGATCGATAGATTCTAAGCAAGCCAATGATTAAGAATGTAATAAAGAACACAAGTATGGCTTTGAATATGTCATATGATTAATGCTTCAACACCTCAGAAGAGCTCGATTAAGAACTTCAACTGTAGAGGTATTTTAGGGTTACAAAATAATGAACGTGATAATCAACATCATATAATGCATGCATGCATGCATATATATAAAATACCCCTACTAGCTAATCTAGATAATCACGGATGGACAGGCCTAATCCGGATACAAAACATGAGGCCCATGACACAACACTAACAGACTCAACAATCTCCCCATTTGCGTCTTTGGAGCCGAAACCTCAATTCTGTCTAGCAACAGAAGACTTCTTCACTGTCTTGAACACCCTCGGTATGATGGCCAAAAGATGATAGCGAAACGTAATGTACCACCGAAGCATGTCTGTAAAATTCTTCTTGTCAGCCTCTGAATTCTACTTGCACCGATGTATTATGTTGATGATGTTCTCCAAGCAGTCAGTAGAAAAGAAGTGCTTATCTACCAGAGCAAACAAAAATCTGTGAGCCTCCCCTTTAGTAAACATCACAGTGAGATGTGTTGAATCTATTTGGCCCATCTTCATCTTGTTCACATCCCCTAGCTTTGGTGTAGGCTTGACTGTTGGCTTCATGTTCATAACCTTTGCTATCTCCTGATCCATAGTAGCAACTTCATAGATGTAGGAGGCCAACATTCTCTTTAAGTGTTCCAGAATTGGCTCATATTCCATCGGATTAGTGAGCAGAATGTTGTATAGCAAAATCCAATCATAGGGATTGAGATTAGGAAGGTCTGCAAGAGAGATAGTCGACAATGTGTTTGCTGTACCACGAGTGATCTTGAAATTGACATTGATAAATCTCCCAGCAGGTGAAGGTTTGAGCACCTTAACCGTCACAATATTCTGAGCACTCCATGTTAGGTACTGAGGTTGGCTATACTTCAGATAGTAGCCAATCAAATCTCGATTAACCTTCGGATGAGGAAAAGGAACCTCAGCAGTCGAGTCAAAGCAATGAAATATGAATGCTTTTCTTGTTATCGGCATATCGAACTACGAGTCCTTCGAGTTATCACAGTCAAACGAAGCAACAGGTTCCAACCAATAGACTGATGGAAACTCTATAGCTTGATTGATAAGTGCTTCTTTCGTCCATAAGGGAAACAAGGCCTTTTTACGGTTCAAGGCTTCTTCTTCTTCCTTGTTTCTCCTTTCCCTCTCCTCTGCTTCCTTCGCAACTTTCAAATTTTCATTCAGCTCTCGGTCTCTCTTCTTTCTTTGGAGAGCCTCAAAAATTGTTTCACCAACATCACTATCACTATCATCAGCGGTCTCCTTTTGCTTTTCATTTGGACCAGAACCTGAAGCTACATTATCCTTCAGTTCGGTTGTGACTTTGACTTCTGGTTGTATGGTTTCTATTTCTGTTTTCACAGTCACTCTCGGTTGATCAACACGAGCACCTTCTCCCCCTTGTTTCGGAGGGATGAACCTCTCAGAAACACCCTTCATTTCATGGAGCATTGCAAGGGCAGGAAGCAGTTTGGTGGTAAGATGATTTCTGATGGTGAGAGTTAGAATGGGATCATGAGCACAAAGGAGATTGGTCAACATGTCCTTTACATCTCCTGCATAGTTTCGAAATACAACCTGTTCTGTCTTTAATAAAGAAATTTCTTTTTCTGCATGGGCTAGCTGCACCTTCTGGACTTCAATAGTAGATGATTGTTTGGCAAGATCTGCCTTCAGAGGACTTTCGGTTGCCAGGTCAGCGTGAAGAGAGGCAAAACGAGAATTCACTGAACTTAAAAAGGAAGTGTTCTCGGTTTGGATAGATGAACCCACATCTTCAAACCTGGTGCTTTCTTCCTGAAGGGACTTAGAAAATGAATCCACAGAGGCTTGTACTTTCGTTGCACTTGTATCAGCATGACTTTTCAATGAATCAAGAAAAATCTGAGTTATATGAACAATCTTAGTAACATCATTAGTTTCCTTTTTACAGGAAGAAGTAGACTCGTCAATAGCTTTAGTAGATTTTTCAATTGACGTTGTGTATTGTTCTATGGCAGTTTCCAGCAAAGCTTTAAGAACCACACCACTATAAGCCTTGCTGTCTTCAAGCAAATGATCCAACTTTTCATGAATGCTCTGTAAATGTTGGTTGCTGACAGGAGCATCATTGTCTTCATCAGAAGGAAGCCGATATGGACTGAAGTAAGTATAGTCATACTCATCATTCTCTCCACCGAGAGTGGCACCGGAATCGGTTGAGTTGGTAGGTGAAAGAGGTTTAGTGAGGACTGGAGTTTTGGTTGTAGTAGTTGCCCCCGTATCATAAACGTTGACTCCCACTGTTGGGTCAGGAATAGTAGTGGTAGTAGACTGTGAAATTATAGGAGGTGGTAATGGAGATGTAGAAATTGGAATGGTAGTAACTGGTGGAGGTGGTGGTAAATAAGTCATTAGTTTTGAAGTAGTGGGTGGAGGATCGATAGGAACCGAAACTGGAATTGTTTATTTCGGTGATGGAGATGGGGTAGGAATTTTGTCATGAATGGGTTCGGTTGGAGTTGGGGATCTGGGAGGTGTATTGCCTCTCGGTGATTCATGATGATCCTCCTCTTCTTCATCTTCCTTGTCATTTTCTGAGCTAGGAGGAGTAGGACTCTTGGATCTTCTTGCCATTTTCTTAAGCTTCTTGGGCTTGGAAGAATCTACTTTATCAAACTTTCGTTTTCGTGACTTAGATGCTTTAGTCTTATCATCTTCTGTGGAATCCTTCTTTGTGGAAGAGCGTTTCCCTCAGTTGCCAGGCTTGTCTACAGCTTCCACGGCAGCCTGTTGTTTTGGAGTAAGGACTCTCGGTCCCTTAGGAGGAAGTGTTATGTATTCTGCCATAACATGACTTTCAGCTGAGACATAGCGATACATGGATTCAAGAATGGAGCCCTTGTGATGGAACTTTGTGGGATCAGAGAGGATGATCTTCTTCGTGTGAAACGTAGCAATGGACGCGACTAGGGCATCCTTCATCACAGGAATGTCCAAAGTGTTTATCGCCCTTCTTGTAATAAGCATCTAGAAACGCCCACATGATATCTCTGAATGCCTCGTAGATGTATTGAGACTCTGAATAACTTGAGACCAGATAATCGTCCCATAATCAAGGTTGATGCCATTGTAGAGACCGTATAAAAGGGTAAGAAAACTCTTGCTAGTACCATCTGATCCACCACTCCTTTCTGTCAAACTCTTGATGAGAAGAGTTAACAAACCATTCCATTGAGAAGGTAAACAATACTTCTTAACTTTTGTGACTGTGGTGAGCACATCTGTATATCCCATCTCATAAAGCATTGAGAACAGTTGTGTAGTCGTGATAAAGTCTGGTGAGATTATTGAGTAATCAACACTAAGATTCATCAACGAGCAAAATCTCCCCTTTGAAATAGAAGCCTTCTTGTTATGTATTTGAAAGAAAATACGTTCTTTGTTCTTGTCATATGAGGCCGTGGAGTAGACCTGTGATAATAGTGACATCGGAACGGCTTCAACTTGAGTTAGGGCTACAACCAGTGGAGAATACTTCAAACACTCAACAACATGAAGCATATACGAATCATACAAAAATGGGTTAAGTTCGATGATCATATTTTGATTTGTCTTGATTGAAAGCAATGTAGACGAAGCAGTTTGATCGTGAACGGATGAAGAAGTCACCATTGTTGAACGAAGAAGGAAGATAAACAGTTAGAACTTGCGTCGTAATCTCGAGAGAGAATGTAGATGACGATATTGACGTGATCACTAAAACGTCGCCTGGAAAAGTGCGATGTGACAGGTTGGGTACTCTCAGGTAAACGTCAGCACGCGTGGGTATAGAGACCGTTCAAATTCACGCACCCAAATTCTTATCCTCAATCGTCGTTTGAAATTCAGTGTGACTTCAAGAAACATGATTGCCCCTGTTTAAATAAAACTTGAAGCAACAGCAACTAGAGTTTTGGAAAATAAAAATTTTCATGCAATAGAGTGACAAACGATAAGGAAATAAAGCAAGTGTGTATGGGATGTGAGTGATGTCTCTTTATAAGACAGAAAGCAGGTGATCTCAGGCAAGAATCGCTTCCTTCAAAGTCAAGATAGACTGGAAGTGCTTGTGTGGTTTCCCGAAAAATACGATCAAGTGTTTGTTGAGAAACAATGAAAGGCTTCTTTTAATTGTTAGGCTTTGGGAATCTTATCTTCAACCGAACTTCAAGTCTTAACACAAGACCGAACGTTGGAGAAAGTACTTGTGAGACTGATGTAGTCTGTTGAACAAGTAGGTGAGATATAAGTAGGAGTGATAAATGAAGTAATAGAAATCTCAAAACCAAAAAATAAATTGGATCTTTTTGGGAAGAAATGCCTTGGTTTTAGACAATTTCATAATGGACCACGCAAAAAATAAAAAGAGATTTCATTGGGTAACCAGTAAGTTCTTGAATTTAATAATTCACCATCAATTCATTATAGGTGTTGGATTTTGGGTTTCACTCAGCACGTGGTATACGTATCTAAGATCACAAACACAGAATTTGTGCAACCATAAACCTCAGTGGTAAGAACCGAGAGTCTCAAGGGTTACATTGGTGAACCAAAAGTGGATAGAGAATATAAGGAATGCGGCTAAAGAACCAAAAGTACCTTCTGCTATAAAGTCATGACTAAGCAGATAAACTCTTAACTCATATGAGAAGAGTAAGGTAGCTCTAGACCGAGTTAATGTTAACAGCCTAATTGGGAAGAAACGACAGGTATAGATCGAATCATTAAGCCCTGCTCTAAGTCGTAGAGGCTTTGGTCAACATGTAGCAGCATGCTTCTAGGGACCCTTAACTAGTTCTTATGGGAATAATTGTACCTACCTTAGCTCCAAATTTTGTTGTACTGGTACTCTTGTGACCTAATTAAAGTAAATTCGAACAAACACACCACACAAACAAAACAAACAAACACAACGAAAAATATTTTTGAAGATTTGAGTTTTCTAAAAAATAAAAAAAACAGAAAGAGAAAATATTTTTGGATTTTTGAAGTTTTCTGAAAAAGAATAAAAACAGAAAGAGAAAATATTTTTGGAATTTTTGAAGTTTTTCTGAAAAATAATAAAAACAGAAAGAGAAAACATTTTTGGAATTTTTGAAGTTTTCTGAAAAATAATAAAAACAGAAAGTAGGTAAAAGAATAGAGAATATAGAAAATACAGAATATACAACCGAAACCTTATCTTTAAGGAGTGAAGCGAAATAGACCGAGCGGTCGGTTCATTTCGGTTCTTAAAATTTCAGAGCCGAAATAGACCGAGCGGTTGATTCATTTTGGTTCCTTAAAATTCCAGAGCCGAAATAGACCGAGCGGTCGGTTCATTTCGGTTCCTTAAAATTCCAGAGCCGAAATAGATCGAGCGTTCGCTTAATTTCGTTTGTCTAATTTTTAGTGAGAGATTTGAGGATTTGGTACCGACTCTGCTTCCATCATACCCAAGCCTTATAAGATTTTGTTAAAGAGTGTTTCAGGTAATGCTTTAGTGAATATGTCGGCGAGTTGATCAGTAGATCGAACAAAATGCACTTCCAAGTTCCCATCTTCTACATGATCCTTGATGAAATGATATCTATAGTATCCTTCCTGCTCCAAGTTTCTCAATCTTCAAACTCCTTCAACTAAATGCACCAAAACTCTCTCTTAACCTCTCAATCACAAGGAAACAGTAAAGAAGGGCTTAGGGTTTCTTCTCTGGGTAGTGAAGTGGTAAGGGAGGCCACAAGAGGCAGATTAAGTCTATTATATAGGTTGTAAACCCTAAAAATTAGGGTTTGCCTTTACAACGCCTACTCGTTGAGTCGGGGCCTTCCAACTCGTCGAGTAGGATCTAAATCATGTGTCCTCATAAATGATCTCTACTCGACGATTTGGAGCTCCATAACTCGCCGAGTCCAAGCACAAAACCCTAAAAACTTAGATAAATTAAATGATACCTAGAACAGATGTTACAAATCTCCCCCACTTGAACTAGACTTCGTCCTCGAAGTCTGCTGACGCGAATAAGTCCAAATAGTGATTTCACATTTCATCCTCCGGCTCCCATGTTCATTCGGAGCCCCTTCGATGCTGCCATCACCTTTACTATCTTCACTTCCTTGTTCCGAAGAACCTTGGTCTTCCTATCTAAAATTGCAACAGGCCTCTCAATGTAGTTCAGGCTCTCGTCTACTTGAATGTCATCCAGAGAGAATAAGGAACTATTTGGAGAAGTGTTGGTTGCATTAGAGCTTGTAGATCAAGAATTTGTTCACCTTGATTATTCTTTTAGTGGTATAAAGCTTGAATCTTGATGATGTATGTGTTAGATCTAGCTAGTTTTGGGTGTTATGAGGTTTTGGTTACTTTAGTGCATAAAGTTTAGATCTTGAAAGTTTGTGACCTTGTTATCGATAAAGTTGGAAACTTTATCAATCTAAACATCATATTGATTCATATCTAAAGGTTGGAGACTTGGACTTAATGGATTAAGTTGAAAAGATTCACTTTTGGTCCCTTTGAGACTTAAAGACTAGATCTTGGTTGTTTGGACCATTATAATGGATAAAGTTGGAAACTTTCTCCATTATGGAGTTATTAGGAACCATAAAAATGTAATCTTGGACCTTAGTTTCTTTCCATGCATGAGATAGGATGTATTAAAGAGTTAAGAAGCTAGGATTTTTGACATTGTACACTTAATAGCCATGCAAGATCATAAACTTGGAAACTTTATGAAGAACATCGTTTGAGTGCTAGATCTGGATTTTGGACAAAATAGCTTAAGGATTAACCTCTTGATGGGAAGAAAGGGTGGCAGCTATAATGACCCAATGTTCAAAAGAAATTTTTTCATTTTTAAATAGTGAGAACACTTTCCATAAACCATTAAATCTCAATACATTTGTTTTCAAATTCTTAACAATAACAATATTATTCTAATCATCAGAGTGTCCCATAGAAACGTCCGAGAGAGAGTTCATGTCGCGCCACAAAGCCTTGCCCTTTCCCGTGGGCTCAGATGTACATGAAATAAATCCACAAACTGTAAGCCAATGCTTAGTGAGTTCCCCAGAGCATACCCCACACACAATCCACATAAACACATACCGTATTAGCCATATAAGCTACATATACCACATAAGCCATGCATAAAAACATATAAGGATGTCGTGGGCTCCTCCCAAGGTCTTGCTCCAGGATGCCATGGGCTCCCCCACATGGTCTTACACCTAAGTTCCATGGGCTCCCCTATGGTCTTTAGCTGGAAAGCCATGGGCACCCCCACATGGTCTTACATCCAAGTGACATGGGCTCCTCCCATGGTCTTTACTTGAAGAGTCATGGGTTCCCCCACATGGTCTTACATCCAAGTATCATGGGATCCCCCCATGGTCTTCCCTACAAGTATCACATATATAGCTAGCATAACACTAAGCATAACTAACTATCATACCACATATCTCTACAACAATGAGTATACCACATATCACAAAATGGGTCAACCTTGGTGCCTTCGACCCATTGGTATGGTGAGGAGACTCACCTCTTGCTAATGATGAACTGACAAGCTAAGATCAGATAAATCCCACGCACTGCTCCAACTCAACTACTTATAATCATCATGTGATTAACTTGTCATAATCCTAAAATACCATAATTATCCTCAAAGTCAACCCTAGTCAACCCTGGTCAAAGTCAAGGTCAACATTCAAGGTCAACAGTCCATGTTGACCTCAACTCGTCGAGTGCATCTAGCAACTCATCGAGTTACCAGAGTAACCTGTCAACTCACTGAGTTACCTGTGTAACCCTTCGAGTTCCTCAATGTCCAGAAGAGCGAAAACCCATGTAGACCGAAAACCCCAATCCTTCACAGAAATCAATCGGAATCTTTAAAACGGGTAAGCCCTACTCGACTCGTCGAGTTGGCTAAGTGACTCGACGAGTTCCTTCAGTCCTTTCCATGTTCAAACGTTTTTAAGCTACCCCAAAGCTCCATATTGCAGATCTAGCCTCCTAAGGCATGGTTTCCACGTAAAGTTGCAAACTTTACGTGCATGCAAGCTCTTAATTGCCAAAACCAAGCTAAGGGAGGGGTTTTAGCCAAAGAGAAGGAGCACGCTTGATAAATTAAGCAACTTTATAACTCTAAGGACTCAAAGGAGTCCAGATCTGAAGTTGCAACTCCAGATCTTACCCAACACCCTAAATGCTTCACAAGTATACTAGAAATGGCCTAAAACCCAAGAAAAAGGGGATCTAATGCTAGAATGATCAAGGTAATAGCTTGTTACCTTCAAATGGGTGTCCAAACGTTGTAGATGTTAGATCTATAGTCTCGTTCCCACTCTAAGCTTCTCAATCTTCAAACTCCTTCAATTAAATGCACCAAAAACTTTCTCTTAACCTCTCAATCACAAGGAAACAACAAAGAACGACTTAGGGTTTCTTCTCTGGGTAGTAAAGCGGTAAGGGATGCCACTAGAGGCGGATTAAGTCCATTATCTAAGGTGCAAACCCTAAAAATTAGGGTTTGCCTTTAAAACGCCTACTCGTCGAGTCGGGGCCTTCCGACTCGTCGAGTAGGATCTAAATCCCGTTTCCTCATAAATGATCTCTACTCGGTGAGTTGGAGCTCCCCAACTCGCCGAGTCCAAGCACAAAACCCTAAAAACTTAGATAAATTAAATGATACTTAGAACAGGTGTTACACAGCCGCGTACGTTGGGCATACCAAAGGGTACGTTGCGCGTACGTGATCAGCTCCTCAACTCTGGTTAAACGTGTAGTACATCCCATGTACATTTTGAGTACGCCCATCGTACTCACCGAGTGGACCTGGTTGACTTTGACTTTGACTTTAACCAAGTGTTTGACCTAGGGGTATTTTGGGTATATTGATTAAAAGTTAACTTTGGTCTTGATCAATGAATAGGTGACTTGTAGAACTGATATTTAGAGCAGTGTCCTGTTCAACGATCTTTCAGATTGAGAGGTGAGTTTCCTCCATTGTAATCGTGGGTTGAAGGAACCAATGCCGACCCACTAGATTATGTCAATAGAATGTTAGTTATATTTGTGACAATTCCATGTTATATCTGTTGATGCTTGTTGTCTTCGTGACTTTTGTTGATATGATTGTATGCTTAGTTGTAGGGGGTGAATAGACCCAATATTGGTTGAAAGATACCGAAGGGGGTGAAATAGACCCGATACTGGTTGAATAATACCAAATGGGGTAAAATAGACCCAATTATGTTTAACTTGTATGTATGTATGGTAAGGGACATTTTGGGGAACTCACTAAGCTTTGTTCTTATAGTTTGTGTTTATAGTTTCAGGTAATTCTGGTTGAAATGGAAGGGTTTGACGTGATCGCAACACATCCACCCAAGTTTCTGCACTTTATGATTTTGGGATTGTTAACTATTTTTACTTTGATATACTTTTGGAATTATTGAAAAGGATAAATGATATTTATGGTTAAATTAAAAATGAAATTTTTACCTTTTTATTTTGGGTCGTTACAATTTGCCCAACATCATACACTTCCAATAGAGTCTAAACTTCATTCCATTGAAGCCAAGACCTCTTTTTGATCAATTTATTGTCCAAAATCCTGAAATAAGAACTTTTCGAAATAAGATGTTACAACTCCAAGTCTCGTTTGCCAACATTGACATTCATACATAAAATGTATAAAATGGGATGTTTGATACTTTTGTTAAAATTCAAGAGTTATTTTTGTTGAAATGACTTATATGCATATTTACTTGTCCTTTTTTTACAATATGGATTCCAAGTTTTTTTACAATATGGATGCCAAGTACAACAGGAGTATTGGTTCCAATTCCAACAACATATGTAAACTTGGTTTGGCAGTAAGTATATAACAAATCTATATAATACGAGCATATTTACTTGGCTTATTTTTGATATATTCATTCCCAGTTACAAGTTCCAAGAACAAAAATGCCCTTAGGAATTGTATATTTCCAATTTTTCTTGATCACATCATGGAGAGGAATGGTCGAGTCGACACGTAATAACTCATGCCAAGGGTGTGTTGCCGTATTGTATGTGATCCAAGGATAAAAACTAAAAGCCTTTTACACCTCAAGTTCCGGTTCTTTGGACCGGTTTACCCTATAACCAATATTCCCAAAACCGATATAACCAAATACCAAATAAGAGGAAAAGTAAGAACCGATAATTTGACAGGTTAACCTAATTCGGTGCCAACCTGTACCAGTTCCGGTTTGGTTTTTCTGTCAAAACCCTCATCCCTAATGTCAATTATCAAATTGGTTGGACGAAACAACCATCGTCAATCAGACTAGAAAATTTATATATTGCATCCGTTGTCAAATTCATTGAATCAACCATTTTGCAAACCTAATTTGGGTAAAAGATTTTATATATATACGTTTACATAATTAGTTATTCAATTAACCAATTGGCGACCAAATTTTAGTAAAAGCTTTTACGTATACAATTACGTAATTAGTTATTAAATATCTATATCAATCACTCAAAAATAACCCAAACAATTTGACCCTTTCTACGGTCTTTTTGATTTTAAGTTTTAACCTGAGGCTCACAATGGATAGATAATATTGGGCCTTGATAAAGCCTTTATGTCATAATTCAAAGGGCCTCTAAAAAATTGCTAACAATGGAACCCTAGAATCGCCGTTGATGGCCGTCGCATACGCCTCCGTTCGCTCTATAAATCAACTGTTGACTTGCTCTTTCAAATCATTCATTCTTCAGGTGATATATTTATTAGGATTATTTTGATTTGGTTGAATTCTGTGTTAATTGATTTTGATTTATGATTCGAGAAACGAATGGCTGTGACGATCGATGCTTATATTCTGACACCTCTTGTATGAGAACAGTCTCGAAAGATGCTGTTCGTTGAGCACATTAAGCAACTCTCTGAGCCTTTTTCTTTTCCTAATACTTATCGTTTTGTTGAGCTTCGCTTCTAATTGATTTGATTCTTATAGCTCTTCGGTTTGCAAATTTGTTGTGTAATTTGAAGTAAGATCTTAGCGTTTATGTTTATTTTTCTAACATGAACGACTATCTTAGACCCCTTTTCGCTTCTTGATTTCTACGGATTTCTAAAGAAGTTTATGTTTATCGATCGGAAATTCAGGCAACCTCTTTCTGAATATATTTATGAGAAGGAAGGTGTTAATCTGGTCGGAAATCAATATCTTTTGCTCTTCATACTTGCTGAGACTTAATAGTTTTTGAAGCTGGTATAGTAAGCAATAAGGACATCTATCAAAACTTTTTTAATTGAATAGAAATTTTTTTGTTTTAGATCTTAAACAAAAAGTTTGTTGCTCTTTCTTGCTTGTGTTAGATCTTATTTTGGAAATTAAGTTTGTAATCAAGTTGATTGGTTTTTATGAACTTGTAACGGTATAGAAAAATTCATAGCAAACAAATAGTCTAACATCTTAATAAGATAAGAAATCCAACACAAAATGGTTTGCAGAAACTCTGGTTTAGTCCGACGTTACCAATCCCTTACAAACAAGAAAATGTTCTGTAACATAACCTGATAACCTTCAAATGACGTATCTAAGAGCACCAACATTGTAAAAATTTTAATGAGTTGTAGAAAATGACTTATAGGAACGGTGTATAAATATAGTAATTAGTTATAGATGAAATCGGCTCAAAAACGGGAACAAGTTAATAAAATTCCCCTGATAAATAAAAATATTTTTTTGCTACCTGACATTTTTTTTTTCAATTTAACAAATGTTAATTTGTCATAATTTTGAATTAAAGTTTATTGGTTTTTGTTTGTTTATTTATTTGAATTATTTGTTTAAATTTAAAAGATAAAAAAGCATTTTAATTTTAATAATTTATTATTATTTTTTTATTTTTTATAAATTTAAAGTTTTCAATTATTTATATATTCATATTAACTTTTTTATTATTAGATTAATCCATGTAATATATTAATAATATACAAATGGAAAGCAAAGTCTCTTTCATTTCAAGGCTCTTCTTATATTCGTTCTTGGTCGCTTGCTTTTTATTATTTCAAAGCTCCCAAAAAGAGACGATGACCATCACATGTAGAGAGAATAGAGAGAATACAATTATTTCTATAAAAGACCTTTATACTAAAAACAATGGAAAATACCGGCAATAGTCAAAAAATAGAAGGTATTTTTAAAATTTAGACATGAAAATGAATATTTCTGGGTATAGACATGCATTCCGCGGAGCTACCTCTGCAGAGTTCCGCGAAATCTATTGTAGTTCCGCACCGTGGAATGATAAAATTGTAATTAAATCAACGTATAAAAAAAACTCAAGATCAATTCTACGGAAGTAGCTCCGAGGAATGAATCTTGAGGTTTTTTTTTTTTGTTGGATCGATTGTTCGGGGTTTATATTTATTCACCAACTAATTATTTTTAAGAAAAAATTATGATAGTATGATAATTTTTTTTTGAAAATAATTAGTTGGATAATGAATATAAACTCCGAAGAGTCGATGCGTGGAAAAAAAAAACCCTCAAGATCCATTCCTCGTAGCTCCGCAGAATGGATTTTTTTTTTTTTTTTTTTTTTTTGACGTTGATTTAGTTACGATTTTGCCATTCCGCGGAGCTACAGTAGATTCTGCGGAATGCATGTCTATACCTGGAAATGTCCATTTTCATCTTTAAATTTTGAAATTACCCCTTGTTTTTTTACTATTATCGGTATTTCCCCTAAAAACAATCCCAAACTGCAATGTAAACTATAATCAAGGGACCATTTGTGCCAACCTCTTAGAAACTCTAGATTGATAACTTTAGTGTATATATATATATATATATATATATATATATATATATATATATATATATATATATATATATATATTTGGCTATTGGAAAAGTTAGAGGGGCACACCCACACCAAAACCCTCAAATGAAACTTCTCTGAGGCTTCCAAGAGTTGACATTATTGTTTTAAATGTTCCCAAATTTGAGCTATTTCATATCTTTGTTTAGTTTTTGCCAGAAACTTGAGTTGACTTTTTCTTTGATCTATAGAATTGAAAAACAAGAAGATGATGAATGACAAGATGAAAGCTTTGATGATTGGAGTTGTAGGTGCAGGAATCACACTTTCTGCCTATTCACAAACATACATGACTCCAACTCAGTGTATCGGCACCGGCCTTGTTATACTAATTGTAGGACTTTTCGTCGGAGAAGGTATCCTTCCGGTCTAATTTACTCTTTTTTGTCGTTCACAAAAAAGACTGCTTTTGATCCTTCATAGATATCTGTGTATCTGTGGAGGGTCCAAGAAAAAAGGGACATGTGTCTCGATATCCGGATCTAGATCCGTTGTAGTTTATCTTTTTGTATTTCTTTAGTTTGTAACCTTCATGGTGAATCAAGATCCCTAAAAATATGTCATGGAATCAAATTATTATTTTTCTTCTTCTAGTTGTATGATAACCGATGATAAAATTTAATTGTGTTTGGAAAATACAAACAATTCGAATTGTTCATTTGTTCCGGTACCTGAATTCTATGTTTTTTATTGATAATAGAGTTTGTTTTGAGATTTAAGATTCATACGAATTTTTAGTTTTAGAATTGATGAATGACACAATTTTCCAAGATGGGAATGTGATTATATAATCACAAAAGAAGATATGTGAATCTGAAACTTGATGTTCAAAGTTATAGAGTTTGACATTTATAATTAAAGAAAAAGATGTATGATCAATGATGTCTTTTATGAACTAAAATAAGTAAATATTTCTATAAGGCAACAGAAACATAAATATTTAAACTCAAATAAGTAATAATTTTCCCTTGGTTTTTCGGTAATTGACACGAAACCTAGCTTATTTTTGATAACTGCATTCTGCATTCAAAATCCTATCCAATAATAGTGTTTATGGTGCAAGTGCACTGATCCTCATTTCCATCATATAGAACTGCATAAACTTTTATATTTCTCGATGTTGTTTGACCTCGGTTTAAAAACCTTTGATTTTAGCACATTTAACACAGAAACCTTAAACCTTAATTAGTAAACCATACAATCTTAAAAGCATAATCACCACAAAACAAGGCAATACCAAACGTACTTTAGGTCGTGGACTAAAAAAAGGTCTTCAATGACAAATAATTTTTCTTTTAAAATAATTTATCAAAATTCATTTACGTCTATCACTTGTGAACTACTAAATGCACATGTCATGTTTTATAATTTACATTGATCATGTCATTATGATTTACTAAAAAAAAGGAACCCATTGATCCTCCTTTGCTCCTTATATTGACCTCCTCCTAATAAAACCAAGCGATCGGTCTAAGTGAGCTCGATCAATAACACAATACTTGTAACGTCCCAAAAATACGAGTAAAAAATTTCATTTTTAAAATATATACTTAGCAAATATTAGAAGTAAAACATTCACCAATCATATCGTTTCATAAAAGTTATCGCATGTCGTGAAAAACATGTTATAGAAAATAATAATGTCAGAGTACAAATTCCCAGGAGGATCTCATAGTGCGGAATACGAGACATGTGTGTGATGTGTCGCTACCGCGCCAACTCCTTCTCCTTCGAAGAAGAGGTACCTGAAACCAAAACTGAAAATTATAAGCACGAAGCTTAGTGAGTTCCCCCATCATACCACATACCCAAACAATCACATATCATACATACTGCCGGGCAATTCTGGGGTGCCCGACCTACCCGGTACGACCATTCTGGGGTGCCGACCTACCCGTGTCAAGCCATTCTGGGGTGCTGACTACCCATCGGTCCTAACGACCGAACTTGGGGACTATTCCCCTCTTACTACCACTATCACATATAACATATCATGCCAGCATATAAACATAACATCGCATACTGTCAGACATATCTGGGGTGTCTGACCTACCCTTTGGTCCTAACAACCGAGCTCTACTACTATCACGTATACATATCATGCCAGCATACGAACATATCAGGTAGTAGCAAACCTAGATGATATCACAAAGACAGTCATCTAACATACGACTCTTACTGGTGGGCCGACATTGTGGCCGTAGACTCACCACCACTGGAAGGTAACTCACCTCAAAGTAGCTGCTGATCTGTGTGGGAACTGACTGTCTTCTGCTGCTGCTGCTCCGGAAATCCTCCGGCTAATAATTCCCACAAAACACTTAGTCAAATACTGCTAACCGACCTCAGGGTAAAATGACCATTTACCCCTAACCAAACCAAGAGTCAAAGTCAAAGTCAAAGTCAAAGTCAACTGCCAGTTGACCCGACTCGCCGAGTCCCTATCCTTATGTCTGACCATAACCCATCTCTACTCGTCGAGTTAGGCATTGACTCGACAAGTTTTCCTTCTAAACCAAAGACCAATAGTCCTTCATCCTACTCGCCGAGTTGTATGAACAACCCGCCGAGTTCATCTTCATCCGAAGAACATTCTATGCTAAGACTCGCCGAGTCTGTTCTTGAGGCAAGAGGATTGCCTTGAACTCGCCGAGTTCCTTCATGAGTGAGTTTGGCTTCCGGCCCACTGAGTCACACCCCATGACTCACTACTCCACCCCGCAAACGCGAAAAGGGGGAAACTCGGGGACTCGTGACTCGACTCGCCGAGTCTGTCACATGTAAATACTATATACTCGATTTTGCTTGAATCCAGCTCATGCCATTCATAAATCTGGGTTTCTAGGGCATGAATAACACGTAAAGTTGGAAACTTTACGTGTAAATAATCACCAACGAAGGTTTTAGGGCTCAAAATGCACTAAAAGGGTAGATCTAGGGCTTTCATGCAATATGGCTCCATAAAGGCAGTAGATCCAACCTCCTGGAGCTCAATCATGCCTAGATCTACAGGCTAAACAACTTATTACAAACCCTAATACACAATCAAGCTTGGGGAAAGGCTCAAGAAGGACTTTCCTGGAGCTATAAGGGACTATAAGCATGAAAACAGAGGGAAACCGAGTTATACCTCAAGGAAATCACTGAGATAGCACAAGGATGCCTGGCCTCATTCTTCTCTTCTTAATCTACTCTTCTTTCTTCTCAAAATCTTCAAGAAACACACCAAAGCACTTCAATCTCACAAGGAATAAGGGTTTGAACGATGTTGGGAGATCTGAGGGTGAAGGGGGCGAGGTTGGGGCGCATAAGGTTGGTTTAAATAGGGTGCAAACCCTTGGAATTTAGGGTTTCATCAGACAGCGGGGACTCGCCGAGTCCAGAATGTGGAGTCGCCGAGTCGCCAACTTAAACGTGCCCCCAAACCCGTCTCTACTCGGCGAGTCGGGCCTACAACTCGCCGAGTCCAAGGCTAAAAACGTAAAATACTTAGATAAATTTTACGTACCAGGAACCAGGTGCTACAAATCTCCCCCACATATTTTAGAATTCGTCCTCGAAGTCTGCTGCTCGATCCTGAAACAACTCGGGGTAATGCTCCATCATTTCTTCCACTACTAGTGGAAGGTAACTCACCTCAATGTAGCTGCTGATCTGTGTGGGAACTGACTGTCTTCTGCTGCTCCTGCTCCGGAAATCCTCCGGCTAATAATTCCCACAAAACACTTAGTCAAATACTGCTAACCGACCTCAGGGTAAAATGACCATTTACCCCTAACCAAACCAAGAGTCAAAGTCAAAGTCAACTGCCAGTTGACCCGACTCGCCGAGTTGGCTTGCCAAGTCGCCGAGTCCCTATCCCTATGTCTGACCCTAACCCGTCTCTACTTGTCGAGTTAGGCATTGACTCGACGAGTTTTCCATCTAAACCAAAGACCAATAATCCTTCATCCTACTCGCCGAGTTGTATGAACAACTCGCCGAGCTCATCTTCATCCGAAGGACACTCTATGCTGAGACTCGCCGAGTTGTATGAGCAACTCGCCGAGTCTGTTCTTGAGGCAAGAAGATTGCCTTGAACTCGCCGAGTCAGGGCATCGACTCGCCGAGTTCCTTCATGAGTGAGTCTGGCTTCCGACCCACTGAGTCACACCCCATGACTCACCACTCCACCCCGCAAACGCGAAAAGGGGGAAACTCGGGGACTCGCGACTCGACTCGCCGAATCCGATGAATGACTCGTCGAGTCTGTCACATGCAAATACTATATACTCGAGTTTGCTTGAATCCAGCTCATGCCATTCATAAATCTGGGTTTCTAGGGCATGAATAACACGTAAAGTTTCCAACTTTACGTGTAAATAATCACCAAAGAAGGTTTTAGGGCTCAAAATGCACTAAAAGGGTAGATCTAGGGCTTTCATGCAATATGGCTCCATAAAGGCAGTAGATCCAACCTCCTGGAGCTCAATCATGCCTAGATCTACAGGCTAAACAACTTATTACAAACCCTAATACACAATCAAGCTTGGGGAAAGGCTCAAGAAGGACTTTCCTGGAGCTATAAGGGACTATAAGCATGAAAACAGAGGGAAACCGAGTTATACCTCAAGGAAATCACTGAGATAGCACATGGATGCCTGGCCTCCTTCTTCTCTTCTTGATCTACTCTTCTTTCTTCTCAAAATCTTCAAGAAACACACCAAAGCACTTCAATCTCACAAGGAATAAGGGTTTGAACGATGTTGGGAGATCTGAGGGTGAAGGGGGCGAGGTTGGGGCGTATAAGGTTGGTTTAAATAGGGTGCAAACCCTTGGAATTTAGGGTTTCATCAGACAGCGGGGACTCGCCGAGTCGCCAACTTAAACGTGCCCCCAAACCCGTCTCTACTCGGCGAGTCGGGCCTACAACTCGCCGAGTCCAAGGCTAAAAACGTAAAATACTTAGATAAATTTTACATACCAGGAACCAGGTGCTACAAATCTCCCCCACATATTTTAGAATTCGTCCTCGAAGTCTGCTGCTCGATCCTGAAACAACTCGGGGTAATGCTCCATCATTTCTTCCACCACTAGTGGAAGGTAACTCACCTCAATGTAGCTGCTGATCTGTGTGGGAACTGACTGTCTTCTGCTGCTGCTGCTCCGGAAATCCTCCGGCTAATAATTCCCACAAAACACTTAGTCAAATACTGCTAACCGACCTCAGGGTAAAATGACCATTTACCCCTAACCAAACCAAGAGTCAAAGTCAAAGTCAACTGCCAGTTGACCCGACTCGCCGAGTTGGCTTGCCAAGTCGCCGAGTCCCTATCCCTATGTCTGACCCTAACCCGTCTCTACTTGTCGAGTTAGGCATTGACTCGACGAGTTTTCCATCTAAACCAAAGACCAATAATCCTTCATCCTACTCGCCGAGTTGTATGAACAACTCGCCGAGCTCATCTTCATCCGAAGGACACTCTATGCTGAGACTCGCCAAGTTGTATGAGCAACTCGCCGAGTCTGTTCTTGAGGCAAGAAGATTGCCTTGAACTCGCCGAGTCAGGGCATCGACTCGCCGAGTTCCTTCATGAGTGAGTCTGGCTTCCGACCCACTGAGTCACACCCCATGACTCACCACTCCACCCCGCAAACGCGAAAAGGGGGAAACTCGGGGACTCGCGACTCGACTCGCCGAATCCGATGAATGACTCGTCGAGTCTGTCACATGCAAATACTATATACTCGAGTTTGCTTGAATCCAGCTCATGCCATTCATAAATCTGGGTTTCTAGGGCATGAATAACACGTAAAGTTTCCAACTT
The DNA here is from genome assembly GCF_051521515.1 of Lactuca serriola. NCBI lineage: Eukaryota > Viridiplantae > Streptophyta > Magnoliopsida > Asterales > Asteraceae > Lactuca > Lactuca serriola. Next base: position 392,586,329 of record NC_136411.1, on the reverse strand, counting down.
TACGTGTAAATAATCACCAAAGAAGGTTTTAGGGCTCAAAATGCACTAAAAGGGTAGATCTAGGGCTTTCATGCAATATGGCTCCATAAAGGCAGTAGATCCAAGCTCCTGGAGCTCAATCATGCCTAGATCTACAGGCTAAACAACTTATTACAAACCCTAATACACAATCAAGCTTGGGGAAAGGCTCAAGAAGGACTTTCCTGGAGCTATAAGGGACTATAAGCATGAAAACAGAGGGAAACCGAGTTATACCTCAAGGAAATCACTGAGATAGCACATGGATGCCTGGCCTCCTTCTTCTCTTCTTGATCTACTCTTCTTTCTTCTCAAAATCTTCAAGAAACACACCAAAGCACTTCAATCTCACAAGGAATAAGGGTTTGAACGATGTTGGGAGATCTGAGGGTGAAGGGGGCGAGGTTGGGGCGCATAAGGTTGGTTTAAATAGGGTGCAAACCCTTGGAATTAAGGGTTTCATCAAACAGCGGGGACTCGTCGAGTCCAGAATGTGGAGTCGCCGAGTCGCCAACTTAAACGTGCCCCCAAACCCGTCTCTACTCGGCGAGTCGGGCCTACAACTTGCCGAGTCGAAGGCTAAAAACATAAAATACTTAGATAAATTTTACTTACCAGGAACTAGGTGCTACAAATCTCCCCCACTTATTTTAGACTTCGTCCTCAAAGTCTGCTGCTCGATCTTGAAACAACTCAGAGTGATGCTCCATCATTTCTTCCACCGGCTCCCAAATCCATTCCGAACCCTTTCGGTGCTGCCATTGCACATTTACTAATTCCACCCTCTTGTTCCTCAGATCCTTCGACTCCCGGTTGAGGATTGCGACTGGGCGCTCAATGTAATTCAGGCTGTCATCAACCTGTATATCGTCTAGCGGCACCACCGCTGAAATCATCCACTAGGCACTTCCGCAGCTGGGAGACATGGAAAGTGCTATGGATCTGACTGAGCTCGGCTGGCAGATCCAACCTATATGCTACCTTGCCCACCCGGGCTACAACCCTGAACGGACCAATGTATCTCGAGCCCAACTTGCCACGCTTCTTGAATCGAATGACGCCTTTCCAAGGCGACACCTTCAGGAGAACCATATCCCCGACCTGGAACTCCAGGTGTGAACGACGCTTGTCGGCGTAACTTTTCTGCCGACTCTGCGCAGTCTAAAGCCTGCTTCGAACCTGCTGGATCCTCTCGGTCGTCTTGAGCACCACCTCGGTGCTCCCCATGACCATCTGGCCAACTTCACCCCAACATATCGAGGTCCTGCACCTCCGACCGTACAACATCTCGAATGGAGGACGGTCAATACTTGTGTGGTAGCTGTTGTTGTATGAGAACTCAGCCAAGGGAAGATAGGTATCCCAGCTACCACCGAAGTCTAGCACGCATGCCCGTAACATAACCTCCAAAGTCTGGATGGTCCGCTCACTCTGACCATCCGTCGGCGGGTGAAAGGCGGTGCTAAAATGCAGACGAGTGCCCAACTCATCATGAAACTTCTTCCAAAACCTGGAAGTGAACCGCACATCTTGATTTGATATCACTGATACTGGTACCCCGTGCCGCGCCACTATCTCCCTGATATAGATATCGGCCAACTTTTCGGCCGAGATACTCTCCTGAATCAGAATAAAATGGGTGCTCTTGGTCAACCGATCCACGATGACCCAAATCGAATATACTCCTCGCGCCGTCCGGAGAAGCTTTGTGATAAAATCCATCGTAATATCCTCCCATTTCCACAACGGGATATCCAACGGCTGCATCTTGCCATGCGGTCTCTGATGCTCAGCCTTGACCTTCCTGCAGGTCAAACACCGCTCGACTTACCATGCTACATCCCGCTTCATGCAGGGCCACTAATAGTCTAGGCGAAGATCCCGATACATCTTCATCGCCCCTGGGTGAATAGAGAATCGGGATTTGTACGCCTCATCTATCAAGATCTGACGCACGCCTCTGTGATACGGCACCCACACCCTACGGTGTAGTGTCAATAACCCTCGACTATCATAATCGAAGGAGGTGACTTGACCCACTATTCGCTCACTCTTCTGATGTTCCTCCTTCATAGCCTCCTGCTGAGCTTCCCGAATCTGCTCTAACAGGGGAGTCACCACAGTCATCCTCATGCAAATATCCCTGATCGGCACCACCTTGCGGCTAAGCGCATCGGCCACCACATTGGCTTTCCCCAGGTGATAAAGGATCTCGCAATCATAATCCTTCACCACGTCCAACCACCGACGCTGCCTCATATTCAGATTCGGATGATCCATGAGGTACCTCAAACTCTTGTGGTCCATGAAATTGGTACATCGAACCCCGTAGAGGTAATGCCGCCAAATCTTGAGGGCGAAAACCACTGCCCCCAACTCTAAATCATGCGTCGGGTAGTTCGCCTCGTGAGGCTTCAGCTGCCTCGAGGCATAAGCAATGACATGCCCCCTCTACATCAATACTGCGCCTAAGCCTGAGATCGACGCATCACAGTATACCACAAAATCCTTTACGTCCTCGAGTAGGGCTAAGATTGGCGTCTCGCACAATCTTTGCCTCAGAATCTCGAACGCTGCCTGCTGCTCATGCCCCCATCGAAAGACCATGGCTTTCCTAGTCAATCGTGTCAGGGGTACGACTATCTTGGAGAAATCCTGAATGAATCTCCGATAGTAACCTGCTAATCCTAGGAAACTCCAAATCTCGGATGGAGACTTCGGAACCTCCCATCTCATCACGGCCTCCACCTTGGCCGGGTCTACTGAAATCCCGTTCTGGTTGACGAGGTGCCCAAGAAACTGCACCTCGCGCAACCAAAACTCACATTTGGAGAACTTTGCGTACAAGTTCTCCCTCCTCAAGGTCTCCAAAACCTCTCTCAGATGCTCCTCGTGCTCCTCCTGCATCTTGGAATAAACCAAGATGTCATCAATGAAAACTATCACATATCGATCCAACATCGGTTTACACATGCGGTTCATGAGGTCCATGAACGCGGCAGGAGCATTGGTGAGCCCAAACGGCATCACCACGAACTCATAATGTCCATAACGCGGTCTTCTGTACATCCTCCTCTCTGACCCTCATCTAATGATAACCTGAACGCAAATCGATCTTGGAGAACAAAGATGCTCCCTGTAACTGATCAAAGAGGTCATCAATCCTCGGGAGTGGGTAATGGTTTTTCTCTGTTACCTTATTTAGCTCCCAGTAATCTATACACATCCGATGCGACCCGTCCTTCTTCTTCACAAACAGGATCGGGGCTCCCCAAGGTGAACTGCTCGGTCGAATAAATCCCTTGTCTAGCAGCTCTTGCAGCTGCGTAGACAACTCCTGCATCTCGGGAGGAGCCAACCGATAGGGTGCCTTGGCTATCGGAGCCGCACCAGGAACTAGGTCGATTCTGAACTCTACTTGACGTTCCGGAGGTATTTCAGGAAGCTCCTCCGGGAACACATCAGCGTAGTCTCCCACCACTGGCACCTCGCTCACCGTCGCCTTACCCGTCTCCCGGGTATCCATAACATACGCTACATATCCCGTGCAACCCTGCTGAAGGTAGCGCCTAGCTCTCACTGCTGACCATACTGCAGGTCCACGATGTGGCCTCTCGCCGTGGATCACCAACTCTCCCCCACTCGGGGTCCTGATCCGCACTAACTGCTGCGCACAATCTATCACCGCCCCATTAGGGCTTAACCAATCCATGCCTATAATCACCTTGTTCCCCCGCAACAGGATGGGAACCAAATCCACCTAATAGCGCTCCTCAAATAACCTTAGAACACAATCCCTGAATACTGCTGATGCTCGCTCTGATCGATCATTGGCAATCTCTACCTCTAAAGGGAAATCCAACATGCCCGAAGTCTCAGCAAACCTCTTGCTAAGCGCAAGGGAAACAAATGATCGGGTGGCACCCGAGTCAAACAACACCTGAACAGGAATACCGTTCACATGGAACGATCCTAATGCATATACACAGAGCACATATCAATATCATAACATCATAAAAATAAAGTAGAGGGAAAGAATCATACCCGTCACCACATCGGGTGCGGCGCGTGCCTCCTCTGTCGTCAGCTGAAACGTCTGGCTCCTCACCACTGGAGCCTCTGCCTTGCCCTGTCGGCCATCTGTAATTTGCAGGGTAGCTGGAGCCGGCGCCTTAACCGGCGCTGATGCTGTCAACTGGGGGCAATTGGCCTTCTTTTGGCCCCTCTGGTTGTAGTGAAAACACAGCAACTCCGATGTCTGAATCACAGGTGCAGGGGCGGTACAATCCCTGCTGAAATGCCTTGTCTTGCCGCACTTATAGCAGCTCGACGATCCCAGCCTACATGCCCCCTCATGAGGCCTGCCGCATTTCTTGCTGCGGCTCGGTTCTGAATGGCCTTTCGGCCTACCATCTGATCCCTTGGGCTTCTTCCCCGAAGCCCCTACTGCCTGTCCCTCCTCTGTCTTCCTCTTTCGGATGTGCGCCATATCTATCTCCCTCTCCCTCGCTCTGGCAATCATAGAGTCCAAGGTAGGGCAAGCTGAAAAACTGACATGCTCTCGAATATAAGCTCGGAGCATGTCATGGTAGCGGGTCCTCCTCATGTCCTCATCACCCGCATACTGGGGCACCAACAATGCCCTCTCTCGGAACTTGACGGTGATCTCCGCCACAGTCTCCGTCGTCTGCCTCATATCCAAGAACTCCCTGGCCAGCTGCTGAAGCTCGACAGCCGGTGCAAACTCTGCCCTGAACCTGGTCGCGAAGTCCGACCAGGTCATAGCCTCGACAGCCGAGGCTCCCAACGAGTCACCCACGGACTCCCACCAATCCCTAGCTCGATCTCATAAACACCCTGCTGCAAACCTCACCTTTGACCCCTCAGGGCAGAAGCTAATCATCTGGGCAGACTCAATGTCTGCAATCCATCTCCTGGAAGCTATGGGGTCCTTTGCCCAGTGAAAATCCGGCGCACCACTGCCCCTGAAGTACTTGAAGGACAGTGTGCGAGATCCCAACTGGCCAGATGCCATGTCGCTCCTGAATGCCCGGAGGCGATCCTCCATCAACTCCAATATCCCTTCCTTGATTAACCCGAAGATAATGGGGGTCGACTCAAGGATGCCTCTGGTGATCTCTGACGCGATGAACTCGCGTAGCCCCTCATCTACTGGCTTGGAACCTGATCTCGAACCCGATCCCTCTCTTGTACTGCCAACTGCTGGCCTCGAACGTAGTACCACCATTCTGAAATACATAAATAATAACTGTTAGCGATACTGATACCTCTGGAGGGATCACACCTACTACAAGTTTCCTGGTCTTATCTTGGCCCTCCTCGGTTCGGGTACGGATCCTATGCTTTCAGTAGTACGGGCCCATACTACCTTCCACATCTATCCGTACCTTCTCCAAGGACTACCTTGACTCCACCAGGTCCCTTTCACTACCGCTGATCACTGCTATACTCATCCTAGGCTTGCCCTAGGAAAATCTCTAACTCCACTCTACCCGGTCCTCAGCTTCTGAAGGCCTCCTTGTAATGCCGGCTAGCCATTACCTGAATACCATCACATGTGGTGAGGCTCAGATAATCATTTGAGTAACAGACTCGGCTCTACAACGGTTAGACTCAGACAAGAGCTGCGCAATAGAGCCAAATCCAACACTCTAAGATTATCCAACCCTGATCACATGTGACGTGACGTATTCACCTAATGTCTAACTCCCATCACTCAGAGTCCCACGAAGCACAAAGCAAACATCATTCAAACCACAGGAAACAATCTCAAGCAAATCCGTCCTCATAAAGAGAAACCGACTAGCATACAATGCTAAACTCATACTATCAGGCATAACCTAAACAGGCTATCCTACTGCTGTCTACTCAATTCTAGCATGCAATTTTCATACACTGAAGCACATAAAGCAGGCACATAAGGCATCACTCCTAGATCCTTAGTCCTAGTCTAGCATGCTGTTCTACTGAAACTGATAAACATAACATAAGCTTATATGGGTACTTTGGGGAATACTTACTTGAGCTCGGCCGGTCGCGCACATCACACACTTTGCTCCTTCTTAAAACTCTTTACTTAGCTTTTTAGAAAATATTTTCTTCTTTAAAATCTTTTAATCCCTCGATTTGAGTTCAGACACCCCCGAAGGTGTGTCCGAATCCCTCAAACCAGGGCTCTGATATCAACTTGTAACGTCCCAAAAATACGAGTAAAAAAATTTCATTTTTAAAATATATACTTAGCAAATATTAGAAGTAAAACATTCAACAATCATATCGTTTCATAAAAGTTATCACATGTCGTGAAAAACATGTTATAGAAAATAATAATGTCAGAGTACAAATTCCTAGGAGGATCTCATAGTGCGGAATACGAGACATGTGTGTGATGTGCCGCTACCGCGCCAGCTCCTTCCCCTTCGAAGAAGAGGTACCAAAAACCAAAACTCAAAAGTATAAGCACGAAGCTTAGTGAGTTCCCCCATCATACTACATACCCAAACAATCACATATCATATATACTGCCAGACAATTCTGGGGTGCCCGACCTACCCGGTACGACCATTCTGGGGTGCCGACCTACCCGTGTCAAGCCGTTCTGGGGTGCCGACTACCCATGTCAAGCCATTCTGGGGTGCTGACTACCCATCGGTCCTAACGACCGAACTTGGAGACTATTCCCCTCTTACTACCACTATCACATATAACATATCATGCCAGCATATAAACATAACATCGCATACTGTCAAACATATCTGGGGTGTCTGACCTACCCTTCGGTCCTAACAACCGAGCTCTACTACTATCACATATACATATCATGCCAGCATACGAACATATCAGGTAGTAGCAAACCTAGATGATATCACAAAGACAGTCATCTAATATACGACTCCTACTGGTGGGCCGACATTGTGGTCGTCGACCCACCGCTACTGGAAGGTAACTCACCTCAAAGTAGCTGCTGATCTGTGTGGGAACTGATTGTCTTCTGCTGCTGCTGCTCTGGAAATCCTCCGGCTAATAATTCCCACAAAACACTTAGTCAAATACTGCTAAGCGACCTCAGGGTAAAATGACCATTTACCCGTAACCAAACCAAGAGTCAAAGTCAAAGTCAAAGTCAAAGTCAACTGCTAGTTGGCTTGCCGACTCGCCGAGTCCCTATCCCTATGTCTGACCATAACCCGTCTCTACTCGTCGAGTTAGGCATTGACTCGACGAGTTTTCCTTCTAAACCAAAGACCAATAGTCCTTCATCCTGCTCGTCGAGTTGTATGAACAAATCGCCGAGTTCATCTTCATCCAAAGAACACTCTATGCTGAGACTCGCCGAGCTGTATGAGCAACTCGCCAAGTCTGTTCTTGAGGCAAGAAGATTTCCTTGAACTCGCCGAGTCAGGGCATCGACTCGCCGAGTTCCTTCATGAGTGAGTCTGGCTTCCGACCCACTGATTCACACCCCATGACTCACTATTCCACCCTGCAAACACGAAAAGGGGGAAACTCGGGGACTCGCGACTCGACTCGCCGAGTCTGTCACATGTAAATACTATATACTCGATTTTTCTTGAATCCATCTCATTCCATTCATCGATCTGGGTTTCTAGGGTATGAATAACACATAAAGTTTCCAACTTTATGTGTAAATAATCACCAAAGAAGGTTTTAGGGCTCAAAATGCACTAAAAGGGTAGATCTAGGGATTTTATGCAATATGGCTCCATAAAGGCAGTAGATCCAAGCTTCTGGAGCTAAATCATGCCTAGATCTAGAGGCTAAACAACTTATTACAAACCCTAATACACAATCAAGCTTGGGGAAAGGCTCAAGAAGGACTTTCATGGAGCTATAAGGGACTATAAGCATGAAAACAGAGGGAAACCGAGTTATACCTCAAGGAAATCACTGAGATAGCACAAGGATGCCTGGCCTCCTTCTTCTCTTCTTGATCTACTCTTCTTTATTCTCAAATTCTTCAAGAAACACACCAAATCACTTCAATCTCACAAGGAATAAGGGTTTGAACGATGTTAGGAGATCTGAGGGTGAAGGGGGTGAGGTTGGGGCGTATAAGGTTGGTTTAAATAGCGTACAAACCCTTGGAATTTAGGGTTTCATCAGACAGCGGGGACTCACCGAGTCCAGAATGTGGACTCACCGAGTCGCCAACTTAAATGTTCCCCCAAACCCGTCTCTACTCGGCGAGTCGGGCCTACAACTCATCGAGTCCAAGGCTAAAAACGTAAAATACTTAGATAAATTTTACGTACCAGGAACCAGGTGCTACAATACTTATTTAGGTACAACAGAAAAACTCCAGAGAACTATTGGAAGAGATGAAGTAACACAATACAAGAATCCGAACGAATCTAGTGTGTTGAACATTCCCACTTTAATGCTACAAAAGTCTTGAAGATCCAACCCATGAGAATATAAAACTTTTATAACACGGACAATGGAAACCCACATACTATTCAGACCATTGCTAGGCTCGATTTGACGCAATTGACCCTCTGTCCATGAATAGCCATAATAACTTTCACTCATAGTGCATCTTAATACTAAAAAGTCGCCATCTCCATTTAAAAAGGGCCATATTAAAAGAAAACAAAATGTCAAACCCAAGACCTCCCTCCTTTCTACTTTTCATGACTTTCTTCCAACTAACCCAGTGAGGCTTCTCTCCCCAACATCAACTCCCCATAAAAAATGGGCATGCATAAACTCTAGAGTTTTCAAGATCGTGTATGGAATCTTAAAGAGAGACATGTAATAAATACTCAAGCTTCCCCATACTGACTTTAAGATGCTTAATCTCTCACCAATATATAAAATCCTCACCTTCCATGTCGAAAGGTTGGACATAAATTTATCAATCACCGACTTCCAAGAATAGACTCAGTTTATGTTCTCCTACAAATTTATCAACCATAGATTTCCAAGAATTGGCTAGGTTTATGTTTTCTCCCACAAATTTATGTTTTCCTATGTAATGTAAGTGTGCATCTATAAAACGATCATTCTTGCACCTGGTACTAAAGTTTGGGATAGTAAGAAAGTCTCTCGGTGATAATGTAATCTCGATATTATAACTCAATAACAACACCCCATAAAGACTCACTCAATTATTCTTTTTCTCCCAGAAAGAATATATGCATATGTCATACTTCGACAGACAGTAGTAGTCTTATCCTTTCCTTCACTGGTAAAAGTTTCATTGAACCCACACCCTTGTTATCAAAGCTAGAATTATAATCAATGCCTTTTCTCGGTTCATTCAAATTAACAAAATTTTCAAACCTGGCATGAGTCGCAAAGACTTTATAGTGACCAATATACATACAACATAAATCTCTAATAAGGGTCTGGATTATTAGAAAAATAGGATATAAAACAAAATATGATCACTAGATTCTTCAAGGATCGTGTTGGTTCACTTTATGAATCAATATTTCTCCCATATGCCTGGGTTACGAGAAATTTAATATGGGATAATCCTTAAAGGAACAAATCAAGATTCTAGGCACATACAACTTGATCAAAACCAGAGAGAATTTTGGTGTGTAAAATTACGTATGTTCCAAAAAAGAGAGAGAGAGATCTTTTAGAATTTAAAAAAACCAACTGCATTTGGATAAGGTAGTCAAGGGTTAGAGAAACACACAAATTTACAGCGAAACCCGAAAAATTTCAACAATTTCTATTAAGTTCCTTCTAGTAAATTTGCAATTTTTTTCTAACCCGCTGACCTCCTTGACCCCCGCTCTTTTGATCGCATTGGGATCAACCTAGATTAATACAAGTGTGCAGTCCGCACCTCTAACCTTGTATTAAAACAAAGATATAATCCCCTTTGAAACATGTATAAATCTCATTACATAAAATGAACTGGTGACACTAAAATCACCAACATGGATGTTTCCACTCAAATAAACCACACAATTCCAAAAATCTTCCTTAACTTGAATCATTTATTGGAAATAAAAATATTGATAACAATCATGTATTTTTAACAAGCATTCCATAATTCCTTGACCCCCATATTGTGAAGGAAGTTTATAATGTAAATAGTTTGGAACATCTTATGTACCTCGATACTATCATCATCAATGCATTAACTCGACTTCATGTGGCGCATCTGATCAAACACGTTCATGTTGCTTAGTTTTTCAAAAGCATCCACATTCCCATGATTACATCTCTTGAGTTGTTTAACATATTTACATTCTTTATTATCCGTAATATCTTCCACAATAAGAAAACCTCAAATAACTCTAGTTAATAATGGGGACATGTCAACTGCTTGATTTCCCTAACCCTTGATCACAATTGATTCCTCTTTATTTATGATATTTATGTGTTAATTTTTCATCATTCTTAGGGTTTTTGGTATTTGAAGTTGTTTAAGACAAATCATGTAAGGGTATTATCATAATTTGTTTAATGTGATTGTAATTGCAAGTTTGTAATGAGTATGTAAGGTCCTTGTATCGTTTTGGTATGAGGAATAAAAATATTTTCCGTATGAAATTAACATATTAGTGTTGTATGAAAATGATTTATTACTGTTTGTATGAAAGTGATTAATTTATAGTTTTCCTTCAAAATAAATAGTATGAAAATGTTGACCATTATATAGTGGCTTGCTAAAAATGCACCTAACATGCTACAAAATGCAATCAGGCTCATTTATTTTACAAAATTTTAAACTTGAAAATAATGATACAAGTATAGGGCATACTGGAACTCATATAGGGTTTGGAAAACTTTATATCATATTGGCCTATCAAACAGTTCCACATAACTTCGAATTAAGTTCAGAGATTATCAATCAATGTTTTTCATCTTTCATGGTGTAGGTATTGGGATCTCAAATTTTCACAAGCGACCTTGTAAATATTTAAAATGTGAAATGAAGTCCAACATAATCTTGTCAACAATATTGTGTAGCTTGAAGTCCAAACATGCCACTTTAGATTCTGCTTATGATGATGATGGAATGGATTATTGCAACTATAAAAATAGGTTCTTCAAGTTTAGTGAATAACTCCAAAAAATAACCATGGCCGGTATAACCTAACTATTACAATACCTATATGAAATACCTATTTTAAAAGGGAGAAGACTCTATGTTTGGACAATTTATTAGATTTTTTATGGGGCTCTTATCCAAACATCATTTTTAAACAATACCTAGCTAACCAAATAACACAAGTAGTATAACCAACTACTACAAAGTACAAAATACCTATTTTAATGTGAAAAATACTATTTTAGTGAAGTTCTTAAAGTTTCGGATTATATTTTTTTATTTTAGACATCATATTACTAAATGGAACCTAACTAGGCAAATAACCACAAGCTATATAAGCAACTACTACAAACACATAGGAAATATCTTTTTTAAGCAAACGATGAGTTCATCTTGGACAAATTCATCACATTCTGGAGTAGATTTTCATTTTGGATATCATCTTTTTTAGTTTTTAACTAAATGATAGGGAATTCAAAACTAAAATAGAAATTGAAATTTTTTAAAACTTACCTACGTATATTCTAATCTCCTTCGAGTCCATAGTCTGTCCCTAGTATGATGAAAGAGAGCTCGAAATTTGGATCGTAGATGTAATGACCCAGAAATTTGAGAATCAATTTACTTTATGTAGGAGTTATATTAATGAGAGGATTATGTGGATATAAATTTTGTCAAAAACGGAGTCCATATGAGAAAGTTATGGCCGTTTGAAGTTGAGATAAAAGTACGTTGCTATTCCGAGAAAGAACAACGAAAATCAATGTAAAACCATCAAATTCAGATGCTACGCAACACATAGATCTGGTTACACGGTGTGAAGATGAAGTGAGTCACGAGGTCACGTGTCATTTAGAGAGTGATACATGGCGAGTTATGGGACACATGGAAGGTGCGGAGCTCGACATGCGACGGTTAGAGCTATATATATATATATATATATATATATATATATATATATATATATATGTGTGTGTGTGTGTGTGTGTGTGTGTGTGTGTTTCGGTAATTCTTTATATGGTTTTTCTGGGAGAGCTCTAAACAATTATGCAATGTCGTGTAACCTTTGGAAACACATTTTAACGTTGTTATATAACAGTTGAGATAAAAGTCAACAAGTGATGCTTACAATTAGATCTGACAATGGAGCGGGTTTGAGCGAATCGCCCTTGATCTAAACCCTTTTAACAAATTTCAAAATCCGATCCAAACCTGCTCCGTAACCCGCATGGTTTTAAATAATCAGACCCATACCCTTATCCATCGAATCAACGAATATCCAAACCTGCCCCGTAACCAAAAGATTTTTCAAATAATCAAACACATTTTAATAAATTCCTAAAATAAAATTTCTTAAATAAAAAAGGTATACTATATCTTAATACTTAAAATAACATTTATTTAAAGAAAAAATTGATTTAGAAATGGACATTACATACTCAATGAATTTCAATTGGAATTACAAATCACTATTGCAATAACTTTGAATTGATTTATGACTGTCGGTTGTAGTGAAAGCAAATAGCAATTGCCAACTTTTTTCATGTTAAAAAATGATTTATTGAATTATAAATAGATATGACGATTTCTTGATGAATATAAATTGAATGACATTATGATTCTTGATAGAAATCTATAAGTTTAGAAATCGACTTTTCGATTCCTATGTAAAAGTGGTTTTTTCTTTGGTCTTTGTCCTTTCGACTTTTGATTGGAACTAAAATTAAATGTTAAGTAGTATAAAATATAAATGTATAATTCTAAAATTTATATGGGGCGGGTTTTAAATGGATCAGATCGGTGATGATCCATACCCGACCCATTTAATAAAAGGGTTAGCGGGTATGGATCGTTAACGGGTAAACGAATCAAAAACTACGCTCCAAACCCGTATAATTCTTACGGGTTTGGATCGGACCAACATCAAAACCCGCTCCATTGTCAGGTCTACTTACGATTTATAAACAAAGATCTTGAGGCCAATTTACGAGGGTACGATCATTGAACCGAGGTAAGGTATCCTCTTGACTCGGTAGTACGTAATTGTGTTTATATAGCGTAATTACATGTTTAGAACGCCTTCCAGAATAATTTATTATTTAAACATTCCACAATCAATCCTACCCTTGGAAGATGGTAGTGAACTAATATTGTCATAGTATTGGTAGACTGATCATGGGGATGAACATAGCAAAGCCCTGCAGATACTTGAAAATGAAGATTTTAAGTATTTGAGTAACCACTCTTAACGATTACTCCATGGATCATGTCATGAGAAAATTAAGACGACTAATTTTTCATTTTCTTCAAATAGAGATGCATGAGGTTTTCTACAATATGTTGTATCTTGGTTTTTCCCTAACATTGTCCATAATTGGCATCTATATAGGGTTTGGCTAGGTATTTCATGAGGAATAGTACTAACCTATGTAGTTAAATTTTATTTGATCCTTCTTCCATAAATGGAGAAGTAGATAGCTTTGGGGCCCCTCATTGATTTGGTGTTGAAAACAAATGCTTGGCCAAGTTGAGAATGAGTAGAATAGATTCGACAGTCAGTCTGAAAGGTCAACACAAGTCAGTATTGGGGAAACATAATCTTGAACTATGATATTAACCGCTAATCCATGTCTTTAGTTCATAATAAGATATCATGAAGATCAAAGGAATTTGAAGTTATTAGTCTTAGGTATGTTTACAGCAAAGTTGCTATAAGTACAATAGTTGCATTGGACTGTCACTACTTTTCTAGTAAGTATTAGACTGAGCAATTGTTGATGTCTAAGTGCAATTGGGAGCTGATGGAGATTAGTGCCCATATCCATAACAAAGTTCGATAACATTAATATAAATAACAGTGTCCATTTGGGTTACATGCAAGAACAAAAACAAAAAAATCTGAAAATATATTTATATGAGGACTTGTTTTGTTAATTAATTAATAGTAAATAAATGCAATATGGAATATTCCAGAATGATTTGAATGCCATAGATAATTACTATTATATTTGGTATTTATCTTTAGGGTTTCAAATCACTTCCATATAAATAGAAGGCTCCAAATCTGATTTTGCACTTGTGAGATATACCTATAAGCCACAAAAGTTCGTAATACTTAAAACCCTAAAGAATCTTGAATCGTCATTCTCATATCGTGAACGAAGAACAAAATCAAGATTTTGATACTATTTGAGTTTGAAGTTTGAGGATCACTTAGATATGCTTCTTGTTTGCGTCTCGGGTGCGATCACATAAGAGGAACTCTCCTTTGGGTATTCTAGTTCAATTCATTGGCTCGACAAAAGAAGAAACCAACTAATAAATCAAAAGTTTGTTTTCTAAAGAGTTCTACTAAGGTGCATAGAGTAGTGAGTTTAGATCCTTTAGATTTCAATTTTAGATTAGATTTTTTATCATTTTTGCTGCCTTATGTTTGATCTAACGAGGCTCGAAAACCATCATTAATGTCATTCTTTTTCAATAAAATGTCTAAAATCCCTGTGGTTTGGGGTAGTCTATGTGTTTGGTCCCTAAATCTTTCAATAAAATGATATATTTTTATTTTGTTAATTCTTTTTTTATTTCAACTATTATTTAATAAAATTAATTATAAACAATTGTAGCGTACCCACCTAACTTAATCTCTTTCCTTTCCCCTACTGGACAAAGACTATTGAGTTTCCCAAAAATAGCTTCGGTTACCATCTCCAGCCACATATTTGGTACCAAAGAAAACACCCTAAACTCAACATAGACGACCTAATATTCAACCAAAATCAAATATGAAATTCAAATCCAGATCCAAAGTTGAAACCCGGGACTTAAATATAAATCGAAAATCGAGTATGTAGCTCAAAATCAAATCCAAAAACCAAAATACCTTAGGCAAAAACTTCAGATATAATCTAGATGAAAAAAAATACCTAATATAACACCATATTCAAATCGATTAAGTAAAAACAAACCAAGAAAATCAATATACAAAAAATTATATAGAGACATGGAGGTACAAGTCATCAAATCTTGTAGGTCTTCAAATATTCAACCAAAAACAAACCTGCAAATCGGACCTAGCCTCCATAGTTAGTAAACAATTTGCAAAGAGAAATAAATAAAAGGTTGAGGTTATTTCAATTTTGGTTGCATAAGGTGCTTAATATTGTAGGTATTTAAATCAAGCAAGCTTCAAGTGACGTTTCTGGTGGTGTTTTGGTGTTGTGATCAGTAGTCGGGGTCGTCCTAATTACTTCCAAGAGTTGTCATAATTTCTTCCCGTGGGTAATGGAGGTTCAAGGATCATCATATGATAGAGGAGGTAGAGGTACAAATGATAAAGAGGTAGAGGTACAAATGATAAAGAGGTAGAGGTACATGTCATCAATTAAGGGTTTTCACCGGAGTAGAGAGGCAAGGGAATAAGGGATATATTGAAGGATCTTGTATGCTCTGTTGGGTTTTGAGCATTCTGACACTCCTAAGTGTACATTCAACCCTAAATACCTTGGATCTATGTTTTCTCTATTATACATGCAATTATGAACATCCAAGGTATTATCCTAATCTAGCATACAAAACAATGAATATAACAAGATAGAATACATAAATCTTTGATGTAAAATGTCTTCATGAAGCTTGAGTGCCTAGTGCCTCAAGTGTGACACCTCAAATGGTTAACACAACACCAAATACACTTGGAATAACTTGAGAGAAATCTACACTTCATGAAATCGGCTAGCCCTTCTTTTTCACACACTAGTGGCCGGTTTTGGTGAATAATATGATGCTTATATAGTGTGTTACAATTAGGGTTACACCATGTAAACCCTAATTGTCATGACCTTTCATTTCCATGACCCATGGGTTATGTAACCTCCATGAAGCATCCATGAATCATCCTATGGGTTTAACCCAACTTGATTATCCATGGAGCTTTGGCCCACTATATAAGTTATGGATGATTTGCACAATCAACCCATATATTGAATTAGTCTTCTTTTGATCACATAATTAATTCTAAATTATTTCTTGATCAATACTAATTAAATATTATTATTATTATTATTAATATACTAGAACTTATAATATATTAATAACCATAAGTGTCTTATTTCTCTCATTTAGTCTATCCAAGTGCATGATGCCATGCAACCCAAATGGACCATGCCGGGTCGGGTCAAGTCTTACCAATTATAGTTATGGACTTAGACATTAATCCAACAGTCTCCCAGTTGGATAAGTCTAAAACTATTATTGTGTATGACTTTAGGAATCGACTGGCAATCGTAGCTCTAAAAAGCTTCTGTCGAACTCTGACCTTGTAGACGAACTCTGACCTTTGTCAATGACTTGTCCATTAGATAAGGGATCATATATTCCTCCATTCTAGATATCATATGGACTGAGACATGGATTATAATCATTCTCTCTATCCATCTGTTGTTTCCCGATTTCTGATTTATGACAACTGACTAATTGAACAAATCAAATCAGTCCTGGCCCGGCCGAGCACTTCCATTTGTCATTATCAAATCATCGAGGGGCCCATGGATATCGCTTTTATCCCGAAGGTAAAAGGAATGGATAAACTTCGACTCATATGGTTTGTTCTGCTACTTGTTGAATCATACACAAGGCACGTTTTATAACATCGAGTTACCAATGCGTTTTCGTGCAATTAATGTACTATCAACTCATAGTAACAACTCATATCTCTAGGTTTGAAGAATATAAGACATTATCATCTCATGATCACTCGTGATAAAATCCATGAAATGATTCAAATGAGCGCGGGTTGAATCCAATACTCAGAACTTATAAGCACTCATGAGTGTTGTAGCACAACTTTGTCCACCAACTTGGACCTCTACAAGCCAACCCATGACAGTCTTGATTCATATCTACTTTCAACATATGGCCGAATGTGGATGGTTTGAATAACTTATTCATTCCGGAAGAATAACCTAGTTTATTCTGGAAGTCAAAACATGCAAAATGAAACACAAGAATAATTGAATCTAATATGGTATCAAAACCTATGAACATAAATAAAACACCTTTTATTTATCACCATATGATTACACATTATTCATTGCATACTGTTTCAGCTATCAACTTTATTCTTGAATTAAAACAATAGTTGTCCCATGCTCCGAGCATGTACACTATGTTTTTCTAAACACTAGTCATGCCATACACCAAGTATGCATACTATGTTTGTCTATGATCTTTACTTTGTGAAATAGATCAATTGAACATAACTCCAATGATCCTCTTTTCATAGTCCCAAATCCTTACTGCAAATGCAAGAATTCCAAATTCATGCGATTTACTGAAATCTGTTAGATTCTAAACTTATATGCATTGATCCTCTTGTAATGATTATGCACAAAGTCACAAGGACTTGACAACAAACATTACAAAGTATTCCAAAGGAGATCAACTCCTTGGAAACATCCTTCTTGCATTAAGTTTCCTTAATCTTAAACAGATTGAAATTTCTAACTTTGAAACATTTCCAGATTCCATTTTGACTATCACTTCTGAACAAGAGTTGCCTCCCTACAGATTATGTCAATATGGTCCTTCCAGAATTATCACTATACTTCCAACTGTCCTTGAGCACCCAATCTTTGGTAAACCTTATATTGTCCTCGACAATTGATTAATCCTTTTAGTCATATCCAATTCTAGACCTTTTCCCTTCTTAATTCCCCAAGCATTTGGAAAATTTTAGAAAGGATGAATATAGCACATGTAATCGATCCTATATCCGAAACATATGGGACACGATTCATGATGTCTCACATAAATACTAAACCAGTCTTTTGCTATAACATTTCCATTTCTATTTGCCAAGTTCTCATAATTCAGATTATGAAAAGGGATGCCGTAATCATAATCGAATTTTAGAACGCAAATAATGGAACCATATACAAAATTTCCTTATGTTGAGCCATTCCAACATGAAATTCATATATATATCCTTGACTAAATACGATTAAAACTAAATCTAAGATTTTAGATTTCAGTCATATATATATATATATATATATATATATATATATATATATATATATATATATATATATATATATATATATATATCCTTGACTAAATACGATTAAAACCTCAGTCTAAGCTTTTAGATTTGAGATGAAGTATAATTTCTCTCTCTTAATTATAGCAAAACAACTCTTTCCCAATTGAAACTTTTTGTTTTCTATAATTAACATTGCTAACTTGCAATACTTTATCATAATTATCATGCTCCCACTAAAATGATGATTATTAGCATAACACTTATGCTCCCACTAGCTTTGACATGTACTCAAAAAACAGCTGGACTTCTAGAAATCAATACTTTATTGACTTTCTTACCATAGTTCAGATTTCTGATATTAGATTGCTTTGATAAAACTTTATCAAAATCGTACACCTTGCCTTAGATAGCACACTTGTGTGTCTAAACAATTTTAAGAACTATGAAAAGGGATTCCGTAATCATAGTCTCGATTGATTAGACCTTTGCCACCTCTCACAAGTCCATGCTAGTGTGTCGGTTAACCACACATGCTCCACTAACGACTTTGAGAATGCAGATATCACAATTGCTATCTAGCTAAAATCTACTTAGTGAAAGTATTTCCTCACCATCATTTTCATGAATCGGAGAGAAACCTTATGACACTTAGATTTAATGGTGTATGTGTTCTTATCCATGTGAATTGTCAAAACCATAGTCACAAGACAAGGATGATGACAAATCCAAACTCATACGGATTGAACTTGTGCAATCTTAAATTCTTGCCACCTGGCAGCTCAAGGGTCTGCCATTGCTTCCAAGTTGTTGTGCAACCAATTGAGAACTCTAAGAAATCATATGCAAAGCAAACTTTAACTGGAATGGGCACGTAATATGTCAACATGATAGGTTATAAACCTCAAGTCGTGTGCTAGTGAAGAACTTCAGGTTTTATTCTTGATTAGTTCTTGAGACTTTCAAGACCTTTAAGACTCCCACTATCCTCTTGACATATAAGACTTCCCTGTCAGATATTCAAGAGATAGTGTGGATTCTAATCAAGACAAACACTTCACACAATTGGCCTTAGTTGGTCTTTGTTTTATCCAAAACATCACAACTTACCAATTTCAAATGTACAAGAGTAAAAAACTTTTACTCTTACATTTGACAAGTGTTTTAAACCTTCTTTAAGACATGTCACTCAAATTACAATCTTGGAGTATGACTCTAAGACTTGTATTAGAACGAAGTATGACTCATCTTCTTGATTTAACCATTTCAACAATTCAAGTTCCTTTTCTTAGTCATAAGAATGCACTAAGACTTCCTTAGAGAACTAATTTTGATATGGTTTCTTAATCATTAAGATGATCACAAAAACTGATACTAAAGTACTCTCCCATCTTTTCGGAATTGAGAAACTTTTATCCTTCTGCCTAATTTGATTCTTCTTATTCGCTCTGTCATACATTGGAACCTTTTCCAATGTCTCAGAATTACACTTAAGCTTGTAAGTATAACCATATTTACTGAAATTAAGTAAATCATGATGAATAGTCTTATCAATCTTTTGTGGTGGACTTAATCAATGCACAAGACTATGTACTCGATCCCTTAGTCCTTTACTTGACTCACACATTCATGTGAACAAGTAATTAGTCTTAATTTTCCAATACTTGAAAGTTCTCATTCATCATGCTATACAACTTGCATGATTCCAAGTTTCGGTCCAATTGAAACTTGGGTGACGAGAATCTTTCCTTATTTGGTAAATTTAGACATTACCACAAATGAAAGAATCAAATTCATATTTCCACTCTTGCTTTTAATGGAATCTTATAAGCAACACAGATTTCCACAAATGCCATTGTAAGGATGTTTTAAAATAAATAAAACCATCATTTTTCCTTTTATTTTAAAACTTTATAGAAAAACTATCCTTATAATGCAAAAGAGCATGAAAACTTTGTTGTTATCTATTCCTAAGCAATATATCATAACTCCTAAGAAGTAGCTCAAGAATCCGATCTTCAAACTATGCAATAGAAATCCATCTACGCGATCAGATTTAGCATATTCTTTCTTTAAGTTTCTTCATTTTCTTTGATTCTTAAAACATCAACATGTGACCTAGTCACGTACATCATGTATCAAGAATCTCAGAATAGAAACTTAGCAGAGTTAGATAGTGGACTTTACCTGAAGTAGAGTCAAACTTATTGACATTAACATCCTTAGGTAAAATTTGGCAGCTTCACAACCAATGCCCCTTCCTTTGGCAATATAAACATATGGACCCTTTGGTAATGGTACATAGGACTATCACATACTTAGCCTTTCTCTTTACCATTTGGTCAACCGAGTTGACTATGGCCGATCCCTTTTCACTGGGAAGAGAGAGCTTTACTAGATATCCAATGTCATCATTGTCAATGTCCATAAAGTTTTAGGAAGTTGATCTTAGCAAATAGATAAGATCATTAAGGGTCTTGTCATAGTCTATTTCATAGGAATCCCAAAAGAACTCACTATGTGACTTAGAAAGTGATTGAACCACCAACTTTCTCAAGACTTTGACACCCAACTCTCTCGGCTTGTCAATATGTGACTACATCTCCAAGATATGATCACACCTAGACCTTGCCTTTCCAATAGGGCTTGAGTGACCTTAAAATTTTCAAGAACTTGTGGGTTAGGGAGAATAAATGGAGGAGGTGAAAGAAGTATGATTTCCATGAGACATCATCTTCATTTAAGAAAGCTTGTTTCAAGAGATTTGGGAAGAACATAACTGTCTAAATGAGACATCCTTTGGGAGATATTCAAGATAGCTGATCTAAAGTCCTTAATATGACACCCAGTATGAAATATTAAGGCTAGGACCCAACAAACTATTTTATAACTTAGAAGAGGGATGCCGTAATCCAAGCTATAAAATATTTGAAGGTAGGTGAATGACGATTCACCAATTTCCACCAAGATAAACGAAATGTATTATTAGGTTTTAATTGGATTTGAAACTCCTAAATCTTTTGAGATTCATTGAACTTTTCAATGGCATGTTTCAATCTCGAGTGTGCCCTTCAGGTTTTGTGACTGGGATGCCGAGGATCATAAAACAAGGTGTGAAGTAACCATGCAAATTACTTGGTACCCTTAAGTGTTTACCCCTCAATCGATGTGCCGGTTAACCACACACGCTCCATCGATACTATGATAAACATTAAGTTACCCTTTGCCTACCTTGTTAAATACGAGTTAGTGTGCCGGTTAACCACACACGCTCCACCAACCGACTTAAACAAAGTGCAAAGTGTAATTTCATGGATTAACACCTTATTCACATTTTCCTAAGTAACTAAGATTTGGTATTTCTAAGTGTTTAGTTACTTAGTATTTGTCATTAATACTTTTAATGAAGGGAGAATTCTAGTCCTTGTCCTACCCGTTCGGCTAATGACCCTCCACCAGTCAAGGAAGCGGTGGGTGAGAGTGGACACCCATTAAACTGCCATTTTATAGGCAGTAACCTTATACCCCTTATAGACTGGCTTCGTGAATGAGGCCTACTAACGGTAAGACTGACTTTACTCTTATACATATATATAAATATTATTAACTTAAAATATTATAAAGTATAAGGGTTGAATTTTAACTTTTAAAATTCTAAGGGCTAACTTGGAAATAAAGTATTCATAAGTGAAAACTTTTTCAAATTCCAAAACTTGAGGGCAAGTTTTGAAACTATTCAAAACTAATTAATTCCATAACCTATGTGTTTAAAGTAGTTTTAATCCAAAAACTCTTCAAGTTCCATAACTTGAGGACAAGTTATGGATGACTTTAAACTAATAAAAGAATTAACTTTTCTTTATTTTATAACTTATGGAATTAATTAAGGTTACACATTTTATTACTTAATGAAGTGACTCTTGAACTTCCATAACTTGAGGACAAGTTATGGAGTCATATAACCATTCAATGAGACAAGACTCTTCATTTTTGTAACCTTTGCCAACTTTTATGAGTTTTATGAAGCTTAAATGTGACTTTCATATAAATTGAGGACAAGTTACAAAAAAAACATTTTAGAATCAACTCTTAGATTAATTTGGATTGAAAAACAACAATTTCACATAACTTCCTATTAAGCTAAGCAACTCATAAGAACAAGATAATTCAAATCAAACTTATTCATGTAATTAGTCTAAACCTTAAACTAATACAAAACATGAATCTATTGACAATTATCTTTGTAATTGGATTAGCATGAACATTACCACATCAAAACCAAGTTTATAAGTTCAAAAACATCTTAGGGTAATGTTCCTAGTCCAATTCCAGCCAAAAAAGTCGAATATATGCTGTCTGGGGGTCCAACTCATCGAGTGCACGAACCAACTCAGCGAGTTGGATGCATTTTGCCTTGGACTCGGCGAGTCCATTCATGGACTTGGCGAGTCTGCTGGACAGACAACATCAAAACTCGATTTTTCAGCTACTTTTGCAAGTATAACAAGAAAACAAGTCTAGGCTTTGATACTACTGTTGGGTTTTGAGCATTCTAACACTCCTAAGTGTACATGCAACCCTAAATACCTTGGATCTATGTTTCCTCTATTATACATGCAATTATGAACATCCAAGGTATTATCCTAATCTAGCATACAAAACAATGAATATAACAAGATAGAATACATACCTCTTTGATGTAGAATGTCTTCATGAAGCTTGAGTGCCTAGTGCCTCAAGTGTGACACCTCAAATGGTTAACACAACACCAAATACACTTGGAATAACTTGAGAGAAATCTACACTTCATGAAATCGGCTAGCCCTTCTTTTTCACACACTAGTGGCCGATTTTGGTGAATAATATGATGCTTATATAGTGTGTTACAATTAGGGTTACACCATGTAAACCTTAATTGTCATGACCTTTTATTTCCATGACCCATGGGTTATGTAACCTCCATGGAGTATCCATGAAGCATCCTATGGGTTTAACCAAACTTGATTATCCATGGAGCTTTGGCCCACTATATAAGTTATGGATGATTTGCACAATCAACCCATATATTTAATTAGTCTTCTTTTGATCACATAATTAATTCTAAATTAATTCTTGATCAATACTAATTAAATATTATTATTCTTATTATTAATATACTATAACTTATAATATATTAATAACCATAAGTGTCTTATTTCTCTCATTTAGTCTATCCAAGTGCATGATGCCATGCAACCCAAATGGACCATGCCGGGTCGGGTCAAGTCTTACCAATTATAGTTATGGACTTAGACATTAATCCAACATGCTTAAGAATCATATTAAAATGATATTTCTAATTAACATATGATACTAATGGGTCATACTAACAACAACTTGATATAATTGATTATTTATTAGAAATTAATTTTAATAAATATTCAATATACTCTTATAATTAAATTGGAAATTATTATTTCTTGGAAGTAATAATTTTCATTGGCAAGTAATAATATATAATTAATATGGTATGATTTAATAAGTCATGTACACCATTTTTGGACTAGATAATTTCTTTTGTCTTTTACTAAAAAGTTAAAGTTTATATTTTATAAACATGGTTTATAAAATTGAGACTTTTGTCTTCCTTTTTATGAGGTATGGTCGAAATATGCTTGAAGAGACAAGAACATGGTGTTTTGACTTATTTAATCAAAAGTTATATGAAGCATGGGGAACCATCTAGCTTGCAGGTGCATAGGTGTTTAATGGTTAAAGACCTATAAGTATTGTGTATACTATACACATGAGAGTGAGGCTTTCATTCATTTGTCTTAATCCTCTTTAGAACCGTAACATGCATATGTGCATGGGTTCTCTCTCTATTTGTTCATTCTTTATAAGTTTACTTGCATCTTATGCTATATTTATGATTCTTATTTTGATAAGAACATTAAGCTTAAGAGATCAATAATTTTCTTACAAGACTAGCATCTTAAATCCAGTTCACAACTTGTTGGTGTCTCTAATATTCATCATTCTTCATCAACTTCCAAGCCTCCCAAGAGGATCCAAAGAACTACAAAGGTTGTAATATATCCATCTTCTTCTTTGGTTGGTGTTTAATCTTTCTACACTTTGCAAAATGATCATTGGTAGGTTATTAACTAGTTTTATGTTATTCAAATTATCAAGTCTTCCGTTGCCAAAATATCATGTTTTTGAAACTAGTTTTTGCAACAAAGATATGAAGTTTTTTCGGGATATTCTTTATTATTTTTTCTAGATTTAAACCCTAGATAACTGATTTCTCTTGCCGTCTGTTACGCCTCGGTGTCGCCAACTGTGGCCATTATCACCCGCCGTCGGTCGTAGCGTCGTTGTTGCTGTCGTTGTTGGGTTGTTCCAACGAGTTGTTGGCAACGTTTGTGATTTGTGATGCGGATGCCCATGTGTGTGGGTTTTTCTGTCAAGTAAAAGCCATGAAGAACCACCATGGTAGCCGGCCATGGTAGCTTCTGCTGTCAACACCGCTGTTCGTCGTCGCCGCCTGTGCTATTTCCTTACTACTCTGGTCATCGTTACCACCCTGAAGAGTTGTCGTGTTTGTGTCTCACGTGAGTAAAAGGCTGCTTCAAGTTTGTGTGGTGTGTGTGTTATTTCAGGTGTGTGTTTGTTTGGCCGGAAAACTAAGAAAAAGCCACCATCACCATCGTGAGGTGGTGGCTGCCACCATTTACCACCGCCGGCCACCACAAGGGTGGCTGTGTGTGTGGTTATCTTAGTGTGTGTGTGTTTATTTGAGATTTTGCATTGTATGTTGTAATTCTATCGGAATAATTAAGAAAACCCATCACCACCACCGTAAGGTGGTGGCCACCGCCGTGAGCCGCCATTGACAACCACTACTCGAGGTGGTAGTGGGTGGTGCCCGACTTAATTATTAGTTAATTAACCTAAAAGTTTAACAAATGGACTAATGGGCTTGTGATTGGGCTATTGATGGGCCATCCAAGAACAATCATGTGGACTAGAATATTTAGATGGGCTTTAGGGTAAGTCCCATATGAGGGTTTGGGCCCAATTTGGAAAATTAGGCAATAGTTGGGTCATTATTGGACCTTTGTGGACCCATTTGGTATTAGGCCTTGGTGGGCCCAATGGGCTTGGGTTATTTATGGTTCGGGTTGGTGGACCATATTTAGACCTAATATTTTAAGGTAAGTATAATGGGGTTAATTTTCGGTTTGGCTCAGTGTTAGAGGCCGGAGTATAACAACAACATTTATATGATCTGTTCGCCATCCAAGGTGAGTCTTCTCATTATACTTACCCATGTGGTAATTTATGTGTGACCAGAGGGTCTTATTCGTGTTATTGACCAGAGGGTCTTATTTATATTATTGACTGGAGGGTCTTAGTACATTATTGACCGGAGGATCTTATTTGTTTATAATGCGATATGTGTTAACATGCATACTGTCTTTGTGGCTTATGCTATTGTAGTATTCTGTGTATATGTTGATCTTATGTGCTTATACTGAGATATGTGATATCATGCATTATTTCTTGTGATTTATGATGTATATTATCCTATGCATTGTTGAGATAGGACCATAGGGTCCACCCGAGTTGTGGGACCGGAGGGTTCCACTGAGACACATTGACCAGAGGGTCTTATTTGAGATATAGCCATGAGAGGCTAATGAGATGTGTGGTTTTTTGGGGACTCACTAAGCTTCATGCTTACTGTGTTATGTGTTATGTGTTTCAGGTACTTCTATAGATTTCAGGAAGGCGAAGGCTTGATTGTACACATCTATCGGTGTATATGGATTTGAGGATTTTGGGATACGCTGATGTTGTTTTGAAATTGAAATTACAATTTACGTGATGATGTGGATTTATGAATAACATATTGGGAATTAAAAATGAAAAATTTGTTTGAAAAATTTAGAGTGTTACAAGTTGGTATTAGAGCCTTGGTTTGAGGGATTCGGATGTGCTCTCGGGTATGTCTGAACTCAAACTGGGGATTTGAGAAAATTTTCTAAAAAGAAATGATTTTTCTAAAACAAGTAAGAGTTTTAAAGAGAAAACGAGATGGAGCAGTGTATATAATCAGCCAGAGCCCGAACGGTGATTTTCCAAAATACCATTATTAGTTTATATTATGAGATATTAGAGTTGCATGCTAGAGGATGTAATGCCTGTGTTTCTGGGCTTGTCATTAATGATGATATAATAGTCTAGGTTAACCTTTGTAACCCGTTTTGAAATAATAGAAGTGTATTATTTGAGTATTATGTGTTTTGTGCTTAATTGTGTGTCTTAATTTAATTAAGAATAAAAATAAGCATCAAAATGAAATATTAGATAAAGCCGATATCTATGGATAATGTTGTAGTAGTTGAAACGAGGTTTCCGAATATATAAAGAATGCCGAAATCCGAGTTATAACGAAGAAGTTATGACCTGTCGAAGTTTTGCGACAGAACCGGCAACGCTGAATGATGTAAAAAGTGAAATTTACGTTTGAGCGATATTTAGCCTTAGCGATCTAAACAAAAGTTATAGATTTCGTTAAACCGAGAGCGTGCATAAAAAGAATGCCCGAATCTGACTTCGTATGAGGAAGTTATGATTTTTCTAAGTTTCAGCTTAGTAGTATGCAGCCCGAAACTCGAATTCGAGATCGAGTGATTGTTGGTCGAAACAATCTAAACAAGAATCGAGGATCTCGTTGATAGTAGTGCATTGGTGAAAAGACAGACGAAAACGGACGTAAGATGAATAAGTTATGAATTTATAACAGAGTTTTTCTGTCCCAGCCTACTAAAAATAAATAATAAAAATAATGTCAAAATTAGCCGACGGAGTCTAAACGAAAGTTGTAGAGGGTAGTCTCACCTATGCGTGGATATAAAGAACGTCGAAAACGGAATACGTATGAAGAAGATATGAATTTCTAAAGTTTTTAATTAATTAATATTTATTATTTAATCTTTAATTCGGATGGATATCCGAAGGAGTCACTGATCTGATCCGAACTACGCCCAGCGTACCCCGATGCATGCACCGCCTCGCACTCAAGTGCTCCGATGACTCATGCAGTGACGTTTTCCGAAGCGTAAGCCCCACATACTGAGCGTTACGCCCAGTGTAATGCGAGGCTTCAGCCTCTATAAAAGGCATGCGAGGGCAGCCGAGATCTTTTGCTCCATTTATCGTTTCTCTCGTGTTTTTACCCTATTTTGCGTGAAACTTATACCCTGAAGCCCCAGTATCATTCCCGATCCCCGAAGCAAGTCCCGAAGCCCCAAAGATCCCTAGAAGTGCAATTCCCGAGCCGAAGCTCTGCCCGCGAGAAGCCCGGTTTTTGTGAAGATCTTCCAGACCTACCGAAGACTACTACTTCTACAAGTCGTAGTGTTTTCTGATCATCTTCTGATCAAGTGAGTGTGTAGTTACCTTCTAATGCATAATTCTGAAGTATTTTATACGAAATACGTGTTATGTGTATATTTTGTTGTTATATGTGTGAATGTATATTCACTTTCTTCTATCTCATAGATATGATTTATTCTCTATGAAATACGTGCTATGTGTATGTGTCTCATCTGTTGTTTGGAATATGTATTGAATGAGAATACTATACAAGTTTTTAACTATGTATAAATATATATATATATATATATATATATATATATATATATATATATATATATATATTTTTGTCTACTAATATGTTGGGTAGAACATGGGTAGATAGTTGATGTGTGATAAACAGATGAGAGGCCTCGATGTTGTTGTTGTTGATCTAGTTATTCAACAGAGTATGGATAACGACCATAGGCTCTTTCTATACAGTCCTGTGGAATGCTAGCAGGCTCATAACCTGTAGGTGTTGTGAACCATGTGTTCACCGGTATACTCTATCCCCCTCATGGTTGCCTTTAGGAAATCTACTGTTGAGGAAACCCCTTTGCAGTAAGGTCTGTGCCGATGAAAATACTAGATTAGGTCCCTTGAGATAGATGTTGTTTTAGGGACGTAAAGTGAGGATAACGGGAATGGGTAATCAAGTTATTGTTGGTTGGTGAAATTAAATATAATTATTTATTGTGGGCTGAAAACCCTACATGCTCACCAGGCTCCCAAGCCTGGCCCACTCAGTTTTGTTGTATTACAGGTAGTGACGCGAGAGCATAAGTTGGATGACTTATCAAGATCTTTTGATATTAGACCAGTTGTTATATGTAACTTTTGTATGGTCTCGCTTTTGTTGTTTATACTTTTGGTCTGTTTATCAGAAGATTACATCCCAAATATTGTTATATAATGAAAATGCATCTTTTGATGAAATGCTTTGATAAACTTTATTTTATCATATTTTGTTTTTAGGAACAAATTCCACAACTCTTTTAAATCAAAAGGATTTACTCTAAAATTATTTTAAAAGCATAAATGAAACCAGTCTTTTCTGGCCGTGATTTTGGGGATGTCACAGAGGATATGCTAGGTATTTCAGAAATTAAGGATAGAGTTGCCTGATTCATGATACCTTAGCCTAGGGGATGCTATTGATTGATATTATCTGCTATTTTCCCTGTATGTACTGAGTAGAAGTACCTAGCAGGAATATTTTACAGAGAGTCTTGAGTCAAGGAGTAATCTAGGAGCGATACCTAGACGAGCATTTGAGGAATCTACTAAGAGAGTAGTTATATATCCACGAGAGGTAGGATTGCCTAAGTTCGGTGATGCCTTTTAGGTTATGAAAAGAGCGAGTGGAGTTGTATGCTAGAGTGGGTTTCATGTGTTGGTCATTCGATGCCTGAATGCTGCTTGCTTTGTGCTTTGTGGAACTCTTGAATGATGGGAGTCAGCTACTAAGTGAATATGACGATATTCAGGAGGTAGATGGCTGGGATCACGAGGAGTTCTTCAGCAGCTGATGGAAGAGAAGTGTGAGAACCTAGGGAGTAGTTCTAGTCCGAGGAGTACGCTGTTTAGAGGTGAGTATTCGCTAGAGAGCGAACATGTGTAACAGGAATGGTGATCAAGAAGGTTGAGCAGCTACTTAGAAAATCTGGGACGATCCGTGTGGAAAGTATGGGTAGATATGGCAGGTAGTATGGGCCCGTACTACTGAAAGAAGAGGACCCATACTCATAACATGGAGAATTCAGGAGGTTCTAAGTAGTAGGATGAGGAGAAATAACATGGTTCGGGTACCATGATTCGTAACAGGGTGTGTTTTCGCCTTTATCAGTTATCCGGTTGTGATTATTCAGACTGGGAGTGGACATGGGAGATTGTAGGGCCAGAGGGCCATGTCGGTTGAGCTTAAATGGAGTATGCTCTGGTGGGAAAATTTGAGTTTAGATCTAGAAGGTTTTGGCTGGTAAGGTGCCAGCTGGAGGCGCAATACTCAAATAGGGGGGGTGGAGATGATGCATCGTGGAGGATTGCAGTATGCGTTGAGTGGCCGAGCGAGGGCCTGTGATGTCAAAGTTCTATATTGAGGATTATATTGTGCCTGCTTCCTATTTTGAGAGGATGGTTGAGTGAGTTTCTGATATCAGAGATTAGAGGAAGACCCCGTGGGGCACCAAGTAGTTGCGATATTGGCACCAAGAGTATTTTTGTTGTATGAGAGCATTGGGTTACATTCTTATGTTAGGAAGGAGTCATCAGTGGGGACTGTGACCAACGAGGTCTTGAGTATGTCTTTTTTGAGTTTGGTAAGTTGTATACCAACAACTGTTTCAGGAAAACGAGAGGAGTATATCGAGATAACGACTTTCATGGCTATGCAGCGGATCGACTGTGAGAGTGAGGTCTCTCGTGCTATGTCGATTCTTGTAGTGGGGTGATAATTGAGGATTCAGAGAATGAAGTGTGTGGTAGTCCATTATTTCTAGAAAAGGAGAAAGTGCTATTCTAGGACCGTCGGAATGATTGCATGGGCAGCCGGATGAGGTTATGGGTGACTGGAGACAATCACATTGGGAAGTTCCGAGTATTTCATCTGAGATTCAGGATATATGGAGTTGCTTGGTCTTCCTTTGGAAGATCCTCAAGTGTTATGTAGTACGTTCCAAGAGTCAAGTGTGGTGTATCTAGTGAAACAGTCTATGGAGTAGATTGTTGATATGCCAATTGGTGATGGTTAAACCCTAAGTGGGGGAGAACTGGGTATTCTGTTGAGAGGATCAACAATCAGTTCAAATTGTGGTTAGAAGAGTTGGTTATGGGGATCTGCGGTATATACATATGAGACTTGGGTTTATTGGTGGACGAGGCAAGGTGCAGAGTGAGATGATGCATGTTGTACGTGTTCGGGAAAGAACGAGTGTATCCACGATGAGTGGCTGTTGGTCAGGGATTTTTATTGTGGTTAGGGACTCTTTAGGTTTGCAATGGTTGAGTTCAAGGCGGTTGGTTTGTTGAGGTCCAGTTTCGATTGTTGAGATTTGCTAGTTCGATGTCTAGATTGTTATCTATACTTCGGGAGGGGCAGCAATTGATTTGTCAATCAACTTTAGCGTTAGTATGAGTAGTTTCTCATGGGATTGATCGGTAGAGTATGGGATTTCGGATTGTCGTCGACACGTTCTCAGTCACCGACGATTCCTCCGTACTTCAAGTATGAGTTGAAGTGTTTCCAAGGGTTCCGAGTGGTGAAAGCTGAAGATTCGAGGTAGTGGCAAGCTTGCGTGAGATTTTGTGATGGTGAATTGAGGCATCCGAGTATGATGCCCTAAATTGTTGGATTATTTTGACGCTCGGATTTGTGAGGTGGAAAGTGGAGTATCGACTGATTATTGTTCCAGTGGGAACCCATCAGCTAATTGTCATTGGATAGGGATTGTCCAAGAACGTGAATTGTATCAAGGGAAATTGTTTTATTGTGGCGATTGTTGTCAGGGGTAGTGATGTTTAATCTGGGTGGGTGTGTGCACTTGTACATGATGGATTGCAGAGCATGAGTTTAGTGAATGCATTATGGTGAAGGTTTAACGATGAGAGTGTGGGGTTATAAGAGAGTGGAGGGATCCAGGTGGGAGTAATCACTTGGGATTATCGGGGAAAAAACACCATGGGGTGAGCCCATGACGAGCAAGTGAGTGATGTAAGACTGCGAGGAGCCATAGTAATCACGAGTCAGCGAGAGAGTATCGTAAGACTGCGGGGAGCTGTAGTAATCACGAGTCAGTGAGAGAGTATCGTAAGACTGTGGGGATCCGTAGTAATCATGAGTCAGTGAGAGAGTATCGTGAGATTGCAGGGAGCCATAACAATCACGAGTCAGCGAGGGAGTGTCTGAAGACTGCGGGGAGCCGTAACACTCATTAGTTAATAAGAGAGAGTGTTGTAAACTACATGGGCCATAGTGTTCACTAGTCAGAACGTGACACAGAGGAGTTCTTAGGTTTGGGTATCCCTGACGATTGAGTCTTTGGGAACCTAGTGGCAGGGCCAGGGGCGAGATTAGGGTCTCCATGATGGTCAGGATCCGTTATATCTTGAATTGGGGAGAGGTTGTCGCAAATTAAATGGAATTGGAGAAGTAATGTACGCATAGATTCGCAGATCACGGGCCGTGAGTTGAGTATCAGATTGGAGATGAGTGGCCAATTCTGTAGTTGAACTAGACTCTCGAGTTTGAGTTTAGCCCTATCTGTGTAAATGATAGATGAGTTGAGATTTCGGATTCCTGATGGATTTCATTTTGAGTGGTTAAGGTTTCCATCTGATATTCTAGACCTGGGAGGGTCGGTTCGTTGGCTTGACAAGGACCGCAACACTCATGGAGTTAGTGAGTGTTAAACGACAGAGGTCGGAAGTGATGTGTGACTACATACCGGTTGTAGTATTTGCTTGAGGTAAAGCGAGCTTTGTGGTTGCATGTACAATGTGGTTGGTTGAGATAACTCTGTTGGATTGAACATCTGGGGTTATGCTCGGGCTTGTGGCCATGCCGTTCAAGTTGTCGGGCGTGTAAGGGATGGAAAGGAATAATTTCGAGGACGAAATCTAATTTAAATGGGGGGAGAATCGTAACAACCTGTTTATTAAATAAATAAGTAGATAAAGATTTATAAATGAATAGAAGTCCTAAGTCAATAATATTTAGCGAAGTGTTGGTTTTGGGGAGCCAATTGTTATAATTATAGAAGTCGGGGGTTAAAAGTGTAAGTTTTAGATTGGTTTTGTAAATATTTATGAAGGCAGGGACTACTTGGTAAATTACTCAGACTTAATTTGAAGAGATTTTGGAGGCTAAGGGGCTGAATGGTAACATATGGACTTCATTTGAGAATAAATTATAGAGGATGGACTGTTTGGTAACTGTTAGGGCTTATTATGAAAAGAATTATTAGAGAAGGAGTATAATGGGTAAAGATGGGGGCTGATTCAAAATTATTTCAGGAGGGATGGACTATTGTAGACATTATGAGATAAATTCATATGGGGCTCGCGGTATATAAACCCGTTACCCCAGTAAACCCTAACCCGAGACGACACGTCTCAGCCGCCAACCTCACTTTCAGACGCCGCCACCATGGTTGGAGCCGGGAACCACCGGCCGAGTATTATCGTCGTCCTTCATTCTTCTTCTTCTTCTTCTGTTCACTGGTAACACGCAATGACCACCAAAAGGCCACTATCGTAGCTCTTGCCGTCTGCTACGCTCCGATGTCGCTAACTATGGCCGTTCTCGCCCGCCACCGGTCGTAGAGCCACTGTTGCTGCCGTTGCTGGGTTGTTCCAACGAATTGGTGGCATCGTTCATGATTTGTGATGCGGATGCCCATGTGTGTGGGTTTTTCTATCGAGTAAAAGCCGTGAAGAACCATCATGGCAGCTGACCATTGTGGCTGCTACTGTCAACACCGCTGTTCGTCGCCGCCGCCTGTGCTATTTCCTTACTGCTCTGATCACCGTTACCACCCCGAAGAGCTGCCGTGTTTGTGTCTCACGTGAGTACAAGGCTGCTTCAAGTTCGTGTGTTGTGTGTGTTATTTCGGGTGTGTGTTTGTTTGGCCAGAAAACTAAGAAATGGCCACCAACACCACCGTGAGGTGGTGGCTGCCACCATGTACCACCACCGACCACCACAAGGGTGGCTATGTGTGTGTTTATCTTAGTGCGCTTTTGTGTGTTTATTTTAGATTTTGCGTTATATGTTGTAATTCGATCGAAATAATTAAGAAAACCCATCACTACCACTGTGAGCCGCCATTGAGCACCACTTCCCGAGGTAGTAGTGGGTGGTGCCCGACTTAATTATTAGTTAATTAACCTAAAAGCTTAAAAAATGGACTAATGGGCTTGTGATTGGGCTATTGATGGGCCATCCAAGAACAATCATGTGGAATAGAATATTTAGATGGGCTTTAGGGTAAGGCCCATATGAGGGTTTGGGCCTAATTTGGAAAATTGGGCCATAGTTGGGTCATTAATGGACCTTTGTGGACCCATTTGGTAGTAAGCCTTTGTGGGCCCAATGGGCTTGGGTTATTTATGGGTCGGGTTGGTAGACCATATTTAGACCTAATATGTTAAGGTTTGGTCTTAGATCCTAATGGGGTTAATTGTGGGTTTGGCTCAGTGTTAGAGGCCGGAGAACAACAACAACATTTATATGATCTGTTCGCCATCCGAAGTGAGTCTTTGTTCAATCACCATGGACAATCTACTAATACTCCATGAAAATATTAAATCGCTACTTACTTCTAAGATATGCTTGTTTGAGTCCATATATGGATATCACAAGTTTACACACTCTATTTAGGTATTTAGGATGTAGTACACCCTCTGGTTGTGCCATGTAAACTTCCTCTATGATTTTTCCATTAAAGAAAGCGACTTTCACATCCATTTGCCATAATTAATAATCATAGAATGTAACTTTGGAAAGCAATATCGTAATAGATTTAATGTTAGACAATGGTGAAAAGGTTTCCTCATAAACAATCTATGACATCCCCAATTTTCACAGTCAGAAAAGACCGATTTGTTTATGCTTTATTTGAAAATCAGAGTATATTTTTAAAGAAATATATTGCGGAATTTGTTCCCAGAAAAAAAAACATGATAAATACGTTATCAAAGCATTTCCGAAGAAATGTATTTTTATTCATTTTAAAACATTTGGGATGTCATCGTCAATACAGAAACATAAGCATAAACAGAACTTACATTCATTATCACTAATGATTTATATCTCGTTAATCTCTCAGTGTAATGTGACTTCGTATCGACACCTGTGATACAAATATACTGAGTGGGTCAGGTTGGGAAACCTGGTGAGTACATAGGGTTTTCAACCCACAATAATATAATTATTATGTTTAAACATCAAAAAATCAACCCAATTACCCATCCCCATTATCTTCTTTAATCTTAAGGATCTACCCTAAGAATTATCTATCCTTCATTCGTAAGGATTGACCTAAGGAATAGGCACGAAGTCCATCGCTGCCAGGGTTTATACATTAGGCACGAAGTCCATCGTCACCAAGGTTTACACAACATGCACTAAGTCTACATAGTCGCCAGGGTTTAGCCACCAAGTCTGCATGGTCGCCGGGGTTTAGGCACTAAGTATGCATAGTCGCCAGGGTTTAGGCACCAAATCTGCATGGTCTTTAGGGTTTATACAATAAGCACTAAGTCCATAGCTGCTAACATTTATCTAATAGACACTAAGTCCATAGCTGCCAAGGTTCTAAAATTACAACTGGTGAACACATAGTTCAAAAATACCTAATCCATACTCTCGGATCTAAAACTAACCTCTCTACCTGATCCATACTCCCAGATCTGGTATGTATGATCCATACTCCCGGATCAATAACTAATAACTATGTCTATACTCTATTAGATGACTGGGTCATCTTAAACATCAAGACCTCTCATCAATTTTTATTTCATCACACATCATCTAATTCATCTACCCATGTTTTACCCAACATATTTGTAGATATAAAATACATATAGAGTTTAAATCAATTAAAACATGTATAATATGGTTCATCCATCATAGATAGCAAGTATGCATATAATATGTACACATAGCATGTAATTTATATAAAATACTTCATATCTATGTGTAAGATGAAAATAATATGCACTCACATTAGTAGCGTGAGTTGATAGAATCTAACTATAAACGGTCGGCGGTTTGTGATCGTCGGGCTCGGGATGCGGAAACGGCCTTCGGAAACGAGAGAGAGAGAGAGAGAGAGAGAAAAGAAATGGTGTAAGGAATGAAAGGGATGAACTTGCTATTTATAGCGTGTTCTGGGACCATTCACGCCATGAACCAGGTATATTCACGTCGTGAGTTTGATCCTGGTCATCTCCTAGGCTTGTCGTGTGTCTTCTAGGCTCGAAACGCGTCATTCACTTAGTTCTTTACGAGCTCCGTTTTTGAAGTTCTTTATATCCTGTTCAAAAATCCATATCTTTTGCATACGAGCTCCGTTTTTGACACTCTTTATATCCACATGTAGGTGAGATTATGCTCTACAACTTTCGTTTAGACTTCGTCGGCTAATTTTGACTTCATTTTTATTATTATATTTTTAACAGGCCGGGACAGGAAATGTCCGTTAAAAATACATAACTTCTTCATCTGATGTCCGTTTTTGTCTGTCTTTTTACCGTTTAACTACTATCAACCAGATATTCGATTCTCGTTTAGGTTGTTTTGGCTAAAAATCACTCGATCTAAATTTCGAGTTTTGGGCTGCATACTACTAAGCCGAAACTTCGAAAAATCATAACTTCCTCATACAAAGTCAGATTTGGGCGTTCTTTTTATGTACACTCTCGGTTTAACGTATTATACGACTTTCGTTTAGATCACTAAGTCCAAATATCGCTCTATCGTAAATTCACTATTTACGTCGTGCTGTGTCGTGCCGGTTCTGTTGCGAAACTTTGACGGGTCATAACTTCTTCGTTATAACTCGGATTTCAGCATTCTTTATATATACGAAATCCTTGTAACATATATTACAACTTAGTTAAGATTACTCCTTCTAGATGATCTTTCATCAAAAAGTCATTTTTGACGCTCATTATCCTTAAATTGACTAGCCCGAATCTGTGGGCGTTACACAATCCCTTGAGTTTGAGATAACCCTTCATGACCAGTCTAGCCTTGAACGCATGTACATTCCTATCCTCATTTTCACAGAATTCCTCCAATGTCAAATTTTTGAACTCGCTACCATGATCGCTTCAAAGCTACATTATCTGTCGATCACACATTAATTCATTTATTTTGAAAACGAGATGATTTCATCAATGACATGACTCTTTTTCCGAAGAAACAACACCCAAGTGAATCTTGATAACCCGTCAACAATTACTAGGGTGAACCTTTTTCCAGACTTGGACTTGATTGGAACTGGCCCAAATAAATCCATGTGAAGAAGATAAAATGGATAAATGATAGAGAACTTTACCTTGGCTTAAAGGAAGACTTATTTTGTTTTCATTTCACACATATTGAGAAAAGAATGTCATTGTCAAACTTCATATTAGGCATTCCTCTAACCAGTTTATCACCGAAAATCTTTGATAGTGCTTTAAAATTCAGATTAGACAACTTCTTGTGCCATAAATAGTTCAAGTGGGCTTGGAATCAAGAAAATAAGCACCGTCTGAGAGCTGAGTCTATAGAGAACATATCCAACACATAAATGTCATTTTTAGCAGTTAGTGTAATTGATTTCTTCGAATTAATGATGCTCTCTTCTTTCTTATTGAAGTGAAGCTCATAATCAACATTAGTTGACTGATTGAGATTAGGTTATGTCTGAGTCCTTGACATATGACTCATTCTTGAATTCCACAGTTTTACATTTTATAGTCCCAAATCCATTAGTTTTTCCCGTGTTGTCTCCGTAAGTCATCACAAGGCCATCTTTTTTTAACAAAATCGTCCAGGAGAGACTTAAATCCTATCATATGTCTGGAGCACTCACTATCATGATACCAAATATGTTCCTGACCATGCAATGCTTAGAAAGCAAATTAGAATGCACTAACCCATTTTTCAATGGGTATTTTCATTAAGGATTTAGCATTAAAAATATTATAACAAGTAGCAGAGATAAAATTTAAGGAGTTATTCTTTTTAATCCATTTATCATATCTTATCCAAATATTATCAACTCTTTTAGTGTTTTCTCCAAATGTGAAGTCACTGATTTTATGAGATGTATCTCCACAATGATAGAAAACTTTTATACTATAATTTTTCTTTTTATTACATATGTTGGGATTTTTCAAAAAATTTGGTTTCCAGGGAGTTGAAATTTTTTCTTGTATCTTATGAACTTTTGAAAAAGCTTTAGAAACAAAGGATCTACCAATGTGACAGGATATGGAGGCAAATGACTGACACATTGAGGTACAATAAGATTCATCAGTATCAGAAGAAATAGAGTTATCAGTTTGAAAATAGACAGAGTCTCAGTGTGATAATTGCTAACAATAAAATTTGGAGATACATTAAGTAACTCATGTGTGGGGTGAAATTCACCATTGGATATAGGAAGTTTAAGATACATGTTAGTGGTAGGAGTTAGAATATCAAAAGCAGGATTTCTAACAGTAGGATCTAAGGCAGTTAAGCGAGTAGTACATACAGTGATACCATCAAAGTTTGTTATGTAGTGTTTATTTGTGAGAGTTTGATTTATGTATGCATTACTAACAAACCTATATTTATGTCCACCTTCTTACACTTGAACTTTGTGGCGAAATGATCAGTTCCTCCACAGCTGAAGCACTTTGGTCCTTCCTTCTTCTCATCAGCAATCTTCCTACCAGCATGATAGACCTTAGACGTTGATGAGTCAGTCTTTAGTGGAAATATTCTGGACCCGAAAGATTTCTTGTGCTTCGGCTAATGTAGCATTTGACTATCAAGGGTTCACCGTCAGATTCATCAAAGAAGTCACTATCACTATTTAGGGGTGAATTATTTGAACAGAGGGCCACAGATCTGTCGTTGTGAGTGTCTGACATAACTTCCTTATGCAAACTCTTTATTTCTTCATGATTACGAATATTTCCAAATAGTAATGATTGATCCATGGTTGTGATTTTCTCACTGTTCTTTAGAACATCAATGTGATGTTCCCAACTATCATTCAGTGCGTCAAGAAACTAGAGAACCAAGAAATTTCTTAGTTTGTTCATGTTGAGACGATGCATATTGTTCACTAAGGAATTAAAGTGATTAAATACTTGAGTAATAGATTCATTTTTTATGTTGGGAAAAGTGCTCGTACCGTCGATGAAACTGTTCTTGTTGGAAACTTTAACTTCCTTTGTTCCTTTATACATTATGGTCAGCGTATCCATCATCTCCTTGGGAGATCTGGAATTTTGAACAAATGGTAGATGTTATAGGGAGTAGCATTTCCTATGGCGGCACTAGCTTTGACATCAAGGGAAACTAGATGCTTCTCCTCTTCAGTGAACTGATGAGTAGGTTTCTCAATCTCATCACTGTCCTCAAAGTTATCCTTTATGGGCTGATATATGGGAATGTGATGAACATGATTGATGATATCCAACTTGGAATAGTCCATCGTTTCGAGGACCATCTTGGCATGTGACTTCCACATGGTGAAGTTTTTCTCATGGAATTGTGGGATTTTTTTGACCAGTGGTGGTTTTAGAGTGATTGGATGAAAAAGAATTCATAGTTAATCAATATCAGTGAACCATTCTGATACTACTTGTGAGATCCCTGATCGAGATCAATTAAAAGAAAAGACAAAGAACAATGGTTTATCACAAAGGGTTTTTACTAAGAAAGTTCTCACCAAGAGAACAAGCACAAAGCTAGGGTTTTTGAATCAACAAATGACACGAACCCTTAACACATGATTTTATAGTAAAAGCTAAGAGATGTGAATCCCTACAAATCAAGGATTTCATATCATCTATGTAAATACATAGTATATCTGATATCCCTAAGATATTAGATCTGCTAACTAATTACACGTATATCTATATATACAAAACATTATCATGCTGATTCTGGATTTGTGGATTTAGTCTTAACACTGGCACTAGTGAGATGCTGATACTGATGGAAGTCAGTGTGACCAGGTTTTACTTCATCAGATTCTAAGCTTTGACCATATATATATATATATATATATATATATATATATATATATATATAGAGAGAGAGAGAGAGAGAATGAGAGAAGCTAATGTGACAGGTGGTGACCAGATGTGACTACCAAATGTATTTTTTGATAGTATACAAGTGTCAGATGAGATGGAATCTTCATTTTTGACTCCAATGATCATCCGACAAATCTTCATGGCATGGGGTTTGGTAGAGACAAGGTTGTAAAATAGAAAGAGGTTAAAGTAGAATAAGGGAGCTTCATCTCCTCCGACGACATTGTGTGTGTGTGTGTTCACCAGTGACCTTTGAATGGTAAAATAAATCCTTGGAGTGAGAGAAAGTGATTGTAATATCTCATTAATTAAGAAGAAAGATATACCCCACCAATGTTAGAAGTAAGGGTTATGTTCGTGGTTGGCCTCTGTTGCCGGAGGCGGACATGGACCGTCAGAGAAGAAAGCACCATCGGAGATGTTGAGACGCAGTTAGTCTCCTTCAACATTCAAGTATATTTCTTGGATATGATTTGGTGGGTAATTGTGTATGCTTTATTTTTCGGATTTTCTTCCTTTTGGACTTAATGCTTCAAGGTAATATTGAGTGTGGGAAAATTATCCTCACGTATTCCATATCATGAAATTGAAACATAAATGGGTCTCGTGAATTTTAAATTATAGTTTAAAGAAAGAAACATTATTTGTTGGATTATATAACTAAGTTGGGCACTTAGTAGTGCGGTCCATAATTAAGTTTATCGGATCATAACTTTCCATTTAACTAGTATATGAATATGAGTCTTAGGTTGAGGTTTGACCTTTTATAAAATGTTTAGGTGTTCGTTGTACCTGTTTTTGCGTGTGGCGAGATTTCGGGATTTCTACTTCGATTGTGAGGTGAGTTTTCTCACTATACTTTGTACTAAGTATGGATCCTCTGTACGTTAGGATGTTTATATGTTGTGGTGATATGTTATAAAAGTGGATTTGTTAATAATTTCATGTGACTGTGTAACATCCTGACTCCCACATATTACATTTATTTATTTTTGGGATTTAATGAGTGAGTCGACGAGTTGTGTGTCCGACTTGTCGAGTAGAGTTGGATTGGTCACGTGGATTTAATGACCGACTCGACGAGTCGGAGAGACGATAATCTTGTGATTATTAGTGCACTTTATTATTAGTGCACTTTATTAGGCACTGTGTGAGGAAACCCTAAACCCCTGGGTTTGTGACCTATTTAAGGGGCCTTAAGCCTTCATTTACACCTCACTAGTCAGCTTACACCCTTGAGAGAAACCCTAATTGTCCGCTTGAGCTAGAGAGTGAGAGAGAAGATAATCTTGTGATTATTAGTGCACTTTATAAGGAGAAGTGGAGAGCATCAAAGCTTGGATCAAGAGGAGGCTTTGGATCTAGAGGTTCATCAGGGTTTTGCTTCAGTTGGAGGTAAAAAGATGCTAACCTGATCATTTGCTTATGAGATATTGGTTTAGGGAGTTTCTAGGGTTTTCTCCCATCACTTTTGTGTCATTGAGTCCTTTGAGGATGATTTGAGGTTGAAACCTCAGATCTGGATGGTAGGAGTTCTTGTGAGTCCAAAGACCTGAACTTTATTGAGGTAGAGACAAGATCTTGTGCATCTAACCCTTATTAGAGCTTGTATTGGAATTATGGAGCAAATATGCCATGCATGAATGTAAAGATCAAAGCCTTACATCATAATCGATCCTTAGGAGGTCAGATCTAGAGTATTAGGCATGAGTCCTGCCTTAAAACATCTGAATAAATATTTGACTTAAGGGACTCAACGAGTCAAGGAGATGACTCGACGAGTCGGCTAGGGTTTTCCTCGATGATTCTGGACATGGGTAACTCGGCAAGTTGATGAGACAACTCGACGAGTTAAGTTGGGTTTTCACAATGTTCTGAAGGAACAAGGGGGACTCGACGAGTCACATAGATGCACTTGGCGAGTCAGGTCAACATGGATAGTTGACTCGGGTGTTGACTTCTGTTGACTTTAGGGTTTGGTCAAGGCAGGGGTTATGGGGACCATGGATGGGTAAAATGGTCTCTTAACCATCCCAAGAGTTAGAAAGAGATTAGCATGAGTTTATATAAAGTTATGATATTTATGAGTTAATTAGTGATGCTTATTACGTGTTGGCGGAGATTAGGCTGTTCGAGGGGTAACCAGTTTTCCTTGCTTAGTTACGAGGTGATTCTTCTCACTATACTTACTTGAATGGTAATACCGAGTGACCGTAGGGTCTTATTTGAGTTATCGACCGAAGGGTCCAATGTGCTTATATTGAGTTACAAGATATTATGCATTTCTATCTTTGTGATATATGCTATGATATTCTGTGTTTTACTAAGATCGGACCGGAGGGTTCAAACCGAGTTGTGAGACTGGAGGGTCTTCACTGAGATATAGGACTAGAGGGTCCAACCCGAGTTGTGAGACCAAAGGGTCTTCACTGAGACACATGACCGGAGGGTCCACACCGAGCTGTGAGAATGGAGGGTCCTCACCAAGACGCATTAGACTGGAGGGTCCATGCCGAGTTATAGCCATGGGAGGCTTATTATTTTTGTATGTGGTATTTTGGGGATCTCACTAAGCTTTGTGCTTTCCGTGTTGTGTGATATGTGTTTCAGGTACTTCTCAGGATCGTGGGAAGGCGCCGACTTGATTGTACACACCGATTTCGAGATTATATGGATTCTGGGATAGTGTTAATTTTTATGTGGAGTTGTGTTGACACTTGAACAATTATGTATTTTAGAAGTATATTATGAGTTTTTATGTGTTTATTTAAAATGAAAATTTTGGTTTGAAAATTTACGTCGTTACAAGTTGGTATTAGAGCCTTGGTTTGAGAGATTTGGGTGTACCTTCAGGTATGTCTTAACTCAAACTGAGGAATTGAGAAAATTTTTCAAAAGAAATGATTTTTCTAAAATAAGAAAGAGTTTTAAGAGAAAACGAGTTAGAGCAGTGTGTACAATCAGCCAGAGCCCGAACGGTGATTTCCCAAAATACCCTTACTTATTTGTGTTATGAGATATTAGTGATGCATGCTAGAGGATAGGCTAAGTAATTCATATTTAGTGTAGAGTTTCCTGATTTGTGATGCCTTAGCCTAGGAGTCATTGCTATTTTCCATGTGCTTCGAGTATGTGCTGAGTAAGAGTATCTAACAGGAATCATTTAGAGAGAGTTCTGAGATGAGGGATAATCTAGGGGAGATACCTAGATACGCATATGAGAGATCTATTGAGAGAGTAGTCTGTTTTTCGCATGAGTTAGAGTACTTGTGAATTGGATCTTGGGAGGAAGACTTGGGGTGACTATAGGTTGGTGTGGAAGGTAGTATTGGGCCCGTACTACTGAAAGCACCAGATATGTATGCAACCCAAGTAAGAATCTTTAGGATGCTAAGGAGCAAGTAGGGACGGGTGATCGAGTGTGAGCATGCTCGAGCGAGTCTTTGATGATTTTTCTTGTTGTGTTTTAGAGACATCATGGTGGGTACACGCCACAACCCCGGGAGCAGTGAGACTAGTGATGAGGAGATCCATAGGATCATCCATGATGAGGTGGCCACAGCCATTCGAGAGGCGATACAAGAGATGTTTGGATCTATAAAGACCACAATGATTGAGACATTTGACGAGAGATATGCTGCCGTTACTGAGGCTGCTGATGCTGCAGCCACTGCAGCTATTGCCATTGCCAGGCCACCTGGAGGTGACTCGTTGTTGTTCAAGGAGTTCAGTAACATGAAGCCACCCAAGTTTGATGGGACACAGGATCCGATTGTTGCCATGAGATGGATCACTGACATTGAGGGATGCTTTTATACGTGTTCATGTCCAGAGTATCTAAGAATCCGGTTCGCGCTAAACCAGCTTCGCTTGGGAGCGAAGGACTGGTGGAAGTTTGTGACGACTGAATTTACCCCTGTAGATCATGTTGCAGTGACTTGGGAAAGGTTCACCAAGTTGTTTCGAGATGAGTATGTTCCCCAGGTGGAGAGGGAATGT
Organism: Lactuca serriola; assembly: GCF_051521515.1. Taxonomy (NCBI): domain Eukaryota; kingdom Viridiplantae; phylum Streptophyta; class Magnoliopsida; order Asterales; family Asteraceae; genus Lactuca; species Lactuca serriola. The sequence goes on along the minus strand of NC_136411.1, from coordinate 392,543,007 downwards.
TTGGCACATGAGTTTCTGTCTCTCAAGCAGAAGACAGAGTCGGTGACTGAGATTACGAGGATGTTTCATGAGAGGGCGATGTTTTGCCCTCAACACGTGTCCACGGAGCAGGCATGTGTGAGTCAATATTTGAGCATCTTGAGGCAGGATATTCGGGAGTTCGTGGCGAAATCATCTTATCGAACATTTGCTGAGTTGCAGACCAATGCCAGGAGGAGAAAGATCGAGTTGGAGATTCAGACCATAGAGGAGGGAGAGCAGCATGGGAGAGATAGGAGACCGACATAGTCGTAACCGGTGGCTAAGCGGGCTAAGCCTGCTGATTCGAGAGCCGGAGGCTATAAGGGCCACACTTGTATCAAGTGCGGCAAGACCCATGAGGGATCTTGCTGGGTAGGGATTTGCTATAAATGCGGCAAGGAGGGGGCATATGGCGAGGGACTGCCCCAAGGGATTTTCTGTTAGCTTTCACTACAACCAGATAGGCCATCGGAAGGCCGAGTGTCCCCAGCTTACATAAGGATCAACCCAGACTACCACTCCTGCTGATTTATGTGTTACTGATGGCCGGCCAGGGAAGGCCGAGCCTCCGAGGACATGTGGGAGAGCATTTCAGCTGACAACGTAAGAGGTCCGCGCCGCGCCTGATGTTATTGCTGGTATGTATCTCCTTATCTATGTTGCTTGAGATTTGTTTATACTTATATTGTGCTGTGTATAGGTACTTTTTTGTGAGTTCTGTACCTGCTTTGCTGTTGTCTGACTCGGGTGTAAGTCGATCTTTTGTGCTCTTAGCTTTTAGTCGCCACATCAGTATCCGACGTGAGGCGTTGAGTCGACCTCTGAGAGTTTCTATAGCCGAAGAGCATGCGGTTTTTGCTAATGATGTATTCAGAGGATGTGTACTAGAGATTTTCGGTGTTGAGTTCCCGATAGACCTAGTACCGATCGCGATGGGTGATGTCTGTGTCATTATGGGCATGGACCGGTTGAGTCGGTTTGGAGCTGTGATCGACTGTGAGCGTCAGTTAGTGACTATATGAGACCCTAGCAGGGGAGTGCTTACGGTGTATGGTGAGGGTACCAGATCTGGATGAGCTTTCTGCTCTACTGCCAGAGCGAGACAAAGCCTACAATAGGGTTATATGGGCTTTTTGGCGTACATGATGGATACGTGGGTTGCTACAGAGAGGCCGAGTTCTATCGCCGAGGTCCCGATAGTGTGCGAGTTTCCAGATGTCTTCCCCGAGGAGTTACCGGGTGAGCCTCCCGAGAGGCAGGTAAAGTTCCAGATCGATTTGGTTCCGGGAGCGGCACCTATTGCCAAGGCACCTTATTGCATTGCGCCACCAGAGATGCAGGAGTTATCCTCACAGTTCCAGGAGCTGTTGGGGAAGGGTTTTATCAGATCGAGTAGTTCACCGTGGGGAGCACCGATCCTTTTTGTTAAGAAAAAGGATGGTTCACACCAGATGTGCATTGATTACCAGGAGTTGAACAAGCTGACGGTCAAGAACCGTTATCCACTACCGAGGATCGACAAACTGTTTGATCAGTTGTAGGGGGTGTCTTGGTTTTCCAAGATCAATTTGAGATTTGGATATCATTACATGAGAGTCTGCGAGGAGGATATCCAGAAGATGGCCTTTAGGACTCGTTATTGGAACTACGAGTTTGTGGTGATACATTTCGAACTCACCAACGCACCGGCAGCGTTCATGGACCTCATGAACCGGGTGTACAGGCCTATGTTGGATCGATCAGTGATCGTGTTCATCGACGATATCCTAGTGTATTCGAGATCCAGAGAGCAGCATAATGAGCATCTTAGAGAGATCCTTGGAGTACTGAGGACGGAGAGGCTTTACACCTAATTCTTCAAGTGTGATTTCTGGTTATGAGAGGTACAGCTCCTAGGACACCTCGTTAATCAAAATGGGATATTGGTCGACCCGGCCAAGATTGAGGCAGTTATGAGATGGGAGGTGCTGAGATCTCCATCCGAGATCAGGAGTCTTTTGGGTTTGGTCGGCTACTATCGGAGGTTCATCAGAGATTTCTCCAAGGTTGTCGTTCCTCTCACCAGGTTGACCCGGAAGGGTGTTACTTTTACTTGGGGGCCCAAATAGTAGACCTCATTTGAGACCCTTCGCTAGAGATTGTGCGAATCCCTAGGGTTAGCCCTTCCTGAGGGAGTGGAGGACTCTGTAGTTTATTGTGATGTTTCTATATCCGGGAAGGGTGTGGTGTTGATGCAAAGGGGACATGTGATAGCATATGCATCAAAGTAGATGAAGCCTCATGAGACGAGGTATCCCACCCACGACCTGGAGCTGGGGGCGTTGGTGTTTGCCCTCAAGATCTTGCGCCACTACTTGTATGGGGTCCGGTGTACCATATATACGAACCACAAGAGCCTGAAGTACCTCATGGAACAACTCAACCTGAATTTGAGACAAAGGACGTGGTTGGATGTAGAGAAGGACTATGACTATGAGATCTTATATCATCCGGGCAAGGATAATGTGGTAGCCGACACCCTGAGCCGTAGAGTAGCGAGTACTTCGATCTGAGATGTGTGCATGAGGATGACAATGATGACTCCGGTCTTAGATACCATTTGAGAGACCCATGTGGAGGCCGTGAGACTGGAGAACTGCAAGAGGGAGCGGGTGATTGGGCAGGCCTCCGAGTTTGTGTCGGACAGTCGTGGGCTTATGACTTTCCCAGGGTGGATTTGGGTGCCCTATATAGGTGGAGCACGACGAATACTGATGAAGAAGGCACATAGATCGAGATTCTCGATCCATCCGAGGGCCACAAAGATGTATTTGGACCTGAAGAGATATTACTGGTGGCCTTGTATGAAGAGGGATGTGGCATGGATAGTTGAGAGGTGCTTGACCTATCGCCGGGTTAAGGCGGAGCACCAATGACCACATGGACCGTTGCTGCCTCTAGAAATTCCTTAGTGGAAGTGGGAGCAGATTTCGATGGATTTTATCACCAAGCTACCGAGAACTGCACGTGGGGTTGACGAGATATGGGTGATTGTAGACCGGTTGACGAAAGTGCTCACTTCCTCGCCATCAGTGAGAGCTCTTCCGCAGAGAGACTGGCCGAGATTTATGTGAGAGAGGTGGTAGCACGACATAGGCTACCGACCTCGATAATGTCAGATCGAGATGGGAACTTTACTTCGAGGTTCTGGAAGAAGTTTCATGAGGAGTTAGGTACCCGGTTTCATTTCAATACTTCATACCACTCGCAGACAGATGGGCAGAGTGAGAGGACGATTTAGACGCTCGAGGGCATGCTGTGTGCATGTGTTATGGACATCGGAGGAAGTTGGGACACCTATTTTCCCTTGGCTAAGTTTTCTTACAACAACAACCACCATTCCAGTATTGGCATGCCCTTTGAGGTCTTATATGGGAGGAGGTGTCGGACTCCCATCTGTTTGGGAGAGGTATGGTAGCGAGTGATGGGTGGCACTGAGATAGTACCAAAGACGACCGAGCAGATTCAGCAGGCCAGACAGAGGTTACTGACAACCTAGAGTCGCCAGAAGAGTTACGCAGATCGGAAACTATCCGAGCTAGAGTTCCAAGTTGGAGATTTTGTCCTCCTGAAGGTATCCCTATGGAAAAGGGTGATCCGATTCAGTAAACGGGGCAAGCTGGGGCCTTGGTACATTGGTCCTTTCAAAGTGATCACCGGAGTGGGCAAGGTAGCTTACCGGCTAGAGCTACCTGCAGAGCTGAGTCAAACTCATAACACCTTCCACGTGTCTCAGTTGAGGAAGTGTGTAGCCGATGAGATGATGGTGGTACCCTTAGAGGACATTTAGGTGGACGCGATCTTGAATTATATTGAGAGGCTGATAGCGATCTTGGATCAGGAGGTGAAGGTTCTGATGAACAAAGAAGTGCCCCTGGTTCAGGTCCAGTGGCAACATCGGAAGGGGTGTGAGTGGACTTGGGAGTCGGAGTCCGAGATGCGCGAGCAGTATCTAGAGTTATTTTCGGAGCCTGACTTCGAGGGCGAAGTCTGACTCTAGTGGGGGAGAATTGTAACATCCCGACTCCCAGGTATTACAATTATTTATTTTTTGGATTTAATGAGTGACTCGACGAGTTGTGTGTCTGACTTGCCGAGTAGAGTTGGATTGGTCACATGGGTTTAATGACCGACTCCACGAGTCAAAGAACCGACTTACCGAGTTGACCCTATGTGAGGAAACCCTAAATCCCCGGGTTTGTGACCTATTTAAGGGGCCTTAAGCTCTCATTTCCGCCTCACCAGTCACCTTACACCCTTTAAAGAAACCCTAATCATCCACTTGAGCTAGAGAGTGAGAGAGAAGCTAATCTTGTGATTATTAGTGCACTTTTGAAGGAGAAATGGAGAGCATCAAAACTTGGATCAAGAGGAGGCTTTGGATCTAGAGGTTCATCAGGGTTTTGCTTCAGTTGGAGGTAAAAGATGCTAACTTGATCATTTCCTTATGAGATCTTGGTTTAGGGAGTTTTTAGGGTTTTCTCCCATCACTTTTGTGTCATTGAGTCCTTTGAGCATGATTTGAGGTTGAAACCTCAGATCTGGATGGTAGGAGGTCTTGTGAGTCCAAAGACCCGAACTTTATTGATCTAAAGACAAGATCCTGTGTATCTAACCCTTGTTAGAGCTTTTATTGGCATTATGGAGAAAATATGCCATGTATGAATGTAAAGGTTGAAGCTTTACGTCATAATCGAGCCATAGGATTTCAGATCTAGAGTATGAGGCATGGGTTCTTCCTTAAAACGTTTGAATGAATATTTGACTTAAGGGACTCAACGAGTCAAGGAGATGACTCGACGAGTCGGCTAGGGTTTTCCCCGATGAGTCTGGACATGGGTAACTCGGGGAGTTGATGAGACAACTTGACGAGTTAAGTTGGGTTTTCGCGATGTTTTGAAGGAACAAGGGGGACTCGGCGAGTCACATAGATGCACTCGGTGAGTTAGGTCAACATGGACAGTTGACTCGAGTGTTGACTTTTGTTGACTTTAGGGTTTGGTCAAGGCAGAGATTATAGGGACTATGGAGCGTAAAATGGTCTTTCTGATGAAATGGTTTGTGATGTAAAGATTGATCACCAATCCTCTGTGGTGAGGATCCTGGATATCTTATCTATCTGCTTCGTCGAAGGTGATCTCCTTTTGATTTTTTATTGACATATTCTTCCATGGCCTTTCTTTTTTTTTTTTTACACTTTGGCATGCTTTTTTGCTGCAAAATAAGAGGTACCAAAAATTTTCAGATCCTCCAGAGATCACATTGATTACCTTGGCGTTAGCAGGAGGGGATCCTGGCTTATCGAGGATCTTCTAAAGATCCTGATCTTTCTCTTTGGATATTTTCTTTCTTATTCTATGGAATACTTTGAGGTATCCTTTGCCTTAGAGGTAGATGATCTCCTTCCTGAGAGCTATGCAATCTGCTCTGACATGACCAAAGTCTTCATGGTATGTGATGTGCACGAAAGTACCCACTAATTTTAATATTTATAACCTAACAAACTTAGACTAACTATGCACTTATAGGCAGTGTACCTAGTTAGATTAAAGTATAGCTTAGGTAAGTCGGGTGTCGATCACAGGGAACGGTGGTGAATTAATTTAAAATATTTGATTATCGGTTATAGGACACATGAAAAGAATAAAGAAGTAGTTTAATAAATCTCAAACAAACAATTAATTGACAACTCTCGATAAACTAACAGGAAAGCAAATCTCTTCAGGTACTTTGGTTTAGATAAATTTCACCTTAAAAACATAGACAATTGCATACACAAACTCATTTATTCATGTTCACCGATTCCTAAAATGATTAGATTCGTGTTCAGTATAACTAATCCTTTAGCAAACAAGTCAATTCAAACAGTGATCAGTTGATTAAACTAACATGCTTCCTAGTGTTCAGTTCGTATCAAGCAAGACTTGTAAATATAGTTAATCAAATTGGTCGTTCAATTAACCTCTTGTTGATGGTCATCAGACAAGGCTCACACATTAACATACTTATTCCCAAGTTAATCCTAGTTTCACATTCGTTATTCCTAGACTTATAATCTCGATGGTCATCAAAATCATAAGAGACAAGCAATCAAGCAGATGTTCACACAACTCAATTTACTTAATAATTAATAGCAAATAATTATTATTAACACGTAAGGATCTATTAACAAGCTTGGCAAGATAAATTAAACATAAACAAACAATTCAATATAGCAATTAGTCTAATAATCAAGGTTTCATTCAATCATAAACACAAGGTAAAAGGTTTTTACACCCAAATCAGAAACTAAATACATAATAGTATCACAGTGGAATGCTAAACATGGTCACGTTAACAACCCACATGATTACCGACATGTATCTGCTCTCCAATCCTTCCGATCTCCGCTCCCGTTAGCTTAACGGCCTTACGGCCGCCTTCTAGACCCTCAAAACGGCTTAACAGAAGTTAATTATCGACCAAACTAGGTTAGAAGTCGAATCCTCCCTTCTGGTTAGCTGATAATCGTCTTTTATAACCCTTGTAACCGACTTACGTACGCTGGGCGTAAGTCGGATTACGCTGGGCGTAGTGAGGATTAATACGCGATGGAGTTATCTAGATGCCAGCCGTTACGCGGAGCGTAAATGGCTCCTTCAACATTTTTCCTTTCTTTTAGCCTCTAAGCCCGATTTCCGCTTCAGTCTTTTCTTTTGTGCTTTATCGACAACGAATAGCTTCAAATCATAATTCAAAGCATTATAAGTACTTTTTAGTTCTAAAAGAGAATTATAAAGGCCAAAATATTAAGATATAATGCATAAATATATATATAAAAATACACATATCAAAATACCCCACACTTAGCCTTTGCTTTCCCCAAGCAAATTTACTTTTATTTTACCAATATTGTACTAAACAATCCATTTAAAACTCAGCCGTTATGTCAAGACCACAACGCATGAATTTGTGTCTAAAATTTTCCTAAAGTACCCCCATACTTTAAATACTCACAATCTTCATAAACACTCGCCCACTTCTTTCGAACAATGCTCATTTTATGCATCCCTCCGAATCCATCCGCAGAAAACCTCCTAACCTCAAGGTGTTTTTGGTTGAGCAACCCAAGCATACATAATCTAGAATTACAATTTATGATACCACTATGGAGCTTCTTTGAATTCTTCACTTTCTTGAGAATTAGATCTTTGATTTCTTTGAATTCACCACCTTGTTTGATTTCATTTCTGCTATCTTCAATTTTTGAACTCTTGGAATTTTGATCTTTTGATCTTCACTTTAATTGCTCCAAAATTCTTCAAACTTTTCTTGCAATTATCTCTTTTTTTTACATGCATGTACCTCTCTGTTTTCAATCAAAACCTACATACTTAAGCAGGGGCGCTCAACTTCAACTTTTATTGGTTAACGATATTAATTTTTCTGGATACATTTCAGGTTTAGGCTGCTAAACATATTGCATCCCTCAAACCAAGCGGGGTTATGTTTTTGCTCCATGATTTCGCTAAAATAAGGGAGGCCACAAATGCACTATAACGTGTATTGGCTCAACTAAACATTTGGGTTCTCATTGGATCATCCGATACAATATTAGCAAAATTTTAAATTATGACTAGATTTTCTAAATTAAACTATTATTTCAAGTTTATAAATTTTTAACTATTTTTTAATTTTTCAATTTAAATTGCTTTTTCGACCCCCTACCCCACACTTATTTCATACAATACCCTCATTGTATGCTAAAACTAATAAAAACAGTAAAAAGGGAGAAAAAGGAACAGACTCCCCTGGGGTAGTTGTGGCGAGATCGAATGGGGCTACTAAAAGTTGCTTCATAAATGTGTTGAAAACTGGAACTGCTGCTTTTGAGTATGCTGGTAAATAAAACCAAGAACGCCAACTTCTAAAATGTGGTGCAAAATATTGCAAATAAATGCAATGTGTAATAACCATGACGTGGGAAAGTGTCAACCACACCATGTCGTCAAGTGATGTTTAATCTTTATTATGAATAATAACATGGCCACGTGTGGTAATTGGTGGCCACATCGTGATATCAAGAATGGCACCCTCCTCTTGCAATGAAAATCTCCCCCACGACATAGGAAAGTGTCAACCATGTCATGGCAGCCGGGATGATACTTCTACCTTGCGTCGAAATAAAACTTCATGGTGTGGGAACAACTCATCCATACCGTAGGAATCAAAATACGGTAGAAACACCACTCTTCTAAATAATATACTCTCACAATATCTACTCACACCCCACACTTATTAGAAATCGTGGGTCTTGACTATCAAATTTAAACGCTCACTCAGCTCTCTCTGGCAACAGTCGGACCTAGTAGTTGAACTTACTGCCAGCTTTCTAAGGGCAAAAATTCTGCAAAGATCTAAATCAACCAAAGAGCATCAACATGGAAAACAAAAGTAAAACACCCTAAATTTAACTTAATTACATACCAAATAAAAATACTAATACCAAGCAACACAAAAATAAACTAAAAATAACACAAAAATAAAAATAAAAAGGATAACTAAATCACTCATCATCTTCGTCATCATGCTGCTGTGTCCCAGAAGTACCGGCTCCATCATGTCGTGACTGGAATGGTGGACGGAAAGCAACCGAGTACTAAAACCCCTAGTGGGCAAAGAATGCGGTCAACGCATCCCCATACCACTACTGTTGTCTGTCCACATGTACAACATACTCACCAAGGTTCTGAACCCCCACGTCAATACGGTCAATGCGCTGAGCTAGGTAACGCATATCAATCTCTGGCTTAGGTCCCTGCTGCGCTCCCCGAGGTGCAGGTCTACGCCGCTGGACCCGTCTTGGCTGTGGCTCGACGACACCCTCCTCGTCCGCCACATCATCTGGTCGTACCCGCAAAACACCATCTCCGCCCCGCTCAAGTACACGCATCGACTCCAACAACTGAAGGCTCATCGGCCTCATATCATGAAAAACCATCGATCTCGTGATCTCACGCGTCAACAACTGATATGATCGAGCTAATCGCGTGATAAAATACCCCCTGCAAATCGGGCTATCCTCCCGAAGTCCCCTGGCCCTCCTACCCAAATACGCGGCTAACGCAACTGGAAGGTTCAGGTGCCTCCCTGGACTAACAAGTGCCCATAAGAAATACAAGTCTATCGAAGGCACTCTCTCACTGTTCTTATGGTGCGTGAGAGATATGGAAATCAAACGGTGCAGTAATTTGTATGTAGTCGACCGAATCATCCTCCCCCGTGCAGTAGCTGGCGTATATACTCCCCCTGTAATCTCGGCCCAAAAAGTGTTCTCATTATAGTCATCTGGCTGATCCGTGAGACAATCAGCAAGGAATGCCGGGAAATGGACATTCCTCGTCTCATCTGCTGCATATATCCCCACTCTAGTCGCAAGCTCTATCACACTGCACTCCCGGCTCACTTCCCCCAGTCTGAAGGAAAAGGATGTCCTATCATCGGGTGCCTTCCTTGGGTCATAGGAAATTGTAGCGTAAAACTCCAGCAAAAATTCCCGATAAACAGGCTCCTGGATCCTGAACAATCGTGCCCATCCCTGACATACGAACAAATGCACTCCACTCGCGTCCCAGTGCGTGTATTGCAAAAAATCTTGGATCAGCACAGCAAGTCCAGTCTGGGTCGCCAATTCCCAGTCAAATGAAGGTGCTATGTCGATCTCCTAAGTGAGCAGCAAACTCAAATTATTGACATATCGGGCCCGGGTTGCATCATTCAGAGTTTGCGGAAATTGTAAGAAACGGTGATCGGTCACGTCCTCGGGTGGGTTGGTCCTTTGAGTTCTTCGGGCCATAATCTGCACAAATAAATACCAAAACAAAACCAAACAAAATATCCCCGCATTAACAATTTTTAAACCAAAAATTAATGGTCCTTGGGCCTGCTGTACGCTGGGCGTACATCCAGCATACGCTGGGCGTACGTCCAGGAAGTGGAAGTATATTCTGCTCATTCAAAGGTCATACAATACACAGGTAAAACCTGTTCGCAGGAGTATCTTACAAGACATTCTAATATGTAGTTCAAGGCAGTTAAAAAAAACGGGACCACCCTTAAGCATATGTCCAAGAATTCAAACTTGCTTCCTGATCGTTCTTTGTCTATCCGTGATTATCAAACATTTAACAGGGAAACTTCATAGGGGCAGTCATGAATCGAAGAGTCTACAGGGCGTACGCTAGGCATCCGTCCCCAAACTCAAATCGATGGTCATTGGACGGAATTAAGACCAAATTAGGTCCTAGGGTTTAGTCTATTGATCGAAATCGGTCTATTTAAGCCATAATCCAAACATACATTTGTGAAATCAGCCCCAATTCAAGAAATATATGAATCATAGATTTCGAACAAAGGCAATATGCAGCTAATTTCACTGATTTAAACACAAATCAAAGACATAGAGTAACTGAATAACATACCTTTGTGTCGAATTTTACAAGAAAAGAAGAAAAATCGAGAGTCTTTGGGAGAGCTTGTCGTCACAGTATGCGGCGAAGGAAGAGAGTTTGAAAGAATAACAAAAAAGTCAAAGGGTTAAATGATAAAACCTGTCATCGATTTACGCTGGGCGTAAAGAAAAGTTACGCTGGGCGTAACCCCAACTCCGTGAAAAGGCCATCCGCGATCAATGGTTTATTACGCTTGGCATAAATTAAAATTACGTTGGGCGTAATCTTAACTGGAATATTTCCTTTTCCTTATTTGAAATTCCTTTTTCCACTAATTAGTTTGGGAGCTTCTAAATATAATTATTTTTTCTTTTAATTGCTTCAACACAGCCATGACTTTCCGACGAGTGACATACTTAAAAAAAATGAGACGTCATGATCACTTGTCTTTGTCGAGATCAAACAACAATGGTTGATTAAAACCCTTCCACGCACGAATTGGTTTGTGAAAACAACCACTTTCGGGACCCGTTAGAATATTTCCTTTGTTTTCTTCGCACCTTAAACTAAAAGTAGAACAAGAAGCGACCTAAGTAGTCAAGAACAGCAAGAGCTCGGTCTTCCACTTAACCACCACAATACGTCTTGCTATACTACGCCTCATGGATTGAGTTGGACAAATCAACAAAGTAGTAGGCTAAGCAGGTCAAGAATCCCCTAATCGCTTGCATTCACGAAACCCATGCAAAAGGTAAAGTCAAACAATATGTATGATCCCAAATTCCTGCAAATAACAACAAGAACCTTCCCGACAAGTGAAATGATATCATCGAAAATAAAACTAAAAATAAAAACTAAACAAACTAACAAATAACGAATAATCACATAAACTAAATTAATTACAAACCGTTCCCCAGCAACGACGCCAAAAACTTGATGTGCCGAAAGTACCCACTAATTTTAATATTTATAACCTAACAAACTTAGACTAACTGTGTACTTATAGGCAGTGTACCTAGTCAAATTACAGTATAGCTTAGGTAAGTCGGGTGTCGATCACAGGGAACGGTGGTGAATTAATTTAAAATATTTGATTATCGGTTATAGGACACATGAAAAGAATAAAGAAGTAGTTTAATAAATCTCAAACAAACAATTAATTGACAACTCTCGATAAACTAACAGGAAAGCAAATCTCTTCAGGTACTTTGGTTTAGATAAATTTCACCTTAAAAACATAGACAATTGCATACACAAACTCATTTATTCATGTTCACCGATTCCTAAAATGATTAGATTCGCGTTCAGTATAACTAATCCTTTAGCAAACAAGTCAATTCAAACAGTGATCAGTTGATTAAACTAACATGCTTCCTAGTGTTCAGTTCGTATCAAGCAAGACTTGTAAATATAGTTAATCAAATTGGTCGTTCAATTAACCTCTTGTTGATGGTCATCAGACAAGGCTCACACATTAACATACTTATTCCCAAGTTAATCCTAGTTTCACATTCGTTATTCCTAGACTTATAATCTCGATGGTCATCAAAATCATAAGAGACAAGCAATCAAGCAGATGTTCACACAACTCAATTTACTTAATAATTAATAGCAAATAATTATTATTAACACGTAAGGATCTATTAACAAGCTTGGCAAGATAAATTAAACATAAACAAACAATTCAATATAGCAATTAGTCTAATAATCAAGGTTTCATTCAATCATAAACACAAGGTAAAAGGTTTTTACACCCAAATCAGAAACTAAATACATAATAGTATCACAGTGGAATGCTAAACATGGTCACGTTAACAACCCACATGATTACCGACATGTATCTGCTCTCCAATCCTTCCGATCTCCGCTCCCGTTAGCTTAACGGCCTTCCGTCCGCCTTCTAGACCCTCAAAACGGCTTAACAGAAGTTAATTATCGACTAAACTAGGTTAGAAGTCGAATCCTCCCTTCTGGTTAGCTGGATGCCAGCCGTTACGCGGGGCGTAAATGGCTCCTTCAACATTTTTCCTTTCTTTTAGCCTCTAAGCCCGATTTCCGCTTTAGTCTTTTCTTTTGTGCTTTATCGACAACGAATAGCTGCAAATCATAATTCAAAGCATTATAATTACTTTTTAGTTCTAAAAGAGAATAATAAAGGCCAAAATATTAAAATATAATGCATAAAAATATATATAAAAATACACATATCAGTATGCACACCATTTGGATTTGTCTTTCCAAGTGGTGGATTTTCTCCTTTCCTTGGTCATATTGCTTTTTCGCCAAGATCCTGCATAACAAATATTATACCTGAAATATCCACAGAAAAGCAATAGTCAGTAATCTTAAGAAATTCGTCTTTATCTCCTTCATCTTCAATGGAATTAACCCTAAGATGATCAGGTTTGGAATATGGTTTTGAATTGTAGGATCTTTGTGTCGATCAGTCAACCTTCCTATTACGGTAACCGTATGAGCTTGGTGGGTTGCTCCTTATTTAGATCTCCTTGTCTTTTTCGAGCCTTATGAATCTTAATGTCATGCTTCGTACCTCATCCATTCTCTTGCATGGGTCATTACATGGTCTTCGTAGAAAGGAGAGTCCCTTTTTAAGCCCATTTTAAAAAGCTTCAACTGCAGTCGCCATATCAATGTTGGGGATACTCAGAACTTCCCTACCAAACATGTTCACAAAATTCCTAAGTGATTCCTTAGGATCCTGAACCATTCAATAAATATCACTAGTAATCTTTTTGAATGTTCTGCTATAAGAAAATTTATGGAGAAATAAATTAACTAAGTGAGCAAATGAAGTAAGGAGGAACGTTAAGAAGCCATTTTAAGGTTGATCCTGTGAGGGTCGAATCAAATCCCTTGAACAAGTAAGCTTCCTTCTAGTGTGTGTGAATGGGGATGATCTCCATTCATTCCCAATAATGAGCGACATGCTCCTCAAGATCCGTGGTCCCATCATAAGGCCTGATGACGGGTGTTTGGAAGCACTTTGGGACTTCGGTATCAACTATTGCAGGAGCAAATCTTGAGATCTTGTAGCTTGTGGGGGATACTTTCGGGATAGGTTGGACTACTCCAGGCACGCTTGAGATCATTTATCTTAATTGTTGAAGCTCCTTAGCCATGACCAGGCTTAAACCTGTATCAAGGTCCATAGAGTTAGTAGTAAAGATATTATTATCGACGAAGTTACCAGGATCCTTTTCATTAGGAGTAACGAAGGTTTCATTGGGATCCTGCATTGTATGGGCTTGCTTTCTTGGAGTTGCATTCCAAGCAGGAACAGAGTCTAGTATTGAGGATCCTATCTTGCGGCGATTCACTGACGATCTCGTGTTATCAAAGTCCAAGATCTTGGGTTGCAAGATCGAGTGTGCTGCTTCTTGAGGCTTGTGGATTTTCGCCCTCATCCTCTCCACTTCCTTGAGTATTATCCTATTATCTTCCTGCTATTGAGTGACTTTTTGTTCCAGTCTCTTCATCATAGTGAAGATTTCATTATTGGAAATTAGCACAGGAGGATCCTGAAGTCCTTGGATAGTGACCAGAGAGTTGTTTTTCTTTGGTTCCTCAGAGGCTTTCTTGGGAGCTCCCATTGGGGGTGGAGGAAGGTTTTTAGAGGAAATAGGAGGAATGTAGGAGGGAGATATGGTCGGTTGTGTAGATATGATTTCCAAAACGTTTTGAATACCACGGCCCCATGGTGGGCACAATTTTTTTTTTGTCAAAAATCAATTAAGTATAATCTAACCAAATTGTATTAGAGGCTGTGATGCTTGTGATAAATCAAGTAAGGAAAGATAATCAAATTGACACAACTGAGTTACAAGGAAAGCCCTTGATCCTTGATAGGATATTCGAGATAAAACCTTGGGAGGTGATAATGATCACTTGCTTTGATGATTTTATTGATATAATATGTTGAATACAAAGATAAATGTATGAATGCAAGTACACTTGCAATATATGAGCTAAATGTCTCCCTAGTGTGCTAGTTACATGTTCTATTTATAGTGTAATGCTAATAAAAAAGAGTCCCATAATTCCGGGATCCTCCAGAATCAACATATGAATGTTATTTGACATGGTATTCTAGGTCTTTTTCCTGGTTGAGATGACTCTCCGTTGAGAATGAGTCTTGTATTGATTCATATAGCACATATGAGAAAAATAAAGAAAATATAGTCATTACAACTGTTATAAGTATTAGTGGTAATAGTCAGGATCCCAGGATATGTTTAAGGATTCTGAGGCTTTAGAAGTATTTGAGGATCCTGAATATAAGTCTAGGATCATGTCCCTAGCAAATATCATATATATATATATATATATATATATATATATATATATATATATATATATATATATATGCCTAACATGAAAGCAGAGATTGCTACCTTCGTGAGTAAATGCCTTACTTACGCCAAGGTTAAGATCGAATACCAGAAACCCTCAGGTTTGCTACAACAACCAGAGATACCTTGGAAGTGGGAGCAGATTACAATGGACTTCATAACCAAGTTGCCTAAGACAACGGGTGGACTCGATACCATATTAGTGATTGTAGACAGGTTAACTAAGTCTGCACACTTCCTGCCGATCAAAGTGACAGACAAGATGGAGAAACTAACAAGGACATACATTTGGGAGATTGTACGATTGCATGTTGTTCCCATATCTATTATCTCTGATAGAGACAGTAGATTCACTTCAAGATTTTGGCAGTCGCTACAAAGTTCCCTAGGTACTAGGCTGGATATGAGCACAGTCTACAATCCGCAAACCGACGGACAAAGTGAGAGGACTATTCAAAATCTAGAAGATATGTTGCGAGCCAGTGTGATAGACTTTGGAAAGGCATATGATACTCATTTACCCCTTGTTGAGTTCTCCTACAACAACAGTTATCACACAAGCATAAAGGCTGCTCCATTTGAATCCCTCTATGGCCGGAAGTGTAGATCCCCTCTATGCTGGGCTGAGGTGGGTGACACATAGTTAGCTAAAGGACGAGTTCCTGACAGCACTCTCACGGGTCCAGAAATCATTCGGGAAATGAAAGAGAATATTGTTCAAATTCGTGAATGATTGAAAGCCTCTAGAGACCGACAGAAAAGCTACGCTGACAAGAGAAGGAAACCTTTGGAATTCCAGGTTGGTGACCGTGTTCTATTGAAGGTCTCACCCTGGAAGGGCTTGATACACTTCAGAAAGCGTGGGAAGCTAAATCCAAGGTACATTGGGCCTTTCGAGATTCTCGTGAGAATCGGCCCTGTAGCTTACAAACTCAAACTACCCCTAGAACTTAGTAACGTACACCATACCTTCCATGTTTCGAACCTGAAAAAGTGCCGATCTGATGAGACTCTTGTTATCCCACTCAATGAAATCAAAATCAATAAGAGCCTCAACATAGTGGAAGAACCATTAGATATCATGGACCGTAAGGTCAAGAAAACGAAGCAAAGTCGTATCCCAATAGTGAAGGTTCGCTGGAATGCCAAGCGGGGACCTGAATTCACTTGGGAGCCGAAGGATCAAATGAAACTGAAATATCCTCATCTTTTCCCTTAGTTTATCTATATTTGCTTAAACTCTAATTTCGGGACAAAATTCCCTTTAACAGGGGGATGACACTCGCCATCTATTTTCATTGTTCAACTCTTTAACAACACAAAAAAAACCATTGTTCAACTCTTTGACAACATGAAAAACCAAAAGCTCTGCCCTCCCTCTATCTATCCAAGGGATGGAAGGGCAGAGTCCTTTGGTGTCCCCCAGTCAATAATTGGGGCCTTGCAATCACTATTTTATCTCATGCCTTTCTTTGTTCATGGTTCGATATTCTGTTGTCCTAGGCATAGAGGAACCACACCAATCCATCCCGAACTTGGTGGTTAAACTCTACTGCGGTGACGATACTATAAGGGAGGTCCTGCGGAAAAATAGCTCAATTTCTATCTTGTAAAGTCAATCAATTCAATCAAAAGTCAGACTTGTTTATATTACCTTTTAACCTTGTTAAGGGTCTGTTTGAGAGTTTCTAAGCCTAGTACACTCAATGATTGTGTGTTCGGAAGTGTTATCTTGAGTTCATTGAGTTGCAATCGAGTTGGAAAAACCATCAAAAAGGAGTTCATGGCCGTGAACCCATCCTTGGCCATGAACACCCTCCATATATATAAAGTTGGTTCATTATTTCTTCACTTCTTCAACTCTATCCGTGAAGATGCCTATTCTCTCTCTCAACTTTCTAAAACCGTGAACACTCCAAAGGCAAAGATCCGTTTGGGCTCGAAACGTCACTTGGCATACTTAGCATCCTATATCGATCTTTCATCCTAATCACTCAATACAGGTGAGTTCATACCCTACAAATATACTTTTATATGCTTTTTAAATGCTTCTAGGGGGGGGGGGGGGGGAGGAATACAAGTAGAATATAATGAAATTGTGTTAACCATTTACATGTGAAAACAACATCCAAAAGGATTTCTTATACTCAAAACTTGTTGAAAACTCTTTTAAAGCTTTTATAAACTTCTTTTCTATCAAATCATATTCGTCTATCTATTTACGTATAAGTATGCTTTAACGGACTTAGGACTACTGCTATATACCTTAACTCCTGTTCCTTGTTTGGTTGTGGGCTTAGGGTAGGATCACTAGTCCGAATGTCGGCTAAATCATATTTATACTTATTAAATACATATATGAATCTTAAACCCATTTTTAAGGTACATACTTAACTTAGTTGCTTATGGTGAGTAATTGAGTCTTTTCTACAATCAGTAACAGTTCAAACAAACATACTAATAACCTATAATAGGTATAGTTTAGAGGATTACTACTTACTATTTCTAGAAACAGTGAAACATACATGAGTCAGTTCATACATACATACTATAACAAGAACAGAAATGAACATACATACTATAACAAGAACAAGATAACAATAATGTGAAACTTCTACTTCACGACATATCAATATACTTGTTATGTCGCATTTTGTAACCAGAGTATCCTGGAGGGAGAGCGGGCATTATGTGTATAGATCTATACGAGACTGACAATCCCGCATCCCGGTTGTTCACTACAGTTTGGTCGGCATGCCAAGGGGTGACAAATGTCACATTCGTTTCGACGCCAACAGGTCGTTGTGTTAAATACTAGTTAATCAACATGGTTATAACCACATCACATTTTAACCTTAATTAACAATTTGGTTTTAAGGTAATTAGTGCTTCAGTAGTTATTTTATACAACATTACTGTACACTTTCATTTTTCCATTACATTCATACAGTGATATACTCACATAAGAAATGTATACTATTTTTTGTGTAAAGATAGTTTTACAAATATGGAAAACCCACATTTATACTATTACAAATACAAACATACATCTTACATCATTTTTTAAAGAGAAACAAACCTACAAAACAGTTGAGCCTTGGTAGAAGACTACTTTTAGTAGAAAATATAGGATTTTCTAGGAAGTATACAAACATTTACATCAAAACACTTACAAACATTTTCATGAAACAAATACAAACTTTTGACACTAAAATACTTATGAACTCACCAGCTTAAATGCTAATATACTCTTTCAACATAACTTTTATTCTCTGGTCACCAGTAGACAGGTACCGATGACCAGGTTTTGAGAAGACGGAGCATATTCAAGACTCATCTTTATTTTGATTATGTATTTTTGTTGTCTTACAACTTTACACAGAACACATGTAGAAACTATACTATTAATGCAATGGATGATGTTGTTGCTTATTTTACTATTATGCATTGTTATGATACTGTACATGACGTCATCCGCCCCCGAACGTTTCCTCCGTTCTCGGTTTGGGGGTGTGACACATCGGGCCCCGCCCGACATCGGACGAATCCGGCATCAGGCCCGCCTGGCATCGAACCCCACTTGGTTTACATATCAGTTTCTACTAGGCCCCGTCTGTCTCCGGGCCTTGCCTGCTACACATATACAACAATAACATATAAGCTTGCTAATACATAACAAACAATCGCTATACTATAACTGCTAGTCTCAAGGCCTCGCCCCTAATCTGTTACTAATGAGATATGGAACCTCGTCTACACTCAGCTAGTGATGAGATACGGGCTCCCACCCACTCCCACCTCCTTACCAGGCACATACAAGTATTACAAAGACAACAAGTATAACTAAACATACACTACTGCCTCGGTACCACCCGACATTGGACCGAAATCTAGAACATATAAACTGCATCGGGCTAACCCCGACATCGGATCTAAATCTGATATACACTAACATACATAAACGGGCCAGCGCTGGTGCCTTAGACCCGTTCCTACTGTAGAAAACTCACCTTGAAAAGTTGACTGTAGATTCCTACGAATAACCCCTTGCTGCTAGCTAGCAGATCCCCGGACTGCTGATCTCTCGACTCCCCGAGCTATGAATACCAAAATGTCACTTAGTCCAAATCAATAATCCTCCATAGGGTAAAATGACCATTTTACCCCTAGTCCAACTTGGTACACATCTAAGGCTCAAAATCATAATATAAAAGGCCCAACACTAAATGGGCTTCCCAAACCCACTAGTGGCCCACTAATGGCCCAATTTGCTAAATTGGGCCCAATCCCTCTAATGGGCCTTACCCTAAGTCCAAACATCTTCTTGACCCACATTATCTGACTTATTATGGCCCACTAAGGCCCAAAGAACCAAAATCCCTTGCCTGGCCCAAAGCGAGGCCCAAAACTCGCAAGACCCAAATCTGATGAGTACGCTGGGCGTACTCCTATGTACGCTAAGCGTACTTGCCAAATGGTGTGTACGTTGGGCGTACCTGCATGTACGCACAACGTACTCCCCTGATAAGCCATTTTACCCTTAAGTTCATAATACTTTGATCCAGAAGCTACAATCACAGATACACGTCCTTTTCAACGTCTTAATCCATAAAGTCACTGACTTGGTGACTTTACATGCCCCAAATAAGTCCAAATTCCAAAAATGATATTCTACTTCCATGAAAGTGGTCTCAACTCTTGCATGAACCCATTAAGACCACCAAGATGACAACTTTTTGACCTAGGGAGCCATTTAGCACCAAGGGTGGCAGCCCTTAGCCAAGAAATCGGATTTGGACTATAAGGCTTCATCCTTTGGACCGAAATGACTTTAAGACCACACTACACTTGATCTAAGCACTCTTATGTAAAGTTATGAACTTTATACCTCCAAAGAGTCCCAAATAATGATGTTATCCCAAATCTATGAGCTCAAACTTCCCAAGTCCTTCCTTGCCAACTTCATCTTTCCTCTTCCAAGCTTAAAACCACCAAGATGGGTTTTTCAAGATCAAAATTACACAAGAATGAAAGGAAAAGGCGTTATAGGGTTTCTCTGAGGTTGGGGAGGCTGATAAGGGGCTAGGGTTTGAGCCATAATGTTCCTTATATAGTGTTTAGCCCCCAAAATTAGGGTTTAGGGTCTTTGAGAGTACGTTGGGCGTACTCCTCGTACGCTGGGCGTACTCCTCCCACACCCGCGATCATTTTACTCTACTACGCTGGGCGTACTCCCAGCTTACAATGGGCGTACCTAGCCGGACACGTGCATGCTTCCCTTGCATGCATGGGACTTACTTGCCAAACATTTCCGTTAGGGTCCATTTATGCCAATAACTTCAAAGTGCTATACCTTCTTCGTTCTAAGTCTGTTTCCGACGAACTTTATATCCACATAAAGGTGGCGCGAAGCCTTATGCTTCGAGCTACACACCTAAGCCTTAAACCTTCCAAATAAATCCCAAGACCCATAAAATACCGAATCGCTTATACCTTGGGCCTCCGAGACCGCCACCAAAGTAATCTTCAAAATGGGGTGTTACACTAATATCGCCATACCATAATCCGAAACCACCACCGAGAACCACCACACACCACCCCCATTAAAACCGCAGCCACCTGTTCATCATCTTTCTGAACACCCACATAAACGTTCACCGAGAACCAGCTTCACCACCACCCATTTCATCCTTTGTCCTTGGTCGCTTTTTGCCATTCTTTTACCACCATAAAAACGCAACACTAAACACTAGATGTTACATCTGGAAACAACCATCTTTATACCACCAACAACCATCGCCGCTTCCATATCCAATCATCGACCCACCTCCTCCTCCAATAATCTCATTGCCGCCTTCGAGTACCCTTATAATCATCAGAAATCACCATGTAAACCACCTACAAGTTAGAAGAAAAAAAGAAGAAGAAAAGAGGAGGCGGTTGTTTGGATCGATGTTTGTCGCCAGTAAAAATGCAAGGAAAGAAAAAAATTAGGGCAAACGATATTTAATGAGCTAATACAAACAATTGGGTTAAGCTATGGTTCTAATTAGGCTATGAGTGGAAAAATAATAAATAATATTCAATTTTCTCGGTAATGCTTAGGAATTTCCGAGGGATTTCCTAGGAACATAATTTTTCTTTTCATCTTTCGGGTTTCAAACGCCAAAGTTGAACAAAATACATAATAAAAAAACAACGTTTAAACTCCAAAAAAACAAAAAACGAGTTTTGATCCTAGGAAATACCTGCGTAGTTCCAAGGGATTAGTCATAAATTTTGTATTGTGTAGGAAATCCCTCGGTATTTCCTATACATTTACTAGGAACATAATTCGTTTTTCATTTTTGATGTTCAAATGATGTTTTTTTCGTTCTATATTTTGTTCGAGTTCATTATACATCAATTACTTTTATTTGATCAAGTTATACACGATATATACATACATACATGCATGTGCACCGTCAGAACCCATTATTTAAAACATCTGTTTACCATTGTAAATTTATATGTATGTGTACATATATGTGTTTGTGTATGTGTATAATACGTATAAACTTGTAAGATAAAAATATTTAATGTATAACAAAGTTGTACAAAATATGGAACGCAAAAACAACGTTTAAAACCTGAAAAAACAAAAAACAAGTTTTGGTCCTAGGAAATACCTACGTATTTCCAAGGGATTAGTAACAAATTTTGTATTGCATAGGAAATCCTTTGGTATTTCCTACACATTTCCAAACGATTTCTTAGGAACATAATCCATTTTTCATTTTTTTATGTTCAAACGTCGTTTTTTCGTTCTATATTTTGTTCAACTTCATTATACACGAATTACTTTTATATTTGCCATTATAAACCTATATGCATGTATATGTGTATAATATGTTTAACTTGGTAAGATAAAAGTATTTAATGTATAATAAATTTGTAAAAAATATGAAACGCAAAAAAACATTTGAACCTTGAAAAAATAAAAAAATGGGTTTTGGGCATAGAAAATCCCTTAGAAGTACCTACTCATTTCTAATGGATTAGAGACAAATTTTGTAATGTGAAGAAAATCCATTGGTATTTCATACATATTTCCAAGAGAATTCCTAGGAACATCATCTATTTTTTATTTTTTTAATGTTCAAATGACAAATTTTGGTTCTATATTTTCTCTTCGACTTCATTATGCATGGATTAATTTTATTTCACCAAGTTGTATCCGATATATACATACATACATGTGTTTACACTGTAATAACCCGTTATTCAAAAAAACTAAACGGTACCATATAATTAAACTATAATAGTAATACTCTATAATGTATCAACTATAATCTTGTTGATAATAACAATAACAATAATAGTAATAATAATAATGATATGAATGTTTATGATAAGAATTAATAATAACATGATAATAAGAATTAAAATTTTCTTTGTTTCATAGGAAAAGCGTAGGAAACTTTCAAGAAACTGTTTAGGAACCACCGTAACGCTCAAAAATTTCAACCAAATTAAAACATTTTAATTCATTCGAAAACCGTTACGATCATACATCTTGTTTTCAAGATAGTTTAAACATCAGAGTATTTTCCTCAAAATCATATTACATAAAGCATAAACATGAGGAGCGGTACGATCACGCATTCGCCTTGCCACGATCTCCTAAAGCACCTGAAACAATAAACCACGATTGTAAGCCCGAAAGCTTAGTGAGTTCCCCCAAAGTACTCCTACACACATAATCGTACGCATGCAGCAAAGAACAACATACTTCAGGTCCAATCAACCTTCCGGTTGGAATACCCCCGGCCCTCAACCATCGGGTTGGAATGCCTACATAACACGAGCCCAATCATCCTACCGGGATGGAATACTCTCGGCCCACAACCATCGGGTTGGAATTCCCAAACACCTATTCGTACAACACTAGCTACTATGGGTCCAATCATCCCTTAGGATGGAATACCCCAGGCCCCTCAACCATCGGGTTAGAATGTCAACATACTATGAGTCCAATCATCTTATTGGGATGGAATACTCCTGGCCCACAACCATCGGGTTGGAATGCCCCACTTCCTATACATATAGTAACTACTACTACTACTATTGCTATGGGTCCAATCATCCCTCGGGATGGAATACCCCAGGCCCCTCAACCATCGGGTTGGAATGCCAACATACTAGGAGTCCAATCATCCTACCTGGATGGAATACTCCTGGCCCACAACCATAGGGTTGGAATGCCATTCTACACTAACAGACATGCACACATAACATGCAACCACATAACGCTCTACAGAACCAACACACTAGGGCTCTATCATCCTACCGGGATGGAATACCCTCTACTACTGCTCAACATACATAACCCGCAGGTAACCTCCTACCAGCGTGCATAAGGCAAGACCAACTACCGGTCTCTCAATAATCACTACCCAACTACCAGGGCGCTGATCCAACAAAACTAGCCGTCATACAACTATCCATTTCTCCAGGATACTAGCAAACATATCATCACATATCATAACAGGCTCTAACAACAATTTAAAGGGCCGGCCTTGGTGCCTTAGACCCTTGAGTACAGTGAGGAAAACTCACCTTGCAACTGCCGGAATCCTACGACTCTCTGAGTGCTGACTCGCCAGGAATCCCAACTATCATATGAAAACCATCACATAAGAAACCATCACAACTTTCTAGACCAATGGCCCATAACACTCATTAAGTCCATCATCCTCTTATTGGGCCAAGACCCAAAGTCAATCCTCATGTAAAGCCTAATATTGTCCTAATTTACTAAATTGTGCCCACCTCACCAAATGGGCCTAGATCCAAGGTCCATAATAATTATTGGGTCTAAATTACTCCATCCAAAATGCTCAGTCACGGCCCAAGCCCCACTAGCCCAATAACAACCCAATCACTTAAGGCCCAAAATCAAAACCCAATAGAGGGAGTACGCGGGGCGTACCCCTCTTGGTACGCTGGGTGTACATCGATGCTCGTGGATTGGAGTCAGGACACAAACCCACTACGCAGGGCGTACATCCATTTACGCGGGGCGTAATCTCGCTGAACTAAAATCCCACATAAGTTCTTAATGGCTTAAGCTCTTAAGCCTAAACTTCAGATCCATAGACCAAATATGCCTAGGATTCATAAAGTCTCAAACTTTATTACTTGGGACGTCCATAAAGCTCTTAACCCAAGGTCTTAATCCATTAAGACCTACTTATATCACACATGAGACAACCAAAGCCATTGGGACCTCATTTTTCTCACTCAAGACCTCTCCCAAGGTCTGAAAGGACAGCTAATCTCAACCAACTCACATCATGCATCACTTTGGGGTTTTTGGGACAAGAATGAGGTCAAAACTTCATAACACGTAGATCTACACAATATGATTGTCAAGCAAGAGACTTTATACCTCAAAAGGGCTCCAAAAGATGATGCCTTTCCAGATCTACGAGCTCCAGCCACCCCACTCCTTCTTTGACAACTTCTTCTTTCTTCTTCTAGGCTCTCTTTTGCCAAACCAAGCTTTCCAAGGTCAAATATCCACAACAATGGAAGAAGAACGGCTACTTAGGGTTTCTGAGGGTAAGAGGGCAGATATGAAGGCTGGGGTTGGAACCATAATGTTCCTTATATAGTAGTTGGCCCTAAAATTAGGGTTTCTAGACACTGGACGTACGCTGGGCGTAATTCCAGTACGCTGGGCGTACGTCGAGGGACCCCGCGTTTCATTAACTCCATTACGCTGGGCGTACCCACACATGTCCCTTGCATGCATGGCCTTGCTTTGTCAACTTTTTCCATCAAGTGCCATAAGTGACAATATCTTCAAAGTGCCATAGCTCCTTTATTTTAAGTCCGTTTCCGACGAACTTTATATCCACGAAAAGGTGGCAAGAAGCCCTACGCTTCTAGCAACACACCCCGACCCTAAACCTTCTCGAATAAAACCCATTGCCCATAAAAGACCGAAACACCCTTACTCTTGATCTCGGGGAACCATAAATAACTACTCTTAGAACGGGGCGTTACAACCACTTAAGCAAAACACTTTCAACATAAACGTAAAGCTCTTTCGCATAGTAAAAAAATGATATGATTTGTTTAATATTTAAATGTTAGTAAAAAAACTACCGAGGAACTACCTAGGAATGTTAAATATATATTTATTTCCTAGGAAAAGCATAGGAATTTCTGAGGGAATTCCTAGGAACTTTAAATATATATTTATTTCCTAGGAAAAGTGTAAGAACTTCCCAAAGACTTCCTAGCACAATTGCTAAATGTTTGAGATGTTTGGTGGGATACTTTCGTTCGAAAATTTCCTAAGAAATCCCTTGTAACTTTAAAAATGATGTGATTTTTTTTATAATAATAAAATGGTAATAAAAAAACTTCTGAGGAACTACCTAGGAACTTTAAATATATATTTATTTCTTAGGAAAAGCGTAGGAACTTCCGAGAGACTTCCAATGACGAAGAATTCCTCGGTATTTCCTACATGTTAATTGTTACAGAGGAACTTCTAAGGAAATGCCAGAAAGATGTTTTCCTCGGAAATTCCTCAGTAATGTGTAGGAGGTAACGATAAATTTTTTGTCCTAAGAAATTTTTATAGGAAACTCCATCTTATTCTATTAGTGAAATCAGTGATGACTAATTAATTTAATTACTCGTGTTGAAACAAAATGTTTGATCATCTATATATATATATATATATATATATATATATATATATATATATATATATGTAATTCTATTTGCCTTTTTATATAGTATTTGGCTTTTGTAATTATATTTTACATCAACTAAGGACAATAATCTTTTTAATATATCATTAGTGACGTATCAACGACTATTTTATATTCTATAAATATTTTGATAATTATAATTAATAAATATTCTTAACATCTATATAGAATTAACAATAACTATTCATTAATTAATAGATATCCTTAAGCTATATAGATTTATAACAAATATGAATGAATATTCATTATTTAATATTGATATAATAATATTTAATAACAAGTTAATATCGTAAATTTGACCAAATGACTTTTAATCCAGGAGTTATTCTTATCTTTGAGGTCAAAAGTTCAAATGTTAAACAAAAATAGTATTAAGTGTTAATTTATGAGTTGGTTATTTTTTTGGATTAAAAAATATCATTATTTGAATAATGAAACAATATAAGTAGGAGAAGAAGAGGGAAACATTTAGTCCTGCTCATCGACGTGCTCATTTAGATGGGCTTTGCAATCGCTTTACAAGTCGTTATAGAAGGCCTAAAAATGGGCCATTAAATACTTATGTAGACGACCATCTTTGGTCCTACTCGGCTTAATAATTTTTGGAATTATGACTTTATAAGCAATAGCAACCATCCTTCTTTCTTTTTGGCTTTCATAAGATTGGAGTGGAATTTTTGGTGGCCATATCTTTTTTTCCCTCACCTAAAATTCAAAAAAAGCCAAGAAGTGGGAGGGAAGTCCTTCCCTCACTTTTTATTTATTTATTTATTTATTTTAATTTTAAATAAAATTATTTTTTTTTATTTATAATTTTTAAATTAATATCAAACATAAAATTTAATTAAAAATAAAATGCATTTCATTAAATAAAATAAAAATTACATTAACCCTAATATTTAAATAAGTAGAAAAAAACCGCAAAAAAAAAAATCAAACAAACTACAACATAGTAAAAATTATTAATTAATATCTTAATTTTATTTAAACCTAGATACGTCACTCAGAATCATCGTCTTCGTCCTCGCCTTGATCATCTGCATCATTCTCCTCAACGTCACTCTCGTCGTCGGAATCTTCACTCTCGACGAACATATCAGAATCCTCGTCTAATTCGTCAAACAAATCATCATCGTGAGATAACTCGTGCGGGGGCTGAATATGAGTCCTATAAATGTGCTCCACCAAATCAGCACGAAGGGCCTGATGAAGGTCGTGATTGTGTACTTTTCTTCTATTCACCCTATACTCTTGTGTACCAACGGCTACTCCTTCGACATTTGGCAAAACTTCATTTTCGTTGTATCAGCATATCGCTCTTCTTTCGTCTTCAAGAATCATATTATGCAATATGATACATGCATACATTACGTGTTGTAACCTTTTCACCTCATATGACCTTGCCCCGATCGTTAGTACTTGCCAACGTCTCTTAAGTACACCAAATGCTCGCTCCACATCCTTCCTAGCTGACTCTTGCGCCTCTTTAAACTTTTTCCTTTTCGGGTCGTTAGGACATGTAAACGATTTCACAAAAACAGACAAGGGAGGATATATACCGTCAGTAAGATAGTATCCACGCTTATCTGCTACCCCATTTTCTTGAAAAGGTACATCGTGTGACTTTCCAAGGTAGATATCGTTGAATACAGACGACTGGTCTAGCACGTTGATGTCATTGTTTGCACCAGCTGGACCAAAGAATGCATGCCATATCCAAAGATCATGTGATGCGATAGCCTCTGGAATTATCGTCGGCTCTTTGTGGTCGCCTCTCATGTACTGACCACGCCATGCGTTGGGGCATAATGACCAACTCCAATGCATGCAATCGATACTACCTAGCATTCCAGGGAATCCATGTTTGCCTGCATGCACCGTATACAATTGGTGGATATCGTTGATAGTTGGTTTGCGCAAATATCGTTGCCCGTAAACCAAACAGATCGCTTTGCAGAACTTGTACATAGAGTCCCTCACGGTACGCTCTGACATCCTAAAATACTCGTCCCATTTGTCTGCGCCCATGCCGTATGCTAGCTGACGAATCGAAGTCGTGCATTTTTGAATGGGAGAGAAACATTTTTTTCCCCTTGCATCCATTTTCCATTGGAAATATGGAAAGCGGCCTTCCAAATCGCCAACAATACGAAAAAATAGTTCCTTCCTCATCCGGAACCAATGTCGAAACTTTACAGCGTAGACGGCGTCATCTGCAAAATAATCTTCTATAAGACGATCGTGTCCGGCTTCGTGATTTCTACATAACGACGACTTTCTTAGGTTAGGTCGTGCACGTGATGTTTCACCAAGTCGGTTTTGATAGTATGCAACCGTTTTCGCCATGACGGAACCGATAAACTTAGCCTCCTCTACAGCCATGGAATCAGATGATGAAGACGATGACATTTTGAGTAATATTTTTTAGAAAGAAATATAGAGAAATATAGATTATGGTTTAAAAAATGATAAAATGTTTGAGTATTTATAGATTAAGAAAAGGGAAGGAAAAAAAAGAATATATATATATATATATATATATATATATATATATATATACACACACACACACACACACATATATATATATATATATATATATATATATATATATATATATATATATGTTAACGGTTATATAGCCGTTTGAGTAAAAAAGAAAAAAAATGCATCGGCCAATGGTTAGAAGAGAGAGACAGAGAGAGAGAGAGAGAGAGAGAGAGAGAGAGAGAGAGCGGGACTCTCTCCCCCGTGTTGCTTCCCGTGGTTACTTTCCCGCACCCACGGTGCGACATGCATAGGTGCGGGATCGGTTCCCGCTCCTTTCCCTAACCCCACTCCGTCCGGCCTAATAGCGACAAAATGCTTTGTACAGACTATAAAAACTCATGAAATAAATGTCACATACATTTAATTCCTTGTTAGCCAGCTTATTATTTTTACTGTCATAGAGACAACTCAACTAATTTGAAGACTCTAAACGAACTAAAAAATTAAGGCTCTTTGACATTCATTATACTATACTTAACTAGAAAAATGTCACCAACGCCATTGACACGGATTTAAACTTTAAATAGTTAGTAATTTGGAAGCAATGTTTTTTTTTCTAATACATCTAATAGAAGTTGCACGTTATTATTGATATTCAATGATATTGACGTAACAAAAGACATTGAATATGGTTACATCTTATTAGAGATAATATTACTATAAATCAATGTCAATCATAATCTTTGATTTGTTAACCCATTATTCACTTTCCTTGTATATTCCTTAATTTATGTTGTACTCTTTACTATAAATTTATTGTTCAATGTAAAATGAAATGGTGGTAAATTTTATATTACCTCTCATGGTATCAACCAAAATATCATGTCTGTTCTAATTGCAAACCCTAATTTTTTTGCCCTTCTCTTCTTAGCCGATCATCGATCCTTCTATCCCTTCCCAATCTCCCCTCGATAAAACTTCTTCTACCATGTCTGGTTCATCGGCTTCACAAGACTCCCCTCTCCCCATGAACACTCTGATGCATATGCTCACGATAAAGCTCTCCTCTGCCAATTTCCTCTTATGGCGAAATCAGATAGCAACACTACTTCTTCATCAAAATTGGATGCGTTTTGTTGAGGGGTCTCATCCTGCTCTAGCTAAAACTATCATTGCAGAAGGTAAATCTACCCTAAACCCAGAATATTCCTCATGGTTTGATATAGACAAAATAGTTCTCCTTCTCCTCCAGTCATCTCTCACAAAGGAAGCTAAGGTAGAAGTTTTAAATTTTACAACCTCTCATGATGTTTGGAAAGCCCTGGAATCGGCTTATAGCCATGGTTCCATGGAACACTCTCAAAATCTCAAAGACTCCTTACGTCAGTTAAAGAAGGGAAATCTCTCAGTTTCTTATTACGGGAAACAATTTAAAGTTATATGTGACAAGCTTGCTGCTATCAGACAACCCGTATCTGACATTGACAAAAGTCACTAGTTTTTCTGTGGCTTATGACCGACTTTTGAGATGTTTTCTACGGCTCACATGGCTATGCAACCTTGTCCCCTTTTCGTGATTTGCTTGCTCAGGTCGAAGGCCATGAGTTGTTTGTTTCTTCTTTACATGGCTCTCAAACATCTCCTGTTGCCTTTTCGGCCTAACATCAGTCTTCTAGGCTGCAACCCTCTCATGGCAGAGGACATTATTGATGGGTTTTAATCATACAAACAATCATATGTGTGCATGCAACCCTAAATATTTGGATCTATGTTTTCTCTATTAGACACATAAGCATTAAACACAAAAACAAGAAACCCTAGCATGCTTCTAGTATTTTTGAAATTAACAAAATAGGGATTAGAACACATACCTTTATTGTTATATTGTAATAACAATGGATTCTTGATATTGACTTTGAGAACAAGTGTCACAAGTGTAGCACATCTAATGGCTCACAAACACACTATGGAAGAGGATGAGAGGAGAAAGGAGGGAAGTTGCTCAAATTTTTGGCTCTTCTAGGGTTTCATAAGCATATCGAAACTTAGATGGGTGAGGCTCCTTTTATAGTTAAGGTTTGTTAGTCCCAAAACTAGGGTTTACAGGTGGAAACCTTAATTTCCAGCTTAAGGCCTAAGCAGGCCATGGATTTACCTTTTCAAAGCCTTGGACAAAAATCCGTAGGGCCTCCTTAGAGTTTTCGTCCAACCTTCTTTAGGGTTGTCCAAGAGCCCAAAACCACAACTATTAATTAATTGCTAATAAGCCCTTGTACTTTTAATTAACTCCTTTAATCCCAAAATTAATTCCAAATTAATTTCTGATTAAATATTAATTGAACAACATGATCTCTAATTAATATATTATTTTCATAATACATTAATAAATCATTTATTACAATTTATTATCCTAATAATAAATTCAATATCTCTCTCCAAAAGTCATCATGTCTAGTTGCTAGTATGAAGACAACCTAAAAAGATTATGCTATTATCAATTCAAGTACAAATTAGTTATAGTTATGGGCTTATACACCTAATCCAACAGTCTCCCGCTTGGATACGTCTAATAACTATAACTGCAAGTACAACTTCAAAAATTGATTAGCAAATTATAGCTCTCAAAGCCACTGTCGAACTCTGACCTACTCAGTAACGTGTTCTAAGATAAGTGATCATATAATCCTTCATTCTGCAAGATGTCATGTGGAAAAAGGACATGGAGCACAATCATTCTCATTGCCCAATAGTTTGTTTCCCAATTTCTGATATGTAATGACAAGGAACTACAATTGAACACATTAATTAAATCCAAATCGGGCCTGACACACAAGTCAACACCAAATCATCGAGGGGCCCAAGATATCACTTTTCCTGTTAGGGAAAAAGGAACATATAAACTTTGACTTACATGCTTGCACTATTTACTCATCAAATCATGCACAACAATATGTTTTATAACACCAAGTTATTGATGCGTTTACGCATTATCAATGCACAACCAACTCGTAAACAACAACTCATATATCTCCGTTTAAAGATTATACAATATTATCTTCTCATAATTACTCGTGATAAATCCCATGAAGTAATTCACTGAGCATGGGTTTAATCCAATACTTAAATCCCCATTTCAAAAGTACTCATGAATGTTGCAGCAAACCATTGCTATTTCTAAACACTTAGATAATCTACAACTAAATTTATGACAATCTTAATTCATTACTAATTACTCCCAAAGTATGATCGACTGTGGATATTTGAATAATCTAGTTATTCGGGAAGTAAAAGATGAAAAATGAAACACAATGACAAATAATTGATAAAAGATAGTAAAAAATACTCATAAATAAATCTCCATTATTTAATCATCAAATGTCAATTACATTTATTTGTTACAAGTTTCTAAATATCTATCTGATCACTAAAGCTAATATCATCCTTTAGACCATTGCTCCTCGCATGCTGAACATGGTTAACCATACTCAGATCCTTTGTTAGGGAATCTGTTGGATTCACTTCAGATGACACCTTTTTACGACGATGTGTCCTTCTTCTACTCGATGTCTGATAAAGTGATATTTTTTGTCGATATGTCTAGATCTCCCATGATCTCTTGGTTCCTTGGTCAAGGCAGCCGATCCTTCATTATCGTAGAAAATCTCCGTTGGCTCCTTAATGGCTGGCACAACTCCAAGGTACCCAATGAAGTTCTTCAACCATATAGCCTCCTTTGACGCTTTGCTCGCAGCTATATACTCCGATTCACATGTAGAATTTGCTACGGTCTCCTACTTCGAACTTTTCCAAGTCACAGCTCCTCTATTAAAGGTAAACACCTAGCCAGATTGGGAACATAAGTTGTCTCTGTCTGTCTGAAAGCTGGCATCACTATACCCAGTAACTCTCAAGTCATCACTGCCACCAAGCACAAGGACCCAGTCCTTAGTTCTTCGCAGATAATTAAGAATGTTCTTGACCTCTATCCAATGAGCTTTACCCAAATTTCCCTGATATCGATTAACCATGTAGAAAGCAAAAGCCACGTCAGGGAGAGTACATGTCATAGTATACATGATCGATCCAACGGCGGAAGCATATGGAACTCGACTCATTTCCTCTATCTCTACATTGGTACTCGGACTCTGAGTCTTACTCAGTTTGGTATTACTCTGGATAGGTAACTCTCCTTTCTTGGAATTTTCCATGCTAAAACGCTTTAACACCTTATCCAAATATGTGCTTTGAATAAGTCCAATTAGTCTTCTACTCCTATTTCTCAAAATCCTTATTCCCATAATATAAGCAGCCTCTCACAGATCCTTCATAGCAAAACACTTTCAAGCTAAGACTTTACCTCTTGCAAAGTTGGAATGTTTTTTCCTATGAGTAGTATGTCTTCAACATACAATACTAGGAAGGTGACTATACTCCTAGCTTTGACATATACACAAGATTCATCTTCACTTCTAGAGAAACCAAACTCTTTGACTTCCTCATCAAAGCAAAGATTCCATCCGCGAGAAGCTTGTTTCAATCTATAGATTGATTTCTAGAGCTTACACACTATTAGGGTACTTCACATCTACAAAACCCTCTGGTTGACTCATGTAGACATCCTTAACCAACTTTCCATTAAGGAAAGCGATATTGACATCCATCTACCAAATTTCATAATCATGAAACGTAGCTATGGCTAACATAACCCTAATAGATTTAATCTTAACCACTAGTGAAAAGGTCTCATCATAGTCAACCCTTGGGGTTTGAGTAAAGCCCTTCGCAACCAGTCGTGCCTTGAAAGTGTGCACCTTTACATCTGTTAGCGTATCCCTCAGAGGGAACATCCAAAAGAGAATTCAAAACTAGTACCGAGCTTGGCCTGAGCTGAACTCAGTCGGACCAAGTCTGAAGCCAAGGTTGGGCCTTTGCCAACATGAAAGACATAGGCGTGGCAGTTATGGTGCAGAGCAGCGCTATAATCTCCTCACCAAGGGATAACATCCCGACGTGCGTGGGACCATTCAGAGCAACCCATGTGCTCGTCATACGAAAGCCACGATCTCCGTAATAACTGAAAGATCTTCCTCCAGCCAATGAGGAAAGGATGTAAAAAGGACGTGACAAAGGATCTTCTAGTTGGAGTCCGCCACATCACGCCCCACGAAGGAATGTACAACAGAATCCGTTGAGGTTTACATGCATCAGGAACAAGGTATAAAAGGATCCTTCTTCCTCGCGAAGAAGGAGGACTCTCTTTCCAGTGAATATTCTTTCTCTTCTCTAAGAACAATCACTAACTAGATCGTCAAAGCTTCGTCCCAGGAATCCCTCCCGGACATCGAATAACGATCTATTTTCCATTTTTGTACTGTGATATCAGGAGAGGGCATCTACACTGAACCCATTGGCAACCTCAGCTCTACTGTCTCTAACATATCACAACATATGGCGCCATGCGAGCGTATCTCTAGAATGATACACTCACGAAACAAATCCACAAAGCAACAATGGCAGGTGAAATTCCAATAGTGTCCGGAATATAGGAGATAAGTCCACTGTGTCCGATGCAGTCACTAGAGGGAGGACAACCTTCTGTCCAGGAAGAACACACATCAAACCTCACACCTGTTTCACAAATGCCACCGAGCTCCACAACAGTGACGACAACAACCACCATGGCCAACCTATGGCGCCCTGCAACCGACTCAATCCCATAAGTTGCAATCGTAACTGCAACTCCGCAACTCGGTACAACACAACCAACAAGGACCTCTTTCCCTCAACAACAATAGTCTCTCCCCCACACCTCCGGCACTGGGACTTTGATCCCCTACACAATCCAACCACAACCACAAATCTCCTCCACGGTCTACCCACACACCACCATGGCAGGCTTGCCCAATATGCCGCTCTACGTATAACAACAGTCGATCTTCAAATCATATGTGCAGCAGATCCTAGATTCCATCCATACACCAACTCAACCACAATTCGCAAGCACGTAGATCCTAGCGGGCCAGGGACCCAGTTCTTCCGAATTTGGCGTTCAGTTCCCAATTCTATCCGAAGTTAATCTCCTCATAGCATCCACTCAGCCGTTCTACCAGAATGCCCAACAATACACGAAAGCACACTCATACATGTTTCCCCAATAGGAAAATACGACATCCATCAATTTGGGCTGATACCAGACCTACCTCTGTATCATCCATATATATCGCCGACGACTATGCATAGCCAGATGTAGGCAAACCCGTACAAAATACAACAGCATATGGTTTACAGTGGGATGTTAACCTCATACATGGACAATCCCATGCGAAGCGCCATCTCTAATTTCAGTCATGAGCTACTATAATATAAGAATCTACACACGGCGATGATCCCACACATGCCCAAATATGACAGTACCACAGATCTAGACGACCACATTGACAATTATGAATGGACGATGACTTCGCTCAAGATGGATCGTCACTTCACTTGCACTTATTTTCCTTGCACCCTCACTGGCAACACTGGCAAGTGGTTCAAATCTATGAGGCCATGCAACATCTCCAGCTTTGAGCAACTGGAATACCTTTTCCTTAACAACTTAGGGGATGCTAACTCTATAATGACATGCAAGCAGAAAGAGGGGGAATCAATCCATGAATATTATAACCGGTTCACGCTGGCGACATTGAATACTCTAGGAAATAAAGAGTTTCTGGTAATAGGAGCTTTTGCCCAAGGTTTACTCCCAGGGCCCTTATCGAAGAAGATGCAGGGAATCATTCCCCAATCCCGGGATGAACTCAAGTTCCGTGTTGAAAATACCTGAGGCAAATCGAAGGGGAACATCGAAAAGAGGCCAATATCAAAGCTATATCCAATGCATATGTAAAGCAGAAGGAGGCGGTGTCGCGGCCAATCTCGGCCTAATAGGGAAGGCAAGATAGTGACCAACAATGGAACAATCGTCACCCCTGACATATGTCTAGATGGTACAGATCGTTATACAGAGACGACTCACAATAGCAAAAGCGGTCATACCAACGTTCACGCGATCAACAAGGCCCCAATCGGGGAAAACAAAGACAATCCCAAGTTCTGTGAGTACAATAAAAGCAAAACTCAAACGAGCGTACAGTGCTAAAGAGGAAGATTGATGAAAAGCAACTAGTAGGAAACATTGTTGATATAGCAAAAGACCTCAGTGAAAAATTCGACGAGGATAAACATCAACCTAAAAATCCAAACGATGGAGGTAAAGACTGAGAAAAAAGGGCGGAGATATTGTAACACGTAAATTTTCAAACAAACTTTTCATTTTTAAAAATCACAGAATTCTCATAAACATAGTTCGCAAATCTCCCAAATGTCAATTTATCAAAAACACATGTTCATAAATTATTTTAACACAATCCAGGACCCTCAAAACATAACTCTGTCTTGTGTGTACAAACAAGTCGGTGCCTTCCCATGATCCTGAGAAGTACTTGAAACAAATAATACATAACACAGTAAGCACGAAGCTTAGTGAGATCCACAAAATACCACACATAACTCATTAGCCTCTCATGGATAGATCTCAAATAAGACCCTCTGGTCGATGTGTCTCAGTGGAACCCTCCGGTCCCACAACTCGGGTGGACTCTCCAGTCCTAACTCAGTAAAGCTCAGAATAATACTCAGCATAGATCACAAAGACATAATGCAGGATATCACAATACTCAATAATAGCATACAAGACCCTCCGGTCACATAAAGTTACCACTCATAGTAACTATAGCGAGAATACTCATCTCGTAAGCAAGCAAATAAACCTCGTACACGAACCACCGGTCTAGCCTCCGCCTAACAGATACATTAATTATTTATAATTAATAAACGATCCTCAAAGAAGCTAGGCTAAACCCTCTATTAAATCATAGAAGGATAAAAGACCATTTTACCCTTTTCATGGTCTCTATAGTCCATAAATTGAGCAAACCCTAAAAGTCAACAAAAGTCAACCGCAGCGCATACGCTGGGCGTACTGCCTCGCCATGCATCGAGGATCCTCGACCCTACGCTGCGCGTACCGTGATTACTCTCAGCGTACTGTCTCGCCATGCATCGGGGGTGGTTTTGACGTCCAAGACTCTATTTTTATGAACCCACTCCATTTAAAACACTCAAAGAGACATATATAAGGCTCTGGAGTTCAACAACTCATAAAGCTTCAAGCTTTGGAACCAAAAACCCTAAAATGCACACACCCACAACTAGTGTTTTCACTCTGAGCCTAGTATGCCCAGCATACTAGGTGGCTTTCGCTTCTAAATCACGCACATGAGTATGCTGAGTGTACACACACATACGCCCCACACACTCATCTACCACCTTTTCTCGAATGAAGGGCGAAACTTGTCAATTACAATAAAACAAGGGTTTATAAGTTATACCTGGTCTTGGGATGTTACAATTATCCCCCACTAGAATCATACTTCGCCCTCGAAGTCATCATCCAAGGGATAATTAGTGTATCAACTTCCACCGAAGTCCATAACACATGCACGTAGCATGTCCTCGAGCATCTGAATCGTCCGTTCACTCTGCATGTCTGTCTGTGGGTGCTATGCGGTACTGAAGTGCAACTGAGTACCC
Organism: Lactuca serriola; assembly: GCF_051521515.1. Classification (NCBI taxonomy): domain Eukaryota; kingdom Viridiplantae; phylum Streptophyta; class Magnoliopsida; order Asterales; family Asteraceae; genus Lactuca; species Lactuca serriola. The sequence goes on along the minus strand of NC_136411.1, from coordinate 392,506,254 downwards.
AAATCCTCATGAAACTTCTTCTAGAACCTGGAAGTAAAACACACATCTTGATCTGACACTATCGATGTTGGCACTCCATGCCATGCTACCACCTCTCTCACATAAATCTCGACTAATTTCTCTGCAGAAGAGTTCTCACTGATAGCCAAAAAGTGAGCACTCTTCGTTAGCCGGTCCACAATCACCCATATCACATCGACACCTCACGCGGGTAATTTGGTGATAAAATCCATGGAAATCTATTCCCACTTCCACTGGATAATCCCTAATGGCTGTAATGGGCCATGTGGACGCTAGTGCTCCGCCTTAACCCGACAATAAGTCAAGCACCTCTCAACTACCCATGCCACATCCCTCTTCATACAGGGCCACCAGTAATCTATCTTCAGATCCAAATACATATTAGTGGCTCCTGGATGGATCGAGAATCTCGATCTACGTTCCTCCTCCATTAATATGCACTGATCTCCACCTGTATAGGGCACCCAAATCCACCCACGGAAAGTTATAAGCCCCCGACTATCCGTCTCAATCTCGGAAACCTGTCTGATCACTCGCTCCCTCTTGAGGTTCTCTAGCCTCACAGCCTCCACCTTAGCCTCTCGGATGGTATCAAGGACTGGATTCATCACCGTCATCCTCATACACACGTCTCGAATCGGAGCAATCTCTACTCTACAGCTCAAGGCATCAGCTACCACATTAGTCTTGCCTGGGTAATATAAGATCTCGTTGTCGTAGTCTTTCACTACATCCAAGCACCTCCTCTGCCTCATATTCAGGTTGGGCTGATCCATGAGGTACTTCAGGCTCTTATGCTCCGTATATATGGTGCACCGGACTCCATACAAATAGTGGCGCCAGATCTTGAGGGCGAACACTACCACCCCCAGCTCCAAATCGTGGGTGGGATACCTCGTCTCATAAGGATTCAACTGCCTCGATGCATATGCTATTACATGTGTTGGGTTTTAGCCATAAGAACTTTCCTATGTGCGCATGCCAAACCCTAATGCTTGGATCTAGGCTTTCTAGTTAAACATGCTTTGAAACCAAGACTTCTAATGACTAATTAGATATAAAACCAATACTAAATCAGATCTAGAATCATACCTTTGAATCTCTTGATTGATCTTGTTGTCTTGGAGCTCTAGAGTCACAATTGTCACTCCTCTAATGGCTTACAAACACCAAATAGCAATAAGGATGATTTGGGAGAGAGGGGAGGGGAGGAATTCGGCCAGGGGTTCTCTTCTTTAGATCAAGTGCCGATTTCCCTTTGCCATAGGGTCTATTTATACTTGTAGACTCCTTAAGGGTTACAACTTAAACCCTAATTGGATAATCTTCTCTTAAAGCAATCCAAATCCATTCCTTAGATAGACTTTGGACGATTTGAAGCTATCCATAGCTTCTAGAATCCGTCCACCGTCTATCCAATATGGATTTACAGTCTAAAGTTTAACTATCAAACAATTGACAGTTTATACCCTCTTATTTAATTAATCTCTTTAAGTCACCAAATTAATTCTAATTAATTCTATGACTTATATTAATCAAATAACAATATTATTATTCTTTATATTATTCTCATAATATATTAATAATATTTATTCTCTCTTAATAAATCATCCTATCAAGTTGCTATGGTGAAGGCAACCCAAAAGGACCATGCACAACCGGGTCAAATACTTGCCTAATATAGTTGCAACCTTAGACACTATTCCAACAGCCTCCCACTTGGATAAGTCTAGTAACTATATGCACAAGTACAATTTGATTTGCAATCGTAGCTCTCAAAGACGCTGTCAAACTCTGATCTAATCAATCTTGTCCTTTAGATAAGGGATCGTACAGTCCTCTGTTAGATATCATGCTGACAATTCTATGGAATGATTAGTCAAGCATTTAGGTTTCTCGATCTCTGATTTATTCGACATAGAACTTAATCGAACACATCAATTCATTTCTGACCGGGCCCGGCACATAAGTTAAATCAAATCATCGAGCGGCCGAGATATCACTTTTACCTTCTTGGGATAAAAGTTACAGATAAACTTCGACTTATATGCATTTACTTATTCATTAACCAACTATACACAACAATGCGTTTTATAACACCAAGTTACTGATGCGTTTTCGCATTATCAATGTACAATCAATTAACAAATAACAAACCATATATCTAGGTTTTAAGACTATATGATATTATTGTCTTGTGATCACCCTTCTATATCATATTCCATAAGGTGATTCCAACAAGCGCGGGTTTGTTCCAATGCTCAAAACTAGTTCATAAGCACTCATGAACGTTGCAGCAACCCTTTGCTATGTCTAACACCATTTAGACAATCTTCATTCATATCTACTTCCAACATATGAACGATTGTGGACAATTTGAATAATTCGATTATTCCTAATAAACTCAATTATTTTGGAAGTCAAAACATGCAAAGTGAAACAATAGTTAAACAATTAACATAAGACAGTAACATTACTCATAAATAAAACTCATTTATTTAATCATCAAATGTTAATTACATTTATCTATTACACGTTTCTAATACTATCCAATCTATGCTAATATCATCCTTCAACCCAATACTCCTAGCATGCTGCAAGTGCTTAACCCTACTCAGTCCCTTCATAAGCGGATCTGATGGGTTATCTTCTGATGATATCCTCTTCACTACGAGTTGTCCTTCTTCTACACGATGTCTAATAAAATGATATTTTCTGTCGATATGTCATGATCTACCATGATCCCTCGGTTCCTTGGTCAAGGCAACCGCTCCTTCGTTATCACAGAAAATCTCCATGGGCTCCTTTATGGCAGGTACAACTCCCAGGTCACCAATGAAGTTCTTCAGCCATATTGCCTCCTTCGACGCTTCGCTCGCTGCAATGTACTCGGATTCGCACATTGAATCAGCTACGGTTTCCTGCTTGGAACTCTTCCATGTCACTACTCCTCCATTCAGGGTAAAGACCCAGCCCAACTGCGAACGGTAGTTGTCCCTGTCGGTCTGAGAACTGGCGTCACTATACCCTCACACCTTCAAGTCATCACTCTCTCCGAGGACTAAGAACCATTCCTTCGTCCTCCGAAGGTACTTAAGGATATTCTTCACCGCAATTCAATGGGCTCTGCCAGGATTCCCTTGATATCTACTAACCATGCTCAAAGCGAAGGCTACATCAGGGCGAGTACAATTCATAGTGTACATGATTGAACCAACTGCAGAAGCGTATGGTACTCAGCTCATTTCTGCTATCTCAGCTTCGGTACTCGGACTTTGAGTCTTACTCAACTTGGCATTACTTTGTATTGGTAATTCTCCCTTCTTTGAGTTTTCCATACTAAAACGTTTTAGTACCTTCTCTAAGTAAGTGTTCTGACTAAGTCCTATTAGTCTCTTACTTCTTTCTCTTACTATCCTTATTCCCAAAATGTAAGAAGCCTCTCCGAGGTCCTTCATAGCGAAGCACTTCCCGAGCCAGGACTTAACTTCCTGCAGAGTCGGAATGTCGTTTCCTATGAGTAATATGTCATCGACATATAGAACGAGGAAGCTAACTATACTCCCACTGGCTTTGACATATACACATGATTCATCTTCGCTTCGTACAAATCCAAACTCTTTGACTTTCTCATCGAAGCAAAGATTCCATCTGCGAGACGCTTGCTTAAGTCCATAAATGGACTTCTCAAGCTTACACAATCTATTCGGATGCTTCGGATCCACAAACCCTTCTGGCTGAGCCATGTAAACATCCTCAACCAACTTTCTGTTAAGGAAAGCGGTCTTGACATCCATTTTCCAAATCTCATAATCATGAAATGCGGCTATTGCTAGCATCACTCTAATAGATTTTATCTTTGCAACTGGTGAGAAGGTCTCATCATATTCAACTCCAGGAATTTGAGTAAAGCTCTTTGCAACCAATCGCGCTTTATATGTGTGTACTTTTCCATCCGCGTCGGTCTTCTTCTTGAAGATCCACTTGCACCCAACGGTCTTACGTCCGGGAACATTATCAACCAAATTCCAAACTTGGTTATCATACATGGATTGGATCTTGCTATCCATTGCCTCTTTCCATTTCGCAGACTCCGGGCCTGCCATGGCTTCCTTATAGCCATTAGGTTCATCAAGATTTATTAGTGTGCCATCACTAATATACGTGTCCCCTTCGGTAGTAATATGAAAACCATAAAACTGGGGATGAACTCTAACTCTATCAGAACGTCTAAGAGGTAAGGACTCGTCAATCGGTTCAACCGGAGTTTCCTCCTCGGGTTGAGTGCCAGTGGTAGAGGTTCCTTCATCTATCGACTCTTGAATTTCTTCAAGCTCGATTTGCCTCCCACTATCTCCTTGGCCTATGAGTTCTCGCCCTCGGAAAACTCCTCTCCTCGCAACAAAGACAACATTGTCCTTTGGTCTATAGAAGAGATATCCAAAGGATTTCTGCGGGTAGTCGATGAAAATACATCGCTCACTACGAAGTTCGAGCTTGTCGTGAGTATCTCATCTTACGAAAGCCTCACAACCCCAAACCTTGATATGTGCTAACAAGGGAGCTTTCCCTGTCCACATCTCGTGAGGTGTTTTGGCAACCTTCTTAGTAGGGACTCGGTTAAGGATATGGGCAACAGTCTCTAAGGCATACCCCCAAAAAGAGATTGATAGCGAAGCACGACTCATCATAGAGCGAACCATATCCAATAAGGTTCGATTACGCCTTTCTGCTACACCATTCAACTGCGGTGTCCTAGGAGGCATCAATTGTGAAACTATTCCACACTCCTTGAGATAATCGTGGAATTCAAGACTTAGGTACTCTCCTCCTCGATCGGATCGAAGCATCTTGATTTTCCTGCCCAATTGATTCTCCACTTCATTCTTGAACTCTTTGAACTTTTCAAAGGTTTCTGACTTTTGCTTGATTAAATAGATATACCCATATCTACTATAATCATCGGTGAAAGTCACGTAGAAGCGGTTCCCATCCTTCGTGGTTGATCTAAATGGTCCATATACATCGGTATGTATTAGGTCGAATAGACCCTCACCCCTTTCACACATGCTCGTGAAGGGTGATTTAGTCATCTTTCCAAGCAAACAAGACTCGCATGTGTCATCTTCCCTAAGGTCGAATGACTCCAACACTCCATCCTTTTGGAGTTGGGCTATGCACTTCTTCTTGACATGTCCAAGACGACAATGCCACAAGGATGCTTTATCCATACTGGTGGAAGAATCTATGTTTAAAACATCATTTCCTAAGTTATCAACAATCATAACAGTTTCATAAATTCCATTACATGGTATAGCTTCAAAGTAAAAGACACCATTTAGATAAGCTAAAATAGAACCATTCTCATTATTAAAAGAAAACCTAAAACCTTGTCTAAACAAACCATGAAATGAAATGATGTTTTTAGCCATTTCTGGCGAGTAGCAACAATTGTTCAAATCTAAACATAAATTATTCCTAAGCACTAAAGAATACACTCCAATCTTGGTCACATGCGACGATCTTCTGTTCCCCATGATTAGATTGATCCTTCCTTGCTCCACATCCCTACTTCTTCTTAGTCCCTGCACATTAGAACAAATGTGGTAACCACAACCGGTATCAAGAACCCAAGAAATAGCATGATTAGAATCGTTAGATTTAATTGTGTATATACCTGCGAAAAATGGCTTGATATTTCCTTCCTTGATGGCTTACAGGTACTCTGGGCAGCTTCTCTTCCAATGTCCTATCTTGTGGCAGTGGTGGCACTATGCCTCCTTAGGGTTAGGACAGGGCTTAGCGGGATCAACTTTGGTCCCACTAGAAGAGGCACCATCGCGGGCTTTAACCTTGCGATAGTTCTTAGTCGAAGCATTCCTCTTCTTTCCCTTTCCTTGACCAATAGCCAAGACAGGAGCAGCGGGTGGATTGGGAGTTGGTGCAACAGACTTGTCTTTGAAGTTGCTCTCAGCGACCCTCAAGAGACCTTGGAGCTTGCTTAGCGTGACCTCCTCTTTGTTCATGTGGTAGGTCATCCTAAATTGATTGTACATCGGAGGCAAAGAGTGAAGCACCATGTCGATCGCCAAGTCTTCCCCAAAGTCAACATTTAACTTGCGAAGGCGGTCGACATAGCTTTTCATCTTTTGCAGGTGCACGGTAAGAGATTCTCCATGACCCATCTTAGCGGAAATCATGTTAGTGAAAATCTCATAACGCTCTTTACTCGCGTTCTGGTGGTATCTCTCCAATAAGTCTTGATGCATCTCATACGGGTACATGTCCTCATAGGACTTTTGGAATTCGGAGTTCATGGTGGCTATCATCATGCAATGTACCTTCATTGCATCGCGCTCATGGGTTTCAAAAGTCGTAATTTCAGCCGGAGTAGCGATTTCAGTGTTGATCTTCTCGAGCTTCTCATCGAGGACATACTCCTTATCCTCATAGCGAGCAATGGTGCGAATGTATCTTATCCATTCGCTATAGTTCGTTCCATCGAAGGTGACCTTTTGGCAAAGGCTCATCAACGTGAAAGAACTAGCAGCAGCGTTGTTTGCGTTCGACATCTACAAGTAGAAAGGACAAAGATAGATTAGAATATGAATCCCTAATTATCACCCCATAAGAAAAATTAGGGCTAGGAACCAACAACAACATTTACATATTAGAAAAGGGATGCCGTAATCTAACATGCAAATAAATTGAAGGTAAGTGAATGACGATTCACTAATTCTCCACCATAAAAACCTAACTATTAGTCCTAAATATATTGAGAATTCCTAGATTCGGATGAGATTCATTGAAACTATTCAATGGCATGTTTAAATCTCGATATGCCCCTCTAGTTTGTGACTGGGATACCGAGGATCACAAAGCGGGTGTGAATTACCATGCAAATTCACATGGTGCCTTCAATGTAACGATCACCTATTTGATGTGCCGGTAAACCACACATGCTCCATCGAACTATGATAAACAATGAATCACCCTTTGCCACCTTTGCTTATAACCAATTAGTGTGCCGGTAAACCACACACGCTCCACTAACTTCTTAGCAAGGGTGCAAAGTGTAATTTCATGGGATTGCATCAATTCACTTTTCCTAAAGTAACTAAGATTGGAATTTTTTTTAAAATGTGTAGTTACTTTGTATTACTTATTATACTTTTAATGAGAGGATGAGGTTGCCCTATCCTACCCGTTCGGCTAACGACCCTCCACCGATCAAGCAAGCGGTGGGTGTGAGTGTACACCCATTAAGCGCCGTTTTATAGGCCGCAACCTTATACCCACCTTATAGATCGGCTTCGTGAATGAGGCCTACTAACGGTAAGACTAGCATTTTAGTTATACATACATATATATATATATATATATATATATATATATATATATATATATATATATACATATATATATATATATATATATATATATATATTAATCTTGTAATATTATATTAGTATAGGGTTGTATTTTAAACATTTTAAAATCTAGGGTTTTAAATTTAAATTGTCTAAATTAAAACTTTTAATCACAAAATATAAATTTCAAAACTTGAGGACAAGTTTTAAACATTTAAAACATGGAAGATCAAATAACAAATAATTTTAATTAACAATTAATTTCCTAATTATCTATATTTGATTCATTCAAGATTTCTTGCAAGATAATTACCAAATAAATCAAAATAATTAATTAATTATCATATAAGGAAATTAAATATTTTATTAGTTGATAAATATCTTTAATTAGATCAAGATTATAGTCATATATATCAAAAAATCGGATTAGGGTTGATCTAATATGATTAAGGTAAGTTTCCATAAGATAATCATGAAGAAATCCCGAATCTGGCCATTCCTGACGCTTGGACTCGCCGAGTGCACCAAGGGACTCGCCGAGTCAGGCCAACTCGCCGAGTCCACTATGGAACTCGCTGAGTCCATGACTCAGAAACACAAAAATCGAATTTTTTGCAGTTAAGTTTCAAAGAAATAAGCAACCATTTAATGAAAACCAAGCTAGGCTCTGATACCACTGTTGGGTTTTAGCCATAAGAACATTCCTATGTGCGCATGCAAAACCCTAATGCTTGGATCTAGGCTTTCTAGTTAAACATGCTTTGAAACCAAGACTTCTAATGACTAATTAGATATAAAACCAATACTAAATCAGATCTAGAATCATACCTTTGAATCTCTTGATTGATCTTGTTGTCTTGGAGCTCTAGAGTCACAATTGTCACTCCTCTAATGGCTTACAAACATCAAATAGCAATAAGGATGATTTGGGAGAGAGGAGAGGGGAGGAATTCGGCCAGGGGTTCTCTTCTTTAGATCAAGTGCCGATTTCCCTTTGCCATAGGGTCTATTTATACTTGTAGACTCCTTAAGGGTTACAACTTAAACCCTAATTGGATAATCTTCTCTTAAAGCAATCCAAATCCATTCCTTAGATAGACTTTGGACGATTTGAAGCTATCCATAGCTTCTAGAATCCGTCCACCGTCTATCCAATATGGATTTACAGTCTAAAGTTTAACTATCAAACAATTGACAGTTTATACCCTCTTATTTAATTAATCTCTTTAAGTCACCAAATTAATTCTAATTAATTCTATAACTTATATTAATCAAATAACAATATTATTATTCTTTATATTATTCTCATAATATATTAATAATATTTATTCTCTCTTAATAAATCATCCTATCAAGTTGCTATGGTGAAGGCAACCCAAAAGGACCATGCACAACCGGGTCAAATACTTGCCTAATATAGTTGCAGCCTTAGACACTATTCCAACAACATGCCCCCTCTGCATCAACACCGCACCCAACCGTGATATAGATGCATCACAGTAAACTACAAAGTCCTCTACTCCCTCAGGAAGGGATAATACTAGAGCTTTGCACAATCTCTGGCGAAGAGTCTCAAATGAGCCCTGCTGCTCGGGCCCCCAAGCAAAAGTAACACCCTTCTGGGTCAATCTGATAAGAGGAACAACAATCTTGGAGAAATCTATGATAAATCTCCGATACAATCCGGCCAAAACCAGAAAACTCCTGATCTCCAACGGGGATCTCGGCACCTCCCATCTCATAACTGCCTCAATCTTGGCCGAGTCGACCAATATCCCATTCTGAATAACGAGATGTCACAGGAACTGGACCTCTTGTAACAAAAAATCATACTTGGAGAATTTGGCATTAAGCCTCTCAACCCTCAATACTCCAAGAATCTCTCACATATATTCCTTGTGCTGCTCTCTAGACCTCAAGTACACCAGAATATTGTTGATGAACATGATCACTGATCGATCCAACATGGGCCTGCACACCCAGTTCATGAGGTCCATGAATGCTGCCAGTGCGTTGGTGAGCCCGAAGGGCATCACCACAAACTCGTAATGGTCATAATGTGTTTTGAAGGCCATCTTCTAGATATCCTCCTCGCAAACTGATGATATCCAGATCTCAAATCAATCTTGGAGAACCAAGATGCTCCCTGTAACTGATCGAATAAATCGTCAATCCTCGGTAGCAGATAACGGTTCTTGTCCGTCAACTTGTTCAACTCCCGGTAATCGATGCACATCCGGTGTGAACCATCATTCTTCTTAAAAAAGGATAGGTGCTCCCCATAGCAAGCTACTTGGTCTGATGAAACCCTTCCTCAACAGCTCCTGGAGCTATGAGGATAACTCCTGCATCTTTGGTGATGCAAGGCGATAAGGTGCCTTGGCAATAGGCGCCGCACCTGGAACCAAATCAATTCGGAACTCCACCTGACTCTCGGGAGGCACACCCGATAACCCCACGGGAGAAACATCCAGAAACTCGCTCACTATCAGAACCTCGGAGATAGAACTCGGGCTCTCTGTTGCAACCCACGTATCCATCACGTACGCCAAAAAGCCCATACATCCCTGTTGTAGACTCTGCCTTGCCCTGGAAGCAGAGCAAAAATCTAATCCAGATCTGGTACCTCACCAAACACCGTAAGCACTCCCCCACTAGGGTCTCGTATGGTCACCATCTGACGCTCACAGTCGATCATAACTCCAAACCGACTCAACCAGTCCATGCCCACTATGACGCATACATCACCTATCGCGATATGTGCCAAGTCTATCGAGAACTCAACACCAAAAATCTCTAGTACACATCCTCAGAATACATCAGCAGCGAAAACTGCATGCTCGTCGGGTATAGAAACCCTCAGAGGTCGACTAAATGCCTCACATCGGATACTGATGTGACGACTAAAAGCTAAGGACACGAAGGATCGACTCGCACCCGAGTCAAATAACACCAAGGAAGGTACAAAACTCACAAGAAAAGTAGCTATATACAACACATAATAAGCACAAAAAATCTCAAAATAATATAAATAAGGAAATACATACCAACCACGACATCAGGTGCTGCGCGAACCTCCTCTGTTGTCAGATGAAAAGCTCTCCCACGAGCCCTCGGAGCCTCGGCCTTCACCAACCGACTATCAGTAGCATGCAAAGCAGTAGGAGTGGAACCTTGGGCTGATCCCTGAATGAGATTGTAGGGTTTCAAAGCACTCCATGGATGATGGCAATGGGCCCCTTAGATGAATTCTAGGTTAAAAGCCCAAGACTTGTCTTTTCCCTATAAATAGTCATGTATTATTCACAATTAGGGTTAAGAGTGAGGCAAAATGTAGCCGCCACATGAGGTTTCTTATGTAGTGTTAGATTCTTTAGTCTATGTTGAAAGTGTAATTTATTCCTCTTGTTATTAATAAATCGAGTGATCATTCGACATAATCTTCATATTCGTGTTTGTTATTATTTTCCGCATCTTGTTCATCAAATCTCAATTAGGGTTTTAATCCCAACAAGTGGTATCAGAGCGGGTCTTTGAAGATCTATTGATTTTGAAGTATCGATTCTTGGTTTGATCATTTTCTGCACAAGTTATTGAAGATTATTGGTGTTTTGACGTTTTGGAATCAAGATTCTTGTTCAAGCAACTTGTTCATGCATTATTCATGGAGACTCATGTATTCTATTACTGTTCATCTGGTATAGTTTCAATCCAATAAGTTTTTCTGTGTTTTCTGATTGGATCTAATCACTAGTTTTATCCAAATTCAAAGTATTGTCGATGGATCTGTTTCATTGCCATTAATTCGTTCCTTCACTGTATTGTCATTCAAATTCAATTGTTAGCTTCGTGGATAAATTTCGTTCCTTTTGGCCCATAAATCCAATTCATTACTGTACATCTGGTTCAAATTGAGTCCTCTTGTTCAAATTGAGTCCTGATCTTAAATGATTTTGATTATCGAGATACATCTCGTGCATAATTTTTTTTCATTGACCTGGAGGGCAAAAGTTTTGGCGATTGTTTATGTTTCTCGTTCTCACGTTCTTATCGCATGTTCTGTTTATTGAATCAATTTCTTAAATCACAAAATTGTTTTTTTCAATAATCGAAATCAAGTCTTGTTCGAGTCTAATAATCGAAATCCAAGTTGTTATGTGTAACACCCCAAAGTTTGGAAAGCCAAGAAAAGAAAGAAAAACCTCAAGTTTAGGAGAGACTCGGCGAGTCCATAGAGGGACTCGGCGAGTCCGAGCGGGATCCGGGTTGATGTGTTAGCGACCGACTTGGCGAGTCGGCCAAGGAGACTCGACGAGTTGGGCCCTAAATCCGGGACTTGGAGCCTATTTAAGCGTCTCATTCTCTTTCCTAGGGTTCCTTTTAGTGCCTCTTTACCCCCAGAACATCAACCCTAGCCGCCATATCCGTTTTTGAGCTAGATCTTGCATCAAAGAGAGCACTATAAGCTTGGAGAAGGAAGAAAAGCCTTGGAAGAGCAAGAAGGGACTGTAGATCCGAGATTGAGAAGACATTTCAGATCATTGGAGGTAATAAGCTGTTGATTGGACTCCCTTTGCATCTAGATCTATTCTTATGTGTGAGTTTTGGTCATTATTGGTATGTTTTGTAACCAATTCGGGTTGGAGGTTCAGATCTGGGGTTGCTACCTCAGATCCATGTTGGTTTTGGTCTTGAATCCCCTAAAGTATCAGCCCTTGGTATGTTGAAGAAGCATGTTTGCCATAAACCCTAGTTTAGTGTGTTTTGAGCATAGATCTCTCAATCTACACGTAAAGTTTGCCACTTTACGTGGGGAATAGGCCCTAGAAGTATGGATCTATGAGTTGGAAGTTCTGTTTGGCTCGAAAAGCCACTGCATGGATTGAGGACTGGATAGACTCGGCGAGTCCTTCGAGTGGACTCGGCGAGTAGCTTGAAGATGAGGAGGAACTCGACGAGTAGGATGAACAGCTCGTCGAGTCGGTTGAAGTTAGGCATGGACTCGGCGAGTTGGATGAACAACTCGACGAGTTAGTTGAAGATTGTCTTGGACTCGACGAGTCTGTTCTTGGACTCGGCAAGTCAGATCGCGAAACCCTAAACCCTTTGAGTTGAGACTCGAATCAGTGAGTCGGGTGGTGACTCAGCGAGTTGGTCAGTACAGGACTTGGAACTAGTGGACTCGGCGAGTCATGGATTGACTCGGCGAGTCGGGTCGCGAATAAGAAAGACCCTGAGCTTATGAACTCGGCGAGTCAGTAGGTAGACTCGGCGAGTAGGGTTGACCTGGAGGGTTGACATTGACCAGGACTTTGACCTTGACCAGAGTTGACCTAGTGACTTTTGGAGGTCAGTTGGACTAAGTGTTATATTGACTTTTGAAGCTCGAAGAGTTAGTGGAGCAGCAGTTCGGAGTCAGAAGTCAAGTAGCAGTCAAGAGGATTAGCAGCATCAGTTCAGCAGTTTCAGGTGAGTTTTCCTTCCAGTAGGAACGGGTCTAAGGCCACAATGCCGACCCGTTTAGCTAGCAGTAGTTTCGGATGTTGATCGAATACGGCAGTTAGTATGTTTGATGCCTTCGTGGCTCAAACAGGATTTATGCGTTATGTGTTCCGGGTTACGGCCCGATGTAGTATGCAGTATATGTGAGTTTATGCCAGTTGATATGTTATGATATGCTGTGTTCAGTTAGCTTCGGACTTCGGTCCGATATCAGCTTCGGACTTCGGTCCGATGGAGGGGACAAGGTCCCAGATAGTAGCTTCGGACTTCGGTCCGATGGAGGGGGCAAGGCCCCAGTCAGTTAGCTTCGGACTTCGGTCCGATGTCAGCTTCGGACTTCGGTCCGATGGAGGGGGCAAGGCCCCAGTCAGTTAGCTTCGGACTTCGGTCCGATGTCAGCTTCGGACTTCGGTCCGATGGAGGGGACAAGGTCCCAGATAGTAGCTTCGGACTTCGGTCCGATGGAGGGGGCAAGGCCCCAGTCAGTTAGCTTCGGACTTCGGTCCGATCTCAGCTTCGGACTTCGGTTCGATGTAGGGGGCAAGGCCCCGTTAGTCCGGACATCGGTCCGATGCAGTGGGCAAGGCCCAATATGTGCTTTATATGTTTTGTGTGATATGTGGTAGATTGGGGGAGCTCACTAAGCTTCGTGCTTACGGTTTTCAGTTTTGATTTCAGGTACTCGGTTTTCAAAAGAGGAGCTCGGGAAGATTGCAGAGCACACACCATAGTCAGTTAGCCTGGGAATGTTTGACTCTGATAATGATATTATGTTTCGAATTTAATACTCAAAAGTTATGTTTGACTTATGATACGTTGTTATAATTCTATTTTTAGTGATGTTTAAAAGAAATTTTTAGTCATGATTTTTGGGTCGTTACATTATGGTTGTGATAAATCTTCTTGATCTGGAAACGATTGAAAGAAAATGGGGTCGATGGTCAGCAAAAAAAAAATCAAAATTTGGTCTAACAGGTTTGCTGTGAACATTATCGAATTCGTATTGGATGGACTTGCAATCAGAATCGAAACCAATGAAATCAGAATTCGGAATGAGGTGTGACGATAAGTTTCGCAATCGGGATTGAATCTTGACTGTAATGTTTTAAGGACGAACGGTTGGTCAAACGAAAAGTCAAAATTACGAACGGATCACTACGAACGCCTTACCTGCGAGCATTTGAACGAGGTTTTCTGGGCTCGCAATTCTATTTCCACGATCGTTCGGGACTATGGAATCATTGTTGACTTTGATTCGCATCTGTTGACTCGTAGCGATCCACGTGCAATTGGATCTATGAACCGACTCAGATTTGGAGTCCCAGTAGGCAAAAAAAAAACAGAAAGATAACCTGTGTGCGGAACGAAAGGATTTGATCGTTGTTATTGGTGTGATCGGAACGAATGGTTTGTTTGGTGGAATTGGAGTTTTTGGGAAATGAAGGAAAATTGTTGTGTTCGTGAATCATCAGCGTCTAAATGAAGAAGATAGTAAAGTTTCAATTTTGGTCCCTGCAACTTCAAAGATTTGGAAATTCTGGTCCATATATTTTTGATGACTTGGCATTTTTGGACCATTTCCAGAATTTGTTACAAATGAAGGGGAATATGGTGCAGAGTTATTAATTTTGTCCCCAGTCTTTCAGCAAATGACAGTTTCTGCCCAATATTCAGAAAAGTTTGCAAATTTGAGGGCCGATGAACAGTTTTGAATTTTTTAACGCACATATTTTTTCATGAACAGAAAAATAAAGATTCTATCAAGTCTTGGCGGTTCGAAAAGTCGTTTTTCGTGATAACATCAAATTTTCACGACTTTTTTTCGGATTTTATACTTCATTGTATATATCATTTTGTCGCGGGGGAGCACAATAATTTTTATCCATTCAAGGTCATTCTCATGACCATAAGAAGGCTTTATAATCATGTTTTCGATTATAAATCGGGGGAGAATTTGGTATGGCCATTCGAAATTGGATTTGTGACTTTTCAAAGTTGAAGATTTTTGATAAAGTTTGTGGTAGAATTATGAAGGTAGCTTTTACAGCGGAAGTTCTTCATCGAGCTCTGCTAAAGCTTTTATAGAGAAGTATCCTTTACAGCGGAAGTTCTTTATCGAGCTCTGCTAAGGACTTGTTATATCTCCGACTTCTTGTATTTTCTCGATCAAGTGGCGTTACGAATCTTAAAGTTTGGGTTGTTACATGATATTTTTTGATGGTTTATATCATTAGCTTATTTGAAGATCATTGTGACTTGGAGGGGGGGCTCTTCAAAGATAAGAAGGGATTCAGTTTCTTTGTTCTGAAATGGGTTTTTATGGCGGGTTTGGTTTTCATGAAGAATCTTTGGGATTACATTCAAAAATGAAGTTTAAAGACATTACTTTAGTGCTTGATTTATATATCCTAGAGCCCGTGATTGAAGACTATTGAAGAATCAAGATTCGTGGATTGCTTCATATATTCCTCGTTGCAGATCTTTTTATTTGCTAGATGCTTGTTTTGGAAGTTAAAGCATTGTCATCCATTCCATACTTTGAGGGGGAGATTGTAGGGTTTCAAAGCACTCCATGGCTGATGGCAATGGGCCCCTTAGATGAATTCTAGGTTAAAAGCCCAAGACTTGTCTTTTCCCTATAAATAGTCATGTATGATTCATAATTAGGGTTAAGAGTGAGGCAAAATGTAGCCGCCACATGAGGTTTCTTATGTAGTGTTAGATTCTTTAGTCTATGCTGAAAGTGTAATTTATTCCTCTTGTTATTAATAAATCGAGTGATCATTCGACATAATCTTCATATTCGTGTTTGTTCTTATTTTCTGCATCTTGTTCATCAAATCTCAATTAGGGTTTTAATCCCAACAGAGATGACGGCACTCGGCCTTCCGATGGCCGATCTGGTTGTAGTAAAAGCAAACTGCAAACCCCTTGGGGAAATCCTTCACCATGTTCCCCTCTTTGCCATATTTGTAGCAAATCCCTGTCTGACATGATCCCTCATGACTCTTGCCACACTTGCCACAAGTGCAGCCCTTCTGGCCCCCAACTCTTGTATTAGCGGGCTTAGCCCGCTTCGTTGCCAGCTATGACTACACTGGCCTCCGGTCCCTCCTCTGGGACTCTCCCTCCTCCCTAACCTGTAACTCTAGCTCAATCTCCCTCCGCCTGGCATTGGTCTCAAGCACAACACAAAAATCATTAGAGACTCTTCGATCATAGTCACACTCGATTTCCCATCCCTACATGCTCCTTAGTACCTTAAGGATTCTTACTTGGGTTGCATACAAATCCGGTGTTTTCAGTAGTACGGGCCCAATACTACCTTCCACACCAACCTGTAGTCACCCCAAGTCCTCCTCCTAGGATCCCAATTCACACATACTCTATCTCTCACAAATAACAGACTACTCTCTCAGTAGACCCCTCACATGTTCATCTAGGTACCTCCCCTAGATTATCCCTCAACTCAGAACTCTTTCTAGGTGATTCTTGCTAGATACTCTTACTCAGCACATACTCAAAGCAAATAACAGATAATATCGATCGATAGTATCTCTTAAGATAAGGCATCACTAATCAGGCAACTATAGCCCTAAAATATGAATTACCTAGCCTATCCTCTAGCTTGCATCCCTAATATCTCATAACACAAATAAATAAGGGTGTTTTGGGAAATCACCATTTGGGCTCTGGCTAATTGTATACATTGCTCCAAATCATTTTCCTCTTAAAACTCTTTCTCATTTTGAAATTTTTTTTCTCAAATCCTCAGTTTGAGTCTAGACACACCCGAAGGCACATCCAAATTTCTCAAACCAAGGCTTTGATACCAACTTGTAACACCGTAAAATTTCAAACAAAATTTTCATTTTTAAAAATCATAGAATTCTGATAAACATAGTTCACAAATCTTCCAAATGTCAATTTATCAAAAACACATGTTTATAAATTGATTAAACACAATCCAGGATCCTCAAAACATAACCCCGCCTCATGTGTACAATCAAGCCGGTACCTTCTCGTGATCCTGAGAAGTACCTGAAACATATAACACATAACACGGTAAGCACGAAGCTTAGTGAGTTCCCCAAAATACCACACATAAATAATTAGCCTCTCATGGATAAATCTCAAATAAGACCTTCTGGTCGATGTGTCTCAGTGGAACCCTCCGGTCCTAACTCAGTAAAGCTCAGAATAATACTCAGCATAGATCACAAAGACATAATGCAGGATATCACAATACTCAATAATAGCATACAAGACACTCCGGTCACACAAAGTTACCACTCATTGTAAGTATAATGAGAAGACTCACCTTATAAGCAAGCAAATAAACCTCGTACACGAACCACCGGTCTAGCCTCCGCCAAACACATACGTTAATTATCTCTAATTAATAAACGAACCTCAAAGAAGCTAGGCTAAATCCTCTATAAACTCATATAAGGATAAAAGACCATTTTACCCTTTCATGGTCTCTATAGTCCATAAATTGAGCAAACCCTAAAAGTCAACAGAAGTCAACCGCAACGTGTACACTGGGCGTACAACCCCTCTACGCTGGGCGTACTGCCTCGCCATGCACCGGGATCCTCAAACCTACGTTGCGTGTACTAGGATTACGCTCAACATACGTCCCAAACTTTTTCTTCCCATTCTCTTGGTCTTAATGCGTTAAGACCATAGCTCTACTCTCAGATCTAGACTCCTTAAAGGCTCATACTCCATAAAGTTCGTGACTTTAAGCCTTTGCATGGCTGAGAAAGTCCCAAACCTAAAAACTCTCACTATTTTCTAATAAAAATGCTCATATCTCATGCATGGGGTGGTTTTGACGTCAAATACTCCATTTTTATGAATCCACTCCATTAAAAACACTCAAAGGGGCAGATATTAGGCTCTGGAGTTCAACAGCTCATAAAGCTTCAAGCTTTGGGACCAAAAACCCTAAAATGGACCATATTATGCATAAATCAAAAAGGATGAGAAAAGCTTTGAGATTTATACCTTCAACTAATGCTCCAACCACAGAAAGGCTCAGATCCAAAGCCTGGACTCCAACTCTATTCTCTTCAATCCTCCTTCTTCACTCCAAGGATACCTCAAGAACACTAAGAATTTCACAAATGGACACTCAAGCTCAAGGGACAAAAATTAGGGTTTTGAGAGGGTTGATGTAACGCCCGCGTTTCCAGGCTAGGCATTTTCGTTGATGTAATAGTCTAGGTTAACCTTTGTAACCCATTTTGAAATAATAGAAGTATATTATTTGAGTATTATGTGTTTTGTGCTTAATTGCTTAATTATGTGATTTGATTAATTAAGAATAAAATGAGCGTCAAAATTTAAGTGTAAAATAAACTTGATATCTTTGGATAATGTTGTAGTAGTTGAAACGAGGTTTCCGAATATATAAAGAACGCCCAAATCTGACTTCGTAAGAGGAAGTTATGATTTTCTGAAGTTTCGACTTAGCGGTATGCAGCCCGAAATACTCGCTTTGAGATCGAGCGGTTTTTAGTCGAATCAATCTAAACGAGAATCGAAGATCTCGTTGTTGGTATCAAGGAGATGAAAAGTTAAGCGAGAACGGACGTCAAACGAAGAAGTTATGAATTTATAACGAAGTTTTTCTACCCCGGCCTACTAAAAATAAATTCAAAATTAGCAGACGGAGTCTAAATGAAAGTTGTAAAGCGTAGTCTCACATACGCGTGGATATAAAGAACGTCAAAAACGGAGTTCGTATGAAGAAGATATGAATTTTCGAAGTTTATTAAATAATTTGTATTTAAATTTAATCTTTAATTCGGATGTATATCCGAAGGAGTCACCGATCTGATTCAAAGTACGCCCAGCGTACCGCGAAGCATGACGCACCTCGCACTCGAGTTCTTCGGATGACGCATCCAGTGACGCATTTGGAGGCCTACGCCCCGCGTAAGGCAGTACGCCCAGTGTACTCCGAGGCTCCAGCCTCCCATAAATAGGATGCGATGGCAGCCGGCTCATTTGCTCTTTTTGTCTCTTCTCTCTCTCGTTTTGCATCATTTTGCGTGCCAGAAGTACCCCGAAGCCCCGTATCATTCCCGAGCCCCGAAGCAAGTCCCGAGGTCCTGAAGATCCCGAGAAGTAAGATTCCCGAGCCGAAGCTCTGCCTGCGAGAAGTTCGATTTTTGTGGAGATCTTCTAGATCTACCGAAAAATACTACTTCTATAAGCCTAGTGTTGTCCGATCATCTTCTGATCAAGTGAGTGTATACTACCTTTCATAAACACGATAATAATACAAGTATGGTTTGAGTGTATTAAGTATATTGTTGTTTATATGCGTGAGTGTGTGGTTACTTTCTTCTAACGCATAATTATGAAGTATTTTATACGAAATACGTGTTATGTGTATAATTTTATGGTTATGTGTGTGAATGTGTATTCACTTTCTTCTATCTCGTAGATATGATTTATTCTCTATGAAATATGTGTTATGTGTGTGTGCCTCATCTGTTACGTGGAATATGTATTGATTAAAGCATGCTATACAGGTTTTTAAACTATGTATAAAAATGTATATTTTTATCTACTAATATGTTGGGTAGAACATGGGTAGATAGTTGGTGTGTAATAAACAGATGAGAGGCCTCGTTGTTGTTTTGATTCAGTCATCTAGCGGAGTTTAGATGACGACCACAGACTTTTCTAGACAGTCCTGTGGAACGCTAGCAGGTTCGCCACCTGTAGGTGTTAATGAACTTGGGTGTTCATTCGCTGTACTCCATCCCCCTCATGGTTGCCTTATTTGACTTATATTGCTGAGGAACCCCCGAAGCATGTGTTGTCGCCCCGATGAAATATTCTTAGACTAGGTCCCTTATGTTAGTTGTTTTAGGGATATAAAGTGAGAATAACAGGAATGGGTAATTGGGTTATTGTTGGTTGGTGGAATTAAATATAATTATTTATTGTGGGTTGAAAACCCTATATGCTCACCAGGCTCCCAAGCCTGACCCACTCATTTTTATTTGTATTACAAGAAGTGGCGCAAGGGCATAAGATGGATGAACCATCAAGTTGTTTTGTTTACAAGTCTGTATATGTATATATTTGTTGAATGACTTGTAATGTTATCGTTTATGTTTTATGGTCTGTATCGGAACATGACATCCCGAGTTTTGATTATATAATGAAAATACATTTCTTTTATGAAATGCTTTGGTAAACATTGTTTTATCACGTTTTGTTTTTGGGAACAAATTCCACAACTCTTTCCAATCAAAAGGATTTACTCTGAAATTATTTTAAAAGCATAAATGAAAATCGATCTTTTCTGGCTGAGATTTTGGGGATGTCACAGTTGAGGGTTGGAAATGGTGGCCAGAAATGAGGCTATCATGTTCCTTAAATAGGGACACACCCACAACTAGGGTTTTCACTATGATCCTAGTACGCCAACGTACCCTCTGGTACGCCCAACGTACTAGGTGGCTTCCGCATCCAAATAACGCACATGAGTACGTTGAGCATACACACGCGTACGCCCCGCGTACTCAGCTACCACCTTTTCTCAAATGAAGGGCCAAACTTGTCAATTACAATAAAACAAGGGTTTATAAGTTATACTTGGTCTTGGGTTGTTACAGATACTCAACGTCACCGGGCCTCACCCATGCACCAACCACCAAAGCAGATATCTCGATACAAGGCCATACCACCAAAATGTCCTCAACATAGCATTCTCGATGAATGACCCGAGTCAACATGATCTACGAGCACTGCCTTAGCCAACTGCCCATCGAATGGAAAGAGTACCTCCAACCACCACTCTAGGGCCCGCTAGTTGGTCTCACTGGTCATCGCATCTGGCCAACGGGAACAGTCAGACTCCCATTCACTCTGGTCAGCCATGACAGGGCAAAGGAGATAACAAGGGTGCTCGATTTCTCGGTTGTCAACTGCCCGACTGAACACAACATTCTCTTAGGACGCCCTGTGCTTTTTCAGTTGCAAGCAATTCCATTTACCATCCACGATTTCATCAAATTCAGCACAAGTGATGGATCAACCACAATAATAATGACTAAGCTAGCCAAGAGGTGTGATGCTCAATGAGAAGCAAAGCAGTAAGCCCAATTGCATCAAAACGACAGTCACCAAAAGATAAAGACCTCCCACTGGAAATCTGCTGAAGCACGAGTGCCGACCCTAGAATCAAGGAAGATACGGAGAGACATGTTTAGTCGGCTCACAACCCCTCCTCCATAGGAAGAAACCAACTCTAATTCAAGGAGTGCTCAGCCAAAATACGGGGTGCTAAATACACAGCGAAGAACTGCTCGCCCACAGGCGAATGCACCTGTCTAGCCGATAATCGACACCCGTGCCAAGCCCCGCACAAGAGCAATTTCGAATATAGAGCAAACATTGGTTGATGGAAAACGTGAACCAAAGTTCCTCAAAATAGAGGAGTCGAGCACAAGAAATACCACCAACAGGAGCAAAATGTCATTCCCTATAGCGCGCAAGTCTTCCCAAAGAAGAGCACCAACAAAGGCCTTCAAAAAGCAAAATCTTCAGCACATTACCTGGGGAGTGGGTGTACAAAACCACACATATGGAACTCTCATCCAGCCAAGGGGAGGCACCTTCCACGGATTTGACGGTGGTGGGCAGTGGTGCGGTAGTGGTGATGATTTGACGAGGTGATGATTTTTTAGGTTTATGTGTCAAATAATTTAGGGGAAAAGATGGTTTAGAAAAAGTGGTTAGGATCATATGAGTAGGATAGTGTTTATTTATTTATTTTATGTATTAAAAATAATTATAAGAAATATAAAATAAATCAAAAGTAGAATAACAAGGGCAAAAGAGTCATTTCATGTTTTATAAGGGATGGAACGTGCAAATTTAAATTGACGAGGGATGACATATGCAACTTATAAATAAACGAGAGAGGGTCCAAGTTAATTTTTTAAAATAAAGACAAAATTTGTTTTATAACATGTGCACGATGAACTATTGGTGTAATTTACCCAATTATTTTGTAGACAGGTGTAATTTACCAATTATTTTGTAGTCAGCATATATATCCATATTTTTGTTGTTTGAATTAGGTCATAATTTGCGTAGTTGTATTTTAGTCATCTACAACATGTATAATGGAATGCAAGTTTTTGGCTAATACGCTTCTATTTAATTGATTGTTTAACCAATATATTTGTAACAATTTTAAATAAACAAAAAATATATTAAATTTAAGTGTTTCAACAGTTCGATAACAAGTTAACAATAAGTACGTTAGTACGATATGTTTTGTTCATTTTCCAATACTTTTAGTATATTTTATATTTCATGATAATTAATTTATGAAATATAGTTCCAAAAACTACTATAAAATAAATGCTTTCGTTATTTTTAACAATATAACTTTTTGAAGATGTAATCCTTTTGATTAATATTTCGGTTAACATTTTTACCCCCATTGTTAAAAAAAGACAACTCAAATCAATCAATTAATCTTAGCACAGAAAGATTGTAATGGTTCCATCCATATTTCTATTTCAATTTCGACTCTTTTTCATCATATAGGGTATAAATGGTGAGACAAACGAGGCTTCGCCAAGGCTAACAATGGCTTAGCCTTCATCAAATCTTGTAAGTTTTCATTTAAATCAATATATAGTTCTCCTGGTGGCAATTCCCATGTGAACCCATGCAGGATCCTAGCCAACAACATTATGGCCATGGTCGAGCCCAATAACACCCCACAACACCCACGCCGACCTGTGCTAAATGACAACATTTTAAGGCTGTGGTCGGTTAGTATCACTTCTTTATCATCGTTCATGTGACGATCGGGATTGAATGTTAGCGGGTCCTCCCAAACCTCAGAGTTCCGCCCTAGTCCTAGGCGGCTCAATATCACGTGGCTGCCCTTCGGTATAAAGTATCCGGCGACAACGGTGTCACCGGATGACACATGAGGGAGGTTAAAAGGTGCAACAGGGTGCAACCTAAAAGCTTCCTTCACACATGATTTGATATAGTTAAGGTTTGGTATGTCGGATTCTTGTACAAGTCGATCTTTTCCAACCACGGAATCTAGCTCTTGCACCGCTTTATTGAAGATCATTGGACGGTTTATCATTTCGGCGATTGCCCATTCGATACCATTCGCTGGATTATCAAATGCTGCTAATATCAGTTCCTGTAATTAACACCAGCAAAGTTATTAATCCATATTGCATAAAAAAGATCCAAATTTATGATGATAAAAAAAACTAAAATCACGTTAATCTTACAAAGATTTGAGCTTTGATTTGATCTGCGGTTAGTGGAGGGTTTTTAATGTTGATGAAAACATCAAGCAAGTCGTCTTCTTTTGTCCTAACACCATCTTTCCATTCTCGAATCCTTTCATCAACCAAACGATCTTGATACTTTCTTGAGGTGCGTATAGCCTTCCTTATGATCGTCTCATGCCCATCAAAATCAGTTTTCCAACGCAACCTCGGGAAGTAATCTGATACACTAAATGCGTAAAGGTAACCAAGAACTGTCAAAAGTGAATCAACATGCTCGATCTCTTCGACCCCAGGTCCACCATCTGTGTTCCCTTTGCCAAAATACCTACTCCCGAACATGATATTCCTTATGACGTTGGTCGAGTATTGTTGAACCACAGTCCGTACGTTCACAATCCCTCCGGTGACCTCAATATTGGTATAGCATCGGTTGTAAATGTACCTAAGAGAATTGAGATGCAAACTTTTAGCTATAAGAATTATCACTGGGAAGATATTACTGGTGGGGTAAGTTTTTTTTTTTAACGGATTAGAATTATAGTCCAAAGAAAATGACGAGTGAGATAATTTATTTCTTTATGCATAAAATGATGGCTCTGATCCCAATAGAGTGAGCACATTCTATCTACGTACCTTAGTAGATTATCAGCTTCTCTGTCTCGTTTGTCTTGAAGCCACTTATGCCTATGCGGTGACAGAATCTCCGTGTGCAGGATTTTCCTCATCATCTTCCAATGATCACTCACTGGAACAAGAACGGTGGTCAAGTAACCACCGCTTGTGAGAAAACCCGACATGCAGTTAGGCCTCGAAGAGAAGATTCCATCTTTGTCCGTCAAGAACTCACGAGCAATCTTCGGATCAGTCACAGCTACAACATGTACGTTGCCAAGACGGATGCATATGATCTTGGTGTTCATTTCATCCATCATTCTATGTATCCATCGGAATGTGGGCTTGTTTCGAAGCATGGTGATTATGCTGCCGATGTATGGCAATGGTTTTGGGCCCGGAGGCAGTGGAGGCCGGAGCTTGGAACCTCTGTCTCTAATGACCCAGAAGATGCACATTGACATGAGAAAGAGAAAGAAGATGATCATGTTGGAAACAGGAAACTTCTTATGTTATATACTACAAATTAAATTTTTATTTGTATGATTTGCACTTTACATATATATAGGGATTTCTGTTGCAAAAAAGAAAATGATTTTGATTTTTTTTTTTTTAATATTTCATTAATGTTGGTCAATTCAAATATAAAAATAAGAATGACAAATGGATAAGTTTTTGGATTAATCTCGTTTATTTAACTAACTAACTAACTAATTAATTTCTTTGTCTCGGTTTATTGTTTTTTTTTTTTAATTTAAATTAACGATTTTGACCATTTTGGCTAGAATATAAATGACATTCCTTTTTTGAATTTTGCAATTTTATGGAGGGGAAATAAAAAATAACAAGGATAGAAACTACATTGAATGTTTGAATCATAAATATATTAAATTTAATGGTTATAATCTGGGTCACTTTTATATGAACCAAGAAGTATATATATATATATATATATATATATATATATATATATATATATATATATATATATATATATATATATATATATATATATATATATATATATATATATATATATAGGGCCGGCCCTGAGATTTTGAAGACCTTGTGCGATAACAAAAAAAATAGGCCCTAAAATTTGAAATATTTCAAAATTTAAGCAAAACAATTATAAATTTTAATTTTCTATTGCAAATATATAAAACAACAAACATAATGTCCTCATATAAAAAAACAACAATCATAATGCCTTACAAAATAACTTAATACACTATATTCTAATTTTCAGCAAGTAAATGAACACAAATAGATTTAACTTTAAACAACCAATATCTTGTACAAATTAGAACTTCAACAATATCATGCTTCAAGGAACTTCGACCTCAACATCCTTAAATAATGTAACCAAATATGTAAAACGTTAGGTATACAACTGAATAACAACTGCTAAAATGCAATAGATTAAAAATGTAATAAAATATTGAAATACATGTGGAGCCACATCTAAGACATCAGGTGAGTGTGTCTTATCGAAGCTTTTCCCTCTTCATAACTAAAATGCCACAAAACAAAACAAGAGAAAAATCCAAAAATAAGAACAAGATATAATCCAATAAAATAAAATCAAAACATGACACTTATCTTCAAATTCTTTTATGTAACTACTTAAACATAATTAAAAAGTTAGAAATCAGATGAGAAAAACAAGATATCAAAAAAGATATCCATAAATCAGACACGAATTCATAACAACATACAAATGATAAATAAAGAGCCAAAAATTAGAAAAGAAAAGCCAGAAATTAGAAACAAAATCATAATAACATACAATGAACACATAAAAAGCCAGAAATTATAAATGAAAATCGTAACAGGACACAAAGCATAAGATCTGATTTTCGAAAAGAAATAAGTGAAGAATGATTTTCTGATTTTTGAGACAGGTTGTAAGTTTGTTTCAGAATTTCGTGAAGAAAAAAAGAAAGAAGGAAGATTGTTGATTGCCTCATTGCCCTCCAAAATCACTGATATGAATCAAACAATACCATTGCAGATTTAATTCTTGCCACATGCCTAAGCAAAGATCTGATGAAGAAATCGAAGCGTTCTTTTGGGTTTCCCGAAATTTCTTGCTTTTTCCCGCTCCTTGCGTGGACTGATAAATGCCGGCAAATAGAATATTAACCTAATTTTTTGTTTTGGGTTGAACATAGGTAACATAGCTGCTAAAAAAATTGGGTCCTCCGACTTTTTGGGGCCCTGTTCTTATGCACCTTGTGAACTGGCCAAGGGCCGGCCATGTATATATATATATATATATATATATATATATATATATATATATATATATATATATATATATATATAGGGAAGAGTTATATGGAAAATGAATGATTAGGGCAACACATATTTGAACCAATGAAAACATGACAACACATCACTTCCACAATAACTTCCACAATACATTACTTGTGAAGAAAGAAATGGACACGTGTCATTTGATTATTGGTTCCGGTAGATGTTGCCCTAGTTATTTGTTTTTTATAGAACTCATTCCTATATATATATATATATATATATATATATATATATATATATATATATATATATATATATATATATATATATATATATATATATATATATAGAGAGAGAGAGAGAGAGAGAGAGAGAGACAGACAGAGAGAGTTAGGTTCAAATGTTTTCACTATCTATTGTGTGCATGTATGATTGATTCTGGACCAATCATTTTAGTTATTTTAAGAAAGTAATTAATGCATATTAAATGTTAAAGATGTAATTAATATTCATTATATCTTCAACATGTAATATGCATTAATTACTTTTTTAAAATAACTAAAATGATTGGTCCAGAATCAGTCATACATGCACACAATAGATAGTGAAAACAAAATAACCTAACCCATATATATATATATATATATATATATATATATATATATATATATATATATATATATATATATATATATATATATAATAAATTGTAATATTTGACTTTTAAATTGGTGTAGATAATACGAAAGTTGAAGTAAATTTGATCATTGTACCATTCGTTTCAATCTTACCGCTTAGATTAGTTTTCTTTTAAGATATTTGTTTATAAAATTTAACGGTGATTTATGCAATAATGAAGTTTAATAAAATAATGATGACTGACGAAACTGAAAATGTTTGATCATACATATTTAATTCTATTCGCCTTTTGATATCACATTGGCTAATTATATTTTACGGACAGTAATTTTTCAAAAATGATTATTAATGACAGCAACTATTTTATATTTTATAAATATTTGATAGTTATAATTAATAAATATTCTTAACATGTATATAATATTCATAATAATTATTCATTAATTAATAGATATCTTTAAGCTATGTATATTGATAAAAAATATTAATAAATATTCATTATTTAACATTGATATAGTAATATTTAATAACAAGTTAATATAGTAAATTTGAATAATGAACCAATATAATTTATATAAGTAGGAGAAGAAGAGTGGGTCATGCTGATTTGGATGGGCTTTGCAATCACTTTACAACCCCTAGTGGAAGACATTAAAATGGGCCATAAAATATTTATGTAGATGACCATCTTTGGTCCTACCTCGTTTAATAATTTTTGGAATAATGACTTTATTAGTAACCATCTCAAACCTAGTAATAGCCACAAACTGCATATTCTCACTATCAAAGCACGTGGAATAAATGTGACACACATGTAATTCCTTAGTAGCCAAACTCATTATGTTTGCTGCCACAATCATACAGTCCATGTCTTATAAAAACATGTTTATCCTGATATTAAAATGGAAATCATTTTTCACGCGGTTTCAAAACATAAACGAAAATAAACGAACCATTTGAAGTGTTAGCGTCAATCCGTCCCAATATCAATATAGAAAGTCAATGACGATTAAATACTAATAACTAGGTGTGAGAGTGAGACCCGTGTATTATACGGGTTGATTTAAAAAAAAAATTAAACACTAAAATGTAAATTTTTAATATTTTTTAATGTACAACTTTAAAATAAGAAAGAAAAAAATATATTTATTGTAATTTAATATTATATATATATATATATATATATATATATATATATATATATATATATATATATATAATATTTTACATATATGGTATATGACTTTAATTTTAAAAATTAAAACAAACCAAAAATTGACAAGTAGATAATATTTCTTTCAAAAATACCACAAAATGACAAGTGTCAAAACTCATGAGAAAATGACATGTGGCAAAAAAAACTTTTATTTATTGAGGATACTTTGAATGTATTAACATTTTAACATTGGACCACCTTTGTAGAATTTCATAATCAACTACTAAACTCTTACTGTATGGGCAAATACAATCATATATATATATATATATATATATATATATATATATATATATATATATATATATATATATATATATATATATATATATATATATATTGTTACATCCTGAATTTCAAAAATATAATTAACATGTAAGTTGTGAATTTTCTGCAAGTAGCATGGACCCAAGATTTTATGAAAGGGGACTTACATATATTAAGATATTTTTTTATATTAGAATACATAATAGAGTATAAAGTTGAAAGCAATATTGATAAAGAAAAAAAAATCGTTTAAATAAGAGCTATATCGACCTTTGCAAATCTTCAAAAGTTTTCAAACAATCATAAGCACCGACTCGCATCCATTATCATGTTGGTATTAAATAAGTAGCTAGGATATGTTAGCGATATTTATTATGTATTTGTATTCTTGTATTCGATAGTTTGCTAGGGTACAGGCGTACGGCCCAATTGGTTATGGCCTCTTCTCTCGTAAACTATTTATACCCATTCGTTTAATGATATTGGGAGAGAGGAATTTAAAAAAATAACTTCGTATCAGAGCTGTGAACCTTCCTCCTATATTCTTGTCTTCTATGAACCCTAGCCGACTGGTTCTTCTTCTTCTATCACTTCTCCTCCTGTCGCCTTCTCCCCTCTGATTCTTGTTCTCTCTTTCTCATCATGTCTGGAACTATCTTCAATGACAAACCATCGTCTACTATCAACATCAAGCATGCAGTACCCTTCGTGCTTGATCTTGACCAGATGAACTATGACGTTTGGCGCCAATTATTTGAGTTACACTGTATTGGTTATGGAGTTGATCATCATCTGCAACCTCCTACTCAACCTCAAACAGAGAAAGAAAAAGAAAAAACCACAGCAAAGTCGGTTGCTGTGAAAGTCAATTGGACTCGTATGGATTCTATTGTCCAATCTTGGATATACGGTATACGGTACTCTTTCCACGTCTCTCCTTCACATGATATTCAAAAAGCAAACTACTACATATGAGATGTGGACTAATCTTGAAAAAATCTTCCGGGACAACAAATCAACCAAAGTCATTCAGCTTGATCGTGAACTTCGCAATATTACATTGGGAAACTCCAACATCACTAATTATTGCAACAAAATCAAGTCTCTTGTTGATCGCTTGGAACATATGGATGCAAAAGATCCTGAAACAAACCTGGTGACGTATATGTTGAATGGTTTATCCTCCAAATTCAGGTATGTCGCAATAAACATACAACATCGTGACCTTCTTCCTTCTTTTTGGGATGCCAGATCGATTCTTATATGTGAAGAGCAACAAATGTTGCAAGATGACCAACGTGAAGCTTCCTTTACTCACTTGGATCATCCATCTTCCCAAAATTCCCTCACTATAGAAGCTCCAAACACCAACAATAATTTTTGTGGAGGATACCGGGAAGGCCGTGGTGGCCGGAATAATCAAGGAGGACGAGGTGGGGGTCGGTATGGTGGTCGACATAATTTTAATAGCAGCAACAATGGGAATTTCAATGGTGGGCATCGTCAACAGCAACAGCCTGCAAATGGCGATTCTCCCTCTTCTAGGCCTTGGGCTTATGGATGGTTTCTAGTCCATCAACCTAATCAACAGGTCAGCCTCCTCCCAAGCCCACCAGTCGGATTTCTTCCAAGCCCACCATCTGTTTCCCTTCATTTTCAACCTAATCTTACTGGACTCAAACAACAATCAGCCCAATCTGGTGTTGCCCATCAGCATCAATTTTTTGCTTCTCAACAGCCCACTAGTCCTTTCACGAATCAGCAAGTTTTTCACGCTTATATTCCGGCCCAACAACAAAATAACAAACCCACTACTCTCCTGAAAATGTTTGATACTATGACGTTGAATGACCCGGGGCAATCGGAATGGTATATGGATACCAGCGCATCCTCACATCTTCACTCAAACGCAGGTATACTCAAAACTGTTTTTGATAATAATAGTTATTCATTTGTTTTTGTTGGCGACAGAACTTCTATACCTGTAACTAAAATGAGACACACTACTCTTCCGTTTTCTAATCCATATTGCACTCTCATTCTTAAAAAATGTCCTAATTACTCCTTCCATCATTAAAAATCTTATTTATGTTCGTCGATTTATTCGAGAAAATACTTGCACTATTGAATTTGACCCTTTTGGATTTTCTGTGAAGGATTTTCGCACCAAACAAATTTTCATGCGATGTGACAGCACCGAAGATCTCTATCCAGTCACCTCTCCAACTCCTCAAGCTCTTGTTTCCATTGCTCCTTCTATTTGGCATTAACGTCTTGGTCATCCCGGTCAACATCTGTTCACACATTTAGTCAATAACAATTTTATTTCTAGCTCTCCTAATAAAGAGACTACTTTATGTCATGCTTGTCAAATGGGTAAACATGTTATGTTACCCTTTAGTTTATCTAATTCTATTACAAAGTTTCCTTTTGAACTTGTGCATTCCGATGTTTGGACTTCACCTATTGAAAGCATCAGTGGTATTAAGTATTATGTCATTTTTCTTGATGATTTTACTCATTATGTTTAGGTGTATCCTTTACGTGCCAAATCTGATGCCTTTGCAAAATTTGTGCTTTTTTATGCTCTTGTTAAAAAACAATTCCTACGGACATCAAAACCTTCCAATGTGACAACGGGGGTGAATATAATAACAAAAAATTTCATCAACTATTTGATCAAAATGGTATTCGCATGAGGTTTACATGTCCTTATACCTCTCAACAAAACTATAAAGTTGAACGTATGCTTCGCACTATTAATAACATCGTTCACACTCTTCTTTTTCAAGCAATAATTCCACCCACTTATTGGGTAGAAGCTCTTCACATGGCTACTCATCTCTTGAACATTCTCCCATCTACCACCATAGCTAATGACACACCCTTTCATAAACTTTATAAGAGACATCCTACCTATGATCATTTGTATGTTTTTGGATGCCTTTGCTTTCCCAACCTTCTCACTTCTCACAAACTATCCCCTCGTTCTACACCTTGCATTTTTCTAGGATACCCCACAAATCATAAAGGGTATCGTTGTCTCAATCTTGACACAAATCAAGTCATTATCTCTCGCCATATAGTCTTTGATGAAACTGTTTTTCCTTTTGGATCAATGACACCAAATATTTCTCCATCCTATTCTTTTCTAGAAAATATGGAGACGGCCAACCCTTTATTTATTCCATCTCCTCCTGACGGTGGATCTCCTCTCGAGACCATCTTTCCCTCGTAAATTTCGTCCGCTACCTCATCCCCGGCTACATCTACTCCTAATCACTCCAATACATCCTCATTGACCCCCACCACATCATCTCATGTTTGTCCCAACAGCTTCTCCAACAGTCCTCCGAATGTCTCTCCCGACTCTTCCACTATTTCTCCTAGTGTCACTCACAGTCAGTCGCAACACCCTATGCTTACTCGTTCGAAACTTGGTATTTTCAAACCAAATCGAAAAATTAACCTTCTTGTTGATTCCTCTTCTCCTGTCCCTAAAACTTATTTACACGCCTTTAAAGATCCTAATTGGCTTAACGCATTGGCAGAATAATATACTGCTCTTATCAAAAACAAAACTTGGGTACTTGTGTCGTGACCACCTCATGCTAATATAATTAATTGTATTTGGCTATTTAAGAAAAAGCTTAATGTAGATGGCACTCTTTCTCGATACAAATCCCATCTGGTTGCTAATGGGCGCAGTCAGAGACCCGGTATAGACTGTGATGAGACATTTAGTCTTGTTGTTAAGCCATCCACTATTCGCATCGTTCTCAATATTGTCATTACTCATCAGTGGCCTATTCGACAACTAGATGTCAAGACTGCTTTTCTTCATGGGCATCTTCATGAGACATTATATATGCAACAACCCCTAGTTTTCGTGATTCATACAGGCCTACTCATGTTTGCTTACTTCAGAGATCTCTCTATGGTCTCAAGCAAGCTCTTCATGCCTGGTTTCAGCGGTTTCCCTTATTTATCTCATGTATTGGTTTTGTTCATAGCAGGTGTGATTCATCTCTTTTTATCTATAGTCAGGTCTCTCATAAGGCATATCTTCTTTTATATATGGATGACATTATTCTCACTGGTACTTCTACTCCACTGTTGGCTCATATCACCTCATTATTAAGTGTTGAGTTTGCAATGAAAGACCTTGGAGATCTTCACTACTTTCTCGGTATTTCGGCTACTCGATCTTCTATAGGTCTGTTTTTGTCTCAACATAAGTATGCAACCGAGATTATTGATCGTGCCTCTATGCTTAATTGTAAAGCGGCTAGCACCCCGGTAGATTTGTCTGCCAAATTTGATGGATCGGGCCCTCCTGTTGTGGATCCTACTTTATATCGCAGTTTAGCTGGTGCTCTGCAGTATCTCACGTTTACCAAACCCGACATTACTTATGTTGTTCAACAGATTTGTTTATATATGCATGATCCTCGTGAGCCTCATTTTACCGCTCTTAAGCGGATTTTGCGCTATATCAAGGGTACTATTGATCATGGTCTTCAAATGTTCTCATCTCTGGATCGTGATCTCATTGCCTACTCTGATGTTGACTGGGCAGGCTGCCCAGTCACCAGGCGATCCACGTCTGACTATTGTGTTTTCTTGGGTCACAATCTTCTATCTTGGTCTTCTAAACGACAGAACACGACGTCACGTTCGAGTGCCGAAGCTGAATATTGTGGTGTCGCTAATGCAGTTGTTGAGACATGTTGGATACATAACCTTTTGCTTGAGTTTCACTACTCTCCTCACAAGGCCACCATTTTTTATTGTGATAATGTTAGCGCCGTATACATGTCTGCCAATCTGGTTCCACATCAATGGACAAAGCACATTGAAATTGATCTTCATTTTGTTCAAGACAAGGTCACTACAGGTCATGTCCGTGTGCATCATGTACACTCTTCTTCTCAATACATCGACATATTCATGAAGAGTCTACCTTCCTCGTTATTTCTTGATTTTCGGTCCATCTTGAACTTCCGGGAGTCCCCTCCTGTTCTCATTGCGGGGGGCTGTTAGCGATATTTATTATGTATTTGTATTCTTGTATTTGATAGTTGGCTAGGGTACGGGCGTATGGCCCAATTGGTTGTGGCCTCTTCTCTTGTAAACTATTTATACCCATTCGTTTAATGATATTGGGAGAGAGGATTTTAACAAAATAACTGGACATGCGTATGATATTATATCATATTAAGTTTCATTTTACAATAACATAGTTTTAAAAAATAGTAAAAGTATAAGAAGTAGTATCTTATTACTTTAAATTTTGTTCATCTTTGCTTCATAAAATAGAAATTATCTATAATTTTATATGTGGAAAATTTATTCTCTCTCTCTCTCTCTCTCTCTCTCAACCCTAATGTTAACAAGAAGATGTTTTTTAAGAAAATCACTATTCATGGTATTCTGAAGACATGTTTTCACAATTTTCATTGATGACAATGCTCTTTCATATGTCGCGGTAAGAACATGTAAAGTTAATATAAGTTGAGTTAATCTATGAAGCAAAGAATAAATATTTGACTTTCTTATTTCATGTACACCTATACAAAACTCAGAAAGTGTAGAAGGATTTTTCAATGGTGGGTGATTGCGTACACATAGTTCATAATATTGGGTTTTAAGCATAACACCATTCCTATTGTGTACATGGAACCCTAATTGATTTGGATCTAGGTTTTTCTAATTTTGAACATACAACTATGAATACCAAAGCAATAACCCTATAACTAGCATACATGTTTCAAAAATCACATATGATTAGGGTTAGAATCTTTACCTCTCTTGTTATGTAGTAATAACAAGTTTAATCCTTCTTGATCTTGACTTCTAAAAGCCTAGTGCCCCAAGTGTTGCACCTCTAATGGAGTCACAAACACCCAATTCAAGGTGGAATGACTTAGGAGAGAGGTTAAATCGGCTAGGGTTTCTTTCTTGAATGCTTTTACCGGAAATCCTTAGTCATGGGGTCTATTTATACTTGTGGCTGCTAGGGTTTTAGGTGGAAACCCTAATGTGACTGCTTAGGCCTTAAGAAGCCCATTGACACCTTCTAGAATCCCCTTAGACGAATTCTTTATGGACTTTCCATAGAATTCGTCCAATCTTATTCCAAGGTGATCCATCAGCCCAATTGCAACTATCAATGATCTGTAATATAAGTCCCCAATTATTTAATCAGTCTCTTTTGATCACCAAATTAATTCCAACTTAATTTCTGATCAATACTAATTAAATAATATGATTTCCAAATAATATATTAATCTTGTAGTATAGTAATAAAACCATTTTGAGTACCAATCTATTACTCACATAATAAATTTTATTCTCTCTCATCTTGTCATCCTATCAAGTTGCATGAGTGAAGGCAACCCAAAAGGACCATGCTCATAATCAAATCAAGTACATACCAAAAATAGTTATGGACTTGGACACCTAATCCACCAGTCTCCCACTTGGATAAGTCTAATAACTATTTTGCAAGTACGACTTTAGAATCTGATTCGCAATCGTAGCTTTCAAAAGTCGTTGTTGAACTCTGATCTTATCAACAACGCATCCTTTAGATAAGGGATCATATATTCCTCCATTCTAGATATCGTATAGACATGAGACATGGATTATAATCATTCTCTCTGTCTATGTGTTGTTTCCCGATTTTCGATTTATGACGACTGACAATAGACTACAATTGAACACATCAACTTAGTCTAGGCTTGGCCAAGCGTTTAGGTGTCATCACTAAATCATCGAAGGGCCCACAAATATCGCTTTTATCCCACATTGGGTAAAAAGAACGGATAAACTTCAACTCATATGCTTGTATTATTTACTCATCAAATCACACACAACAATACGCTTTATAACATCAAGTTACTGATGTGTTTACGTATTATCAATGTGCAAATGACTTGTAAACAATAACTCATATCTCTCTATTTCAAGAATATAAGATATTACCATCTCAAAATCACTCGTGATAAAATCCATGAAGTGATTCACGTGAGCGTGGGTTTAATCCAATACTCAAATCTTATTTCAGGAGCACTCATGAATATTGCAGCAAACTTTTGCTATGTCTAAAATGCTTTAGATAATCTACAGTCAGATTCATAACAGTGTTACCTCATTACCTACTTCCAAAGTATGATCGACTGTTGATGTTTAAATAACCTAGTTATTCTAGAAGTCAAAACATGCGAAGTGAAACACAAGAATAATCGAATCCAATATGGCCTTAAAACTTTTGAGTATAAATAAAGCACCTTTTATTTAATCACCATAATTATTACACATTATTCATTGTATAATGTTTCAGATAATCAACTTAATACTTGAATTAAAACAATAGTCATCTCATGCTCCAAGCATGCACACTAAGTTTACCTATGGTCCTTACTTTGTGAAATAGATCAATTGAACACATTTCCAATGATGCTCATTTCATAATTTCCAATCCTTATCACAAGTGTAAGAGTACCAAATTCTTGCCACTATTAGAATATGTTAGATTCTAACATTCTATGCAATGATCCTTTTGTAATGTCACATTACCAAAGTCACCAAGACTTCGCCAGTTATATTACAAAGTGTTCTATTAGAGATTATTACAAGACAACTCCATAAATGTGAAGTCTCACATTCAAAGTACATTCCTTTGAACATCCTTCTCGCATAAAAGTTTCTAAGCTACATAGATTCTTAATATCCAACTCCTATTATGGAAACATTCCCATATTTTCCATATGACAAAACATTGTAAATAGAATCCTATCTATTCATAATAATGTCAATATGGTTCATCCATTACTATACTTCCAACTGCCCACAAGTGACCAATCCTTAGTGAACCTTAGATTATACTTGAAATTTGTTTACCTTACTTTAGTCATATCTGATTCTTGTCCTTTTCCCTCTTAATGCCCTAGGCATTTGGAATAGACAAAACCACTACTAGAAAAATAGCCTTTTACGACGCACAATCAATGACACACGCTGATAGAGGACACGCATTTGTACGTGCCCTAAAATTTGATGTCAGTTTTCCAAAATATGAAGCATAGAGAACACGCATTTTTGCGTGCCCTAAAATTAGTGTCTAATAAAAAACACGGAGGGCACCTTAAATAAAATGTGTGTCATCTCACCTTGTCGCTTTATAAATTTTAATGAAACGCGCGTTTCATCCAAGGGGGAAATGAAATCCAAAAATTAAAAAGCCCGCTTTGTTTCCACCAGCTGAAAACCCTAGCTCATCCCCGCTGAAAACCCCCTTTCTTTCTTTCTTTCTTCTCTCTCGATTCTCAAACCTCCATTCACCTTCCGTCATCTGCTGCTTATTAGACCCTTCCTAGTGTCTTCCACCACCGTCGACTTCCGATGAAAGACGACCGTTCTCGGTGCTCTGCCTCTACAACGATCGACAATCTCATCTGATCACCTCACCTCACCTTGTCGGCTACATCACCTTGCCAGCAACCTCACATTGTCGGCAACCTTAGGTCTGGTGATCTCATGTTCGCTTCTCCTTGTCGGCGACCTAAGCCCCGTTACATTGATCCATCCTCCCAAACTTTGGAAGAACTAGCGCTTTTCTCCGTACTACACAAAATCTTCTTAAAAATCGGACCAGTACATCCAACAAATTGATTGCAAGTACCCCGCTTCATAGATGCATCTACTTCTTAGCTTCTAGGGCTCGAATCCATATTTCCCCATGTCAACGCTCCATCATCTGTTTACTTAGCTTACTAAAATCATCAATCTCGTAGATTTCAGTTACAAACACCCTTCAATATGACGTCTTCAATCGATTTGGTAAAGGGTAGGCTTTTAAATGGATCGAATGAGTTCAATCATTGATGGAGGTTATTCATGTCGTCCACAGGTAAGCAATCCCTTGATCCAACCTAGTTGTTTTAAGATTCATATTTTTTTTTTCAATTGTGATCGTATTTGAAATGGTCAAATACCCTTCAATATAATTGTATTTTGAGGTCGATCACATTTAGTTACAATTGTGATTCATATGTTTTTTTTCAATTGTGATCGTAGATTTTAGTTACAAACACCCTTCAATATAGTTGTTTTAAGATTCATATTTTTTTTTTCAATGCCTCGGGAAGTGGTCTTACAGTTTCCTCCATAATCGTCTCTAGGAGATTCATTGGCGATCGGGTGGTTCTTCAATTCCGTGATCAGTTAAATTCAACTTTCTTCAACAACTTATCCATTTCTAAGAGTCTGAACCCTTAATGACGCATAGAAGAGCATCTGGATGGATTCTAGGTTATATTAGCTTAAGAAAACTTAGAGAGAACATTATATGTTTTTTTCTTTTTTTTACCATTTATATCGACTTTGTTTTTGTTAGGAAAAGAATTCTAACAATTCACAAAAGCGCGAAAAAATTCTGAAAAGCATTGGTGAGAACTGTTATGAATGTTTTAGTTTTAACATTAAGAACACCAAAATGTGTTTGTTAATATTAATTGCATAATCTTTGACTTTATAGGGTCACTTAAACAAAAAAGACCAAGTGAAGTGCAACATCCAGTTAAAGCTGTACGAACGGAAACTTCTAGGCAGTTAAGAATCAAGTTTTTAATTGCTAATATTTGTTACTTTCTTTTAATTATCATATAATATTTAATATTTAACTATTTATAAATACATCTGCTTGTTTTGAAATGTGATAGAGTTGTTACCACGGTTGCGGATGTGGGCCCCCTGCTAATTGGGTGAAAATAAATGTGCGGGAAACCGTAAGTGTATTGTCACATCACACCATTGACATTTATAAAAATTATTAACACACATTCGACTTATGTTTACTTTATGTGTTATGTACAGAAAGATTGCTTTGAAGTGTATGCCCTAGTTCCAGGGCTTCTACGGGAAGAGGTGTGTAATATATATATATATATATATATATATATATATATATATATATATATATATATATATATATATATATATGTTGATTATAAATGCTCTAGCTTTATTTTCAGCTAAAATGACTAATTTGTCCTCAATGACTTTTAGGTACGAGTCCAATCTAATCCAGTTGGACGTCTAGTCATCACGGGTGGGTCCACCCGAGCAACTTGACAACCCGTGGGGCATTGTTGCTTTCAAAAAGGTATGTTGATTATAATGTATAAATAAATGACTCTCTATGTTTGTGTTATGTGAAAGTTATTGTGTTTGACTTTTGACTTATAATAATAAACAGGTGATTAGCCTACCATCAAGAATTGATCTGCTTTGTACATCAACAATTGTGAGCTTACAAGGATGTCTGTTGGTTGTTGTGCATTTTGAGCAGTCAAACCTCTGATCTGATGTTTTAAACTGAAACATCAAGAATTGATCTGCTATGTACTTCATTAATCATACGTAATAACAATATAATAGATAGGTGATTAGCCTACTTACAGTTTTGGCTACACTTGCATCTGTCTCCCCAAAGCTTCCTCTTGGTTATCCAGCCAGGTAACACTTTGAACTTTCTTCATATTTATGATGCTGAAGTGATAAATAGGCAGTGGTTTTCAATTTTGTATTTATTTTTGTGTCTAGATTATCTTTCACAGAGGCCAAGAAATTGAGTAACCTGCCTCTATACCCGGTGAGTAGTCAGTCACACTCACATCATTCCAATGTTTCTTTAATTTAATTTTTTTCTAGATTTCAGAAATTGAGTGACCTGCCTCTTATCATATTCCTTTTGAAACCATCAACTTTTGTCCATCAGTCTTTCCAAGACTACAATGTACAATCTGCTCCAATCAAGACTTGATGTTGTTCTGTTTGAGATTATCTTTCCACTTATGATGCTAAATTAAATAAATCAATGAAACACCCATTTCTAAACATTGTGCAAGTCACAGACCTAAAACGTATATAGGGAATAAAAATGCAAAAAAAAAAAAGTCGATATTACAATTACATAGAGGGACCAAAAGTGTAATTAGGTCTTTCTTTACTATACTACCAAACAATTTTGTTTCTGTTTTTCAGGTTGTCGGACTTGCTATAGTTTCTGTTGTTTGTTTCACTTCCAGTTCAGTCTTTGCTATATTTACAAATATACCCGTATGTATTTTTGTGCTTAATTCATTCAGTCATTTTCCTCAAGATCTTAATTTAATGCATTCATTCATTTTCACAGGTTCTGTACATTGTGAGTGGCGGGGAATTGGAGGAATCTATGCCTCTCTTTTACTCATTGTCTACTACTTCATAGGTAAATTAAATTATATTAAATAAATCAATCACCATTTTTTCTTCTACTTTTTGTTTTCTGAAATTAATCGCTTTGTATTTGGATGACATTGCTAAATTGGGTGGAATTTTGTAATAATAAACAAATGAATGAAAGTACATTGCTATTTTTTGGATATTTGACCCTAATCCATAGTTTCATCATGTCATGTTTGTCCAGGTTCATCCGTACCTTCAGGTTTTGTGTTATGGGTAATGAGAGAATTGCCACCTTCGGTTGCGGTTAATGTTCCGGAAGAATCTAGAACACTTGCCTTTGTAAGTGACCATTCAACTACTACAACACAACCACAACATTGGACTACTATTACAACTGCACAAAATCAGGTTCAAATGCTTTCTATATATTAATCATTAATGTTCTGGAAGAATCTACAACACTTAGCTTTTTATTTACCTGGTACAAATCATCTTGATTTGTGTAAAAGAAAAAAAAAATGAGAACGTTGACTTTGACTTTTAAGTGCAGGGATCAAGGGCAAGTCTAATATGGCTGAAGTTGACCAAACCATATTTAACAACCTACTTGCTCGAGAGTCAAAAAGTCAATAAAGGCCGAGAACAAGTACAGAAAACTCAAGACCGATTCGTTTATTTGTTTATTTGTTTATTTGTTTATTTGTTTACTTCATTTGTTGATTATTAGCACTATATGTTGTTGAAAAGCAGATGATTATGGCAGATTTGGAGGTACGATGAAGGCGACAGTCTTGTGCAATTTTGATTGTTTCAAGCCCATGAGTGCAATGGGGGTGGAAGCATCCACCACAACAGTTATCATCTTTTGTCTCCAATCTGGTTCATGCTTCTCAGTATTATATTTCTACACTTTTGTAGTCCACAAATCTTTCTCTGTTTTCAGTTTTTAAACTAATTTATGTTCTTGTTTCTTGAGCCGAATTAGACCTCAAAAGATATCTTGCAAAAAGGTGGAAGGCAAAATCGTCATACACGGGATACCTCTGTGGACATGGATGGGAACATCGCAGATTTAGATTTTAGAGAAGCCTCCAAAAGCACCTGTAAGTCACTATAAAAGCTTCTAAAAATGAGTTTTCTGACAGATTTATAAATCTTGTCACATTATTTTTTGTTCTTAAATTATCAATTTTTTTATTGCAGCCCACGAAGCGTGGTTTTGGTTTTAGCCTCTTTAAGAAAACCACTAGAACTCCTTAAATTATCAATTTTTTTATTGAAGTCTTACAAATTAGGTTGCAAAGGTACTTGTTTTGTCACCATATTGAGTTCAATGAACTTTAAACTTCTAGTCTCCCGTATAGGTTCTCACTCAGAAAGTCTGTTATGCACCCTCTTCAGTCACATATTTTTTGATAGGGGTAGTTTGGGAAATCATCAAATAAAGAGAATCTTATTAGGGCAGGGGCATTTTAGTCATTTTATATTAGTTAATTCGTTATGAAAGATAGTTTGGCTGATTCTCTTTCCCACTACCCTCTTATACCATCTGTCATAACAAACTAACTAATATAAAATGCCTAAAATGACCCTAATGTCCCTGATTCTCTTTACTTGATGATTTCCCAAACTACCCCTATCTAAAAATACGTGACTGAAGGACACTTTTCTAGCAAACTAAACAACATCACCATTCATGAGAACTGCATCACAAAGATTAGCATCAACCTAAAGTCCAGCATAAGTGGTTCCAATCAGTTATAAAATGAAACAAATTCTTTGAGTTATATGCATTAACCTAAAGAGTATTCTGGTTACCAATAAGATTGCAGTTTACAAAGTTAAGAATCAACTCATATCTGTGTTGACTGCAACATTTACTCCACTCACCAGTGATTCTGTAGTGCCCCTGTTGTCCTTGCTCTAAGTCCAACATAAGTGGTTCCATTCACTGTTTTCCCAATCACCTCCTGGAAACCAAGTTCAGCAACTCATCATCAGAATCAGATTAAAAACAACATTTCCATATAAAAAATATCTATAATAAAAAAAATTCAGATACAACAGCTGAATCAGGACTTGAAGTTGCACTCTATCCTCAAGAAACAAGTTAGAATGTAATTTCACTTTCATTTTGTTATTGATTTTCCCTTATTTTTAATATAAAATATTGTTCTTAATTCTGATTGTATGGTTATTGGCAAATGGAGATTCCATATTTTGATGAATGGGATCAAGTTGAAAAGGATCACTCCATCTCCTTAAGTGGGGCTGTTAAGGATATGGAGTCTAGCTCTCTCCATATTCTAGTTTTATGTGGTGCAAAGGTATGATCTTCAAATCTTAATGATCTTCAAAAGTAAAACTGTAACAAAATATTTGTTACACTCATTGATTTTATAGCCAGATGTTGATGTGATGCAGAGAATATCATGTCTGGAGCAGCTGTTGATGTGATTCAGAGAATATCAGTCTCCATATGCTCTTTAGTAACTAAGGTGAAGTGGAACAGCTAACTCTACATGAAACATTTTATTAAAACGGTTTTTATAACTTTGGTGTGATATTATATTCGGAAAAATTGCTTGAGAAACTTGAGGAAAATGGTGGAGAATTGCCATCTTCAGACAGCTCAATTAAGGAAGATCTATCAAGCTTGGTAACAAGTTTTTTCTTTTTCTTTTTTTAATTTCTTTTTGTTTTTAATATATTAGTCACCAATTAATATATGCATTCTAATGATGTGCAGACTATACACCTTTTCCTTTATATCAAAGAGATTCATGGGATCGAGAAGGCTTTTCAATTTCTCAGCAATGTATGGGTTTTAATTAGTACATTGATAGCTATTGAGGCTTTGTTCTTTTTTTTTAAGATCAAGTGTTGACTGGATAAATGATGTTTAAAAAATATATACAGATACATAAATTACAGGTGGAGTCAGGGGAGGAAGATGCACCTGTGCTTCACCATGTGGAAGGGGCATCTGATTGTTGAGGCATGTATTGCAAGAAATTTGAGACTATACTAATGAAGAAGATCGTACATAGCTATTCAACTACTATAACTTTCCCATATATTTTGGAAGGTCCGCATTCTAGAAACAACAAGACAAAATTTGAGTGTACTAATCTTGTTGGATTTTTGCTTTATAACCATTACCCTGAGGTATATAACTACATATGATAGTCCTTTCAATTAATGTGGCACACTCGCACACCTTATAGGCTTATAGCTGAAGGTTGCTCATGCTTTCCATGATTATGGTGCAGATAAGTGGACAAATAAAAAACCTGCGAATTGTTGCAAATCTAACAGCAGAACGGGATGGTGAACTTAGAAAGGCTGCACTAAATTGTTTTGCCTCTGGTTATAAGATTCTTGGTATGCTTAAGTTTTCTTATCGAGCATATTTATGTAGAAAGAAATTAATTGTTCTTTTTTTTGGTTGGAAATGTCGAATCTGATTACAATTTTGATTTAAGGTGTTCTTTAATAGCAATGTAGTATGACATTAAATTGATGTACATAGTAGATTAGATACAAATTTATATATTGTAAGAAATAGAATTGTATGACATTAAATTTATGCAATGGATTCTATTTTTTGTATATGATATTTTATTTTCTATTGTGAAACATTAAATACAAATTTAATTTGAAAATAAGTAAATCTATAAATAATATTTTTTTTAAACATTTAAAATTATGATACGCAAAATTGTGTGTCATCTTCATTTATGACATGGCCTTTCTTGACAGGGGCTTTCTTGATACGGATTGCGTGTCATTAACACGCGCATCGTAAGGTTACGACACTCGAATGCATGTCGTCTTCCTTTATGATAGGGCCTTCCTTGATACGCATTGCGTGTTGTAAACGCGCGTCGAATTGCGCGTCGTAAATGAGCGTCGTAAATGTGCGTCGTCTCTCTTTATGACAGGGTCTTCCTTGACGCGCATTTGCGTGTCGTCTGAGCCTTTTACGATACGCAATGAGCGTCGTAAAAGGCTGTTTTTCTAGTAGTGACAGTCGAATATTAAAGCATATGTAATCGATCCTATACCCAAAGCGTATGGGATACGATTCATAATGTCTTATATAAAGACATGATACTTTACCAGTCTCCTGCTATAATATTGCCATATATAGAATTTCCTTATGTTGAACCTCTTCAACATAGCATTCATATATATATATATATATATATATATATATATATATATATATATATATATATATATATATCCTTTTACTAAATTTGATTAAAATTTCTCGATCTAAGCTTTTAGATTTGAAATGCAGTATAAGTTCCTCTCCCTAATTAATTATAGCAAAACAACTTTTCAACCTCTACAACTTTACGAATTGAAACTTTTGTTTTCTGTAATTAATATTGCTAGCTCGCACCACTTAACATAATAATCATGCTCCTACTAGCATGATGATTACATCTTTACCAGCGTAACACTTATGCTCCCACTAGCTTTGACATGTATTCAGAAATCAGGTGAACTTCTAGAAATCAATACTTATTGACTTCCTTAACCAAAGTTCATATTTTGGATACGACACGCTTTGATAAGCTTTTCTCTAAGCTCGTACACCTTTTAGAAAGCTCATATGTGTGTCTAAACTATTTCAAAACTTATATCAATAAGTCCCAAATGTTCATACTAATCGCCAAATCTCACAATTCGAACTATGAAGAGGGATGTCGTAATCATAATCGAATTTGAGAATGCAATTTACACAATCGCTATCTCCTTAAGATCTTCTTAGTTAAAGCATTTCCTCATAATCATTTTCATGAAATGGATAGAAACCTTGTCACTTAGATTTTATGGTGTATATGTTCCCGTCCATGTGAATTGGTCATAACCATAATCGTAAGACAAGGTTGTGAAAAATCCAAAACCATGTGGACATAACTTGTTTAATCTTAATTTCTTTCCATCTAGTAGCATAAGGACCTACCATTGCTTTCAAGTTGTTCAAAAGCTCATCCATACAGGTAAATGTACTTTCATTGATCAAGATGCTTTTTATATGCAGTCAAGTGAGGACTCACATGCATAATCAACTCAACTGGAACGGCACATAAACAAGAATATGTCAACACGATAGGTTATAAACCTCAACTCGTGTGCTAGTGATTAACAATAGGTTTACTCTTGATTAGTTCTTGAAGCTTTTCAAGACCATTAAGACTCCTACTGACCCCTTGACATATAAGATTCTCTTGTCAAGAAACATTCCTTGACAAACAAATATTCAAGAGTTAGTGAATATTCTTATCAAGACAAACACTTCACACAATTGGTCATGGTTGGTCTTTGTCTTATCCAAGACATCACAACTTACCAATTTCAATTGTGCAAGAGTAAGAAACATGTCTACTCCACATTTGATGAGTGTTATAAACCTTCTCAAGATTATGTCACTCAAGTCACAATCTTGGAGTATGACTCTAAGACTTGAC
This sequence comes from Lactuca serriola, assembly GCF_051521515.1. Lineage (NCBI taxonomy): Eukaryota > Viridiplantae > Streptophyta > Magnoliopsida > Asterales > Asteraceae > Lactuca > Lactuca serriola. The sequence goes on along the minus strand of NC_136411.1, from coordinate 392,461,349 downwards.
CTTTTTGGAACGAAGTATGACTCACCTTCTTGATTTAACCATTTCAACAATTTCCCGATTCCTCTTCTTATTTATATTTATTCAGTAAGGTGTCCTTAGAGGATCAATTTTGATATGGTTTCATAATCATTAAGACGATCATAAAACACAATACTTAAGTACTCTCCTATATTTTCAGATTGGAGAAAATTTTATCTTTCTGCCTAAATGATTCTTCTTATTCGTTCTGCTATACATTGAAACTTTTCAGCGTATTAGAAATACAATTAATCATATAAGCATAACCATGTTTACAAAACTTTTAGTAAATCATGACGAATAGTCTTATTTGTTCTTTGTGGTGGACCTGACCAGTGCACAACAATGTGTACTAGATCCCCTAGTCCTTCACTTGACTCAGATCCATATGTGAACAAGGAATTAGTCTTAATTTACCAAAGATGAAGGTTCTCATTGATCACACAATACAAGACGCGCGATTTCAAGTTTCTGTCCAATTGAAATTTGGGTGATGAAAGTCTTTCCTTATTTGGTAAATTTTGACACTACCACAAATAACATAACTAAGAATCACATCCTTTTCAATATTGCTAACAATAGAAATACAAGCATCAATTTTCACAAATGTCATTGCAGGGAAATATAAATAAGACAAAAACAAAAAAATTATTTTATTTATAGAATTACGGAAAAAACTTGTCCTTACAACGCAAAATCAAATGAAAACTATGCTATTGCATATTTCTAAGCAATATATCATAACTTCTAAGTAGCAACTCAAAAATCCGATCATCGAACCATGCGATCGAAATCCATTTCTTCACGATCAGACTCAACATGCTCTTCCTTTAAGCTTCCTTTCTTTTCTTCGATCCTACAAAACATCAAAATGTAATCTTATCACATCATGTATTAAGAATCTACAAATACAAACTTAATAGAGTTAGATAGTGGATATACCTGAAGTAGAACCATACAATTTGATTTTACCCTCTCTCAGATCTCTTAGGTAGTCCAGGCAACTTCGTTTCCAATGTCCCTTTAAATGGCAATAGAAACAGGTAGACTCTTTGGCATTTTCACATAGAACTATTTCAGAACTGGCTTTTCTCTTATGATCAAAACTTTTGACCATGCCTAATTATTTTCCTTTAGGAGAAGAAATCATTTCTGGGATATCCATGTCATTGCCTATGTCCATGGCAGCTTGGAAAGTTGATCTACCAGTCAAATTTGCTTTACTAGTGCGCCAAATCATTGTTGATTCAACAGCAATTAGAAAATAAGTTAAATCAATTAGGGTCATGTCGTGCTCCATCCTATAGTAATCATTAATGAACTCACTATATGAGTCAAAAAGTGATTAAAGAACAAGGTCAACAACCAACTTCCTTGAGACAACGACACCCAATATTCCCAACTTGTCAATATGCAACTTCATCTCCAAGACGTGAGCACATATAGACTTTCCATCTTCGTATTTGCTTGCCAATAGGTCTTGAGTGACCTTGAAATTTTCAAGTCTTTGAACTTGTGGGTTAGGGAGAATTATTGGAGGAGGTGGAGGAAGTGAAGTATGATTTTCGGGAACATCATCTTCATGATGAAAGCTTTTTCCATAAGATTCGAGAAGACCATAGTTGTCTGGCGTAGACATCTATAATGGGAGAAATTCAAGTTAGTTGATTTAAGTCCTTAATATAACATAAAATCAAATGAAATATTAAGGCTAGGACCCAACACAATATTCTACAACTCGGAAGAGGGATGCCGTAATCTAGTTGCAGAATATTTGAAGGTAGGTAAATGACGATTTACCAATTTCCACCATGAAAAACGAAAATGAAAATTAGGTTTTAAATGAATTGAAACTCCTAGATCTTTTGAGATTCATTGAACTTTTCAATGGCATGTTTAATCTCGATTATGCCCTTTAGGTTTGTGACTGGGATACCAAGGATCACAAACAAGGTGTGAATAACCATGCAAATTAGCTTGGTACTCTTAAAGACGTATATCACCTAATCAATATGTCGGTTAACCACACACGCTCCATTGATCTATGATAATCTACGAGCTACCCATTGCCATCCTTCATATGTCTCATATTACTGTGTCGGTTAACCACGCACGCTCCACTAACGACCAACAAGGTGCAATGTGCAATTTCATGGATTAGCACCAAATTCACATTTTTCCTAAAGTAACTAAGATTTGGGAATTTATAAAAGTGTTTAGTTACTTCGTGTTTCATTATACTTATAATGGAAGGTTGTGTCATATCCTACCCGTTCAGCTAACAACCCTCCACTAGTCAAGGGTGCGGTGGGTAAGAGTGGATACCCAATGACTGTCATTTTACAGGCCGCTTCCTTAAACACCTCTTATAGACCAGCTTCGTGAATGAGGCCTATTAACGGTAAACTGACTTTTAACTTATACATATATAATATATTAAACTTTTAATTTTATATAGTATAAGGGTGTATTTTATACATTTAAAATACTAAGTAGTTTAAACTATACAATTTTGGATTTATTAATTCTCTTTTAATTAAACACTTAATTAATTTAATAAGATCCATAAGGGTGTAATTTGAACGATTCAAAATACTAGGATTTTAGAATTTAATATTTCAAAATTAAAACTTTATACTAAATTTTAAATTCGAAAACTTGAGGGCAAATTTTGAAACCTTTCAAAATATTAAGGTTTAACTATTTAAATTTCAAAAAAAAAACTAAAACTTTTAATTTCAAATTTAAACTATAAAACCTAAAGGGTGTAATTTAAAACTTTTTCAAAATTAATAGGTTAAATATTTGAATCAAAATAATTCTATATTATCCATATTTAACCATATCCACCAATTTTGATAAGGATATCCATACCAATCATAAAAATCGAATTTAGGCAAAAAAACGAGATTTGGTAATTATTCTAATCAAAATCTAGCTAGAAAATCGAAAATCCTGGCACCAGGTCACTCAACTCGTCGAGTCCACTATGGAGCTCGTCGAGTTCATGCAACTCGTCGAGTCCATACATGGACTCGGCGAGTCATCCAGTCAGACAGCAGGTTTTTTGATTTCCTGATCTTTGGTAGTCCACTTTTGCATCTATTCAATAGAAAACCGACCTAGGCTCTGATACCACTATTTGGTTTTGAGCATAACATCATTCCTATGGTGTACATGCAACCCTAATTGCTTTGGATCTAGGTTTTTCTTATTTTGAACATACAACTATGAATACCAAAGCAATAACCCTATAACTAGCATATATGTTTCGAAAATCACATATGATCAGGGTTACAATCTTTACCTCTCTTGTTTTGTAGTAATAACAAGTTTAATCCTTCTTGATCTTGACTTCTGAAAGCCTAGTGCCCCAAGTGTTGCACCTCTAATGGAGTCACAAACATCCAATGCAAGGAGGAATGACTTAGGACAAAGGTGAAATCGGCTAGGGTTTCTTTCTTGAATCCTTTTGCCAAAAATCCTTAGTCATGGGGTCTATTTATACTTATGGTTGCTAGGGTTTTAGGTGGAAACCCTAATGTGACTACTTAGGCCTTAAGCAAACCATGGACACCTTCTAGAATCCCCTTAATCGAATTCTTTATGGTCTTTCCATAGAATTCGTCCAACCTTATTCCAAGGTGATCCATCAGCCTAATTGCAACTATCAATGATCTCCAATATCAGTCCCCAATTATTTAATCAGTCTCTTTTGATCACCAAATTAATTTCTGATCAATACTAATTAAATAATATGATTTCCAAATAATATATTAATCTTGTAATATATTAATAAAACCATTTTGAGTACCAATCTATTACTCACATAATAAATTCTACTCTCTCTCTCCTCTTGTCATCCTATCAAGTTGCATGAGTGAAGGCATCCCAAAAGGACCATGCTCATAATCAAATCAAGTACATACCAAAAATAGTTATGGACTTAGACACCTAATCCAACACGTAATGTGTTAACTCAAGTTTCAGCAAATAATTTGCGTACTATATAAAGTCCAAAGGTTAATAACATGTTACCAATTTACATATATCATCTACAATGAAGGATTCTTTTGGATCTATTGTAACACTGAGACGAATAAGCTTTGTTACAGGCTATTAAATTCGGGGTTCAACTATTGTAACTGATTGTCAATAGCAGCAATGAACAATTCAACTGAGTAGTGGTGCTCTGTGACGATATTGTCTTTATTACAACATGGTCGAATTACATATCTATAAGTTTTATTCATATTCAGGACCAAAATTTTATTTATCTAACGAACACAAAGCGGTTGATCTAAACGTAATTCCTAACCTTCATATGTAAGTAGTTTTTGAATCGGTATTTACGTATGTGTGAGTATATATATATATATATATATATATATATATATATATATATATATATATATATATATATATATATATTGCATCGCCTCTTTGAGAAGATGTATAACATTCTACAACAATGTCCTCTAGTACTACATAAGATGGACCCATCATATCATTTACTTTAAATATCTTGAACACTAACTTTATGATAATTCAAAGAACCCAATATCTCAAAAAATTTGACATGTCTTTATCGGTCAACAAATCTCAATACAATATACATTTCTCTATCTTAGACACATCTTGAGATTCGTCAACTATCAAACAAAAATTTGTTGTCCCGATTTCGTCACGAATTGTTTTTTGTACATATGTAGCTAAAACACACATTTTTTATATTTGGTGATGTGTACTTTGTATTTTTATGAGCATTTTCTAACACAAAGAATCAACTTTCTTTTTTAAAACAATGAACTTTATCGATTCAAGGAAATCCTCTTGATTTCTTGAGTTAGGTCTTTCATCATGACCTCTTATTGTGTGTACCTAAAACCGGAGCCTTTTAATGGCCTTAATAGAAACTTTAAGACATAGTCTATTATCCATAATGTATTGAGTGGTTTGCTTCTCTTTCACATTCTTTATGTGACATAATTGATTTTTTAATCTTCATAGAATCTGACAAAAACTTTATGGACAATGAAAATTATGCATAGAACCCTAAGACCACTAGGAGTGGAATGATACTTTGATTTTTGAAATTTGTATCGTCCAAGTTTAATATATAAGTGTATGATCTCATCACGTTGGAGACTAGTATAGCTTAAAATTGAAGGTTGTTCTCCAGGACTGCATATCTTATGTTACCTCTCTTATATCTTATGTATCATTTGTTTTCATGTTCAACATTGTTTGGCTTTTCGATATTATTGTTGGAAATTTGTTCACTACACAACATAGTGGTAACACACATGTTGGTTTGCATAGGAATGTATGTGTTACCCACTTTATCCAAGACTTAACGCAAAAACAAAGCTAATAAATAAAAGATGAAAGTTGAATGCCTAATAAATAAATATAATTAATTTGGTAAATTTGTCCTTTATTATTAATTTAATAATTAATTGGATATTAATATAATAATTATGTATTAGGTGTTAATAAATAATTAGGTGGAATTAATTATGTCTAAAAGATTTATATTAATTATTTTGAATTATATATATATATATATATATATATATATATATATATATATATATATATATATATATATATATAAAATAGAGGCCAAAATACTCTATCCATATTCATTTGATACCTTCAAAACTTTTCATCTTATCTCTTAATTAGTATTAATCAACCACTACAACTCAAAAGTTTTATAACCTATGATACTTATGATCATTAATCGTTTAATATAATGGTATATAACTATACATAGTTCACGGAGGTAGATTATGTTCTTAGGGTTTTCCATTTGGTTTGTTTGGTTGATGATCAAATATGGTTTATATGTTTCCATTTCGTGTACAAAGATTTTGAAGATCGAAAGGTTAATGAGTATTCAAGATTTATTTTTCGGTTTATTATATTCCTTTCATGTTTAAAAAATTTTGAGCTTCTAACATTCTCATTAAAATCATATCAATTTTATGTATTTACATATGTGTTTTGTTAGGGTTGAATAATAAGTCAAATTGAGAAGTTGATACACATAAGATATCTAAAAAACTAATGATTTAGTTATAGATTGTCATATTTTATATATTATATAAAGTAGGATTTTCTACTTTCTTTTTTTTTCAATGCAATTAGTTAAAATATCATTCAAATTAATGAATTGTTAAATTTTATGAATTTAAATTTTGTTTTATGACGTATTAAATATGTTGAATCTTTATGCCCAATAATCATTATTGAGTGACATTGTTAATAATATATAATCCTATATGGTCACACATTTATCAAGTTGACACATTTTGTATATTTATTATTAATACAGTTATTAATAAATAATATCAATTCTTGTATTTAATTAGGGAATAATTATTGTTTTGTGAAAATAATAATTATAAGATAGTATAACTAGTTACTATTTCATATAGTATGAATTAATAAGTCATGCACAACCTTCTAGACTAGTTGAATTCTTTTGTCTTTTACCTAAAGACAAAGTTTATATTTTATAAACTCTGAGTTTATAAAAAATAAAAAATTCTCCTTCTTTCAAGAGGTATGGCCGAAACTTTATATAAAGTAATGGAGGTTACTTGTCAACCTCCATGTCATATCTCTCATGCTTCTAAATGCTACAAATATTTTATAGTATTTTAATGTAAATCCCTTGTAGTGGTGTTAATCATGATGACAAATGCGAAATATGAAATGATTTAGTGAATCATACTAGAATCATGAACATGAAAAAAACAAGCGTAAATAAATCCGGGTTTAGCTCTCATTAGTTTTTAGAAAGAGTACAAATGAGTTTGCAATATTTCTCTCTCTAAACTAATCTATCATAAAGTTGTTCTTCCATAAAATGAGTCTCACTCACTTCCTTATAAAGGAAAGACAACTCATTACACACATACAAAGGAGTAAGCACACATGACATCCAAGAGTGACTTTCCACCCTAACATTCTCCCGCTCAAAGTTAGGATCGGATGTCCCGACTTTAATATCCAGTGAGCTCGTACGATCAAGACTACCTTTCCCTTAAAGTAATATCGGTCTTCAAATCTGCATAGGAATACCCGAGAAGCTTCGAATACTCACTCTACATTCTCCCTATTTTTATAATCAACAAATGATTATAAAACCACTAAGGTTGAGAAGCACACGAGGAAGAAACTTCACAAATCTCCCCCTCTATGTGTGCCAAAAATAAAACAGTGAAAAACTTGCATGAAAAAACAATCACGAAAAAAGTCATGAAAATTTTCCAAATTTGTGAAAATTTTTTACTTTTGGGTGAGAGTTGCAAGTATTTCGAAAACCCGGGTAAAAACTACCAATATCAGAATTCTGTAGGGACCCGTTGTGCCAAAAACAGCCTAAGAAGCGAAACTTTACCCCAATTGCGAAACTGGACATAAAGTGTCAATTTGCATTAACTGCAGAGACCTGATATGTAAATTCTCTATTTCTCATAATGTTTAGCCTAATTGCCAACCGGAGTAAATTCAACCAATACTTCAAAACTTCAGGGATTCAATGCAAAACTTCTTCACACTTCACAAGTTTTTTTACTCCAACTTTGAATGTGGGCTATTTATGCCACTTCTTAAAAGTTCTTGGGGCGCAAACCGAACAAGTTTGTTTTCTTCCCCAAATCACTTGTACCCGTTGGATATGAGTTGGATATGAGTTCGATGACAAGTAGCTACCATCGACTCCAATGCTCGGTAACAACCTTCGAAATCAACTATCACATACCAATTCGAACATCACATGTCGATACCCACAACGACCGAAATCAAACCATCCAAGTCAACTATCAACATCGATACTAGTAACTACACATTTCAAATCGCGGGCCTCCAATTTCGAACCGTCGGAATCAATCCTTTGAAATCAATATACAAATCGAAATTTCTCTTCCTTCTGCGGTTCGCTTCCCAGATGCGAGCAGTGACCTTTGCATAGTGTCCACACGATTCACACATCGAACATTACTTTCGAAATTGTGTTCGACATCGGGCAAAAAAGCAAATCCACTCGTTGCGAAACCAAGAGAACTATACACATCGAACTCACAAACCATATAATCGAACTTGCCATCCATAGATCGAAATTGCTCTCTACAAATCGAATAACTACCATAAAAAATCAAAATCACCACATATAAGTCGTACCCGTTCTTCCACACTTCGCTTTACAGATGCGAACTGTGAAAATCATACAACAAAATTGCAAGCCACATATCGAACTACACTTTTGACCATTCGACTTTAAGACTTCAATCGATTGACCCCAAATCGAAATTCAGATCGTGAATGAAGAGTATAACCAGTCGACTTTGACATTGACCTTATAGCAGCAAATTCGACTATCTCAACCCAATACAATCGTTTCCAAGACATTCGATCCTAAGGAGTAATCAACAACATCATCGAAATCAACACTTGACTAAAAACACATATACCTTCGAAATCGATATACTCGACTCAAACCAAATACGACTCCAATCAAAATCGAAATCAACTCTAGCATATGCATTGATTTTGACTTTCCTTTTTGTCTTTTCATTCACCAGTCGTATCTGTTCTTGGGTCGTTCATCATAATCATCGAATATCATATACAAATACTCAATTCATTCATTAAATCGAATTCCATTTCCTAGACCATCAGTTCCATTTTCGAATCCAACATCTCCAAAAATCCATATTGACTTCGAGCAAACAACAATCAAAAATCGATATTCAAGCATCAAACTCATGAGCCAGTCAAAATCGAAATTATTTCCACTATAGCTTTCGACTTGCCTTCAATCAACGATCAACCAAGTAAAAATCGATTCCAACTCAACTCAAAACAAGTTTCGATTCTATTGATTTTGACTTTTATGTTAACAGGTCTTCATAGGATCTCAATTAATAACGTCGAGTATCAGATTTAATATAAGCAAATTAGGCTAGATAAATGAATACTATTGGATTTTGTCAAAATGGGCTCAGTGAACAATTAATATTTTGAATTATTGGGCTCATTGTGAATCACTGATGAACAGTAAAAATTTCGAACAAATTTTTTTTTTTTTGGATTTCGAAATTAAAAAGAAATATGAGAATATGATTTTGATTTTTGGAAATTGGATCAACAATGGGGTTGAAACAAATTAGATCCAATGAGTCAAAATGATCAAAAATGAAAAACGCAAAGTACTAATCGAAATCATGAATTTTTGGAAACCATTTGAGAATTTTATATATTTTTTTGATGATCCGAGTTCCATTTGCAATGAATGAATAAGGCTTTGATGATATTGGTTCTTTGGTTGGAACAAGAAAATCACCAAATTGAATATTATACCACCCATGATGTGTGTTGTATAACTCGTTCTTTGTGTTCTTCAACGATCTAACACCATCTTCATAAGAACCATCAACAATTTTGGGTTTTAACTTCAAATTCATTGCAACATTTGATGATTGTTTTTTGGAACCCAAATTTGTTTCATAGATTTTGGCTTCACAACAACATTTGAAGATTTTTGTGAATAAACCCACTTGTTCTTACTTTTGATCTTGTTCTTCTTTTTCTTTCTCGTCTTTTTGCATCTTGAAGATTTGAATTCAAGAACAACATCATTCTTGACAACTTTAGTTTTTCAAGTTTGAATCACATCTTTTTTAGTTTGATATTTATGAATTTATTGGATTGATGGCTTTCGATAAGAAATCATTCCTTCAAACGAATCACAAGAACACAACATATCATCGGTTTGAACTCCAATTGAGCAAAAAACTTTTTCATCTTCATGAGAATCAACTTGAATCTTCTTATCATGAACTTCAAGAACATCAAGTGTGACATCCTCATTTTCTCGGCCAGAAAAGACTGATTTTGTTTATGCTTTATAAAAATCAGAGTATCTCTTTTAATAAAAATATTGCGGAATTTGTTCCCAGAAAAACATGATAAATACGTTATCAAAGCATTTTCGAAGAAAAGTATTTTTATTCATTTTAAAACATTTGGGATGTCATTTTCAATACATAAACATAAGCATAAACAGAACTTACATTCATTATCACTAGTGATTTACATCTCCTTAATCTCTCAGTGTAATGTGACATCATAACAACACCTGTGATATAAATAAACTGAGTGGGTCAGGTTGGGAAATCTGGTGAGTACATATGGTGTTCAACCCACAATAATATAATTATTATGTTTAAACAATCAAGCAATCAACCCAATTACCCATCTCCGTTATCTTCTTTATTCTTAAGGATCTACCCTAAGAATCAACTATTTCTCGTTCACTCATTCCTAAGGAATCGACACAAAGTCCATCGTTGCCACGGTTTACACAATGGGCACTAAGTCTGCATCGTCTCCAGGGTTTAGGCATCAAGTCTGCATGATCACCAGGGTTTAGGCATCAAGTATGCATGATCGGGGTTTAGGCACCAAGTCTGCATGATCACCAAGGTTTAGAGTACACCGGGTGAACATATCGTTCACAACACCTACAGGTTGCGAGCCTGCTAGTGTTCCACTGGACTGTCTAGAATAGTCTATGGTTGTCATCGATACTCTGCTGAATGACGGGGCCATCATTTGGGGAAAAAGGCTTCTCACATCGTCCACCTCTCACCCTCACCTCACGGTCTATTTCACCTCTCAACTCATCATCCAACTCATACTCCATCTATTACATCTACCCATGTTTTACCCCAACATTATCGTATATATAAAATACATATACAGTTAAAATCATTTAAAACATGTATAAAATCGTTCATCCAACATAGACCGCAGGTATTCAGATAATATGTAGCACATAATTTATATAAAATACTTCATATCTATGTGTAAGATGAAAGTAATTATGCACTCACCTAAAAAAGGTGGTGATTCTGCCTTCGAACAGCGTTTCGTTATCTCAAAACAATTATCCCTCGATAAAACCTAGTATCAATACTACTAGGGTTTAGTCTAACGTTAACCATGACTAATTAATAGTCTAGCTATTATTATTATTATATAGGCATTAAACAACACCCTATATAACTCATAATAATAGCCCAAATAATTATTTTAAGGACCTAATAACATTACTATAATTATTTAAAAGCTATATTAAAAATAGCGTAGGCGTAGCTCACTTACAGCGGGTTTTAAAGAAAACCGGACTTTGCTTGGAGCAGCGTTTCGAAACCAAAAGACCCTTTTTCTCGGGACTCTGGGAGCCTCGAGGCTTCCTTCGGGAGCTAAGGGGTTTACCTAGGGTTTAGGGGGGTTAGGGCACTTAGAGAGAGAAAGTATTTAGAGAGAGATGTGAAAAATGGGTGAAGAATGAGACTGCCATTGGCTCCTTTTATAGGTCGAGAGGCCTCGCTACACGGGGTGTAGGACCGAAGTACGCGACGCGTTCGTTGGATAAGATCAGCAACCGGCAAGACACGTGGCGAGGTCTCGGAGGTGCAAAGTGGGCGAAGCTGGGCCGGGGAAGAGCTTCTCGTACGCGGCGCGTTCCGAGTTCGGACATTGGGCGTAGAAAGGGCTACGTGTCTCCATCTGAAGCGAGTTCTGTCATCATCATCGGACGGCTGGAAATCGGCCATGTCATCATCATCGCATCAGGCTTCGCAAATTCGAGTGCAACCTTTAAAATTTCGTAATTTTCGCATACGATCTCCGTTTTCGACATTCTTTATATCCACGCGAATACGGGAACGTACTCTACAACTTTTGTTTAGACTCCGTCGGCTAATTTTGACTTTATTTTAAAAGTTATATTATTAACAGGCCAGGACACGATTGGTCCATTAAAAATTCATAACTTCTTCATCCGACGTCCGTTTTTGTCTGTCTTTTTATCGTTACGCTACTATTAACGAGATCTTCGATTCCCGTTTAGGTTGTGTCGGCTAAAACCGCTCGATCTAATATTCGAATTTCGGGTTGTACACCGCTAAGTCGAAACTTCGAAAAATCATAACTTCGTCATACGAAGTCAGATTTGGGCGTTCTTTTTATGGGCTCTCTCGGTTTAACGTATTCTACGACTTTCGTTTAGATCACTAAGGATGAATATCGCTCTATCGTAAATTCACTATTTACGTTTTCTGGTGGAGTGTCGGTTCCATCGCGAAACTTTGACGGGCCATAACTTCTTCGTTATAACTCGGATTTCGGCGTTCTTTATATGTACGGAAACCTTGTGACATATTCTACAACTTGGTTAAGATTATTTATTCAAAATAATCTTTTTTCGAAAATTCGTTTTCGATCCCTATTATCTCTTAATTGACTAGCCCGGATCTACGGGCGTTACATCAAGAACTCCAATCGTTATTTTGTTTTAGAATTATGAAATAATGATGTGAATGTTGTGATTTTGCTAAAAAAAACTCTTTATTGTCTCAAATTGTTGTTGAATGTGCTTAAAAATTGTTGTTGAATATGCTTAAAATTGTTGTTGAATGTGCTGAAAATTGTTATTTGGTTTTGGAAATATGAAATAATGATGTTAGTTGTTGATTGTTTTTTTGTTGGAATATGTATGATATGCAATACCTTATGAAATCATATTTGTCAGTTTGTGAATGCTACAATACCTTATGAAATCTTATTTGTCTATGATATATATTGGTTATTAGAAATGGGAGGAAAACCACAATGGACCAATGAGCATTTAAAATGCTTATTGGATACTTGTATTGAAGAAGTAGACAGTGTTGGTAGAAAAGGATTGAGTTTGCAGAAGATTCATGGATAAGGCTTGGAAGAGTTCTTATGGAAAAATTTAGCGTTGAGTTGAGTCAAAAACAAATGAAAAATCCATATGAAAATCTGAAAGGCAAATACATAGGATCGATATATTTAAAAAACAAAACTGGTAATATATACAATTCTCAAACAAACACTTTTAACTTAACAACCGAGGAGTTGGATGATTTTAAGAAGTTACATATACATTAATATATATATATATATATATATATATATATATATATATATATATATATATATATATAACATTTACGTTTGAAGTTGTCAAATATTCTTATACTATTTTTTGTTACATTTGGGTTTAGGGGCATCCAAAGGCTGCTTCATTGAGAACAATTTCATCGCCTTTTCCAGATCTTTGGGCACATCTTTTTGATGGAAATAGTGCCACTAGTAATTTTTGGAGTTACTCAACCCAATCATCATTAGTAGCTGGAGCATCCTCTTGTCGTGTTCCACCACTTCATATTACCGCCACCCCTTTTCTTGCAATAGATGATGATGATGATGAAACTTCCCATCATGAGTGAAACATCCCAAAAATATGGTCAAATTTCGTTTTTAATTATTAATAAAACAATAGTTATCCAAACATCACATGAAAATCATAAGTCATTGTTTCTCAAAACATCATACACATCTGTCAAACATATCAGAGTAAAAACATCCCAAGCTAAAATCATGGTGTGTGCACTGCAGTCATCCCAAGCTCTTCCCGTTGCTACCGAAAGTACCTGAAACCAAAACTGAAAACTATAAGCATGAAGCTTAGTAAGTCTCCCCAATCTACCACATATCATACACATAATCACATAATAACATAACATGGGCCTTGCCCGTTATATCGGGCCCCGCCCGACATCGTGTAACATCCCGACTCCCATGTATAATATTCATATATTTATTTTTGGGGTTGATTGAGTGACTCGACAAGTTGTATGCCCAACTCATCGAGTAAAGTCGGATTGGCCACATAGGTTTAATGACCAACTCATCGAGTTAACATTATGTGAAGAAACGTTAAATCTTCGGGGTTGGGTCCTATTTAAAGGACCTTAAGTCCTCATTTCCGCCTCACCAGGTACCTTACACCCCAGAGTGAAACCCTAATCGCCTAGAGTGAGCTAAAAGAGAAAAGAGGGTTAATCTTGGGCATTTTGTGATCTTTTAGAGGAGAAGTCGGGAGCATCAAATCTTGGATCAAGAGGAGGCTTTTGGATCCATAGATTCTTTAGAGAATTGTTTCAGTTGGAGGTAAAAAATGCTAACTTGATCATTTCCTTATGAGATCGTGGTTTAGGGAGTTTTTAGAGTTTTCTCCCATCCATCTTGTTTCATTGAGTCATTTGATCATGGCTTGAGGTTGGAACCTTAGATCTGGACTGTAGGAGGCCTTGTAAGTCCAAAGACCCAAGCTTTATTGAGCTGGAGGCAAGCTCTTCTGCATCTAACCCTTTTAGGAGCTTGTATTGGCATTATGAGCCTAATATGCCATGCATGAAAGTAAAGCTTGCAGCTTTACGTGATATACAAGCCTTAAGAGGATAGATCCGGAGTATATGGCATACGTTTTGCCTTAAAAAGTCTGAATGAAAATTCAAATTAAGGGACTCGATGAGTCGGTTGGAGTTTGCCCTGATGAGTTTGAGCACGTTGTAACACGGCGAGTTGAGTTAGACTTTCATGCAGGTTCTGAGGAACCAAAGGGACTTGATGAGCTGCATAGATGCACTCGACGAGTTGGGTAAACATAGACTGTTGACTCGAGTGTTGACTTCTGTTGACTTTAGGGTTTGGTCAGCTTGAGGGATGGAGTACATGGAGGGGTAAAATGGTCTTTTACCCATCCCAAGAGTTAAAGAGGGACTATCATGAGTTGTGATCTTTAAGTGTTAATTAGATATGCTTGTTACATGTAGGCGGGGATTAGACTGTTCGAGGGGTATTCAGTTTCCTTGCTTGCTTTCGAGGTGAGTCTTCTCACTATACTTACCTAGAGTGGTAATTTATGTGTGACCGGAGGGTCTTATATGCTTATATTGAGTATTGTGATATCTTGCATTATGTCTTTGTGGTTTATGTTGTGTATTATTCTGAGCTTACTGAGTTAGGACCGGAGGGTCCACTCGAGTTGTGGGACCAGAGGATTCCACTGAGACACATAGAGCGGAGGGTCTTATCCGAGTACAGCCATGAAAGGCTAATAAGATGTGTGTGGTATTTTGTGGAACTCACTAAGCTCCGTGCTTACCGTGTTATGTGATATGTGTTTCAGGTTCCTCTCAGGATCGCGGGAAGGCATCGACTTGATTGTACACACAAGATGGAGTTATGTTTTGGTGGATCCTGGATTTTACTCAACAATTATGAAAATGTGTTTTAGATAACTTGACAATTGGGGATTTTGCGAAATGTGTTGATGAGATTTATGTGATTCTAAAATGAAATTTTTGTTTAAAAATTTACGGTGTTAGAAGTTAGTATCAGAGCCTTGGTTTGAGGGATTCGGACGTACCTTCCGGTGTGTCTAAACTCAAACTGAGGATTTGAAAAAAAAAATTCAAAGGAACTGATTTTTCTAAAATGAGAAAGAGTTTTAAGAGAAAACGAGTTGGAGCAGTGTGTACAATCAGCCAGAGCCCGAACAGTGATTTCCCAAAATACCCTTACTTATTTGTGTTATGAGATATTTATGAGATATTAGTGATGCATGCTAGAGGATAGGCTAGGTATTTCATATTTTAGGCTTAGAGCTGCCTGATTTGTGATGTCTTAGCCTAGGAGTTGTTGCTATCTGTTATGTGCCTTGAGTATGTGTTGAGTAGGAGTATCTAGCAGGAATATTTTAGAGAGAGCTTTATGTAGTGGAGTAATTTAGGATGGATACCTAGATGTGCTTTTGGAGGAATCTTTTAAGAGGGTAGTTAGATGCCACGAGGGGTGGGATTGCATGAGTCGGCAATGCCTTTTGAGTAGTGGATAGAGCGAGAGGAGTTATATGCCAGAGTGGTTTTACATGTTGTTGGAGGTTGTTTGATGCCCAAATGTTGCTTGCTTTGTGCTTTGTGGAACTCTTGATGATGGGATCCGGCTACCGGGTGAATATGACTATATTCCAGAGATAGATGGTTGGCATCATGAGGAGTTCTTCAGCAGCTGATGGCAGAGAAGTGTGAGAACCTAGGAAGAGCCTGGGGAGTGACTTTAGTAAGTTGAGTACGCTGATAAAGGAGATTATTCGCTGGAAAGCGACCATGTGTATCGGGATTGGTGATCGAGAAGGTTGAACAACTACTTAGGAAATCTGGGACTATCCGTGTGGAGAGTATGGGTAGATCTAGCAAGTAGTATGGGCCCATACTACTAAAAGCAGAGGACCCATACTCGAAGCAGGGAGAATCCCATATGTTCTAAATAGCAGGATAAGGGTAGATAACATGGTTTGGGTACCATGATTCGTAGCAGAGTGTATTTTCATCGTTACCAGTTATCCGACGATAGGTGTTCATATTGAGGAAGGATATGGTAAACTGTGGGGCCAGAGGGCCATGTCGATTGAGCTTCGATAGAGTGTACCTGGTGAGGGAATAGAGTTTAGATCCCGAGGAGTTGACTGGTGGGCTGCCATTTGGAGTTGCATTACTTGAAGTGGAGGTGATACGCTGGGGAGAATTTCGGTCTGGGTTGAGTGATCGACCAATAGTTAAGATGTCACATCCTGTGATGAAGATTACAATATTTCCACTTCTCGTGTGGAGCGAAGGAGATAACGAGCTTCCAGCTCCAAAGCTTGGAGGTAATTCTGTGAGGTATCATATAGTTGCGATGTTTTCACCAGAGTAATTGTGATATGTTGATGCGAGGTATTTCTTATACCATGAAAGAGTCATTGATGGGGACTGAGACGGATGAGGACAAGGAGATGCCTTGACCGAGTAAGGCATACTTTTTAGCAGCAGATTCAGGGGATCAAGAGGAGTATACCGGGGTGGCGGCCCTCGTTACCTACGTTGTGTATCGACTGTGAGAGTCAGGTCTCATGTTTCTATGATGATCCACACGATGTAATGTTGGTTGAGGGATCGAAGACACGGTGTGTGATAGTGCATTACTTCCAGATTGAGAGTCGTGACTAGTTCAGGACAGTTGGGATATCTGGCGGTGTGTCAGTATGAGATTTTGGGAATGACTAAAGGCAGTCACGATGGGAAGGGTCTGAGGATTTCATCTGAGATTCGGGATATTTTGAGTTGTTTGGTCTCTATCGGGAAGATCATCGAGTGTTACGTTGTACGATTCCAAGAGTCAAGTGTGATGTATCTGGTGAAACAGTCTATGAAATAGATTGTTGGTATGCCAATTGGTGATGGTTCGAACCTTGGGGGAGAATTGGGTATTCTATTGAAAGGGTCAGCAAGTTGTTCAAGGGTGGTTAGAGAACTGGTTATGAAGATCTGTGGTGCGGACACATGAGACTTGGGTTGTTGGTTGATGAGGCAAGGTGCAGAGCGGGTTGATGCATGTTGTACGTGTTCAGGAAAGGATGAGTTTATCCACAATGATTAGCAGTTGGCCATAGACCTTATTGTGATTAGGAACTCTTCATCTTTAGTTTTTAGTGGTTGAGTTCGAGGCGGTTGGCTCGTTAAGGTCCAGTTTCGACCGTTGAGAATTTCTAGTTTGATGTGTATGTTGTTATCTGCATTCCACAAAGGACAGCAGTTGTTTGGGCACCCAACTTCAGAGTCGGTATGAGTATTCTCGCATGGGTTTTGAGCAGTAAAGGATGAGTTTTCAGATTGTCGTCAACGTGTTCTTAGTCATTGACGATCCCTCCGTGTTTCAAGTTGTGAGTTGGAGTATTTCAAGGTTACGAGGTGTGCGAGTAGAAGATCATTGGTCAAGGCAAGACATTGTGAGATTATGAGAGGGTGTATTGCGGTATCTGAGTATAATGTCATGAGTGGAAGATCAATGGTCAAGGAAAGACATCGTGAGGTTATGTGATGGTGTATTGGGGTATCCGAGTATGATGCCCTAAATTTTTGGATTATTTTGAGACTTGAGTTTGTGAGATGGCAAGTGGAGTACCGAGTGACCATTGTTCCAGTGGGATCCCTTTAGCTAATTGTCATCGGACGGGATTGTCCAAGAATGTGAATTGTAGAAGGAGAAAGTGTCTTGTTGTGGCGATTGTCGTCAGGAGTAGAGATGCTTAATTTAGGTGGGTGTGTGTGATGCGTTTTGAGCATTCTAACACCCTTAAGTGTACATGCAACCCTAGAAAACCTTGGATCTATGTTTGTCTAAAAATACATGCAAAATATGATTTCCAAGGTTCATAATGCTATCTAGCATACATGGGAAACTTTTAATCTAAAAGATGGATAGAATTACATACCTTGTAGTTGATTTGATTCCTTGAAAACCTTGAGAGCCTAGCACCCCAAGTGTGATGCCTCAAATGCTTCACACAACACCAAATGCTTTGGAATGACTTTGAGAGAATGCTAACACTTGTAAAAATCGGCCTAGCCCTCTTGTAACTTAGTGTAGCCAATTTTGGTAGATGACATGTTCTTTATATAGTGTGTCACATCAAGGGTACACCATGTAAACCTTAATGTGACATGACTCTTCATTTCCATGACCCATGGGTTTGTAACTCCCATGGAGCATCCTATGGGTTTAACCCAACTTGATAATCCATGGAGCCTTTTAGCCCAATATACAAGTTATGGATGATTTACATAATCAACCCATATATCCAATTAGTTATATTTTGATCACTTAATTAATTCCAAATTAATTCTTGATCAATACTGATTAAATAATATTGTTAATATATTAGAGCTTATAATATATTAATAAACCACAAGTGTTATTTCTCTCATTTAGTCTATCCAAATGCATGATGCCATGCAACCCAAATGGACCATGTTGGGTCAAGTCAAGTACATACCAAAAATAGTTATGGACTTAGACACCTTATCCAACAATGTGTACCTATCTATGATTGGACCACAGAGCATGAGCTAGTAGGCTCAATGGGGTGATGACTCGAGGATGAGATTGTGGGGTGATAAGAGAGCGAGTGGATCCGAGTGTGAGTAATCACTTGGGACTGTCAGGGAAAAACCATGGGGTGAGCCCATGGTGAGTGAGAGAGTGTCGTAATCCTGCGGGGAGCCGTAGCACTCACGAGTCAGTGAGAGAGTGTGTCGTAAGCCTGTGGGGAGCCGTAGTTTTCACAAGTCAGTGAGAGAGTGTGTCATAAGCCTGCGGGGAGCTGTAGCTTTCACGAGTTAGTGAGAGAGTGTGTCGTAAGCCTGTGGGGAGTCGTAGCATTCACAAGTCAGTGAGAGAGTGTGTCGTAAGCCTGCGGGGAGTCGTAGCTTTCACGAGTCAATGAGGTAGTGTCTTAAGACGATGGGGAGCCGTAGCACTTATTAGTCAATAAGAAAGGGTGTTGTAACTACGGGGCGCCGTAATATTCACTAGTCAGAGCATGACGCAGAGGAGTTCTTAGGCTTGGGTAGTCTTAATAATTGAGTCTTTGGGAAATTGGAGGCTGGACTAGGGGCAATCCTGGGGTCTCTGTGATGGCCGAGAATTGTTACATCCCGATTGGAAAAGTGGTGTACGCATAGATTTTTGGATCACAGGGAGTGATTTGAGTATCAGATTAGAGATGAGTGGCTCCAATTTTTCTGCTGAATCAGACTCCCGAGCTTGATTTTGGCCATATTTGTGTAATAAGTAGGCAGGATGAGATTCCAAATTTCTGAATGAGTTTCCTTTTGAGAGGTAACGGTTTCCATCTGACGTTTAGGACCTGTGCAGGTCAATTTGTTGGTTTGGGGAAGGACCACGAGATGCATGAAATAGTAGGTGGTAGGCGATAGAGGTCGGAGGTGAGATTGCCTCATATCGGGTTGTAGTGATTCTCTTGAGTTGGAGCGGACCTCGTGACTTTAGGTGTCATGACGGGTTGAGATAGCTATTGTGAGAAGGAGTCTGTAAGTCGTTTTAATGAGTGTGCAAGGATAGCCTTGGAGGTTCAGTTGTTGGGTCAAGAGCTGACCTGGTGCCCGGCATTGGGAGAGATATTTGAGAGGAAGTGGTGGCTTATGAGTATAGATGCCAGAGGATAGTTCCGAGCGGGAATGATCATACTATTGTGTCTAAGGACAAAGTATTGAGGTGCATTTTCAGATGGGTTCTGATAATAGTACAGGTGGTGGGTCCCTGGTGGGATGTGACCCTTCCGTTCCTTTTAGAGCTACGGTCTGGATCGATTGGTATATTTTTCATGAGTGATCGGTAGCCAATTATCGGTCAACGACTTGCTTTCATCAGTCACAACAAGAAAATCAGAGTTGGTAGTGTGTTATCGGGGTTTGTTATTCGATGAGTGACTAACATGATGATATCTTTCATGGGCGGTGTAGCAGGGAGACAGACCACTAGAGTTTTCAAGTTCTGGAGAGTCAAAACTGGTACGCAGGGGCAGAGGGGTCCATCCTGTTTCAGGATTGGAGTTCCTGATTAGCTTCGGGTTTCTTGGAAGGAAGGTTGTTGTATGATATGAGATTTTTGGTGGTGCTTCTTGGGTTATTGGGTTTGATCTATGTGTTGTCAAGGAGCGATTTTGAGGGCGAAATCTAATTCAAGTGGGGGAGAATTGTAACATCCCGACTCTCAGGTATAATATTCATATTTATTTTTTGGGTTGATTGAGTGACTCAACGAGTTGTATGCCCAACTCTTCGAGTAGAGTCGGATTAGCCACGTGGGTTTAATGACCAACTCGACGAGTCGGAGAGTCGACTCGCCGAGTTGACGCAGTGTGAAGAAACCCTAAATCTCTGGGGTTGGGTCCTATTTAAGGGACCTTAAGTCCTCATTTCCGCCTCACCAGCTACCTTACTCCCCAGAGTGAAACCCTAATCGCCTAAAGTGAGCTAAAAGAGAAAAGAGGGTTAATCTTGGGCATTTTGTGATCTTTTAGAGGAGAAGTCGGGAGCATCAAATCTTGGATCAAGAGGAGGCTTTTGGATCCATAGATTCTTTAGAGAATTGTTTCAGTTGGAGGTAAAAAATGCTAACTTGATCATTTCCTTATGAGATCGTGGTTTAGGGAGTTTTTAGAGTTTTCTCCCATCCATCTTGTTTCATTGAGTCATTTGATCATGGCTTGAGGTTGGAACCTTAGATCTGGACTGTAGGAGGCCTTGTAAGTCCAAAGACCCAAGATTTATTGAGCTGGAGGCAAGCTCTTCTGCATCTAACCCTTTTAGGAGCTTGTATTGGCATTATGAGCCTAATATGCCATGCATGAAAGTAAAGCTTGCAGCTTTACGTGATATACGAGCCTTAAGAGGATAGATCCGGAGTATAGGGCATCAGTTTTTCCTTAAAACGTCTGAATGAGAATTCAAATTAAGGGACTCGACGAGTCGATGAGCTGACTCGACGAGTCGGTTGGAGTTTGTCCCGATAAGTCTGAGCACGCTGTAACTCGGCGAGTTGAAGGGTCAACTCAACGAGTTGAGTTAGACTTTCATGCGGGTTCTGAGGAACCAAAGGGACTCGACGAGTTTCATAGATGCACTCTACGAGTTGGGTCAACATGGGCTATTGACTCGAGTGTTGACTTTTGTTGACTTTAGGGTTTGGTCAACTTGAGGGATGGAGTTCATGGAGGGGTAAAATGGTTTTTACCATCCCAAGAGTTAAAGAGGGACTATCATGAGTTGAGATCTTTAAGTGTTAATTAGAGATGCTTGTTACATGTAAGCAGGGATTAGACTGTTCGAGTGGTATACAGTTTCCTTACTTGCTTTCGAGGTGAGTTTTCTCACTATACTTATCTAGAGTGGTGATTTATGTGTGACCGGAGGGTCTTATGTGCTTGTATTGAGTATTGTGATATCCTGCATTATGTCTTTGTGATTTATGTTGTGTATTATTTTGAGCTTACTGAGTTAGGACCGGAGGGTCCACCCGAGTTGTGGGACCGGAGGGTTCTACTGAGACACATAGACCGGAGGGTCTTATTCGAGTATAGCCATGAGAGGCTAATGAGACGTGTGTGGTATTTTGGGAAACTCACTAAGTTTCGTGCTTACCGTGTTATGTGATATGTGTTTCAGGTTCCTCTCAGGATCGTGAAAAGGTTCCGGCTTGATTGTACACACGAGATGGAGTTATGTTTTAGTGGATCCTGGATTTTACTCAACAATTATGAAAATGTGTTTTCGATAATTTGACAATTGGGATTTTGTGAAATGTGTTGATGAGATTTATGTGATTCTAAAATGAAATTTTTGTTTAAAAATTTACGGTGTTACACATCGGGCCCCGCCCGGCATCGAGCAAAGCTCGGTATACATATAACATATCAACAAATATACATAAATAATCACATAACATAAACATATAAACATTCCTCGGGTCCTGCCCGACATTGGACCGAAATCTAGAAGCATACAAACATTCTTCGGGCTTTCCCCGGCATCAGACCGAAGTCCGGATACATATAAAACAAGCACATGCAAGAATCACAAAGACATCAAGCATACAAACATTCCTTGGGCACCGCCCGACATCGGATCGGAATCCGGAAACATAATAACCTACATCGGGCATTGCCCGACATCGGACCTTAGTCCGAAACATACTAACGTACATAAACGGGTCGGCATTGGTGCGTTCAACCCGTTCCTACAGGAGGAACTCACCTCTCAAAGCTGAATGCAGAATCTCATGGTAAGGAATCTCTAACGGCTGCTCCCATGACTCCCCGAGCTATCATTACCAAATACCACTTAGTCAAAATCCAATAATCCTTCTTGGGGTAAAATAACCATTATTAACATGACCTAAGCCCCAAATTATTAACATGAAGGGCCCAATTCCATAAAGTCTTTTCAAGCCCACTTATGGCCTAATTTTCTAAATTGGGCCCAACTTCTCAAATGGGCCTTCTGAATCGAGGTGGCTGGTAAGGAGGCTAGGGTCTGGGACATAATGTTGTATTTATATGGCTTAAACCCTAAAAATTAGGGTTTTGAGTATGCTCGCGTACGCTGTGCGTACTCCTTGGTACGTTGCGTGTACGTTCATGAACTCCCTACATCCATAACTGCGCTACGCCCCACGTACGCCAAGCTTACGCCCAATGTACGTCTTCGGATAGCCCAATCATGACGGTCCACTTGCTAATGGCCCAACTCAATAATCTGTTATTTAACTCATAGCCCAACAATTAATTACAAAGATATTAAATAATTATTATTACCTCAAGTCACGGGTGTTACAATAAGCCACCACCTTCTGCTGCTTCACCATCCTGTAACCCCAAAAAAGGGCTGAATCCTCAACTCATATAGCTCCTAGTGCCTCACCGTCCGCTTCTTCACCTGATGGAACTTCTATTACCGCTGACGATTTAGCATTTGAAATGAAAAAAACTCTATAAAGTTTGACTAAAGGGTATACAATTTCTCAATGTTTGGAGAAGTTAAAGGTGCTTCAGTTAGGCCCTACAGATCATTTACGTTTTGTTGCATATCATATTTTTGGAGGGACCATGAACATGAGAGAGATGTGGATGCATTTATCCGATGTTCCCGATATATTACAAGAATGGCTTGAGATGGCAGGTACAAGTTTAGGAGTTTTGAAGGATGGAAAGATTGTCCAATGATTTTTCTTGTGTTGAAACTATTTGTTTGGTCTTTTTGCCTTTGTTGGAAGTGTTTTTTGTTATTTTGTTACTTGGAATATGGTTAATGTAGTGTTATTTTGCTACTTGAAATATGTTTATGTACTGTTTTTTGCTACTTGAAATATGATTAATGTAATGTTTTTTAAAGTTCTACTTTGTAGGTTCATAATGGATCACGATCAAACGATAATTCTCGTAATTCTCATGTACATGTACATCCGTTATTTTTGGAAGAGGAGTGTGAAACGATTGTGAGATAATGATTTGGAAATGACGGGACATGAATACACATGATTTACAGACAAATATTATCTTTGTAATGATTTATGGCCACTTATTGTAATATGAAGTATTGGCTTGGAGATTTTCATCAAAAACGTGCATTGATCAATAAAGAAAAATTTAAACATGAACATACAAAACTTCGGAATGTCATTAAGCATGCTTTTGGTATTTTGAAAGCACGCTTCCCTATATTAAAGAGGATGGCACCATTCTCATTTGTTACACAAAGAAATATTGTCATGACATGTTTTGCGCTTCATAATTTCATAAGACCTCACTTACATTATCCCTAAAAATTATACATAAAACAATATTTATTTGGATTTTCCGTGCGGCTTTTTTTGGATATAACAAAAACCAAAGCTAACCTAAAATCTCGTTTTTAATTATACCAAAATCTTTACAAAAGGACTCGGTTTTTCTACACAGCCCTATACAAGACCAAAGAAAATTAAAATACCAGATTAATAATTTTGATATTGAATACATAAACTACAGCATTTAATAGAATATACATGGATGCTATGTATGTATGCTATATAGAGGAATGGCAACTCATAACTTCAAAGCCTTAAGCCCCCCATTCCTCCTTGTATTCATTCACAAACAAATATATAACATATATATGCTTTAATACTTGCAAAATTTACAAACCAACAATTAGCCACCACAACATAATATTAGGAGAAGATATATATTATATATATTTAAAGCATGTGCTATCTCGTATATCATTCTTGGATGCTATCTTTTTCTGTTAAACTGCTAATACTTCTTTCCAACTGCAAAAGCCAAAAGGAGCACGATTGAGATTATGATTGTTTACTAAGACAATTTGAACCTATGTATGTAAAAATGGGTCGATTTGGATTAAATATTTTATTAAAAACAAATCCAACTGATGGATGTTGAGCAAAATTAGCTAAAAAGAAAACAGGTCAAAAGGATAGACTAGTTTAAAAGTAGACTTGAGTGTATTCTGATGTACACAATCTCCTAAAAGGTTTTTATTTGAAACAATCGGATCGTTATTTTAAGAGTAAATTACAGAAATGGTCCCTGTGGTTTTGTGAAAACAGTTGATTCAGACCAATTTTGATTTTTTCTTGCATAGACAGTCAATCCTCAAGGTTTTATTTCCATGCAGCCTTCTCACTAAATCTAACAACTCGGCTGTTGGATTTTTAGTTATGACCATTTTGTCCTTAGACTAAACAAGTAAAAACAATATACCACAATGACCAAAATAGCTTTTTAAATATGACCATGTTGTGGGACTCTTTATTTATTAACAATAATAATAATAATATAAAGGGTTAATTTCGTAAATGGATAACAAAGTAACAACGTTGTGTTAAAAAAGTACTATCCAAAGGTGTGTTGTACACAAGAATAAGACCCAACAGGGGTAAATTAGTCATTTTACACAGATTTCCCGGCCCAGTTCTAACGGTGTTAGTTGGAAGGACCAAAACTATAACAAAATGAAACTATGAGGGCTGTCCATGCAAGAAAAATCAAAATAGGAGTGTACCTGCTATGTCCACTAAACCACAGGGACCATTTCTGTAATTTACTCTTATTATAACAATAGTTACTGTAATCATATTTAGTTTATGAAATAACATGTATATAAACTATAAAGAGATGAAGATTAAGACAAACCTTTGCATTTCTTGTTTTCAGTATTCGTAATTGCTCAACCAGACTGCCAATGCTGAAAATCATGAAATATTTTATTTTATATAAATATATGCAATTTTTTATTATAAATTATGCAACTTGAAAACACAATTGTATTATATTATCCTATATATATATATACCTTTGTTGTAACTCGATAACCTGAGCCTGCAGTTCTCTTTCCCTTGGAGAATTTACATGCATCTACATATAAAGGAAAACAGACGACTATTTAATTTTCTAGTTTATTTAATCATCTTCAATGTATTAATTAGAAGAAAAAAAAAAAGGGATCAATTACTTGTGAAAATCCATTGGTTCCTGACCCCTCATAAGCATTGCCTGCATAAGGAAATTCACACAAAACATAAAAATCACAACTTAATCATGAAAAAAGTCAAAAAAAAAAAAAAATGATGAAGTACCATGGAATTGATCTGCAAACTTGATTAATTTAAGTAGTTCTTCCTGGACAACATAAACAAAAGTATGAAATGAGAGAGCAAATTTTGTAACCAATCAGAGAGAGGGAATTTAAAGTTATATAAAAATTAAGATTTAAGAGTATGTATGAGACGCGTACTCTTTGCATAGCATTATGCTGAAGAATGGTTTGCAAATATGGAAGAACAGAAGCAGCTGATGTGATTGATATTGGAGAATTGGTACTACTATTACCACTAGAAACAGGATTCTGAAAACAAAATGAAAAGATAAGCATTAACCATTTATAGCAACATACATACTCTGTGTACAAGATAAGACTTTATGTAGAAAGTAGAAGAATGGAAATAATAATTTATAAAATGTGTACCTTTGGATTATGATCTGCAGATAAGACTTTAAACCGTCCCTTACGCTGGACCACAGCTCCTTCTGAAACATCCTCACCTACATTACATAATAATAATAATAATAGATACCAAGGTTAAAAAAGACATTTACCACAAAAAGTTGACTTTAACAAGTTGGTCAAAGATGCCTTACCAGATGTAGAATTATTAATATTATTCCCTTTAGGTTTTTGACGACACTGCAGTGGACCACTATGATTGCGTTGTACTTGGAATCTTGATTGCAGATGATCCCTTCATATTCATAATGACAAGTCAAATTCATAGTCAAAACACAAATTCATACAATAAAAATAAATAAATAAACAATCCATAATTACCTGTCAAAATCAGCAACCAACTTTTTACGAGAAAAATGATTATTATTATTATTTTTATTATTATCTGGAAGCAGTGAACCACTCAGATATCTTCTTAGCCCATCAGTAGGACGTGGTAAGGATTTTATTTGTCCAGAATTATCAGTATCATTGCTTTCAGCTTCCTGTTCTTCAGCTTTGATTAATGGCTTCATGTCACTTTGTTGTTCATTATCTGTTAAGTTTTCATCATCTTCACAGACATCAAAACATCCCCTGTATAATTTACAATCAATACATGTAAGAAAAACTCTAAATCATGCTATTAATTCAGTTTATATCCATTGTTCCATTTATTGTTTACTCTAAATGATAAAGAACTTTTAAAAAAATATGATCTTACTTGAGTGCTTGAAGAGGCTTTATAGGAAACGCTGCAAGTGAAGTCTCCAAATCAGGAATTTCATCGATTGCATCCTGCAACGATAAAGTTTGATGTTACTACACATTTATTTGGACAATTTTCAAGAAATAGCAGCAGACATTCATTATTTACTCTTTTTACCTAAATTGGCTTTTTTACCAATAAAAGCAACATATAAGAGCAATGTACTTTTTTTATTTGTTAAATAGATGTAAGTAAGTTGCCTATTATGGATATTATAGTGCATAAATGTGTTGCTATTTCCTGAAATTTACCCTACAAGTTTTACTATGAACTATAATACCTCATGGTGAGATCCAGTATCTGAATGATCAGATATCTCAGGGGAAGGTCTCTCTGTTGGGAACCCAACATCATTGAGCCCATTTTCTTGCTTTGGATTTTCATTCAGATGTTCTGTATTTGATATTTCATCATAATCCTGGATCTGTCATTAAAAAAGGAAAGTTGAAAATATGCAACACCAGATATTTATTTTTTTTCTCATTAATTCCAATGACATGAGCAAAAAAAAAAAACATACAAGAGCAGCTTGATTCTTCAAGTCCTCAAGATTGAAATTCCAAGCACTAATTCCACGAATATACTCTTGCTGCATATGAAAAAGATTTTAGCATCACAGACACAGAGAGAGCAATTTATTATTATGAAAATATTATATAATTTGATGGAAATTCCACCTGTGATAAATGCTCCCTTTCCCCAAATAATTCCTTGTTCTGCATAAGAAGTTCTGCTTCCTTTGCCTAAAAAACAACAAAAAGGAGTTCAAAAATGACCAAAATTGTGGGGTCCATTTAACAAGGTAAACCACCTTTTTACTCTTATAACAAATAACCATCTATTTCCAATATAGATTTTGTATAAACATATCATCGTATAGAGGTCTAGCATGATATTAGCATAATACCTTTAGCATCCTGAAACGATCTCCTAATGGGAAAAGACCATTAAGAATAGTATTTTCCAAATAGTCAATTGTTCGCGCATTCTTAAAGAAAGGGTGCTTCAAAAGCTTCTCTGATGAGGGGCGTTTTTTTGGGTCTTTCACTAAGCAAGCAGCAACCATTTCTTTAAAAGACTGCAAAGCTGCTGCAAGTTAGCACAACATTCTAGAACATTTGAGATCTTGTAAAAGATGAAACAAACCTTTGAGAATTTTTTATCCCTTTCATAGTCAAGACCTGGTGGTGCGTTTTGCAGAGTCATAAGCAAAACCTGCAAAAAACGAGACATGAGCGTATAAGGGTACAAGGGTAATTTTAACAAACGCATTAAAAAATCATTTAAACAAAAGAATCACCTTCATTGGTGGATACTTGGAGAATGGTGCATGCCCATGAGCGAGTTCAAGTGCTGTGATTCCAAATGACCAGATGTCTGCTCTGTTGATGCACAACACAACACAATTCTTTAGTTCAGAGACAAAATAAAAATAGAAATATATAGAGAAGTAAGTTATAAGAACATTCCTAAAAAGTTTTCTCTAGCAAATATAAAATAAAATAGTAAAAAATTGTGAAATATAGTTATTTTACATGGAACATGGACTATGATACTTCAAAGTAATGAGCAAAACGTCACAAAAACCTCAAATAAGGACAAAAATTGCAAGAGAAAACTTTTTGGGACCAAATTACAGAAAACGACACTCAGGGACCATTTTTGTCATTTTCTCTATATAGAATAATCATGAACAAATAAATCATCACTTACTTGAAGTCATATCCATGCAATTGCTGCATAACTTCAGGTGCCATCCTAAGAAAACATTTCCAAGACGTGGTCAAATAATTTATAAAATCTGTAATGCAATGTCATTTACTACACTACAGATAACAACAAGTAGAATAGCATGTGCTAAAAAGGAAACATACCAACAAGGAGTTCCCACAAAGGTAGTTCTTGAACGTTGCCTATCACCAGTATCAAACATACATGCAGATACTCCAAAATCAGCCAACTTCACAGACCCATTAAAATCAACTAATATGTTCCCTGCCTAAAAACCATCAAGCTCATAAATGATAGAAATCAAAGAATAACTGAATCATGTGATAAGAAATAAGGGTGTGTAGTACTATTACCTTCACATCTCTATGGATGTGGCCTTGATTATGAAGATAAACCAGAGCTTTAAGAACCTCTCGCAGCAATGTAGCTATAACAGGCTCTTCAAAACCTTCTTGATAAGAGGATTTTATTATGTGAAGACAAGATCCAGCAGCCATATATGGTGTAACAACCCAAAGGCTTTGGCCAGTTGTGAAAGAGCAATATGCACGTAGTAAATTTGGATGCTCAATCAAACTCATGGTTTGTACTTCCCGACGAATACCATCCTAATTACATTGATTGAATAATACATTAAAATATTAAAATATTAAATTTAACAACAAATGCACTGATTACCACTATCATGGCAACCTATTTTAGTAATCAAGGGGTGGTATGAAGGTTTCATTTCATTGTCTGTAATCTTTTGCTTTATGCTTTATAGCCCTTATATTTGTTTTATGTTTTATTGCATGATCTCTTGTTGTTGTGTTGTTGTGTTATTGTGGTGGGGTTGTTCTTTATTCATGATCTCTTGGTGCATCTTTAATTCTTAGTTTTTGAGTTTCTGGTTTTGAATTTTGTAGATTGTTGTCCTATATAGTGGTTTGGAGTTTTTGAAGTAGTATAAGGTTTTATGCATTTTTATGTTATCGATTGTCCTATTGATGTTCTTGTTTTTCACCTTTTTGGCTTTCTCAATAGTGATGCATTATTATTTTCTGCTTTTTGCTAAATTAAGAAGTAATATGAAATATTGGCTTATTATTCCATGTGTGAGGTTTTAATGGGTGTTCTCTACTAGCAATTTGGTACATAACCAAGTGAAACATGAGCTTATCCCCACATCGATGTGTATTAATCAAATTCTAGGTAGTCCAAAAAACTTTTGGACTAATAACCAAAGATAATATTACATTTTGTCTTAAAAGATAATCATGCCTCTATCATAACCAACTTGGATAGAAGAATTGGAGTTTCTTTAGCTTTTAGCCCTGAATGTATATGCATGTGTGGATAACCCTCATCCAGAAAGTATATACATGTATAGATACATCAACATATATGTGTTTGTGCATGTAATACATAAAACATGACCAAATGGTGAAATGAAAGACACAGAGAGAGAAACTAACATACCAGGTCATTATTACACTTCTCCAAATCAAGAACCTTGATTGCAACCGTCTCATTTAGTGGAACACAGAGAGCTCTGTACACGGATGCACTGACTCCTTCACCAATTTCCTCATATAGCTTGTAATCCTTTCCATCGAGAGGGAACTTCTTTTTTGGATCTTCCATGTTTTCTAGATTATTATAAAAGTAAAGCCCTATTTAACATAAGCTCTAAAGAGATAGAGGTGTGAGTCAACTTAAAGTTAAATTCCTTCCAACAAGGCAACATGGCTGTTCTATCAGTATATAACTTCACAAATCCAGTTACTTCATCAGAACAACCTTCAAAGTGCTTCAGGCATCAAATGATATACAACCACTTACAAATGACGACTTTCGTGTGTATGTTAACTCACTGGTAATGATGGCTTTTGTTACTGCAAATCTGCCAGAAATGAAGGGAAGATGCAAAGATGGTGATTAGTAACCTAATATGTATATCATTGCTGTAACATGTTATGTGAGGTAAAACATGAAACTAAATTAGAACATGCAGTCAACAGCTTAAATTCATTAATATAACACTAAAAGGATTAAAAGCAACAATTTACAACTAATCTAAGCCTCTCTAAGAAAGAAAATGATGCCCGTGGACCATAATAGGTAAAAAGTGTGCTTTGAAAGTCTATTAAGAATCCTACTTGAAACAAGTTCCAAAACATATTTTGCTTCATAATTTCTAATGAATCATGGCATGCAGCAGAATTTTTAACGGAATCATAACTCATTGATAAACTCCTTCTGGATTTCCCCTCTATATTTTCGCTTACTTCTAAGAGCAATCTGAAGCTACTTTTCTTGTGATTCAAACAAAACGCTAGCACGTTCTAATCGGTTGACTAAGTCAATGTTCGTCGTCCAAGTAGACACGATTCCCCAATTAACAATAACAACATCAAATACTAATCAGAAATGTGATCCTCATAGGTTCAATCGTCATAAATTCGCTCCAGTAACAACCAATTCAAGCTGGAAGAATCACAGCAACATCAATTTCACTAAAAAAAACACAACTTCTCATATAAACAAGCAGAAAAAATCTAAACAATTCACTCAAAGCTGAAGAAGCAATTATAGAAACTTGTGAAAAAATAAAAGTACAAACCAAGGGTTTCCGTACGCGACAACAGGAGACGAGAACTGGAATTCGAGTATAGAAGTGGTTGCAGGAGAGGAAAGAAGGAGAAAAAACCAAAGCGAAGGATGTCGTGAGATGATTTGATAAGCCTTGTACCTTAGGAGTTTGAACTAATCATCAATCCGCCATAGATGATGTGTAAAAGAGAATCACACAGAACAGCTATGGTCTACAGCTTGTGGGGGATCGAATCTTCACCGTTAATTATTCGAAAAATGAGGACAGATAAATATCAATATGCTGCAGCTGATCCCAATCTCTCTTTCTACAAATGCTTGTTGGATTTGGATCCCAAAAGTCTAGGATGTTATTCGCGCTGGCTACCAGATTTTTTCCATTAAATTTTTAATACAATGAATGATAATATATAGGTGTATTTCAGCGTATATATAAAAAAATAATCAGATTTAATTATAGTTTAATAGGTTAAAGAAAATAGTATTTTGATGGTTTTTTTTTATTATTTTGATCAGATAAGTTTGAATAAGGCAATTTGATTTTGAACACTAAAAACACCAAGGAAAATATCTCTGGATTAGATTAAAAAAAGAGTTATTCAGATGATTTTATTTTATTAATCTATAACTAATTTTATCATAATCGATATTAAAGAGGCTATTTTACTTCATTAAAAAATTATCAGTTTATCGAAAACATAAAAAATATTTATAAAATATAAAAAAAAAATGAACAGTACAACTTCAAATGTGATTATTTCTCAAGTCATAATAATTAAATAGTTCATATATTCTTGTCTTAAAATAATTAGGGAAAATATCATCTAATCTAAAAAATTTAATATTTTTACAAAATAATATCTAACGACGCCACATAACCTTGAAAATGTTTTAAATAGATCAGTTGATTATAAAAAATAAAAAATAAAAAAAATAAAAAAAAAAAAAAGATTATTCAACTTTCAAATGTAAAATTTTTAATTGAATATTATTACAAAAATTAATGGTATTTTTGTAAAGTTTAAGAACTTACTTAAAAATTATGATAACATCTACATCACAAAATTAATGAACAAATTTATTACTTATATTTAAACAATTGAGAATAAGTTAGCCAAAAATACATGTTAATCAGATTATTAACAAATTCGACTATATATGTATAAGTTGTAACCATACATATGTTAAGAAATTTGATGAATTGGAGCCCACTCGTTTGGCATAGTTTGGGTTCGGTCGGGTCGTTCACATATTGAACTTTGATGTGGGTGGAGCCACTTGTTTGGCTATTAGAGCATCATAATTATTTTCCATTAAATACTTCTATTATTTTAAGAAAGGATTAATAAAGTTTATTTTAATGTTATAGTTGTGACTTAGTATTGAAAGTTTAACCGTTGATATATACTTATAGAGAACTCAAATATTTTCCAATATTTTCTTTTTATTCATCATCTTCCTCGTTAGATCAGGACAAGTGTCAAAATCAAGAGAGAAAATTAAGAAATGACTAGTTGTCTTTATATATATAATAATTTTATACGAATAGAAAGATAAATAAAAATAAAACTGTTTTTCATATACAAATATCATATCATATAATAATATATATATTTAACAGTGAAATTTTGAATAACAATACCTCAAAATTTACAACATAAAATTATCTTAAACAAAGGTATGTTTGGTAGAGCATTTAAAAGTTTTGAAAGCTTTTAGTTTTTAATTTTCAAAAAAAAAAACGCGAAAAAAAATTGTTTGGCAACAACTTTTAACTTTTATTTTTAACAAAAGCTATAAATCCAAAAGCTAGTTCAAATAGCTTTCGTGGGTTTTTAACTTTGAGGCTTTTCGTTTTTAAATAAATTTTAAACATTTAAAAGCTAATAATTATTTTTGTCAAACATTTTTTATAAATAAAAGGTATAATTTCCAATTTTTTAGTTACCAACTAGTTTTGTCGAACATTTCTAAAAATTCTTAAATAACAAAATAAATAAAATCTTATAAAGGTCTTTTTATGCTTTCTTTCTTTTCCTTTTCTTTTGATGTTATGACAAGTTTTGTCTTATATATTAGGAGAGTTTTATCTTAAATGTAATATATTAATTTCAAATTAAGAACATGATAAATATGTATATGAAAATATTGACATATATAACGTTAAAAAAAAAGACATGGCTTTAATAATAATTGAGCGTCATATAGAATTAAACATGTTAAAAACACTATATGATATCTCGTAACAAGATATTATGTGAATCATAAGATGATATTGGGGTTTTAAATGAACCCTCAATGATATGGCGTATGTATGGACCTTACACACATGTCTAACTATTGGGTTTTTTTAGCAACACCTCATTACATGTCTAATGATACATAACTTTATCTAAGGCTCATAACCTTAGCATACTAAACATTATGATCAAGAATCGACTCGCCAATAATTTTTTATCACAACCCGCTGGCTTATCTCGATCGAAATTAATGGTTCATGAAAGATTCACTCAAGTGAAATCACTGATATGTGACATAAGACCATTCATTTCTTCATACATCATGAAAGTGTTGATCACATTAAAAATATATCATCGTATGATTAAGAATTTTGTAGGATATTGGTGCATTTATTAGTGATGTGTTATAGTGATGAATTAATGTGTAGAGTATATTGTTTTTTTTTTAAATGCCAAATGTGTTCCTATGAAACATCTGAGGGGGTTTTCCAAATCTCCATAATCGGTTGTAACAACGGGAGTGGTTATAAGGTATAACTAATATTAAGATTGGTGACATTCATGAGTTCGATGTATCTTAATGGAAGAGCCAAATTCACATATATTCGTTGTTAATGCATATTGGTTCTAAGAATGTAACCAGTTACGAAACCGGACCTGAACCGGAATAATTGAAAACAAATTAAGGAGTGAACGTGTAACACCCTATTTCGATTCGTTTCATAATTCGGGTCTGTGACCCGAAGATCAAGTATCATAAGGCTTCGGGCTTTGGGAAAGAGAGGTTTACACCCATTTGGAAGTGGGTAATGTAGATTATGTGATCCAAGAGTTCGGTTTTGGCTTTAGAGTCAAAGGGTTAAATGGGAAAAGTAGTGTTTCAGACTTCTTTTATGAATTATGGATTTTAGTTCGATGTGTTTGAAGTCAAAAGTAATTAGATAGAGTTATAAGCTCCTCAATACCTTGTGGTGGATATAAAGATCATCGGAATCGGAGTTGAAACAAAGAAGTTATGACCGTTTGAAGTTAGGATATTTTTGGGTTAGCCGCGTACGTTGGGCGTACTAGGGCATCCCTAGTATGCTGGTTGTACCAGGAGTACGTTAGGCTTACGCGATCAGTGCCCAAACCCTATTTTTGTTTTTGAGCCCTATTTAAGCTCCTTAACTTCCCCCAAACCCATTTCATTCTCAGTCTCCACCTCTCCAACACCCTCTCTTGAAACTCTAACCCTAGTTTGAGCCTTGTGAGCAAAAAGAATGTGTTTTTGAGTGCTTTGGAGTGTTCTTGGTGCACCTTAGAGAAGAAGGAAATCTTTGAAAAAGCGTTGCTTGCATTAAAGCTTATAGATCCAAACCTTGTTCACCTTGATCTTTCTTCTGGAGGTATAAAGTTTTAATCTTGATGATGAAATTGTTAGATCTAGCTAATTTGGGGTGTTATGACCTTTGGTCACTTTAAGTGCATAAATTTTAGATCTTGAAAGTTTGTGACCTTGTTATGGATAAAGTTGGAAACTTTATCCATCTAAACATCATACTGATTCAGATCTGAAGGTTGGAGACTTGGACTTAATGTATTAAGTTGAAAAAGATGCATTTATGGTCCCTTTGAGACTTAAAGACTATATATGTTTGTTGGGACCATTCTAATGGATGAAATTGGAAACTTTATCACATTATGGAGTCATTGTGAACCATAAAAATGTGACCTTGGTCCCTAGTTTTCCTCTATGCATGGTCTTGGATGTCTTAATGGGTTAAGAAGTTAGGGTTTTTGCATGTTGAAGACTTAACAGCCATGCAAGACCATAAAGTTGGAAACTTTATGCTTAAGGATATCATTTGAGGGTTAGATCTGGATTTTGGATGAAAGAGCTTAAAGGATTAAGCTCTTAATGGATTAGGAGGATGGCAGCCACATACGTTGGGTGTACCACAGGGTACGTTGCATGTACGTGGTTAGCCCCTCGACTTCTGTTCAAGGAACAGTCCCCCCCCCCCCTCGCGTACATGTTAAGTACGCCCAACATACTCAACTTAGTTGAACCAGTCGACACGGTTGACTTTTGACTTTGATCGGGATTTTGACCAAGTTTGACCTAAGGGTATTTTGGGTAATTTGATTTATAGTTTGAGATTTGGGTTCCTGTTAATTATATAGGTGACCGGTAGAGATAGTTTTTTATAGCAGTGGTCGGTGCAACTATTCTTTCAGACTGTGAGGTGAGTTTTCTCACTATATCCA
The DNA here is from genome assembly GCF_051521515.1 of Lactuca serriola. Taxonomy (NCBI): domain Eukaryota; kingdom Viridiplantae; phylum Streptophyta; class Magnoliopsida; order Asterales; family Asteraceae; genus Lactuca; species Lactuca serriola. Next base: position 392,425,410 of record NC_136411.1, on the reverse strand, counting down.
TGGGTCAAAGGCACCAATTTCGGCCCATTACATGTTATGTGGAATGCTAGTTGTCTCTGTGATGCTTGCATGAAAGACCAGGATCTGACCCCTAGCAATTATATGAAATACTAGGATCTGTCCTTGGAAATTGTATGAAAGACCAGGATTTGGCCCCTAACACTTGTATGTAAGACCGGGATTTGGCCCTCGGAAGGAAAGACCATGGGGGTAGCCCATTGCACTTGTATGTAAGACCAGTATTTGGCCATCGGCATTGCAAGGAAAGACCATGGGGTAGCCCATGAAACTTGTATGTTTTGGTATGTGGTATTTTAGGGAACTCACTAAGCTTTGTGCTTACGATTTCATATTTATGGTTTCAGGTACTTTCGGTTTGAAATGGAAGGGCCCGGTGTGACTGCACAACATCCCTCAGAGTTGTTTGCATTTGCAATTAATGATATTACTTTGATGTTTAAATAATATATTCACTTTGATCAATTTTGGAACAACTCATTTTTATGATTTATTGTTTTAAAAATGAAAAATTTACCTTGGATTTCGGAATGTTATAGAACGGGGAACCAATAATCGGACCAAATGTCACTAACCAATTCAAGTTGGGTTTGATTCTTGTTTCAGTTTGATTCTACTAAAAAAAAGTATGTTATATAAAAAGGTGATTGGTACTAGAACCAAAAGAACCAAAAACCAAAAATTATGGATTGGAAAAACCAGGAACTGGACCGAATACCACTAATTGGCTCCAACCAATTTTGGTTCGATTTTCGGCTAAAAAGTCCATCCCTAATTGGATCGAACTGCCTTCAAGTTTTCACTTCATGGATCAACATTATTAGGTGAATCTTAAAAAATTAGTTAAGTTAATATAGTATCCTTTAACATAGGGTATTTTTACATTTTCTGAATCAGCATAGTGTTATGTATTTCAATACACATCAAAAGTTTTTCGGAAACATGATAATTATAAAGGCTACACTTAGATATGACATGAAACTCAAGATAAACATGGATAATGAAATGTATGATTCATTCCTTTTTTGTTGGATTTCGGTATCATTCATACCCTTGATGAACTAAATGGGTTTAAGAATTTAAAGACACCAAAATGATTTTGTTTGATCATATTCATTTCATAAATCAATAAAACATCTTGATGGGCCTTAAGAATGAGTGAATCAATGAATCATGTTTGTAGATATCAAAATGGAAGGGATATTTAGATCACAACATATAACCAAAAAAAGTTTAATGGATGCTTTGTGTAAGGCAATTTTTCATGTATCTTCGTAGGCAGTGACATGTTGCTATACATTTACCATTGTATGTGCAGTTAACGTCTTTAATTCCATGCATAAGTAGGAGTACGTTGGAATTAATGTGAGAGGAAAAAATAACTATGATGTTGGTCGTATTTGAATCTTTAGGGTCATATATTAAAATTCATAAACGGGATTAGATAAATAATATTATTTATGTAACACCAAGAAATCATAGGGGGTAATAGGTATGGGTCAGGTCATAACATACAAGTACATCATACTACTTTCTAGGACAAAAACATATTTTTCAGATGGAACATTAATTAAGTACATACATATACAACAAAGTTCATATAAATTCATCAATTTTACATTACTTCCTAAGTAAAATGTAAATTTCACTTAAAAAGGACCATCAATGTTAACTCTGTAATTACTTAGTGTATGCGCTAGGGTTACATACAATGTAGATTCGACTAACAGTGGAAGGTGTGGAGTCCGCCTCATTTCATGTTCCTTGTTTGGTTGTGGGCTTAGGGCAGAACCACACAATCGACTGTCTGTTCGATCTATATAGTATATAAGTTGTATCTACTAAGTGATTGTAGAAGGAACTGTATTGGGTCACATTTTTCTTACAATAGATTACATCAGGAAATATTGGATTTTCTGGAGGAACAAACTAAGGTTTTCAAGGAACAAAATGCATGCTTTCTAAAATAAAATACTTATGAACTCACCAACTTAAATGTTGATACACTTTCAAAATCACTTGTATTCTCAGGAAACTAAAAGACAGGTACACGCACAGGGATTCAGAAGATGGAGCATTGTAGCTTCATGTCTTTGTTTTATTATTTACTTTTGGAGTCAATCATATGTGATTCGAATGTAATGTAAAACTTTAATATTCATGTAATGGATTTTGTTGCTTGTTTACTATGATTCATGTGTTGTGATACTTAACATGAAGTCATCCACCCCCAGACATTTCTGTCGTTCTGGTTTGGAGGTGTGACAAAAGGTGTCTGGATGACTTCTCACGTCGTGAGAGTGATATGCTCACGTTGAGGAGTATTTTTTGTTTTGTTATTTACTTTTGGAGTCAATCATAAGGGAACACCATGGGAATATGTTGTGCCCGTACGCCAGACACCTACTCTTGAGGCGGCTATCTGGGATGCTAAGTCTGTTGAGGAGATGATCACGAGTAAAGCCGCCAACAAGGTCGAAGTTGGCGAGAAGAGAAAGTTTGAAGGATCTTAAAGGTCCAACGAGAAGAGAAAATTCTCAAAGTATGGTTCAAAGAAGTTAGGAGGGGAGGAGGTGAAGCAAGATGGTGCGATAAGTTCAAGAAGACACACTTTGGAAAATGTGGCGAGGAGGTGACATGTTTCAAGTGTGGAAAGTCTGGGCATTATGCTAATGAGTGTGCATTCAACAAGAAGGTGTGTTTCGGATGTAACGAAGAAGGGCATATTCCTAGGGACTACCCGAAGAAAAATGAAGCAACAATGCCAAATTCACCACTAAAGCCAAAGGCAAGAGCATTCCAGATGATCCTCGACGAAGCAAGTGACAATGCAAGGAATCAGGAGTGAGGATTGTATATCCAAAGATCGGGATATGAAGTAGCCATATAGGTAGTATCATGTGGTGTAGCATATTATAAGAGGCCTAGTGTAGGGTGAACTTGAACATCTATGCACTTATTTCAAGAAATAATACAAAGCTTGGTTATGTTATCCGATGTGTTAAATGACTATGTAAAATTCTTGTATGGTGACTTGGAAAAACTACAAGACAATACTTGGGACGAGTATGAGTAGGTGTGAAAGGTAGTAGAGTCCTATACTACCAGAAGCACAGGACCCGCACTTGGATCGAGGAAAGTCACAATGTTACCAACGCGCTAGTAATTGGTTATGTTTGATTCATGTCTGTCATTACCATTGTTTCGGTAAAGACTAAGAAGATGATTGTTGTTCCGACCCTGGTGGTCATATCAAATCAAGTCCGACAAAGATGAGTGTGTTATGTGGTTTAGATAACCAAGTTCGATGTAGTATCCAACTTAATCCAGAAGATTGAAGAGAAAGATAATCGAAGTGATCAGAAGAAGTATCACGATCATTGTTAAAGTAAGAAGCTTGTAGATAGATGTTCTACATGCTAGAATGTGATTATATCACATTAGAACATGAAGGAAGGTATATTCCGTTCTGGAATTTGACTCTAAAAGACCTGAGTCTAAGTGTTGCATCATACGACGTGAGGTCATTAGAACATGACTCATCGGCCTTTTACGATAATCGAAGTAAAGAACTTCTCTTAAGTTAAACATGTTTAAGAAGAAGTAGGAGTCTCTAATAAGGATCTATTTTGTAACTCAAAGGTTACGATTGAAAGTCCAACATAGGATAAAGTGCGAGTGCAAGATTGAGCACCGCCTGCAGTCAAGAAATCCAAGAGTTAGATACTCATTCGAAGGAATATAAAAGTTACGGTTATTACCTAGGATGAAAAGATAACGTATGGAATCATTATACAAGCGAGCGACACATGGATAAAAAGAACATCAAAATCGAAGCTTGTGGATAAAAAGAATGTCAAAAACGGAGCTCGTATGTAAAAGTTATGGATTTTAGAAGATAATTAGTTTTTGGAGTAACCAACGAGCGACATGTGGCATGATCTGAGCCATTGCTTCCTCACCACGGCTTGGCACCAGATGATGACACCTGGCCACGAACGCCCAACGTTCAGCAAGGGAATGCCCCGTGTTCAAACCGGACGCAACCTATAAATAGAGGCGGAAATCACCCCAAAAACTCACATCTTTCCCATTCTTTCTCTCTCAAACACCTCTCTTAGCCTCTCCCAAACCTTAGTACTTCCCAAGTGCTAAGAGGCAAGTCCCGGAGCACTAGAAGGCTCCGAGAAGAAGAGCTTTCGGCTCAAAAGTTCTGCCCCCGTAGAGACCGGTTCCTAGCCAAATCCCCTTATAAGTAAGTTATGCTTACCCTACTGTAAGTATAACTTATGTTTAAGTTTATTATCGTTATTATGAACTTATAAACTATATATATATATATATATATATATATATATATATATATATATATATATATATATTATAAAATATAATATAAAAATTGTTATCATAATATATTTTAACCGCTCGCAGTACCAGGAATCTGATTTGAAGGGCCGCATAGGGCTGTTGGATTTCAAAAGTGTTATAATGCCAAAATGGTCCTGCCCTCCGGTGTTTCATGTACGGTCCCTGTCTATACATAGTGGTTGAAAAGTATTGTTTAACACTTATAAAACAATATCGCTCATAAATAGTCTCTCTAAAAATTAGACTAAAATCCAGCGGTAATGATACTAGGTTTCGTTGAAGAAAAATAGAATTGTTAGAAGCGAAGAGTTGCCCGAGTTTGGCATCACCACTTTAATAGGTGAGTGCATAGTCCCTTTCATGAACATGATTTTAATACAAATATTAGTTAAAGTATTAAATATATGTTTGTGTGTGAAATATTTGTTATTGCCTGAAATACGTGTTAAAAGCATATGTGATAATATATGATGATTTAGGATACAGAGTAAACCTAAATTAATTAAGAGGAATATTGGATAGTATCACCTTATGAGTTGAGTAAGGTATACACGGAGGGTCGAACTTTAAGATTTGTCATTGATCCGAGAGCATGGATTAGACATAATCATCTGTCCTTAGTCCGAGAGTGTGGAGAGGACATAGTTATTTGTCATTAATCTAGGAGAATGGATTAGACATAGTTAATTGTCCTTAGTCCGAGAGTATGGAGAGTACATAGTTATTTGTCATTAATCTGGGAGCATGGATTAGGCATAGTCAATTGTCCTTAGTCCGAGAGTATGGAATGGACATAGTTATTGATCCGAGAGCATGGATTAGACATACCCTATCCAAGAGTATGGATAAGGTAAAGAGGTAAATTTTACACTAGTCGTTACCCGCACAAAGCGGCGGCGGCGAATAGTTTTTTTCGACAAAATATTTCTTTTACAAAAATGTTATGTTCCAAAAGAAAGTACATGTCAAAGACAATTGAATCCAACTTTGACGCTATTTTTGACACGATACATCAAATAACCGATAAAAATAAACGGTTCAAGCTGACACAAAATATAAATTGTGTAAGTCGTGCAAACAAAAATAATAGAATTGTATAAGAATACATCAAATATGGAAATGTCTAAAAACACATAACTGCTAATACATCATTAATCTCGCAACACTTCTTTATATACCACGTTTGTTGTATAGACTCCATCACCTTTGGAATTTTCGTTAGGCTTCACTAACAATTTTGTATTTCCACGTGAGACCCCTCTGGACAATGCAACATAAAGTTAGCTATGCGAGAATACCGGGTCTGGAAGATAAATACCCACATTCGGAATTGTTTGTCCCTGGGCTTTATTGATTGTCATCGCAAAGCATAATCGAATAGGAAATTGTTTCCTCTTCAGCTTGAATGGGAACAAGTCATCATCAGACGGAGATAGTGGAAGCTTTGGCAAAAATATCCTCTTGCCAGCATGTTGACCAACAACTATTTTTGCATCAATGACATTTTGCTGAAAGCTTTTGCATATCAATCGAGTACCATTACACAATCCATTTGTTGGATCAATATTCTGTAACAGTATGATCGGGCATCCGACTTTCACCCGAAGATAATGAGGGGGTAAACCACTAACAGTGAGCGAGTTCAAGAATTCCAGCGGATAGAATCCATTTTTATCATCTATGGCTTCATCGATACTATAGTAAATTCTCTCTTCTCCATGGAATCGATCAATCAAGTAATCATTAATCTCATCGACACTATCATTTTTTGTGGATAATATTGCCCGCGAGATGATATAATCTGATTCAGACATATTAAATTCCAATCAGGAAAATACTGCATCAATCAAAGCATCCAATGATTTTTTTATCAGTATATGGAATGACCATATCATCAGGGATGCGGATAAAGCTTCCGTCCACTGTTTCTTCAACTCCATCACCGACCCGTAATAGAAAGTTCGAGAACCACAGATCAGTTAGTGCTCTCATATTTATTGTTAACCGCAACTTTATAATCGAAGGCCAAAGAGGTGACATTCGTAGGCTGGAGTCTACAATTTGTGCACGTGTTCCGCGTCTTACAACTGGCAAAACTTGTCTGAAATCGCCTCCCATAACCATTATCTTTCCACCAAAAGGGAGCGCCACTCCAGTGATATCTTGCATTGTCCGATCAACCGCCTCCACCACCTGTCGCTTTATCATCAATGCTTCATCCCATATGATTATTTTTGCAAGCCGAAGTAGTTCAGCAGTATCGCTTTGTTTTTGGATGTTGCAGAATGAGTTATTCTCAGGATTTAGAGGAATTTTTAATCGCAAGTGAGTTGTCCTCCCCCCAGACATGTTATTAGCTGCAACACCCGATGAAGCTGTAGCGAGTGCAATATGACAAAGTTTGCAGATATTAGCAAGTAAAGCTTTCTATAGATATGTTTTCCCCGTTCCACCAGGACCATCTATGAAGAACACTCCCGGACAATCAGTGCACACATGCTTCATGATCTCGTCATACGTATATTTTTGTTCAGGATTCAGAAAATCTTGCGCATGCAAATGGTCAAGTTCCACAACAATAGAGCACTCTTCTTGTACCTCGCAAAAAACTCCCGATTGTAAATTCAACTCTGTATTTATAGCGGGAAGATCAAAATTTTCAAGCTTGTTACTCATAGATTGTAGGAATATGTTGATATATGTGAGGACCATATTCTGCACTCGTTCAACATTGTCGTATTGTCGCCTATAATCTTCTGAGAGAGCATTGTAGTGGGAATTCCACAACTTTCGAACATCTCCAGGATCACAAAAAACCAATATCGTTGCAAACAACCTTCTGAGAGAACTGGGAAATTGAAACAGGGATGCCTCTGCAAGACATTCTGATAAACTATCATCGGTTTCTATTAACCCTCTTTCAAGAGCCGCTTTTCGAAATGTAGGATGTCTTACGTCATTGACTGTGTATAGATCTTCAAAACATGTAGGGCCCCTAATATGACATAATAACACACGTAGGTAGTATCTCTCCCCTTCAGCGGGATTAGCATAAACCAAACGACCTACCGCTGGTGCTTGTTTTCGAGGATTCCATAGACGTGATTGGGTAATCCACGTGAAGTGTTTGGGAAAATCATTGTATAAGTACTTTCTTGCGCACAAGTTCTCTTTATTCATCTTGAAAAATGCGGTCAACATTGATCTCTTATCTTTCTCCTTCTCAACAATGGATGTCATTGTATCAGCATCACTAAATCGAACCAATTGTTGGTTCGGTAGATGCAGTTGCAAAGTGATCACATTAGGGTGGATTTGAGAAAGAGCAAAACTAAAAATTCGCCATGTTGCTTCCGGAGCAGAGACATAACATGCATCTTGAAAACGTTTTATCTCATTAATAAGAACAGGTTGTGCATCTGGATCAATATGGATAACCTATTTGTCATGACCCTTGTAAATACACTTAAAGACATATTTGACGGATGTTGTACTCGAGCAAACCTCTACATTTAAATGGCAGTTGAACATCATCAACAACTTTGGGTTATATGGAACAACCCATCTATTATCCATCATAATACCTTGTTTTTTCACCGCAATTCCAGTATCTCTCCTTCGATAAACAGGATATGCATCCTTTCCTTGCGTCGTAGTTTCATTGAATTGTCGAGGGTATCTAAAACGACATGTTGGTGGATCACCTTACATGCAGGAACATTTTTCGTTTAACGTACCGCAAGGGCCATGGATAATGTGTGCTTTAACCAGATCGTGTAGTATCGGATACTTTGTCGGGTTTGGAATTTCAGCGCACACATACTTGTCATAATGGTCTGCATTGGTGAGCTTCCATTCAGGTGTCATTATCAAGAGAAAATGGGCATGTGGCAAACCACGTTTTTGGAACTCTATTACATAAGCATAGGCACCAACCTCGCCAAGGACGTGCCTCTTGAAGAGTTGTTCCTTAAGATCAAGTAACTTAGCACGAAAAACTCTTGAAACCAAATCCGGTCTATCTTGAGCTGTCTGCGAATGAAGTAACTCATTTTGGATTTCAGGCCAATTTGGATTGCACGTTATTGTAAGGAATATATCAGGTTTCCCGCAATTTTGAACTAAAGCCATAGCATCAAGAAACCGTCCTCGCATGTCACGAGGGCCTCCAATGAAACTTGCAGGCAAAACAACTCGTCGCCTAACCATACTTGGTTGATCCTCCCCGTCATTGATACAATCCACAACACCTTGGTATAACTCCGCTCTTATTTTGGATTGGCTTTTTCTACAAAATTCCAAACGCGAAGTCTCAATCTTGATGTAGATATCTACCACAAATTGTTGGAACAATCTTCCTCCTAACATAATTAAGTTCAAGTTTGAACGAATCTGCAACTTATAACAGTAGTACTCCCGCATACTTACAGTTTTCCTACCGGTTCTTCCATCAGTCTCTACACAATGTTGACGATGAAAATATTATATCAATGTGCATGTTTGTGGAGCAAAAACGATATTAAAAATTATGGCTATGCGTACCTTCTAGATCTTCCTCGATGATTTCGGTATCATTAACAATCTCATTGATCGAAACTCCTTGTCTTGGTATTTTATAATGCCATCCAGGCTCACCATTTGGGAAGAATAGAGGATAAGACAATGAATCATAACATGCCCAATAAGACTGAATTGTTGATGGTTTTTCAGACCTCCCATAAACTATAATACTTCTTTTATACGCGGTTATGTTGTCATTACCTTCAACCCAAATACCAGCAACCTGTGAAAGTATATTATTGAAAAAATATGATTGAATCTGGCATGTAAAATGCATGGGTATATTTAATACGTGAAATGTTTCATTTCATTAAAAAAAAGTGTGTACATAATTAATTTCAAACCTCAGATGTGGTTGGCCGATTGTACACTCTCTGGTCTAGTTCTATCGATGCATTTAAAGTGACTCTGTAATTGTCGAGCGGTCCTAAATCAGCAAGCCTACAGAATGTTGCAACGTATGGGTTTGTAGCAAGAACGCGAGTCAAAATTTCAACAATTGGTTTATCAAGATTTTTCCATTGTAGTCTATGTAACATCTCAGCTTCAGCATCATAAAAATACAATTGTAAGTACTTAGGTTCATCCTTCTTCCTTGGAACTAACTGATCGATTCTATGGTATATTCCTCCATTCACACAAAAAGTGTATACTCCAGATGTCATGTTAGCCATTGATTTATCCACATCTACACCCATTGATGCAAATGAAAAGTTGGTGTTGTACGCACGTATATTTTTTCTAAACAATTTGCCTAATTCGGTTTCTGCAGTGAAAAGACTGTGCAATTCGTTATGAATAAAGGAATCTGCCAACTTTGTCTTCCCATTCATGCAACAAAAACCAGGAGATTCAAACTGCAATCGTTTTGCTCCACAATATTTGCATATGTCATTGAACTTCACCACACGATGTTTTTTACGGATACCGGCAAAAACAAAAGCATATGGATCCTCTGGAACGCCACCATCTTGTACCGATGGAGTGGCATTACCATGGGTACAACCTTGTGGATCTTTAGACATTTGATTCAAATAAAAAAAATATAAATATAAGATTAATTCAGGTACATAATAAAAGTATTAAGAATGAAATAAAAATTAACAAATATAAATAAATTATAAAGAAATAAATATTAACTTGTTGATGTCGAAATTTGACTTAGCAATTCATCTCGTACTGACGGATTGATATTGATCTCGGTTCTAGGAGATGCATTCGTAGTATCCATTAAACTTCTATCTACGGTAGTCATATTAGTCAAATATGTTGTGTTTTGACTATTTCCTTCTTCGTTAGATATTCATCTCATTTTGTTTTTCTCTTTTCGTCGTTCGTAACATGCCTTATTTATATGCTTTTCTTTTTTCTGCAACAATTTTTTTATATGAAAAATATGTAATGATGAAATACTAATAACGATTGTACGTACGAAGCATACCTTTTGTATGTTCTGTATCAACTTGAATAACATTATTATGTTTATTTTCTTTGCATCAAACCTCATTGCAAACTGTAAAACCGACAACAAAAAATAATAAATACTTTATTTTTTCATGACAAATTCTATAAAGACTATTATTTATATATGAAATTTATTACTGTATTAATTGAGCATAAATAGAATATATGATATTGAACATTTATTATTAAATCTATAATTGGAAAGATAAAATGTAAAATGATTGAATTTGATATTCTCTTAATGACAACAACTGAACACATTAGAAAAACATATTTATATCCGACACACAAATAGTAGAAATGAAACTCCTTAAATAGATAGTATTGACTTCATTTTGTTTTAAAAAAAAGAAAAATCATATTGAATCGTAGGTAAACTGAATGTACTTTGCTAGTTATTGCAAGACATAGCCATATACTTTGAGTTTTGAATAAAAATAAAAATAAATTACAAAAATCATAAACAAACCAGTGTTAGTTAAAAAACAAACATTGTAGTTATTGCATTATCCAGTCAAATGGAAAGCACATTGTGTAATTGATTATTTTAGTTTTTTGGGAATTAAATGTTATTAGTACAATGATAATCGGAATTAGTATCAACTTTATTATTATGTTTATTTCCTTCTCATCAAACATCATCGCAAGCTCTTCTAATTGACAATATAATAATAAGTACATATACTTTTATAACAACATTTGGTAAAAATTGTCAAACAAAGAAAGTAAAATTTATAATCTTAAAACGCACCAAAAATCCATATCACAAAATCCGCAAACAAATAAATACCAAAAAAACTATAAAAACAAATAAAAACCTTAAATCCTGCAAACAAATAACTACCACATACGACACATACAAATAACAATGGAAAAATTAAATATTTTCCCTATCTCTCATTCGAATCCTATCAGCTTCTGGCATTCTTGGATCTAGCGTGATATCAGTTAATGCAGTTGAAACCAAAATATTATCTGTATGGACATGTATTAAACAGTTAATAAGATATACTGAAATAATTTATTTATAAATAATTGAAACTATATATAATGTAGCACAGTTAACTTACAAATATTTTGGTGGACCAATTTAACCCTAGAGACATAAATTATGGATTGATTGATAATTACAAGATACATTTGTATCATAAGGCTCATCGGTACGTGATTGAACATCAACTTTATTGTATGCCCCCTATTCATTCAAACTAAATTTTGTTAAAACACACAATAATAATAATAATAATAATAATAATAATAATAATAATAATAATAATAATAATAATAATAATAATTGGTTAATGCATTTAAAGAAAATACATTATATTAGCATACTATTAATATTTTTATATATATTTATATCTACATATAATCTTACATCTCATTTTGGATAAATAGTTCAAATGCATAGAATGACCTCATTCGTCTTCCCCATACGATTTTTCCAACGACATCTACAATGCACCAAATTTAGTATTATTTAATTTGTCGTGTGAAATATATAAAAAACAATATATATATATATATATATATATATATATATATATATATATATAATCAAATATAGAAATGCACCTATCAACATTCTTCGACGGCTAAAATCTATTGTGAGACTTGTGATAGAAGAACACAACGGATAAATTGGAAATGAATTGGCGATATCATTTACCAAGAGAGTAAAAATGGTGTTACTCTTTATCAATATACCCCACTCACCAAAGAAAATTTTATAATGTTGATATCTTGGGTGGTCTTTGTAAAAATGATCCATTCGGAAATGTTTTAAGGAGATAACGTGTCCAACCAAATTCATGTTCAAAATTGACCTCAAAACCCGTGGGACAATTGCAATCATTTTGTCTCTCTAAGATATGTAATACAATAACAATATGTGAACTATAAATAGAACATTAAACAAATAATGTCATATTCATTTTATTGTATTAATACTTACGTTGCGATCAAGCAGCCAAATAAGAAGTCTCTCATGTTCAACGTCGTCCCACACAAACAAAACTCGAACAACTAGTATGTTCCACCATACGTGAACGTGTCGTAATGCAGAAAAATCTCGAACAGTGGTATGACCATCCATTACTAAAATTTTCATGTCAGTATGAAATACAAATATGTATTGTTTTGTATAATTTGTTTTAACCATATAAACATTTTTATAAATTATTCTTTTTATGTAATAATAAAAAAAATAATGTTTATTTAAAAGCCTAATTTTTTTTAATGTTTATGTGAAATATTTTAAATATTCACATTACATTATTATATTTAATTTAATGTAAGAATATAAAAAAAAACCTTCATATAATACGTTTCAAAACTGTTTTTCCCTTAATATATATATATATATATATATATATATATATATATATATATATATATATATATATATATTTACTATCTTATAAAAGAAATCTCACTATTTCTAAAAATAGATTGAATATAATAATATTATTATTTTAAGACGTTCAAATCATTAAGCTAATAGTACAAGTGGTTATCAATAAAATAATATTAAATTTTAACATGTGTTTTGAATCCTTATATTTCTCAACAAATTCTATCTCCTTCCCTGAATTTCGGATAATTCAAAATTTGAAACCATCAGAAATACATGTTGATTCAAATATCCCTCCTGCAGATGGCTCTTTCTTAACAGGTTTTTATTTTAATCCTTACTTGTAATTGATTTCATCATTTTTAACTTTTTGTATTTTTATCTTATAAATATATTGGGTGAAGGCTTTATTATATCAGGTTTGTTCCTAAAAAGGTTTTTACTATGTTTCTTTAATGTGTTGGCTTTGCAGGTTCAAAGAACTCAACCAAGAGGGCCAGTTAGAGCATTGTATTATCATTAATTTGTATATTTTGGCATCTTACTTTTGCAATAAAGAACGGTTAAACATAATATTTGACATGATTAAGATAGTTTGTATATTTTTCATCTTGTTTAGTCTAAAAATGAAACATTTTTCATCATTGGTCCTTATACTATCAAGTTTCATCACATGGACTTCCTGATTACGGTGATTATTGTCCTTATTATAAGGTTCTATATAGATTTTGTTCAATATTTTAAGGTTTCGAGAACCTAAATAAAAATGTTTTAATTTGTGACCAAACTTGGTTTAGAATCACAATGAACAAGTTGACACTTGAGTATTTTGGCCTTCTCAAAGGCCTATTTATCGACTTTTGAATCACAACACCTGATATTTTAAAGGTTTATTTTTATAAACTATTATTTATATATTTTAGGATTTTACTTAGTAGGACATTAAATTAATAAAGGAATTAAGGAAAACGAAAAAAAAGGGACGATAAACAGTACAAGTGGTTTGGGTACGTATAAATGGAAGTAATAACCATTTAGGGTGTGTTTGGCAAAAAAAACTTATTGCTTATTAGTTTATTAGCTTATAAGTTAATAAGTAAGTGTAGGGTAACTTATGAAAAAATGACGTATTAGAGGTTGCCCACCGGAATAAGTTATTTTAATCCAAACACTTTTTTAACTTATAGTGATGTGGAACCTAATAAGTTGTTTTAAAAAACCTTAGCCAAACACCCCTTTAATATGGTATGGTAATGCTCTTGAAAAATAGATGTCATTTAATATTCATTTCTCGAAGTGAACGCAAAATGATTTTAACTCTAAAAAGATCAAATTATTCGCCGCCCGCTACTTTGCGCGGGTAGACGGCTAGTATATATATATATATATATATATATATATATATATATATATATATATATTAATTATTGTTTCTATACATACGTTAATTAGTGAAGGCGTGAATGTTTACCATTCATTATTTTTTTTGATAATAATATAGGGTAATGTTATAACACTCTCTTATCTTCTACTAAACCCTAAATTGCTTTTTCAATTCTTACAGCCAACATAACCCAAAATTGCTTTTTCAAGTCGACATTCAGAAAGGGGAATACGAAATGAACCGACACATGAATTAAACACAACCATTTGTGTAACACTCTAAAAATTTCAACCATTTTAACTTTTCAAAAACAACCCGGTTTCATAAAGTTATTACAAAAATGTTTTCAATACAATTATTATCAGAGTCTTCCCAGAACCACATCATAAAACATAATCATGAGGAGCGGTACGATCACGCCTTTGTCTTGCCATGGTCTCCTGAAGAACATGAAAAACATTAAACCACAACTGTAAGCTCGAAAGCTTAGTGAGATACCCCCAAAATACCAACCACATATACCATACACGCACAACATGCCATATCATAACAGAACACAGAACAGCCATGCACTTCGGGTCTACTGTGTGACTGGTCCACCGAACCGAGCCTTCAATCCACCTGGTCCATTCTCTGAGTCTACAGTATGACTGGTCCGCCCGCACTGGGCCTTCAGTCGGTCTGGTCCACTCTCCGAGCCTCGGCACGTCTGATCCGCCCTCTTGGGGCCTACAGCCTATCTGGACCGCTCGCTGGGCCTTCAGGTTAACCGGTTCGCCCTTGGTATGTTGGCCTACAGCACAAAGCAGGACCTGCCTCAACCCAACCCCAGTCCAACAACCATGTGCACATAAACATTCAATCGTATAACAATTCACATCCAATAAAACCGATCTAGCAGATCACATAACATAACATCATCCTAACCAGGATACCGACCTAACCGGTCACTAGCATAACATCATCCTATATACCAGGATTCCGACCTTAACCAGGTCTCTAACATATACCATCCTAACTACCAGGATGCAAACATAGAAAAGCAATAACATAACAACGATACCCAGATTACAATCCGATAAAGGGACGACCTTGGTTCCGTAGACCATGTCGATATAGTGAGGATAACTCACCTGCAACTGATGATTGAAGAGATAAGACCAAGCTGCTTCGACCACTGACACGATCTCCACCACTAGCCAACACCAAAACACTGAACTCAAAACAAATGCTAACAATTACCAAAATTCCCCTGGAAGTCAACTGGTCAACCCTTGGTCAAAGTCAAAGTCAAGGTCAACCTCTTGACTGACTCTACTCGCCGACTCAACCCGCTGACTCGTCGAGTCCCCATGCTCAGAACTCCCAATCTGCGACTCAACTCGCCGAGTCGCCCCAAGACTCGCCGAGTCCAACAAACTCTGAGTCCTTTCTCACTCAACTCACTGAGTCCTCCCTTGACTCACCGATTCACAGCTTAACCAGAAAAAGGTTAGGACCTCACGACCAGACTCGCCGAGTCCAAGGCTATCTTTAACCAACTCGCCGAGTTGTTCTTCCAACTCGTCGAGTTCCTGCCTATCTTCATGCAACTCGCCGAATACACCCTTGTGACTCGCCGAGTACCTCTAAGTCTTAACCCATACAGAGGCTTTCCAGGCCATGCAGATGATCCAAACCATAGATCTACCCTTCTACAACCCATCCATCACGTAAAGTGGCAAACTTTACGTGAATCCAAAGAGATCTAAGCATATAACACTCTCGGGTTAGGGTTTGGGACAAGATGGCTTCACCAATCACTCAAGAACAGGGACTTTAATGCACTCTAGACCTTCTCCATTCCAGATCTGAGGTAGCAACCTCAGATCTAACTTCCACACTCAAAATATCACAAGCTATGCCTTCCCAAAACTCCAAAATGATGAATATAGATGAATAATAGCCCAAGCAACGAAATAATACCTCAAAAGAAAGCTCCAACAGAAGAGAAATCCAAATCCTTGCAAAGCCCCTTGCTCCAAGCCTCTTATCTCTCCAAGATCTCTTCCACAACACTTCTCCAAGGTTCAAAAGCTCTCAAACTCACTCACAAACGCACATTAGGGTTTCATGGACTTCAAGGGAGAGTAAGGAGGCTGGGGAGAGGGTATAATGTCCTTTATATAGGGCTCAACCCCCGAAATTAGGGTTTTCTCCACACAGCACCAACTCGCCGAGTCCAGCCGCCGATTCGCCGAGTTGGCCACTTAACACGCGACCAGAATCGCGACCCTACTCGCCGAGTCCACCCATGGACTCGCCGAGCTGTCCATTCACATTTTCACTTTGAACCCTAAACTTGCACTCCTGAACTCGGGATGTTACAATTTGAATCGACGAAACTCTTCATCTCTCTCTCTTGCCTCATTTGTATAAATCAATGATGCCATAAGACCATATTTTCTCTATTACTCTCGTTATGCCCTAAAATCATATCTGCAGATCTGGTTATGCTTTCTACAAATTGAGAGATGCATTCATCAATTACATCTCGATGCTCTCGACTGAGGGTTTTATGGCTTTAAGTGTCGGCTTTAATTCATGATTACGAGCGATATGTCGAGGGATCAAAAGAGGATCATTGGTCCGATAGTTACATGGAGATGCAACAAAGGTAACTAAATTTATGAAGTTGTTTAAATGTAAATTTATTGTTCTTTAGCTTTGTGGATTTTATGGTGATTTTGTTTTTATAAATTAAGGATGGAATTGGAGTATGGATTATTCTATTATATAAAATCATGTTACCAATCATAATACATACATATATATTACGTACAGTATGTTTAATATTTCTATTATATATGATTTTTTCAGGGAGAATCATCAACTTGGTAAGGGTAGAAACTAACTGCAACAAAGCTACGTTTACAAGTAAGTGTTATTTTCATGGTTTCAAAAAGTAAATCCTAAATTTCTTAGTCAATCAGATATGCTTAATTAACTAATAGTATAATAACAATAATATTGCTTAATCTTTGTGTAACTACTACATAAACTCAATAGAAATTACAAGCAATTATGCTTTCTTCATTGCTAATACATATTACTTTAGTAACATATAATCTAATGGAAAAGAAACATACCTTTTTTTAATGCCTGTAGAATAGATTGTTGTTAAGAAGCCCTATTGTTTATGCATGTAGAACGAAAAACACAGTTAATGAATATTTTGTATACATGAGTAAGTAAAAAATATAGTTTAAGAATATGGAAGACATACGTATGTGCAGACTGTGGAAATGGTGAGGGTGTTCTCTCTTTATCTGAATTGCGAAATTTGTTTGTCAATGACAGACTATAATGCATCTACGATATGGATAGTATAAATATACAATATAATATTATATGTTTAAAGTTTGTTATGAATAGATAAGATGCAATTCATATATATGTGCATGAATATTCAAATATTGTTTTGAAAATTCATCATCTATTTGGATATACATTATCCTTTTATCTAATAAATAATCAAAATTTCTGTATTAATTTAACAAAAAATCAATTTTCATTTTTTAGCTGTTTAACATTGAAATGCATGATGCTTTCTGAAATAACAATATTGTTTGGTAACAAAAGCTACTTGTAATTAACCTGAAAATATGTTATTTTCATTTTCTAATGACCTACTTACTGTTACACCAACGTCATTTATCTACAACTCAATATGAGTAGAACATTTTATCAATATAACCATTTTAGATATAACAGATGAATTTGACCACCAATTTTTTTTTTAAACGCCATTAAAGATAACTCTCTATTGTGGTAATGATTTAATTTGTGTAATATAACATGAAAATAATATCATACTTTCATTTTTTTCTGTATATAATTTACTTTTAGAAATCACAGAATCCTACTTTCATTTTTTTCTATTACCAAATTCTACTTTCAGTGTTTTATGCAATTAGACGTTGTCCTTT
Source organism: Lactuca serriola (assembly GCF_051521515.1). NCBI lineage: Eukaryota > Viridiplantae > Streptophyta > Magnoliopsida > Asterales > Asteraceae > Lactuca > Lactuca serriola. The sequence goes on along the minus strand of NC_136411.1, from coordinate 392,407,292 downwards.
AAAAAATGTTAATATTTTATATAAAAAATAAAAGTTTGATTCTATAATAAGCTATCATATATCACAATATCCTACTCTAAATTCATCTTGAATAAATATGTTTCCAAACATATCTGATTATAAGAATTTGAATGTACTTGAATAGTTATTGCTATAATTAGCAATTTACTTCGGGTTTTAGATAAAAATAAAAAATAATTGCAAAAAATTGATATTAACAAGTGTCAAATAAAAAAAAATACATTGTTACTTATTGCGTTGTCTTACATTTATTGGATTGTCCGCCCAAATGGTTAGTACAATGCTATTTTGCATCCCTTTATTATGATATCCTAATCATTTTTTTATTGCAGATGGTACTTGCCAACAAATATGATTACCCATAAATAGTTTTGCTGAGTATTAAGAGGAGATACTTCTTTTATTTGACCAACAAATAACACAAATAAAGATCCATAAATAAAAAGTATAGTTGTTCATTTTGGTTTAAATTTAATTCCAAACAGTTTGTTATTTAATATTTTTTTTATTGCACGTGGTACTTGCCAACAAATATAACTACCCATAAATAGTTTTGTTGAGTATTAAGAGGAGATACTTCTTTTATTTGACCAACAAATAACACAAATAAAGATCCATAAATAAAAAGTATAGTTGTTCATTTTGGTTTAAAATTAATTCCTAACAGTTTGTTATTTAATATTTTTTTAAAATAGTAAATGTCATTAAAAAAAGAACCTGCTCCATAACCATTAGAATTCTGAAAAATCAATAAAAAACAACCTAAAACTTAAACAAAAACAATCCTAAGAAAAAAGACCCTAAAATGAGACACTAAGAAGAAAACTCTAATAAATAAAATACTTAGGTGTCCATGACTACATCATCTTCACCCCATAACAACATGATTTTCACTATCTTCCTCGTCATGAAGCTGATGAAATCTGTTTTGTTTATGAATTGTGACACGGGGCCTCTTGGTTGGTCAGGTTGATGTTGTTAATGCTGTTGAATCTGCTGTATCAGTTGTTTCCACAGCTTCAACATCCAACTCTTGATCTTCAAAACTTAGAAGATCAACAACCTCATTCCATTTCCAGGTTTCCAACGCTCTCTGTCTTTTCTTTGTTTTTCGACCTTAAATTGTTGAAGCTTTTCTTGAACAGTTTCTTGTTGTTGCTTCTTGTTATCATTGCTAAAGTTTTGGATTATGGCTGATTGTGTATGATAAAATTAGTCTTAATTACAACAAAACAAATGAAAAAGAAAAAAAATATATACGAGAACATACCTTCTTGAAAGCTTGACATTTCTCGTCACAATCTACTTTTACAGTAGCGTACTTGGCTATTTATTGTAGTAGAATTAGTACCCATGTGTCAATATTTTCCCGCTCAAACTAAATTCTATCCCAAAATATAAGGAACCAACTTATATAATCATTTAAAATCGGTATTATCTTTACAGCCATCAATATTAAAAAAAAGATTAATTGGAAAGATAAAATTTAAAAGGGTTAAATTAAAATTAATAATGTTATTTAAGTCATTATTAAATAGAAAATCTTCCAGGTTGTCAATAATTTCCCGTTAAAAAAATTCTTTTCTGAGAAAAAATAAGTATTTAACTTATTGAGTAAATTACACGAATGACCCCTGTGGTTTGGGGTAATTTGCACGTTTGGTCCCTAACTTATTTTTTTAACTTAAAAGGTTCCTATAGTTTGTTTTTATTGCGTGTTTGGTCCCTGTCTCACCTAAAAAGACTATTTTTCCATTGATTTTTTAATTTATTTAAATAAGATGTGGTAGGCATAAAATAAAAAATCAAAGGCAAAATAGTCTTTTTAGGTGAGACAGGGACTAAGAACGCAACAAAAACAAACAATTGGGACTTTTCAAGTTAAAAAATATCTTAGGGACCAAATATGGAAATTACCCCAAACCATAGGGACCATTCGTGTAATTTACTCTAACTTATTTGATATTTTAATAACGAAAATGACTCTACAGGTATCAATATGTTAAAAACATAATCTATAATTAGAAAGATAAAATGTAAAATGGTTGAATTCTATATTTTGTTAATCACAACAACAACTGAACACATTAAAGCAGCATATTGAAATTCATTTTGGTTTTAAAAACGAAAAATTATATTGAATTGTAGGCAAATTGAATGTACTTTGGTGGTTATTGCAAGACATAGACATGTACTTTGAGTTTTGGGTAAAAATAAAAATAAATTACAAAAATCAGAAACAAATAAGTGTCGGTTAAAAAACAAACATTGATAGTTATTGTATTATCCACCCAAATGGAAAGTATATTGTTATTTATTAATTCTTTAGTTTAGTAGCTATTCGTATTTTTATTGCTCATTAGCGGAGCTTTATAAGGGCTGGTATTTTAGTTATAAACAACCCTCATACTTTCATTTTATACATTTTTGGCCCAAAATTATAAAATTTTGGCTGTGGCCCCCCTGCTTACCAAATTTTTTATATATTATATTTCCGGCCCCCCCGAAGCAAACGTTGAAGCTCCGCCCCTGTTATTGCTGGAGGTATTTGACAACAGAAGTGATTACTTAACTGTAATCACCGGGATATGAAGGAATGAGATCAGATTTGTTGAGGATTATAAGGAGGTATTGCTTTGTTTTGACCAAGACATAGCACAAATGAAGTCCCACAAATATATAGTATAGTAGTTCATTTCGGTTATCAGTAAATACAAGATTGAATTTTAGGGAAATTGAATGTACATAGACAGTTGCGTTGACTTTGTTTTTTGGATAAAAAATTGCAAAAAACAGAAACAAACAAGTGTCAATGTTAGTAGTAATATATTTTAGTAGCTAATCACTTTCAATTGCAGGCGATATTTACCAAAGGATATGATTACTTAACTGTTATGACCCGAATATGAGAGAATGAGATCTGATTTGATGAAGATTACAAGGAGGTACTACTCTTTATGCTATATACAACTGCATAATTTTATAATAAAAAATATTACTTTTCTGGACAAATCGATCTTTATCAGCTTAACCAACTTCCGGGCACCTTTTGGAATAAGATTAAAAAATCACTCATAGTTTTTTACAAACCAAACATCCCATAAACCAAAAAATGTCAATCTTATTTTAAACAATCTACTGAAATACTAAAACATAAAAAATCCCTTCTCTTAGGTGTCTTTAACTGCATCATTCTCAACCAAGAATTTGCTGATTTTTCGGTTTCTCTTAATTGGTGGTGATAATGTTGTTGGTGTTGTTGAATCAGCTGTATCAGCTGTTTCTGTAGCTTTATCATCCAATGGTTGATCTTTGGAACTCAAAACATCAATAACTTCATCCCATTTCTAGTTTTCTAATGCTCTCTTTCTTTTCCTCTGTCTCTCCATAATCCATTGATTCAGCATGTATTGAACACATTCCACTTGTTCGTGAACCTCATCATCGGTTAAAATTTTCATTCTAGCTGATTTGTACATTAATATTAGAATCAATAGTTATGGAACATATATAAAATGAAATGAAAGAAAAATTATTAAGTAATACATTGATGACTGCTGGATTTTGGTATAAAAATTCTCTTTTACCTCTTATTTTGTCTTCTTTATTAGGATCAAACAAATCACTATCAGTGTTTGAAGTACCGTGCTTAATAAAGATAGAATCAACAATTATACAACATATATAAAATGAAATGAAAGAAAAATTATTAAATAATACATTGATGACTGCTGGATTTTGGTATAAAAATTCTCTTTCTACCCCTTATTTTATTTTCTTTATTAGGATCAAACAAATCACTATCAGTGTTTGAAGTACAGTGCTTAATAAAGATAGAAGTACAATGCAATAATCAGGTAGACGTTTGAAGTATAATTCATGTGTTTGCAGCCATGGTGGAATCCCCATCTTTTATTAAAACCAATTTATAGATCTAAGCTTGAAAAAACAATTTTTTTATAATAATTTCAAGTAATTGAGTTTAAGTTTTTATGAATGTACCCGTAGATGTGAGGAACTAATTAAGCTTTTAGTACCAGCCCTAGTAATGTTTTGATCTGCAGGTCAAAGACTTTTCAGGAAATAAAATTAATGTTCGATCGTCATTTTAATATAGATTTTCATTTTTTCTGAAAAGATGATTGTAATGATTGTATATGTACCATATGATTCTACAATCTTGAAGGCTGTTGGCAACTGTTGGTGATGATCGATATTGTCCAGAGAAGAAAGTTGTATCTTTTTGATCTGCTTTTAGTACCAGCCGTAATAATGTTTTGATCTGCAGGTAAAAGACTTTTCAAGAAATAAAATTAATTTTTGATCGTCATTTTAATATAGATTTTGATTTTTTTCTGAAAAGATGATTGTAATGATTGTATATGTACCATATGATTATGCAATCTTGAAGGTTGTTGGCAACTGTTGGTGATGATCGATATTGTCTAGAGAAGAAAGTTGTATCTTTTTGTTCTGCTTGTAAAAGTCGTGAGCAGGTTGCTAGTGTTGATGATCGATTTTTTCCACAAAAGAAAGGAAGAAAGCATAGATAACGCCAAGAGGAAACTTGAGCCTTTTTTTTTCTCTTTTTCACAGTGTACAATTTATAATGCATGATTTGCTTAGATCCAAGAAAAAAGGACTGAAAACTTATCCCTAAAAGGAACTGGTATATGGGCCACGTGACAACTTTTAATTTATATTTCAAAACTTATGTTGACTCATTCTAGTCAAAAATATGATTTTTTTAAATTTTAAATCCTCTATATTGGGTAAGATAAGATATATGTTTGAATGTTTCAATATTAAATTTACATTTGTACTTAATGCATTGTATTTTGTAATTTGTTGATAAATGTTTGTACATTGAGCTTAAAGGTTTGGTCTTAAATCTATTTTTAGAAATAGTAAGGTTTGTATAATAAGATAGTGTGTGTGTGTATATATATATATATATATATATATATATATATATATATATATATATATATATATATATATATATATATATATATATGATATAACATTGTGGGATTGAAATCCCTATGTACTCACCAGGTTTCCCAACCTGACCCACTCAGTTTATTTGTATCACAGGTGTCGATATGAAGCAACATTACACTAAGAGATTAATGGAGATGTGAATCACTAGTGTAAATGAATGTAAGGTCTGTTTATGCTTATGTTTCTGTATTGACGATGACAAACCAAAGTTTTAATATAAACAAAATACATTTCTTTGAAAATGCTTTAATAAAATATTTATCATGTTTTCTGGGAGCCCGCAATATTATTCTTTAAAATGAATACTCTGATTTTCAAATAAGCATAAATAAAAATTTTAAAATAACCGTGAATTTAGGGATGTCACACATCTACTAGAAGATATCTATATTGATTAACTTGGAGGTTTTCTTAATCCATGTTATCCTAACAAAATGTGTAGAGCTAGAAATCCACTTGTGGATATAAAGCAAACATATCAATGTTGCAATCATCATTTTAATGTAAAACCACAAGGTATGTTTTATATCAAAATGAATAGAACATGTGTGTTTACTAAGAACTAGTGGGAGTATAGCGAAATTCCTAATCTTGTATGAATGAGACATACATTCTGACTAAGCAAGGTCGTTTTCACCTTGACTCGGAAAGTGTTTATAAAATGAAAGACTTAGGAACGAGAAGATACATTCTTGGAATGTGAAATCTATAAAAGATAAATAAAATGAATGTTAAAAGTTTCATGTCCTTATACATATATTGGGAATATCTTGAAAGGGATCAAGACACAAGATTCTTTTGGAGAATTCTTGGCATTGTCATATGGTACCATTTTGAGCCAGCCTCAAAAGTACATAGCTCATAGGTTTGAACTAGATGAAATGATTTATATTCTATTTGCTTGGCAAATGAATTCATCATTTACACCATATTATGCATAGGACATGGTATTTGATCATGTTGTAAGCATGTCATAGGATGTTAATTGAATACATGGTTAAGTCACTGGATGACTAAGAGAGCATTATAAGAGTACTTTACAAGAACTAAGAGAATGTATATGAGACAATCAGTTTAGAAAGGATCTTTATGGAAAGAGATACACAAGATGTTAATTTCTAAACATATATAAATAATTATGAATTATAATTGGATTTTTGACTTCATTATGGAATGAAGGGTAACTCTTGTTGGAATGAGGTCCAAGCAAAATATAATGAAACAATCTACTACAAAATAAGAATATACTTCTTTAGAAGTTGAATTCAAATATGATTGGATGAATGGGATCATTGAAAAACTATGTTGATTTTTGTCATTCAAGGATCACATAGAAATCTTTGTGACTTCGATATCATACTTAATCAAGCTAAGAGACTCTATGCCAAGAAAGAACACCAATCATATTTTCCAAGATATTTAACTATACTTAGAGTAAAGTTAAGTATAGAGATGATAGTATTCACAGAATTCACACAAATTAAATTTTGTCTGATCCATTGATAAAGTCATTCTTTTGAGCTAAGTTTGAATGGTCACACTTCAGCTGTAAGACTTTATTATTCTAGAAATGGTTTTTTGATTTGGATTTAGTATTTGGATATTGGAACACTATAACAACTATTAGATAATGTCATGATATATTGGGATATAGTCATCACATTAATACTTGTTGTGTTCTATGTTAACATGTTTAATCCATGAATAATGTTATTATTCTAAAAGTTCATAGTCGGTTATAATTGTGTGAGCAATTATAAAGTAAGACTAATATGAATTGGATTGGTTGACTCTCATTATATGAAAGTAGGCAAATGGTTGTAACCAAGCTTCATAGGTACTTGTTAATGTTAGAGAACTAGTACTGAACTGACCCGCATCAAGATCATCTCATGGATCACTATCATGAATGATACTTGATTAAAAGGTACTATCTTTGTATCCTTAACACTTGAGATACATAGTGGGACTTAAGTGTAGGGAGTACTATGATTTGATATGGTCAAATGTTGTTCCTTAACCGGGCTGTTATAAAAGCCCTTTTCAGGTATAGTGTGAACTATGCAAGAGGCTTATGTAGTCAAGATGGGATTGGTTCCTCTTATGTGTTGAGAGTTAGACATATAAGGCACCTTACCAAAAATTGAACAACTAATGAGATTGATCGCGATCCGTATCTCATGCTCAACATGATGTCTGTAGCAAAGGGATAACTGATAAACTTACCTTATACACCAACTGTAGCCTTGGGTTTTTGGGAATTGGGCATTGATAGAATGACACAAAGTCGTATGTTGATGGGGGCAGTGAAATGTTGATAGACATTCACCACTGCCTATATCAGTCTAATATGAGTCTTGCGCAAGTGGGAGATTGAAAGATTTAGTATGCTGAAGAGTTATATTAAAGTGATATTGCTAATTAACATATGATACTAATGGGTCACACTAACAACAACTTGATATAATTGATTATTTATTAGAAATTGATTTTAATAAATATTCAATAAAAACTCTTATAATTAAATTGGAAATTATTTATTTCATGGAAATAATAATTTTCATTAGCAAGTAACATTACATAATTCATATGGTATGAATTAATAATTCATGTACAACATTTTGGACTAGGTAAGCCTTTTGTCTTTCAGCAAAAGACAAAGTTTATATCTTATAAACTTTGAGTCTATAAAATATAAACTTCTTCTTCTCTTTTTCTCCATGCTGGACAAAAATGAGAGTGACATAAAGAGGTATGTCTTTCTTCTTAGTTTAATCAAAAGAATAAAGCATGGTGCATGCATGGGACAAGCATGTCTAAAGTTCTTATTGGTTAAATATCTTTAGATCAAGTGTATGCTTTAAATAGCTAAAGTCTTGCATTCTTTTGGTTGTTCCTTTCTTGCAATTGTCAAGAGCACCTTAGGGCTCTCTCCATCTCTTCTTTGCTTTGAATATTGAAGAAATATTACTTGAATTTTTCTCTCTTTGAACCATACTTGGTTTGGTTCAAAGCTTAAGAGTTTTATACAAAGAACTAGCATTCTACATCAAGTTGAGTCATTGTTGGTGTCTCAGAGGTTCCACATTCTTCATCAACTTCCAAGCCTCCCAAGATGACTCAAAGAACAACAAAGGTTGTTATTTCTTCATCCTTTCTTTGGTTGGTGTTTTAATCTTTCTATAACTTGCAAGAAGATCCTTGGTGAGTATAAAATGTTTATGTTATGTTCTGAATTTAAAGTCTTCCATTTTCCATATTTTCTAGTTTATGAAACTATTTTGAACTAAAACCCAACAAAAACTAGTTTTTACTTTTACCATATGATCAAACGATTTAATTTTGGACGATCCCTTTCCATTGGGAAGAGAAATCTTTTCTGGACCACCATTGTCACCTTTTTTAATGTCCATGGAAACCTTGGAATTAGACCCAATAAGCATCTTTGCTTTAGATGATCTCTGAAGCATTTCTGCTTCAGCAACAATTAACATTTAGGTCAGATCAATTAGGGTCATGTCGATATTCCTCATATAAAAGTTATCAATGAAATGATCATATGAATTTGGAAGTGAAAGAAGAATCAAATCAAGGGCTTACTCCCTTAGGAAAACGACACCCATTCTATCAAACTTTTCAATGTACAATTTCATTTCTAGAACATTCGCACACACAAAATTTCCATCTTGATGTCTACATGCCAATATGGCTTGAGTTGTCTCATATATTTCAACTTGAGGTAAGCATGGCATATAGGAGAGCCATAGGAGGAGGAATAGTTGAAGAAGCATGATGTCCAGTTCCATAAATTCCTGAAGAAGGAAAACATTTTCACCTTGATCAGAATGTGGAAAATCATCTTTAGAAGGAAGAGGAAAACCATTTAAAAAAGAATGAGGAAAACCATTTCTATCTTTCATAAGACATCTAAACTTAGGAGAAAATAGAATTCAAGTTAGTTGATTTTAATCCTTAATTATTAACCCAAAATTTAAATTAAGGCTAGGATCCATATTTTTGATTCGAACTTTGAAGAGGGATGTCGTAATCAAATTCAAATCTATTTTAGGTAGGTAAGACTCTTACCAATTCCAATCTTATGAAACTCCTAGATCTTTTGAGATTCATTGAATCTTATCAATGACATGTTTAATCTTAGATTATGCTCTCACTTTTATGACTGGGATACCGAGGATCACAAACGTGATGTGAATAACCATGCAAAACCGCTTGACAACCTCAATGTCATTTATCATCTCACATTGATGTGTTGGTTAACCACACACGCTCCATCAACAATGATAATTTTCAAGATGCCCATCATATCTCTTTATAGTCATTATTAGTGTGTTGGTTAACCACACACGCTCCACTAATGACATATAAAGCATGATGTGCATTTTCATGGATTAACGTACTTTTCACATTTTTTTCTAAAGTAACTAAGAGTGATATTTAAAAAAATGGTTTAGTTACTTTATATCATTATACTTATTAATGATATTATGTCATATCGAATATGTTCGACTAATACCCTCCACCAAGAGACCGGTGGGTAAGAGTGGATTCCCAATGACAGTCATTTTATAAGCCGCTTCCTTAAACTCCCCTTATAGTATGACTTTGTAAATGAGGCATACTAGCGATTTGACTGACTTGTCTTACACATATAATATATTAATCTTTTAATTATATATATAGTATAAGGTGTATTTTAAAACTTTTCTAAAATACTAGGTTTAAATTTAAGTTTTTGAAATTAATATAAAAAATTAATTTAATTTAAAAATAAACTAATTTTGATTTAATCTTTATCTTTTAATTAAACAATTAGTAAAATTAATTAAATCATTATGGATTAAATAATTATTTACAATTAACCAATTAATAAAATAATTCAAACTTAATCCTAATCCTAAGCCTTCTAATTTTCGAAAATAGGCTAGGGCTTATCAGTTTTTAATTATTCAAATTTTAATATTTTTAAAATAACAAATAAGGAAATAAGGTAAGCCCTAAAAGGGACTCCTCAAACTTCGAAAATGGGCAAAGGAGGCTAGGGTTTCTAAAACCTATTAATAAAATCAAAAATATGAAGGTGTAGGTTAGGGTTTCAAGAACCCTAGTGGATTTCGAAAATTACCTCCTTAGGGTTTAGTTTCTATAAACCCTAATTTTTGACCTATTCAACTTTGTGCAAGATCAATGAGAATAATGACTCTGATACCGTTTATGGGTTTTATAGGTTACAAAAATCTTATTTTGGCGGAAAAACTTAAACCCTAAGTTCACATGCAACCTAAAGGATCTATGTTTTCATTATGACTTGCAACAAACAAATGAATATCAAGAACCCTAAAAGTATATTGCTCTTTTCGAAATTAAGAAAAGGGTTTATATAAATTACATACCTTTATGATAACAAATAAATTACTATTCCTTCTTGATTGGTCTTTGGAAAGCAAGGACCAAAAGGCTCGTGCCTCTAATGGCTCACACCCAAACCCTAACAATTGAAAGCTAAAGAGGAGAGAGGAGGAGAAGGAATAATTTCGTATTCAAGGCTCTTAGAATGATGATTTCGAAATTCTAAACCCTTTGGGGTTTACATAGGTGCTAGAGAGGTTGTATGTAAGGCAAATTCCTTTTAGATAACCCTTATCCTATTGCTTATTCCTTAAGGCATTCTAAGATTCCTTAAAAATCTAGAATCCTCTTTAGAAATCGTCTCCTTCTTCAGAGGTTCTAGAATTGGTCAGTTTCAACTTTTGAACATTGTCACCTTTAGTCATTCTGTTTTTACTTAATCCAATTAATCCCAAAATTAATTCTAATTAATTCTTAATTCAACAATACTATTTCTAATTAATATATTATTATAATAATATACTAATAAATAATTTATTTTGATTTCTAATTAATTTATTAATCATATAATAAATTAATAAATCATTCTCTCTCCAAAAAACATTTCAGTCAATTACTATGTATGAGGGCAACCCAAAAGGACTTTGTTAATAATTCAAAATTATACTAATTTAGTTATTAGTTTAGACACATAATCCAAGATATAAGCATCATTTAATCCATGGATCTAATTTTGACCATAACCCATGATTTTTTTTAAACAAGTAATATGAAGACACCATGTCATAAGCTTTTTCAAAATCAAAATTAAAAATTACCATATTCTTTTTATCTTTTGTATATCAAGTAATCACCTCAATCGCTATGATCTTAAGACTGGTATGTCTTAAGTTTGTGTAAGGTATTAAACTGGTAATACCTTGATGCTCAAGACCAAACAAAGGAGGAACATGAAAAACAATGACAAAAGATTTTATTGCTATATATCTTTATCGAAACTAACAAATACATATCCTTATTTATACTAATGAAAGAAGTAACTTAAACCAATACGTAATACTTGTTAAGCAAGCAGACAACTTCATAATCTAAATCAAATACTTAAAATAAAAATATTTTTTCCAAAATACCCCTGCACTCATAAATCCGATTAACCCAATAGTTTGTGCCAAAAATAGGGTCATCCACTTAGAGGATCCTCCTTAATAAATGAAGGTTTTTTTTTGCCATATGTTAATATCTAATGAGTTTTGACACTTGTCATTTTGTGCTATTTTTGAAATAAATATTATCCACTTGTTAATTTTTGATTTGTTTCAATTTTTAAATTAAAGTCATATACTTATATATGTAAAATATTAAATATCATATATATGATATTAAACTAGGTGTAACACCCGTGTATTACACGTGTTTATTAAAAATAAATTTTTAATATCGATATATAAATATGAAATATTTTATAATGTAATACTTTACATAACATAATGTAATCTTCTGAAAATTTGCAAAAGAAACTAAATCGTTTGAAATATTTATGAGAATTTATTACCAAATTAATAGGATGATTTTATTTCTTTATAAAACCCATTACAATTTTATGGAATTTTATTTTAAGAAAATAAAAATTCCTAAAAAATTACAAGTGGAAAATAAAATTTTCACAAAATGACAAGTGTAAAAATGAAGGAGAAGATGACATGTGACAAAAAAAACTTTCATTTATTAAAGAGGATTGTAATAAATATGTTTCTTTCTTATTTTAAAGTTGTACATTAAAAAATGTTTTTTAATGTTTAATCTTTTTTAAATCAACTTATATAATACACGAAAACTCGTCTACTAAGAGTAATAAAAGAAAAATTGCAATCAACCAACAATCTCGTCTCCTCAAATTCTACACAGACCGAACTACATATCCTTTAACAAAATCTCACAGTTTTTTAATAAATGCAAAATAAAACCATCTAGGCTCCTTTTCAAGCATATTCGTAATAATCTTTTGAAGATGACGGATGACATTCAATTTAACTTTTAGTTAAATTAAACTTAGATTACATTTGCTGGATCGGTCTCAATGGTGTTGCTCTCCGAATATAACAGCTTTTTGTTATTTTATTTATTCTAACGGCTTGATAGTTTTATCTTCTCAATAATATTCTGCGTTAAAAAAATATCTTAGTTAGTAGTCAGTTGACATTGCAAATGTTACCATTTTTTTTTCCTCTGACGTACGTATATGTTAATATGTTTATTATTGAGACTGCATTGGCTGCATATTTTACATAATCAGTAATTGAGTACGCCATGTGTGAGCACTTAATAGTTAATACATCGACTGCATATTAGATAATCAGTAAATACACCTACTAATTGCATTTGACGTAAACGATTACGTTCGTAGCGTGTGACAAGCACGTGTCATACCAGCATCCATAATCAAACTCACGCGCCAAGCAAAGCCGCCCACTCCTCCCTATAAATAACTCCTGCTACCAAATTTACCCCAATTTCAACATCAAACCCTTTTCTACGTCTTCCAAATCACAGACAAAATGCAACTTCAAGAAGAAATCAACGATTTAATGTCTTCTCCTAGCTTTAACTGTTACTACTCAGATAGTTTGACAGCCATGGCAGCCGCGAAAGTCAGCCGTGAGTTCAAGCAGGAACAGGTTCATGAACTAAGTTATGTTAATGAAGAGGATTTTGAGTTCTCGGTGGAGCTCTCCGATGTAGAACTTAATTCTGGCAAACAGATCGATCTCGAAGATCCTCAATTCGTTTTTCCAATTTTCGACAACGAGAAACTCACCAAGGACGATGCGGTTGAAGAAATCGATATTGCTTCTTCTTTTAGGATTCAGGTACAGAAATTGTTTGTTGATGATGTTGAAGAATCATCGTCTTCTTCTTCAGTAGAAGCTTCCGAATTGGAAACTCGACATTCTGGAATTTTCTGTATGTGGAGGTCAAAACCTGACGTTGCGTACTCGCCTCTTACAAAAAGTAAAAAGAGCAGCTCTACTGGATCCGGATTGAGAAGATGGAGAATCTGGAATTTACTCCGGCGGAACCGCAGCGAAGGTAAGGCGTCGGCATTCTTACTGTGGCATAAGAAAGTGGAGACCTCGAAGCAAAAATGGAATGCAAAGTCCGACGAGATTAACAGAGTCGCCGGAAAACTAAAAACTCCGTCGTCTCCGTCGTTTCACGAGCTATTTTACGTGCAGAAAAGAGCAGAACAGAAAGGCGATAAGATGAAGACGTTTCTACCTTACAAACAAGATCTCCTTGGGTTCTTTGTTAAAATCAACAGAATTGGGGTATCATTCTAAATTATATGAATGTCAATCTTGTTTGATCTAAGAATCTAGTGCTCATTCTGTAACGTGGTGTTTTCAAATTCAGTTGAGACGTAAATACAAATATTTTTCCACTCCAAGTAATATTGGTTCAAAAAATATAATTAAAAGAAGCTATACTGAATCTTGACAATTAAAGCCTTGGCTACGAAGAAACTTAACCAAACCATGCATGCTAGTTGACATTATCCTACAATATATTTAAGTTTTATTTAGTCCAAATTACACTAAACTAAATAATAATGTTTTGAGTTTATTTGTAATAAGCTATTCAATAAAATGATCTTGTGAAAAAATGTCATTTGGAAACCATTTTTATACGAAATTTAACAAAATGACCAACTAAATTGTGAAATGTACATCGTGCATGCATTCGCAGACTACTAATTTTCTCTAACACAAAGCATAGCCGTTAAACGTTTTTATAACCTTATCATTCGTGTGCAATTTTCTTTTTATAACCAATACAACACTTACTAAAATATCATATTAATTAAATTGAGCTTAACTACAATGATGAAAAGTTCACAATATAAACGTACCACAACTACGTACGATGATTAATGAAGTAAATATTTTGATAACATACATTGCTAGATCTTTGTGATTCTATATTATTTAACAAGTGTTAACGGCGAACTTTATCTAAAAACGGTGAAATTATGTGCACAAGACGGTGATCTACGATGAAGATGATAAAGGAGTAATGCAAAGCCATTACGTGTATTCTCACAAACAAAACAAATACTATTATGCACGATGTGAAAAGCAAAACTACAATGACTAAATTAACAACCCGAATTAAGATAATACGTGTAAACATATGTTCTTCCCACTGCAAACCACTACCTTTGCTATTCTCCATCAACTCTAACTACACATCCCTCAAATTTTATGTTTATTTCTATTTTATAAAAGATGACTATGTATATTTAAAATGTAATAATTATTAATTATATTATTATGTTATATATTGAATTGATATTAAATAATTTTAAATAGAATAATTAATCTTTATTTGCGAATTTAAATAAAAGTGGTATATATATATATATATATATATATATATATATATATATATATATATATCTAATAAATGTCTTTTCAATAAAATAACAAGTTGTTGGAATTAATAATATACAAATAATTTATTTGGTTATAGTTTTGTAAAAATAGATTTTATAAAATTATTTTAAAAAAATGTAAATAAATTTATAAAAACATAATAAATTGAAAAGTGTTACTGGTAATTTATATAAATTTAATAAATAAATGGTACTATAAAGTAAACTGTTTAATGATCTTATAATCATTAACTTTTTCCCCATAAAAATCATACTTTTGTAATTTGTGTACAGATAATGATAATGATCTTGAATATTATGCAACTTACTCATTTAAATTTTAAGTTTTAACTATTCATTCACATGTTTTGATCATTATGTTATTAAAAAAAATTATAGTCTCACCTTTGACTGGAGATACTTGCTTCACACACAACACTACTCTACATGTCATGGCTGTGCTGTCGTGGGCTCCCTTCTAGAAAGTAAATATTCTCTTTCTTAAAAAGTGCAATTTAGTAGTTTACATTTTTTGATCATTTTTTATTTTTAAAAACAAATCATTATATATATATATATATATATATATATATATATATATATATATATATATATATATATATATATTAAAATTACAATATTTTTAATGACTTTGACACTTTTTGTCCTTGTAGTTAAAACTTTTATATTTTGATGTTTTTACTATAAATTTTTACTGACTTTGACACTTTTTAACATTCTAATCAAAACTTTTACATTTTGACATAAAAAATACAGAACACCTACTTTAGACTTTTGTCAATATATTTTCCCAACTTTGACAACTTTCACACTATAGCCACAATATTTTTGGTTTTTCTCCATCAATGTTTCTAATTTTGATTATACACTTTTGGCATCTAATTTTAGAGGTTGTCGGTTTTCTCCCTTATTTGTGGCTATTTACACTTTCAACACATCTTTTAAATTTTACCAATTTTTAACTTCTATGACATAGTCCAAAAGTGACGGAGCCGTGTGTCATTTTCTAGTTAAAACTATTGATCATCTTTCTAATTTTAAAAACTAATCATTAAAATTAGTATTTGATTATATTAACATTTTCTCATCAAATAAGAACTTTATTATTTATAATTTATGATATTTTGTTTTGAACAGTAAAGTTATTTTATTTATAAAGTATTTCAAATTTTACATCATACCTGATACGAGACTTGAGCAGTTGATCACGGAAAAAATAACACACTATATATTATTAGGCTAGAAACTATTTGGTAATTTAATTTATGATATTAATATTTTATTAATTAATTATAAATTTATAGTGTATACCATTAAATTATATATATATATATATATATATATATATATATATATATATATATATATATATATATATATATATATATATATATATATATATATATATATATATATCAATAGAAAATGGATAAACTTAAAAAAAACCCTAAAACCCTAGAAATGTATAAAAAAGGCTTTGAGATATCTAATCTTTATTATTATTTTTATTTTTTTTATTTTACAAACATAAAAATCAAAACTTTTTACTTAATCGCTGAAAAAAAAAGTAATTTTTTTAAAAATTTCAAAAACGAATTGGTATAAAACGCTGCGATTGTTATGTTTTTAAGGTCAAAAAAAGATTGGATATCTCATAATATTTTTTTCTATGTATTTTTATTGATTTTCTAGGTTTTTAGGGTTTCCTAGGTTTATATATTTTCTATTGATGTTTCCCATATATATATATATATATATATATATATATATATATATATATATATATATATATATATATATATATATATATATATAACATTTTAAACTTTTCAAAACAACCCATTTACTAAAAAGAAATGTTTACAAAACCATTGTTTCCAAAACATTATATAAAATCAGAGTCTCCCTAGATCCAATCAATCATACAACCAAGGATGTGTACGATCACGCATTCGCCTTACTACGGTCCTCGAAAGTACCTGAAACCACATACTAAAACTGTAAGTTAAAACTTAGTAAGTTCCCCCAAAGTAACAACACATCACATAACAACCATGCATGCAAACATGAGCAGTCAACCTGACTGGATCGTCTCGCATGGCCTATAGCCTATTTGGACTGCTCCACGAGCAGCCAGCCTAACTGGACCGCCTCACAGGGCCTACAGCTTATCCGGTCGTCCTGGGGTGTCTTGGCCTACAACACAAAGCAGGACCGCCTCAACCCAAACCAACATGTCAACATATGCAACAAACAAACATGAACACAAGCCGACAAATACATATAATTATACAAATCAAAAAGATCAATACATCATAGCAACATCTTATATATCAGGATACAAATCTAGCATAACAACATATGGTAACCAGGATATCAATCCAATAGGCGGCGTTGGGGTCTTTGACCCGCAAGTACCATGAGGAAAACCCACCTCATAGTCTGACGAATAGTTGAACAATATACTGCTCTAAATTCCAGTTCTCCGGGTCACCTATTTAACAGATAGAGACCAAGGCTTATCTATAACTCAAAATGCCCAAAATATCCTTAAGTCAAACTTGATCAACCCTGTCAAAGTCAAAGGTCAAAGTCAACAGTCAAGGTCCAAAAGTCAACATTCATCCCAAGCAGAGTACGCCCAGCATACTCTGATGTTGACCAAGAAGCAGGGCGTTGACCGCGTACGCGCTAGGGATGAGCATACGATCCGTGGGACCGGACCGGACCGGAAAAAAATCGGGACCGAACCTAGACCGAACCGGATTATCATATTAATGGGCCGGTTTTCGGGTTTGGTTTTTATCAATAACCGGGTTTCGAGTTTGGACCGGACCGTACCCGAATTAAAGGATTTAACCCGGACCGAACCGGAAAACCAAAAATTATTTTCTTATTTTTTGATCGACAAACAGTAAGCGAGAATTACCAAAATAAAAAAAAAATTGTTGTCCGATTGAATTGATTCGGCCTCTCCTGTGGATCACATTATAGTGTCATTTTTTTTTGTTTCGGCCGCTTCTCTTGATCGTATTATGGTATCGATTTTTTTTCTCGAAAAACCAAAAGTTATTTCTTACTACATTTTTTTTTAATAAAAACAGTGCATTTTTTTAAATAATGCAGTATTTTTTTTATAAAAATAATGTTGTTAAATGTAATTTTTTTTTATAAAAATAGTGTAGTTTTTTTATATAAAAATAGTGATGTTAAGTGCATATTTTTATATATAAATAGTGTAGGGTTTTTTTAGTAAAATAGTGTGACTTTTTTTACTAACGTTTTTATTTGTTTGCATACACCTTATTTGCATGTATTCTAATTAGTGTCTCGCAACGTACCATTGTATTCATCATCTTTTATGCAATTTTTTAGTTGAATTGTGAAAACAACAAAGATACGAATGATGGATGTTACGTAATAAGATTATAATTTGAAATACTATGCTAGAGAGTGACGTGACAAACAAAACTTGAAACCTTAAACAACAAACATACGAAACCTAGCTTGGTACAAGATTGGACCGAAACTGTAAACAGCACTACTAAAGTCTAATTCGGTCCAAAAGCCGAAACCCGGTTTAGTACTCGGAACCGGACCGGACCAAACCCGGACCCGCTACACCCAAAAACGGTCCGGTTTTTGGGTAAGGTAATTCACAATTTTCGGTCTTCGGGTTTTCGGTCTTCGGGCCGGTCCGGTTCGGGTTCGGCCCGTTGCTCATCCCTAGTACGCGCAGCGTACGCTGCCCACTCCCAAAATTCCATTAAAAGCTTATTCCATTAAGCCCTTCTACCCAAGACTTAGATCCAAGCCCAAAATGACGTCCTAATTCATACAGTTTCCAAATTTATGACTTTGCATGGCTATAAAATGCTTAATGTCCAAAACCCTATGTTCTTAACCCAATAAGATCCTCTAACACATGCATGGGCTAAATATCACATCCAAGATCACATTTTTAAGCTTCAAAACACTCCCAAACATATGAAAGGACAACTGAAAAGGATTAGAGTGCCTCATACTCATAATACCAAGCTCATGGGACCAAAATAACTACAAATCTAATGCTAACAAGATCTAAATGAAATCAACACCAAGTTCATAATTTTATACCTCTAAAGGGTATTAAAAGATGGTAGGATCCTAGAACCTAGGTGTTTTACTCTTCAAGGATGATCTCCTCTTCTAACTTATTCCTTAAGGACACCAAAATATACACAAAAACTCAAAAATGCACTTGATAGGATTAAGGTTGGCTAAAGAACGATTTTCTAGATGGAAGTTGAGGATGGGAAGGGGTATTGAGCCATAAAGATGAATATATAGTGCTTAAACCCTAAATTATTAGGGTTTGGCCTGGACGGAGTACTCCCAACGTACTCATGTAGGCATGCCTTTTTCCCAATTTGCCACATGGGACCCTTTTTGCAAATAAATCTCACTCAAAGGGTCAAAATGTAATATTTGAAAGTCAAGGTATTACAATATATATATATATATATATATATATATATATATATATATATATATATATATATATATATATACACACACACACATGCAATTCTTCCCAAAACCATGTATTTAAGGTTTCTGTAATGTTTTTAAAAATCAATTTTTAGTTGAACCGGTCTAGTAATCGGTTTCCAAATCGATAAGTTCAACCCAATTCTCATAATTTTTCTGTATCTTTTATTTTTCTACATACATATAGATACATAATCAAGAATTTGATATCCACAAACATAAGACTTTATCGTGACAAACTATATTATAAATACCATAAACATAACAGTTGAGAAGCATTAGTCTTGAAGTTGAAAAGATTGATGCCAGACCAATATCTAGTGTGCGTCGAAGTTGTTTCTTGTAGAGGTGTGTGTTGGCATTCGACTTGTGTACACTCCAGATAACATGATCGATCGAACTGTTTAATTTGATTTGGAAATATTTTTAAAAAGATAAATGAAATCCATCTATCCAAATTCGATAAATCATTTTTACCGGTTTTATCGCACTGGTTCAAACTGGTTTTAAGAAATTGCCCGGTTCGATCCATGCAGGGCATCAAAAGGCTAAAAACATTGTTAGGATCCATGCAAGGCACCATTTACCGCTTTTATCACACTGGTTCACAGCCATGCAAGGCATCAAAGGGCTAAAAACACTTAAACAAGCTTATCAAGGGTCTTAGAGCATGAAAGAGGGCCAAGACCTGATAAAGTTGACAACTTTAAGTCCAAAAAGGCCCTGAGATATCCAGATCTAAAGCCAAATCTTCATATCATGCTCAAATCCAAGAATAGTCACAGACTAGGCTAATAATGGCCATAAACTTTAATAGAAGAAGATCTAAGAAATAAAAGGCCAAGGTTTCGACTTTATACCTCAATGTACTTGCAACACTGGAGGAAATCCCAGATCTACTGCCTTCTACTCAATCAAACCTCTTGAAGCTTCTAGTTCCTTTCCAAAAGAGTACCATAAGTCACTCTCCAAGCTTACACACACACAATGAGAGGAAGTGGGTGAACTAGGGTTTCTCTGGATGATGGGGGCGACAAGGGAGGCTACTAATGAGGCTTAAGGCCTTTAAATAGGGTACAAGCCCTGGAAATTAGGGTTTTCCTTGTCGTTGAGTTGGGGCCTTCCATCGTGTCGAGTAGACCCTTAACCCCACGCCCATTATGATCCTTACACGATGAGTTGGAGCTCCCCAACTCGTCGAGTTCCAGCCTAAAACCTTAAAAACTTAAGAAATAAATGATACCTGAAACAAGTGTTACATGTACGCCGCACATACGACCGCAGTTCACTTTTATTAACTTTTGTTGACTTTTAACCAAAGTACCTTAAGAGGATTTGTGAGAGATTTTGAAGAGGCAAAACGGTCTTTTGCCTGATTAGATTTGTCTTGGAATTAGTGGAGTATAAAAATTACCTTAATTATTAATTAGAGAATAAATGGTGTAATTATTAGGCGGAGTCTATTTCCGACAGTTCGGGTGTGAGTTGTATCATTCATCTATACAAGGTGAGTCTCCTTGCTTATTCTTACTTGTGTGGTAGAAATTTGGAATCATACAAGTTGTATTGTATAATGAATGAGAATTTTCATCTTTGAAAATTAAGACTAATTCTTTGATCACATGTATATGTGAGTCAATTGAAGGACTAAGGAATTAGGTACACTGGGTGTGCGCTGGTCAAGGTCCACCACAAAGATTGATTTGTCATGATTTACTAAAGATTAGTAAATATGATTATACTTATGAGGTTAAGTATAATTCTGTAACATTGGAAAGGTTACAATGTATAACAAAACAAATGAGAAGAATCAAATTAGGCAGAAAGATAAAAGTTTCACAAATCTGAAAGGATGGGAGAGTACTTTAGTATCTTATTTCATGATCATCTTAATGATTATGAAACCATATCACAAATTCATACTCTAAGGACGTCTTAGTGCATTGTTATGGCTAAGAGGAGAGGTCATGAATTGTTGGATTGGTTAAAATCAAGAAGATGAGTCATATTTCGTTCCAAAACAATTCTTAGAGTCATACTCCAAGATTGTAACCTAGAGTGACATAAAGGAAGATTTATTAACACTAGTCAAATGTAAGAGTAAAATGTTTTCTACTCTTGTACATTTGAGATTGGTAAGTTGTGATGTCTTGGATGAGACAAAGACCAACTAAGACCAATTGTGTGAAGTGTTAGTCTTGATAAGAATCCGCACTATCCCTTGAATATTTGTTTTGTCAAGGAATAGTTCTTGACTGGGGAAACTTATATATCAAGGGGACAGTGGGAGCCTTAAAGATCCCGAAAGAGTTTCAAGATTTAATCAAGAGTAAAACCTGTAATTTATCACTAGCACAGGACTTAAGGTTTGCAACCTATCGTGTTGACATAATTCTTATTTATGTACCTACTTCAAATAAGTTGAATTTGCACGTGAGTTATCAGAGTTCAACTTGGAAGCATTGGTGGGCCTTGTGCTACCAAGGTGACAAGAAACTAAGATTGAACAAGTTTAATCCATGTAAGGCTGAATTTGTCACTAACCTTATCTTGTGATTATGGTTTTGACAAATTCACATGGATAGGAACTCATACACTATAAAATCTAAGTGTCATAAGGTTTCTCTCCGATTCATGAAAATGATGGTGAGGAAACGCTTTCACTAAGTAGATTTTACGTAGATATCAATTGTGTTATTTGCATTTTCAAAAGTCGTTAGTGGAGCGTGTATGGTTAACCGGCACACTAACATGGACTTATGAGAAATGGCAAAGGTCTAAGAAATTGAGACTATGATTACGACATCCCTTTTCATAGTTCTTGAAATTGCTTAGACACACATGTGAGCTATCTAAGAAAGGGTGTATGAATCTAAATTTCAGAACTCCAGCAGATATCTGGAAATATGTCAGAGCTAGTGGGAGCATAAGTGTTATGCTGATAATCATCATGTTAGTGGGAGCATGATTATTACGTTTAGTGTTGCAAGTTAGCAATGTTAATTATAGAAAACAAAGTTTCAATTCGTGAAGTTGCAGGGGTTGAAAAGTTGTTTTGCTATAATTAAGGGAGAGGAAATTATACTTCGTTTCAATTCTAAAGCTTAGATTGAGATTTTAATCATCTTTAGTCAAGAATATATATGTATGAATTTTATGTTGGAATGGTTCAACTTGAAGAAATTCTATATATATTGCGTTTTCAAAATTCGATTATGATTACGTCATCCCTCTTCATAGTTAAATTTTGAAAACATGGAAAATAAAAAATATTGTAGCAAAAGACTGGTCTAGTATCATGTCTTTATGTCAAACATCATGAATCGTGTCCCATATGCTTCAGATATAGGATCGATTGCATGTGCTATAATATTCATCTTTTCTAAATTTTCCAAATGCTTAAGGCATTGAGAAGGGAAAAGTGTAGAACTGGATATGACTAAAGTGATTAAGCAATTGTCGAGGACAAATCTGAGGTTCGCCAAAGATTGGTTGCTCAGGGACAGTTGGAAGTATGATGTAAGTTGTCGGAAAGGACCATATTGACATATTCTGAAAAGAAGTAACTCTTGTTCGGAAGTGATAGTCAAAATGGGACTATGGAAATGTCTCCATAGGTGGAAGTTATTCAATCTATGTAAGATTAGAAAACCTTAATGCAAGAAGGATGTTCAAAGCAATGTACTTTGAATATGAGACTTCCGTTCCATAGAAGTTGACCTTCTTTGGAATACTCTGTAATGACTGGTGACAAGGTTTTGGTGACTTTGTGCATAATCATTACAAGAGGAACATTGCATAAAAGTTTAAAATCTAACAGTTTTTTTTGGTAAATGATAGGAATCAGGGATTCTCACATTTACAATAAGGATTTGGGATTGTGAAATGAGTATCATTGGAATCATGTTCAATTGATCTACATCACAATGTAAGGATCATAGACAAACATAGTGTGCATACTTGGAGTATGGCATAACTATTGTTTAGAAAAACAAAGTGTACATGCTAGGAGCATAGGACGGCTGTTGTTTTATTCAAGTCTTAAGTTGATTGTTTGAAACATTATACAATGAATAATGTGTAATCAATATGGTAATAAATAAAAGGTGGTTCTATTTATATTCAAAAGGGTTCTGAGACCATATTGGATTCGATTATTATTGTGTTTCACTTTGCATGTTTTGACTTCCAAAATAGCTAGGTTATTCTTTCCGAATGACTAAGTTATTTAAACACTCCACAGTGGTTCATATGTTGGAAGTAGGTATGAATCAAGACTGTCATGAATCGAGTTTGTAGATGGCTAAATGGGTTTAGTCATAGCAATGGTTGCTACAACATTCATGAGTGCTCATAAGTTATGAGTATTGGAATAAACCCACGCTCACTTGTATCACTTCATGGAATTTATCTCGAGTGATCGTGAAGCGGTAATATCATATAAATCTTCAAACCTAGAGATATGAGTTGTTACCTATGAGTTGGTTGTGCATTGATTGCACGTAAACGCATCAGTAACTTGATGTTATAAAACGTGCCTTTATGTACAATTCAACAAGTAGTAGAACAAGCATATGAGTCGAAGTTTATCTGTTCCTTCTAGAAATAGAAGCGATATTTGGGCCCCTCGATGATTTTGTTGTGACCTATGTACCGGCCGGTCAGAACTAAATTGATGTGTTCGATTAAGTTCTTTGTCAAACAAATCGAAAATCGGGAAACAAACTGCTGGACAATAAGTACGACGTTGTTCCATGTATTTGTCCGGCTGATATCATGAGAACAGAGGATTATATGATCACTTATCTAAAATGGCGCTTCATAGTTCAACAGAGTTTTCGAGAGCTACGATTGCTGGTTGGTTCCTGAAGTAACATACGCAAATATAGTTATTAGACTTATCCAAGTGGGAGTCTGTTGGATAAGGTGTCTAAGTCCATAACTTATTTGGTACATACTTGACCCGGCCCGACATGGTCCATTTGGGTTGCACTTCACCCAAACGATTTATGGATAATTTTATGAGAATTGTATACTTATGATTTATTAATATATTATGAGTTATAATATATTAATATGAAGTCATGTTATTTAATTAGTTTTAGTCTTAAATTAATTATGAATTAATTTAGAGATTAAAAAGAAGACTGATTAAATTATGGGCTATTATATTTATATAGTGTGGGCTAATACTCATTTGTTAATGGGCTAAGCTAATATGAAAGTCCATGGATGATCCATGGAGCTTTTAACCCATGGATCCTTGGAAAGGAAAAGACATGGGTTATTAGGGTTTCACCCTAACCATGCACACTATATAAAGAAGCATATGATGCAAGAAATGACACACTAGGAGTGTGAGACTTAGTGGCGGCCGATTCCACAAGAAAGTATACTACTCTCACAAAGTTTTCCAAATGTTTGTGGTGATTTGTGATTCCATTTGAGGCATTCACACTATTGGTGCTTGGCTCTCAAACTCCAAACAATCAACCATCATCAAAAGGTATGTATTTCTACTAGTACTTTTATGATTCATAATCCTTATGCTATGCTAGTTAGGAAGAAACCTTGGAAGTTATTATTTGCATGTATTTTAGAAGAAAACATAGATCCAAGGTTTATTAGGGTTGCATGCACACTTAGGAAGTGTTAGATTGCTCAAAACCCAACACCTAGGACCACAGCCAGACAATGAACAGGAAATAATGCCAAATCAATCATTCTAAGGCTATAAGATCCTAACCGTATATAATTTTTAAAGCATACACATAGCAAAATCCATTCGATTATCATAATCCAAATATCAATATAGCATGGCTAACTTATTGGGGAACCACTTACTTGAGCTCAGCCGATTACACACATTGTACTCTCCATTTTTCAGTTTAAGAAGTTTTAAATTTGATTTTTTGAAAACAATTTTACCATTTCCTTAGTTTGAGTCCTGACACACCCGAGAGTGTGCCCGAATCCCTCAAACCAAGGCTCTGATACCAACTTGTAACAACCTAACTTTTCCAATAAAAAATTTCATTTATTTAACAAAATTGTTTCCAATATCCATAAAATACTGATCACAATTGTTTTCAAAATCCACAGTATCAAACATCGTATTCATAATATCAGAGTGTCCCCAAATAAAATCGTCGGAGAGTGCATGTCGTGCCATCAAGCCGGGCCCTTGCCCTTAGGCTCTGAAGTACCTGAAACAACCAACAAACTGTAAACTAATGCTTAGTGAGTTCCCCATAGCATGCCCCGCACAATCCACATAATTATATAATTCATATTAGCTCTATAAGCTACACATACCACATAAGCCATGCATACAAACATATAAGGATGCCATGGAAACCCTCCAAGGTCATATACCGAGTGCCACTGGAACCCCCATGTGGTCTTAACTACCTGCCGTGGGAACCCCACATGGTCTTCACTAACTGCCATGGGAACCCCCACATGGTCTTTAATAACTGCCACTGGAACCCCCATGTCGTCTTGACTACCTACCATAGGAACCCCCACATGGTCTTCACTAACCAAAGAAACATCATACGAGCTAAACATGCAAACATACTAGGATGCCTTGGAAACCCTCCAAGGACTTATACCAAATGCCATGGGAACCCCCTCATGGTCTTAATCTACTGCCACAAGAACCCCCCGGGGTCTTCCATACAAATGTCATACCGACATATCACATAATCAACTAACAATTCACATATCATATAATGGACTGGCCTTGGTGCCTTCGACCCATTGGTATGGTGAGGAGACTTACCTCTCAAGATATACTGAACCGATAAGATCAATCCGAATCCACAACTCCAACTCAACAGCCTACAATCGCCAAGTAACTTATTTGTCAAAATCCCGAAATACCAAAATACCTTTAAAGTCAAACTTGGTCAACCATGGTCAAAGTCAAGGTCAAAAGTCAAGGTCTACAATCCATGTTGACCCCAACTCGTCGAGTGCATCTAGCAAATTGTCGAGTTCCTTTAGTGTTTAGAAAATCAGGATAAGCCCCAGTCAAGTCATCGAGTTGTCTCATTAACTTGTTGAGTTCATTCAGTATCCAGAAGGCGGGGAAACCCGAGCCAACCCGTCGAGTTGCCAGGGCAACTCGTTGATTTTTTCCAGTCTTAACATATTCATCCCTTTTCAGTCGAATCTAAAGCCCCAAACTACAGATCCAGTCCCCTAGGGTTAGAGATACCACGTAAAGTTGCTAACTTTACATCCATGCAAGGCATCAAAGGGCTAAACACACTTAAACATGCTTATCAATGGTCTGAGAGCATGAAGGAGGGCCAACACTTGATAAAGTTGGCAACTTTAAGTCCACAAAGGCCCTGAGATATCCATATCTGAATCCAAATCTTCATATCATGCTTAAATCCAAGAATAGTCCCAAACTAGGCTAATAATGGCCATAAACTTTCATAGAAGAAGATCTAAGCAATAAAAGGACAAGTTGTCGACTTTTTACCTCAATGGAGCTAGAACACTAGAGGAAATCTCGAATCTACTACCTTCTACTCAATCAAACCTCTTCAAGCTTCTAGTTCCTTTCCAAAAGAGCACCAAAAGCCATTATCCGAGCTCTGTCACACACATAATGAGAGGAAGTGGGTGAACTAGGGTTTCTCTGGATGATGGGGGCGATAAGGGAGGCTACTAATGAGGCTTAAGGACTTTAAATAGGGCGCAAGCCCTAAAAATTAGGGTTTTCCTTTCCAACGTCTATTGGTTGAGTTGGGGCCTTCCAACTCGTCGAGTAGACCCTTAATCCCGCATCCATTATGATCCTTACACGATGAGTTGGAGCTCCACAACTCTTCGAGTTCCAGTCTAAAACCTTAAAAACTTAAGAAATAAATGATACCTGAAACAAGCGTTACATGTACGCTGCACGTACGGTCGTAGTTGACTTTTGTTAATTTTTGTTGACTTTTGACAAATTGTACCTTAAGAGGATTTGTGAGAGATTTTGAAGAGGCAAAACGGTCTTTTTCCCGATTAGATTTGTCTTGGAATTAGTGGAGTATGAAAATTACCTTAATTATTAATTAGAGAATAACTGGTGTAATTATTAGGTGGAGTCTATTTCCGATAGTTCGGCTGTGAGTTGTATCACTCATCTGTGCAAGGTGAGTCTCCTCGCTTATTCTTACCTGTGTGGTAGAATATATTTATATATGTGATGACCAATTGGGTCTATGTGCTATTACTATGATATGTGTTATTGTGTGCGTGTGTTGAGACTTCAGGTAGTCTCCAGGGTTGTTGATAACCCACATGGCGTGTTGTTGGTCCACTGAGACTTTGGGTAGTTTCTAGGGTTGCTGATAGCCCATAATTGTTTATTTTGTGATGTATGTGGTGTTTTGGGAAATTTACTAAGCTTCATGCTTGCATTTGTTGATTAAATATGCTTCAGGTACTTCTGAGGATCGTGAGAAAGCGAAGAATTGATTGTACACATTTGCCTGCAGTTTATGATAGCAAATATCTTGGGACACTCTGATACTTTGATGACGATTTGTATTTGACACTGTGATTTTCTTGAGATGGTTTTTATAAACAGTGTTTTTATATGAATTTGTAAATGAAAATTTTGGTTTGAAAATTTGGATGTTACATATTATTTTCCATAAAAATGAGTGATACATTTACAAAAATGTCGTAGACTTTCACATGAAAATTGAAATTATTTTTGACATATTCAAGTAATCATTGTACACATCAAGAAATGTCTCACATGCTAGTTGATTTACTACGGATGTTCACTTCTGTATTAGAGTAAAGTTCCATTTGTTTCTAGCATCCATGTATAATCTAAAATATGGTGAGTATCTAACTATATCACAAACTATTCGAAAGAATAGTTCTCTTCGCATCTGAAACCTTCTTCTGAACACCTCATCACCAAGTATTTTCTCAACGGAGTAATCTTGCATGAGACAATCATGTGAAACTTCATGATATCTATTTAGACGATTTCTTGTGTTTCGAGGCCCGCTTGAACGTGCAGTATCTTGAAAATGAAGTAAAGTAGGTTGAGGAATTATTGACAAAACTTAAAGTTACATTTTATTAAATGAAGATGCATCGTCTGAACTTGTGATGAAAACAAATCATCACTATTACGCAAATATGTGTTACACATAGCCTATGAACATTTTAAATAATTAAATTAAAAAAAAAGTATCTGTCAAGGGGTTGGAAATAATGGAATGGCTCGGAAGAAAACTCTCGTTTCGGGTTCAAAAAGAGCACGGGACAATGTACACGCCCATACCCACCCCAACTGATTCCCTTCCCACCGCTTGTTGCTCCCGTTCCGTCCAACCTTAGCAAAGATTATATTATAACTTTTCTAAGAGTTTTTAATAAATTTTCCAGATAAATAGAGTACAACTATATAATATTAATATAGTTTTATAAACTCATAGACACTTTATAAAAAGTGCTAAATTCTTCCAGATAAACCTATGTACAACGGTCACGGCACATGGTACGATTAATGGTTTGAACGTGACGTTACTGATAACGTCTGCAAGCGCATGAGTATTTCATTCTATGGAAAAGGAATAATCTCCCGCCAAAGACGGCAGTCACCACCACCACCTATAAATACCTCCTACCAGAAAGCCCCTAGTTTCTAATCAAACCCTTTCTCCATTCTTTCAAAGATCCAATGAAATAAAAATGCAACTAATGGCGGAAATGGATAATATAGGGTTTTCTCCTAGCTTTAGTTGCTACTCTAACGATAGTTTGACGTCCATGGCGGCAGCCAAAGTGAGCTGTGAGGCTATAGAAGAAGAACATGCTGCTGAATTTCAGGAATTTAGCGACTGCGATGAAGACGGTTTCGAGTTCTCCTTCGATTTCTCCGGCGAAGAATATTCACCAAACGAGCTTTCTCTAGCCGGCCGGATACCTTTTCCGATCTTCAACAGAGATCTCACGACAATGGATGAGGTGGTCCAGGTGGATCGTGAAATAAAGGAAGTAGTTCATGATGATCCTTCTGTAATCATTTCGTTAGAAAATCTGTTTCTCGATCACAGGGAAGATACTCCGTCTTCTTCATCGTCGGAAGCGGAGGAACTGGAAGATAGGAATTCTCGAACATTCTGTGTGTCATGGCGGAAGGCCGGCGGCGGATTGCCAGCTCTCGGTGACTGTAAGAAGAGCAAATCCACCGGATCCGGATCGAAAGGGTGGAGAATTAAGGATATTTTCGGCCGGAGCAACAGCGCAGGGAAGGATATGATATTATTCCTGTGTCCTAAGAAAATCGATGCCTCAAAACAGAAACGGAGGGTTAACTCCGGCAAAGTTCGGAAAGTCCCCGGAAAATCGAAAACGACATCGTCTCAATCAGTTCATGAACTATTTTACGTTCAAAAAAAAGCAGAACAGAAAGGGGATAAGATGAAATCGTATCTACCGTATAAGAAAGATCTCCTAGGGTTCTTCATCAATGTCAATGGAATTGGGAATAAAAAATTACCATTTTAAATTCTGAAAATCTAATTTGTTTGATCTGAAATATCGATCTATTAATCAACATTCTAAGCAATGTTATTTACATCTTCATGTGTTTTTGCATAAAGTCTCTATTGACGTTTACATATCTTCCATTAAGATCTTCATGTGTTTTTGCATTACTTTGTATGACATGATTGTATTCTAGCCGGAATGTTTTGCATGTTTTTGGGGTGTTCCCTCCATTTCTTTAATCCGTAAAGGAAAGTTAGCAGAAAAAACTGAGGATGAAGTGGTTGAGGACTTTGAAGCATATTCTGATTAAAATACTCATTAATTTTTTTTACTACAACGTTGTATTTTTTTTTATTATAATATTATATTTTTGTGTTATTTTTTGTTAGAGACTTGCGACTTGTGAGAGTTTATATGGACAGAAAATAAAATAAAACAGAACATGTTCATAGACGTATCTTATTTTCATAATATATATATATATATATATATATATATATATATATATATATATATATATATATATATATATATGGGTAAAGTGAATATACCTAACAACCTTATATAAGTTTAGGTACCTAACCTCATCAAACTACGTCATTTTGCATTAAATTTTAATTGCAATCATCAAAGGTTCTTAAACTTCATCTCTAAACTTGATTTACTTCAAAAAAAATTTAGGAATTCATCATTTTATTTCTCCTACATCCTTTCGTTTGTAGCGGTAGGATATGAAGCTCATCAGGTGGTATTCGATAGAAAGACGTGATGTAAAAGAAAGATATTGGTGAAAGTCCAAAGATTATGGAAGTAATCAAGTTATTTGGTTGAAGTTTAAGAACCTTAGGCAATTACAATGTAAATATGATACAAACCAATGTAGTATTATGAAGTTAGGTACCTAAGCTTATATAAGGTTGTTAGGTATATTCACTTTACCCTATATATATATATATATATATATATATATATATATATATATATATATATATATATATATATTATGTAAAAGAATAGTAACCCAGAAGGTGTGCATAAATTAATCGATCTAATTGTAACTGACAGATCCAATTACAAACCGATCAATTAGATTGGAGATCCAATTACAATTAGATTGATTCGAATGCGAAATTTCAAAATCCAATTGCAATGGAACGGTTATTGGATCATCCAAAAAATCCAGTGGATAATCGAATCGATCCGATCCAATTGGATATCCAATTTTAATCTAATAAATATCCAGTATTATTATTATCTAAATCTTATTAATGTTATTAATTATTTAATTAAAATGTAACATTCAGATCTCGAAATATGAATTTTATTTATATATGAAAATCGGGATTGCCACGACGTGGTGATGACATCACCACAACATGGCCAATTGATTTATATTTGCGTGTTTTAATTGGGTGCCACACCATGACACTAAGTGGCGACGGCAAGGCGACCATTTTAGGTCAAACCCAAATCTTCGAAATTTAAGCCCTATTTAAAGGAAGTTAAAGCTTGGGTTTCCTCCACCCTTAACCTCCATCACCCTCAATCTCCATCACCCTCAAACAACTCATGTGCAAACCCTAATTTTTTTGGAAGCTTTTGTGCTCATTTTCGCATGTTTTATGGTTTTGAAGGAAGAAGAAGAAGAGTTAGTGCATTGATTCAGCAATCAAACCTCTTATTCACTTGTGTGCATCTTCTGGACCCTTTGTAAGTCCTCAAGTTTCTATTTTTATTGTATTTATTCATAGATCTAGGGTTTATGGCATATTACGGTCCCTTTGAGGTGGTTTGAGTGGGTTGAAGAGTTAACGTTTGCAAGTTTATGGTTTCTCTACGTCATAAGAGCATTGTATCTCATAGATCTAGGAAACGGTGGTGATTTGGAGACTTTATTTGAAGTGTAGGTTTTATTGCATCTTTGACGTAAGTATGGGAAATGACATAACTGGGGTATGTATGTCCGTAAGTTTACATTTTTAGGGTTCAGGAGGATCCCTAAAGTCCTTCTGGAAGTTTTGGATTGAAGATTTCATGGATTAAGTGCTTAATGGTCTAGTCCCATGCACTAAGATGCCTTTTTGGACCTTAGAATTTAGATCTAAACTTAAACAGATGTCTAAAGGGATAAAGTTGGAAACTTTATCCATTAAGACCTTGGAAATGATCAGATCTGAGCTTTAAAGCTCTTGAAATCGAAAGAAAATGGATTAAGCTCGTTTGAGCTGTTTAGACCAGTCCCCACGGCGTGGCGACCGGGGAATCATCGACTGTCTTGGCATTTTGTTCCCACGACGTGGAGGACTGTTGTTGATAATTTTGAACTTAGCTTTTTCCGTTGACTTTGAGGGTTGAATCTTGACTCGGTTACTTGTCTTTTGTTCTGCGAGTCGCTGACTTTTGACTTCATTAGCAAGGTGAGTCTTCTCATTATACTTGTGGGTCAAATGAACCAATGTCGGCCCACTGGATTGTGTTATATATGATGTTGGCTGTCTTGGTGACTCTTGCATGTATGTTTGGGTTGAAATAAACCCCAGGGTTAGGTCCGCTATTGTACGCTTGAGTTGAAATACACCCTAGGGTTGGGCCCCAGGGATGGGTCCACTGATGTTTATTGGGTTGAAATATACGTACCGTAGGGTTGGGCCCATTAATGTGTATTGGGTTGAAACA
This sequence comes from Lactuca serriola, assembly GCF_051521515.1. Lineage (NCBI taxonomy): Eukaryota > Viridiplantae > Streptophyta > Magnoliopsida > Asterales > Asteraceae > Lactuca > Lactuca serriola. Next base: position 392,374,726 of record NC_136411.1, on the reverse strand, counting down.
TACCCCATGAATGGGCCCAATGAATTGTACGATATGTCGTATTTTGGGCCCACTGATTTGCGCTTATGGTTTTATGATTTAACATTTTCAGGTACTTTCAGTTCGAAAGGGAAATGTCCAACGTGATCGCACAACACCCCCTTGATTTTATTTAGCAGTGACATTTGATTTTACACTAATGATTGAGAACATTTTATACTATGGTTGATTTGAGACAATTGGTTGTATTTTTGAGTTTTTGAAATTGAAAAATTTTACCATTGTTTTTCGGATGTTACAAAAAATCAAGTTGAAGACTTGAAGTAATGTTACTTTTTTACTCTTATTTACCATAATTATGTACGGTTTTATTTTTAGTTATATTTGGTTATTTGATAGAAATAGATTAGAATTGGTTGTATAATGAATAACCACTGGATTAAACCAATAAAAATATCCAATGGATAAAACCGATCCAATTCAACATCCAATTGGATTGGTTCGGTTTTTATACTAAATTGGATTGTATCGGCTGAAAAAATCAAATATCTAATGGATGATTGGACCAGATATTTTTCGATTGGAATCCACTGGATTTGAATCGATGAATGCCACTAAGTGTATATCATTTGAGTAGATCACGTTAACCCATTTTATGGAAGTCATTCACGGAAGATTAATAATATTTTGATGGTGTCTCAGTATGGACCTTGACCCATTTGTGGAATTTAACATCTTAACCACTAGTTAGGTTTTCATCGCGGGAATTAGAATTATCTCCAAATTCATTAATTGTAACGCCTAGTTCCTAATATGTATTTAATTAAAGATTTATTCACTTTTGTATAGAAACTCGACGATTTGGAGGGTTGTTAACGTTACCCAACCGACACGTTAAATGTAACGGAAAATGTAACAGAAACGTTACTACTTTGGCCAAGACCTGGTCTTGGCCTAAGCGAGCCAAGGCCAGGGCAGTAGCTCACATCTCGTCACATGATAAGAATATTCCATGTGATCTTCTGATTTACTAACAGCCAATGACAAGACAACAAATAGCCCGAGTGACGCCTAGAGCTGACGTCACCTAAGAGTTAGTTAGTGTGAATATCTCTCCCAGTTAGAGGAGGCCACGTTGCATGCTCACGAGGCACAATCTCCACGATCCGTTAGTAAGAGGTACAGAAGGATCTCTTCCACCTGAAGGAAGGGATCCATCTTCTCTTTTGTGAAAAATACCTACTTCCAGATTCTCTTTATCTCTTAGAAAAAGCTAACTTGCTCGTCAGAGTGACGTACTGGGAGAACACTCGGTCGTCCTCTAACGGTTCTCTTGTGATTGTGTTCTCAGGCAAGAACTCCAGTCGGATCCTCCATCCAGCATCTAAGCCATCTATGAACATGTCACAACATTTGGCGCCATCCGGGTGTATCCTCAGAGTGATACAGCCAAACGATGACGATGGTTCTCTGTATAAAGCGAGATTGAGGCACTCTCGAGAAACCTACTCAACATCAGCTTCTCGAGCAACGATCCCAGACCATCAAATTGGAATCCACGAGAACCACTCCTTATATCAGGGTTCATTCGCAACACGAAAATCCACCGAATATACATAGACAATGGTAGTTGCTCTGATATAGTCTATGAACATTGTTTCCGGCAGCTACCTGATACGTGGAAGGAAGGGCTACAACATCCTGCTTGGGCAATCAGCAATCGCACTACTGCATCTCGCACCATCGACGATACATGGCATTATCAAATTCAGCACATGCCAGGGATCGACGACAATCCTCGCCACAAGCAGCAAAGCACAACATTGCCACCAAATCATAACCCCCCTGCAACTCGTGCGAGCGCCAAAGAGGTCTAAGGAGGGATGCTCCACTGAGCAACATCAAATAAATATGGAGTATCCAGAGCAGCTCGTGTGAATTGGCGCTCACTTAACAATCGAAACTAAGACACGGCTGATGGCGCTCCTGAGGCAATACTCCACCGTCTTTGCCTGGAAGCCAACGGATCTGACAGGAATTGACCAACAGGTCATAGAACATAGCCTCAACATCGCACCTGGGAGTAACCCTGTGAAGCAAAAGAAGTGAGAATAGGCGGCAGATCGCAATAAGGCTATTAACGCAGAAGTGGATGACTTGGTGAATGTTGGCATACTCAGGGAGGTAATGTTCCCAACATGGATAGCAAACCCGGTCATGGTAAAGAAAGCCAATGGGTCGTGGCGAATGTGCATAGATTATTCAGATCTGAATAATGTCTATTCAAAGGATTGTTATCCTCTTCCGAAGATTGATGAAAAAGTCCAATCGCTGGAAGGCTTTTGATTCAAATGCTTTCTCGACGCATATAAGGGCTACCACCAGGTACACATGAAGCGAGAAGATGAAGCAAAAACAACCTTCCATACCAAAAAGGGCACTTTCTGTTATCAGAAAATGCCATTTGGGCTCTAAAATGTTGGAGCTACTTACCAGAGACTAATGGATAAGGTATTCGTCGATCAGATCAGTCAGAATATCGAAGTCTATGTTGATGATATGGTAATCAAAAGCCACAATGAAGAGATGTTACTCCAAGATGTAGAAGAAACCTTCAAAACGCTAGTCAAAGCGCAAATGAAGTTAAATCTGGCTAAGTGTACTTTCGGAGTCGAGGAGGGACAATTCCTTGGTTATCAGGTATCTAGGGAAGGGATTCTACCTAATCCCACAAAAATACAAGAGTTCCTCGAGTCGAAAACTCCCTACAACCTTAAAGGAGTGCATGAGATCAACGGTAGGTTAACGGAGCTTGGAAGATTCATTGCCAAATCCGCAGAAAAGGCGCTCCCTCTGTGCCAAACACTCAAAGGATGCTTAAACAAAAAGCAATTCAAATGGACAGCAGAAGCGGACGTGGCCTTGCAAAAATTAAAACACGCGCTGCAACAACTTCCGACTCTCGCCTCTCCGCTCCCGAGGGAGACGCTACAGATGTACTTAGCAGCGTCTGAGGAGACTATTTCCTCTGTGTTAGCAGTGGAAAGGGAAGGCAAGAAAATCCCCATTCACTTCGTCAGTAGGGCCCTACAAAGGCCAGAAGGAAATTACCCGACCTTGGAAAAAGTGGTCCTCGCCCTGGTTTACGCAATTAGACGTCTATGGAGGTATTTTAAAGCCCACAATGTGGAGGTCCTGACTAGTTACCCAATAAAACAAGTGTTGCTAAGACCGGAAAAGTTCAGACACCTGGCCAAATGGGATATAGAGTTGGGCGAACACGACATCCAATACCACCCTAGAACTAGTATTAAAGCCCAGGCCCTCGCTGACTTCCTGGTTAAACTCCCAGATACTATCAAAGGAGTACCAATGACAATCTCTGTCGACCCACTCAAGCTTGAGGCCGGAAAAGAACTTTGGATGTTGTATACCGATGACGCAGCAAGCAAAGAAGGCTCAGGCGTAGGCCTGATCCTCCAAAGCCCCACAGGTGAAGAGATCACCTGCGCACTACGGTTCGATTTCTAAGTATCTAATAACAAAGCAGAGTATGAGGCACTCCTAGTTGGACTAAGGATGGCTAAGGAGGTTGGTGCTAAACAACTAGCAGCTCTCAGTGTCTCGTTGCTCGTCACAAACCAAATCAATGGAGTATACGAAGCAAAGGACCCTAGGATGCATAAGTACCTAGATACGGTCAGTGGTTTATCCAGCACGTTCAAAAGTTTTTCAATAAAGCAAATATCTCGAGGGAAAAATGCACAGGAAGACGCCCTTAGCAAGCTGGCCTCTACCTCCTACGATCATCTCACAAAGAAAGTGTTGGTCGAAGTACCCCTGGAAAGGAGTATTGATAACCAGAAGGTCAATACCATATCATCCCTTCCAGAATGGACAAAACCATTCGTTGATTACCTACGCCATGGCGTGCATCCGGACGATCCACAGGAAGTTAGAAAAGTCAAAATCAAAGCACTGCATTTCGCCATAAGGGACAATCAGTTATACCGGAGAGGATATTTAAGACCGTGGATCAGGTATATCTCTAAGACGGAGGGGCGGGCGTTTCTAGAAGAAAGTCATTCCGGGGAAACGGAAAAACATGAAGGGGCCCGCGCACTCACATGCAATATACTCCGCCTTGGAGTATACTAGTCGGACGTGTATAACGATGTCGCGAATTTAACCAAGAAGTGTAAGGAATGTCAAGCATTCACACCCTTCCAAAATCAACAAGCCATGCCATTGACAAGCATCACCAGCCCCTGGCCCTTCCACCAATGGGGGATCGACATAGTGGGACCATTCACACCGGTGTTAGGAGGAGTAAGGTTTTTACAGGTGGCCGTGGACTATTTCACCAAATGGATAGAAGTTGAACCATTGGCCACTGTCACTGGCTAATAGATGATAAATTTCAAGACAAAGAACATCTTAGCTCGCTTTGGAACTCCTAGGATCCTCATATGTGACAACGGCACTCAACTTGAAGGAAGTCCCTTCAAGGAATGGTGTGAAGACAAGAAAATCCACCATCGGTTCACTTTTGAAGCGCATCCTCAGGCCAATGGACAAACGAAGATATCCAACAAAACCATAGTCAATGGTTTAAAGAAACGACTACTCAGATCAAAGTCCTCCTAGGTGGATGAACTCCCAACGGTGTTGTGGTCTTATCGCACCACGACAATGTCTAGCATGAGAGAAACGCCCTTCAGTCTAACTTATGGGATGGAAGAGGTCCTCTAATTGTGTCACACCCCAAAACCAAGAATGGCGGAAACGTTCTGGGGCGGAGGACGTCATGTACAGTATCACAACAATGTAAAGTAGTAAACAAGCAACAACATCATCCATTGCATTAATAATATAATTATTATACAAGTGTGTTCTGTTAAATTTTGATAAACACTAAAGAATAAATCAAAATGAAAGATGAGTCTTCAACGAGCTCCATCTTCCCTAATCCTTGCATCGGTACCTGTCTATGATGACCTGAGGATACAAGTAATTTTGAAAGCGAGTATCATAAGTATTTTAGTGTCTTAATTTGTATGTAAGAATTTGTATTTATATGAATTGTAAGTATGAAAATGTTTGTAAAACAACTGTAAACGTTTGAAAAACCCTAGAAATCCCTATGATTCCTATTATAACAGGGAGTCTTCTACCAAGACTTAACTAATCTATATGTAGCCTTCTACCAAGGCATCTAGTGTCTGTGTGTGTCTCTTGTAAGAGTGAGTATTTCCCAAGTCTGACTATCATTAACAAAAATATAGTTTTCTACATTACCGTGCGTCGTGTGAATATGCACGAAGTGAATGTAATGGGAAAATGAAATAGTACTATGGTGTAGTACCGAACTACAACCGTACCAATTACCTTAAGTCTAGGGTAATACTTCTAAGTACTGTAGCATTTGTAATAAATAACTAGATCGATACTCAACTGCCTTATTTGAGGGATAAGGTATAATGTGATGTCTAGATCCCATACTATACGCTCCCCTATCAAAGGGATTTTGGGACCTACCCATGACCCCTGAATGTATGCAAGCCATGAGCATCCACATTACTATGATCATGTATACTCGATATAACGATCACAATTGCGTTGTGATTCATCGGTATAGTTAGATCCTTAACTGGTTCCATGCTATAGCACCTAGTGATGTCTGTTCTATGTATATGTAAGCGTACTCATGTAAGTGTGATCATGTAATTGTACTTATGTAAGCATAATCATTTAAAAGTATATGAACGTATGCCTTTGCTACCCAAAGGCACTGAACTGACTGAGAGGAACTATTATGTTCATATATGTATACATGATATATAACTAATGTTTAAACGACCTTCGGACGGGTACCCGATATCCCACCAAACAACATCCAAATCGAGGAAAAGGAAACAGGGTAGATAGCCTTCCTAAGTCTTTTAAACATTACTTATATAACTATACATATATAGGCATGCTTATCATCGAATCTCTATGTAAACGTAATCATGTAATTGTACTCATGTAAGTGTGATCATGTAATTGTATAGTAATGTACTGTAATGTTCTAGATGTAATGTATGCTCTCTCTATCTAGCAAGTATAGTAATGTATTGTAATGTTCTAGAAAGTATTGACTCATGAATGAACTGACTCATTGTATGATATCGTGTTCTAGTAATAGTTCTAGTATCTTCCTAAACTACCTATATGGTAGCTTACTAGTAATATAACTGGTACGTATGAACATGGATGTATACCCTTGCTATCCAAGGGCATTGGATGGACTGGAAAGACCTTTTATGACTATATATGTACACATGATATATAACTAATATTTAAACGACCTTTGGACGGTACCCGATATCCCACCAGACCACATCTCAAGTGCGAAAAGGAAATAGGGTGGATAGCCTTCCTAAGTCTTTTAAACATTTCTTATATAACCATACATATAGAGGCATGTAATTTATAATAAAATCATAAAATAAGTTTTGTAAAAACCTTTGAACATAAATATTTTCTAAGAAAAGATCAACTTGATGTCGATCTATAAAAGGGTTTTGAAGGCATGGGTTTGATAAAACGGTTTAGTATAAAGAAACATTTGTTTGAAACACAATTGTAAATAAGTTTGAAATGTAATATACAGAGTAAAATGTACAGTGTAATAAGGAGTATTAAACATATAAAGTGTTTATGAAAATCATTTCAAGGAAACTGTTTGGTAAAACGGCTAATGAGTAGTAAATCATTTGAATGCTGCTTATTAATCACCTGTGATTGATATAATAAGTAGCATGATGCTACTTGTATCTCCCCATAAAACATTTAAAAATAGTTAAAACATTGATTAAGGGGTATGAACTCACCTGTTGTGGGTGATACGGATGAACTGAAGAGGTAGGACCGCTAGGTGTCAAGTGAAGTCTTGAACACACTTATGATCCTAGTTAACATATAATTTCACATATATGTAACAAATTAGTCTATAAACAACTAATAAACAAGTCAAGACACCCTAGGACATGCTAAACACCTTTATCAAGTGTTATTAGCCTCTAGGATTGCATCTAAGTGTTTGTAGGGGAAGCTATTGTGTGTAGGGCTCAAGGAAAACTCCATAAGGGAGTTCACGACCCTAACAACACTACCAAATGAGTTTACGGCCGTGAACTCATAATTATGTGTCCATTTGATGTTTGATGCTCTATAAGGCCCTAATAAGTATTTCTACTTAATGGCTTGGTCTATGGAAGAGTTTAGGGCATAATATAACTCCTTTTAGGAGTTTACGGCCCTGGGACCATATTCCCTTGTAGTTTACGGCCGTAAACTCCCTTGGGAGGATGTTTAAGGTGTTTTCAAGTCCCTAAATTAACTAGGAACTAAACTAGGCTATTATACAAGGGTTTGGAAGAGTTTATGGCACCTTTTGGCACCATTTGATGGAGTTCACGGCCCTAGAACCTTTTGGGCCGTGAACTCTCTTTCTCCCTTGAATTTTAATTGTTTTGGTGGTCTAAACATGTAATGTAGGCTTCTAGTTTGAGATCCGAGGCTTTGAGGAGCATTGGGACACTTTTGGCCGTTAAAATGGAGTTTACTCCCCAAGTGTTCTTGGGCGGTAAACTCCCAAATCTTGGGGTTTTGGATTATTTTCTAGTCCTAACTACATTTATAAATAAGCCTAAGTTCATTACTTATCATGGGGAAAAGACTAGGTAGCATTTAAGCCTCATTTTGGAGTTTACTCTCCAAGAACGTTCTTGGGCGGTAAACTCCCGAATCTCACAGATTTGATATGTAATCTAAGTTATTAAGCACATAATAAGCATTATAAGACAACTAGAGAAGTGTACTCACGATTTGGGATAAAAACCCGAAGATCCGTGAGAGAGAAAATGGCTTTTCTCTAGTTGGAAATGCGAATAATGAATGAATTTGGTTTAGAATTCTATTTATAGTCCTGAGATATTTTTGGCAGAAAATATTTTTATTCTCGGAATGAACTCTACTATCCTAGAGTATTGGAATAATAGTGTTGCACTAAACCCTAGTGCATCCACTCTCCTGATATCTCCTTAAGTGTAAATCCTGAAAAACTGCCAAACTTATACTCGAAGTCTGAATTTTCACTGTAACTGTTCTAACTTCTATTGGATTGATATGGTTTGTTCAGAATGGAAATTTCGGGTTGTCACAAATTGGAAATAATTGCTAGCTCCTTGCGAATGGAAAGTTTCAAGGAGGTAGCCAACGAGGAAGGGCGACGCCAAGACCTAGACATGCTTGAAGAGAAATGCGAAGTAGCACAGATGCACCAAGCACCGTATAAGTCATGTACTGAGAGCTATTACAACCGCTAAGTCTGGGCCAAGAACTTCAAAGTTAGAGAATGGGTTCTAAGGAAAAATGAGTTTAGCCACGTTAAACCATTGGGAAAGATCGGTTTCAAGTGGGAAGGGCCATATAAAGTCATAGAAGCACATAAAAATGGTGCCTATGTCCTAGAAAACTGAAGATGAGCGTGCCATTCCAAGAACGTGGAACGCGCTGAGCCTACGCCACTTTTACCCTTAAAACGGGTGTTAAAGGTAGCACCAGTTCTAGCTAATGCATTGTGTGTTCATTTTAGTATGTAAATGTAATCAGCATAAATTACTTTACTATTTTCAGTCATATTTTGCTCTAAGCTAGAGTGAATAAAAAAGGGCAATTCAGATGCTCCTTATATCCAAATCTAAAGAGGCTGTACAGTTACTGTGTAACAAAATGGACTGATCATCCAACGTCACATGAGCGAAATCGTTACAAGGAGGCAGCTAGGGAGTTTGTATTATAAAGGCTCATAACCTTCCTCCCCAAACTTGTTCAACAACTAAAGGACATGTGACACGAGTGTTGAACGGTCATAACTTTCCGCGAACATAGAAAACAAAACTGGGTGAGCCTCAAGATGACGATCTTGGCTACACCCAGGGTCTTTAAGCAGTAGATTAGAAAAGATATCTCAAAGGCCAGCTTCAGTAAATCGAAAAGAGTTCACTAGCAAGAGGACTCTCACCAGCGGTGTAAGCAACCCCTATGTAAAATACCATGTGATGGCAAAACATAAGCCATACATGAAGTGTATATATATATATATATATATATATATATATATATATATATATATATATATAGCAACCGTTCATAGCCACAGATACAAAACAAACATTGTCAACGTTGTCGGACTCCTAGACTTTCAGGATGCCCCTAGGGGCAGCAAATGCAAAATATAAAGCAAGAAAAAGAGAAAATTGTTCAACAAGGTTACATCACAATAAGACAAACACAAAAGCTACATCCCAGCAGGAGCGTTATCATCACCGGGGGAGGAATCCTTGTTCTGAGACTCCTAGCAGAGGTTTCGAAGCCCATCCACGTCCAGAGCGCCCAAGAGAAGATAGCTGACAAAGTCTGCCTTTGTGAACGTCACGATGGCCTCTTCCATCGCCTGTGTCATGACCGCCACATTCTCCTCTGACTTCCGATCGACCTCTCCGGCGGACACCTGCTCCCAGACTATCTTCTTACCCTGCTCTACACTGGCGGCAACACAAGCTTCTTTCACAAGAACCAAGCCTTGGAGGAATTGTGAACTTTCAATCAACCTATCCACAACCCGACTAAGCCTGTCGCTAAGGATCCAAGAAACATCCTTCTCCAGTGCTCCCTTTGCTGCGTTCTCGGTCAATAAATCAACCTCTAGCTCTGCCACCCGCTTGTCCAGACCAGTGTTCTCCAGCTACAAAGCCCCACGCGATCCTTCAAAAACTCCACCTCTTCCCCTAGTTTCGCCTCTTGATCCGCCAGACTCATCTTCTAAAGTAACACCGCCTCCTGCCTAGCTTCTAAGTCGCTCTTATCGGCCTCCAACTTTGCTACTTAGGCCTTTAACTCTTCACATTCAACATCCCTCTTGTCCAAATAGGACTGAAGGGCCTCCATCTCGGAGATACGCTCAGCGGTCACGACCAAATAAGACGATACTTGGGCAGCAGCGTAACGCAAGCCATCGGCCATATGCTCGTCAGACAGAACACTTAGGGCCTCCGGCGTGGCAGGAGGAAATGTGTGCTAACACCATTCGATATCGATGTCATGATCAGAGACAAGATCCTAGGTAGTTAGTCCCCAAGCAGGCTTAGAAGCATTAGGATGAGAGCCCATCAGTAGGGGTGTTTGTGGCTTTACCAGAAGAGGTGGTGGCATGACCGTGAGGAGGCGAAAACCAAGTTTTAGTCTCATCTCCTTCGATTGTGGGAACGGGGCTGGTTTTCTCATTGATTCCTTCTCCAGTATGACAGGGCGGTTCAGTCGACCCTGTTTGTTCCCCCTCCAGCAGTTTCGGAGGACTTTCATCGAGGGCACAATTAGAATCTTTAGAACCCCCCCAGTAAGAGACTCAAGTTACACTTCTTACGTAGAGGGGGCCCGGTGCTAGCTGCCTTAGATCCACTACCAGAGGAGGCTACCAAGAGCCTAAAATTCCTCTTTACCCAACGAAGACTCCTCGAGGACCCGAACAGTGTAGGATCCTTCTGAGAAGTACCAGTGACGACAACGTCCTGAAGGTCTGGATCCTCACCAGCACCGCCAACACTGCCAAAACCGACAGTCGTCGTAAACCCTTGTCCAGAAAAAGGAGGTGGAGGAGCCTCCACTAGGTCAACATCGTGAACCTGAAGCACGTCGTCAAACAGACCCCAAAGAGCTTTCTCTAAAGAAACTGTCTCCTCCACACCTAGTAAAAACAAGAAACAATGTTGGTTTAGTCACAACACCGCCTGGAACACCACCTACCAATATTTTCATATAAAAAAAGAAGAAAAAAACGGGGGGAGGAGAAGCAAAAGAAATACCCTCTTTCTCAACGAAGAATTCAGGTATCTTCCCACGAGCCCTCCAAGTAGCATTCATTCCGCCGGCGACCAAGAAATAGTCAAGCCAATCTTCATCGATGATGTTGATCTTCTCTAGGGTATCAGCTAGTTCCTTGTCAGCACCAAACAACATGGGGGCACGGTTGACGTACACCTTGGTCCTAGGGAAACTGATTACCACGAGATTGTTTTTCACCCATAAGAATTTCTCTTTCCAGTTCTTCTTTGATTTCTTTTCTTGGATAAGAACATGGACTCCCCGTCGGCGGGAAAGATTTCGAGTCCCTGACTGGGTGGAGGTGTTAAAAAAGTGCTTAAAAGTAGGAATGGTCGGAAAATGGCCTAGGGCATGTCAAAGGAGTTCAAAGCCCACCATCTTGTTGATAACAAAAGGGGTTAACTCTCTAACTGAAAATTCGTACTCCCGGATGATCGAGTTGAAGAAATCGTTGGTAGGCAAGCGCAAACCTGCCTCAAATAGAGCGATCAGGATCCCAACTTTTACTCTCATGAGGATTGTACAAAGAAGCATTAGGCAAAGGGATCTGCACCCCATGTTCGGAAACAAATCCGAACCGAAATTGGAAAGATTCCCACTCTTCGGTAGTGGGATCCCATCCTAAAATGCGAGAAGTATCCATGGAAGGATTTGGAGGAAAAAACGAAAAAGGTTTCTTTCAAAAAAGAAGCATAATGAAAGTAAGATAGCAGGTGGGGAAGATGTGCTAGGGAAGACAGAGATTTAAATACAAAGAAGGGGGTAGCGAACCGCCATATGATTAAACCGCCGATCAATGATAACTTCTCCCTGCCATAGGCATAGGCTATCAATAGCAGTCCACCACGTGTTTGTGAAGTAGACCAGAACAACTTTTCTACGTCACAAACGCAGAAGCCTACTGGTCTAAGGGACTTGTTAACGTTACCTAACGGACACGTTAAATGTAACAGAAAAATGTAACAGAAACGTTACTGATGGGTTTTGAGCATTCTAACACTTCCTAAGTGTACATGAAACCCTAATAACCTTGGATCTATGTTTGTCTAATAATCATGCAAAGTTTTTTCCAAGGTTATGAACCTATCTAGCATACATGGGGTACAATTTTCTTTGTATAAAAGATAGAACTACATACCTTATTGTTGAAATTGTTCCTTGAAACCTTGTGAGCCTAACACCTCAAGTGTGATGCCTCAAATGCTTCACACAACACCAAATGAAAAGAATAAACTTGAGAGAATACTCTAACACATGCAAAATCGGCCAAGCCCTCTTGTTTCTTAGTGTAGCCGATTTTGGGGAGACATTGCTTATATAGTGTGTTGCATTAGGTAAACCCCCAAATGTTCCATGACTCTTCATTTCTAGATCCATGGGTTAACTCCATGGAGCATCTTATGGGTGGAACCCAACTTGATAATCCATGGAGCATCTTAGTCCACTATATAAGATATGGAAGATTTACTTAATCTACCCATATATCTAACTAGTTATCTTTTGATCACTTAATTAATTCTAAATTAATTCTTGATCAAAACTAATTAAATAATATTATTAATATATTAGAACTTATAATATATTAATAAACCATATGTGTTATTTCTCTCATTTAGTTTATCCAATTGCATGGTGGCATGCAACCCAAATGGACCATACCGTGTCGGGTCAAGTACTTACCACAAATAGTTATGGACTTAGACATCTTATCCAACAGTCTCCCACTTGGATAAGTCTAATAACTATCACTGAAATACTTCAGGAACCGATCGACAATCGTAGCTCTTTCAAGGTCTCTCGGAACTGAGAAGATGTTGATACGCCATTTAAGATAAGTGATCATATAATCCTCTGTTCTAGATATTAGCCGGACAATTACATGGAACAATGTCTTACTTATTGTCCAACGGTTTGTTTCCTGATTCCCGATTTGTTTGACAAAGAACTTAATTGAACATATCAACTTAGTTCTGACCGGGCCTGGTACATAGGTCAAAACCAAATCATCGAGGGGCCCAGATATCAGCTTCTAATCCAAGAAGGAACAGATAAACTTCGACTCATATATTTGTTCTACTACTAGTTGAATTATACACAAAAGCACGTTTTATAACATCGAGTTACCAATGCGTTTTCGTACAATCAATGCATAATCAATTCATTGGCAACAAATCATATCTCTAGGTTTGAAGACTTATATGACATTACCGTCTCACAATCACTCGAGATGAAATTCCATGAAGTGATTCTAGTGAGCGTGGGTTGATTCCAATACTCAGAACTTATGAGCACTCATGAAGTGTTGTCTTATATCCTGACACCTACAACCAACTTCATGACAGTCTTACTTCATATCTACTTCCAACATATGACTGACTGTGAAAGTTTAAATAATATGTGAAACCACAACATACTATTCTGGAAGTCAAAACATGCAAAAGAAATTATAGTAAACAATTGACAAAAGATAGTAACACTTTACTCATAAATAAACACAACTTTTATTCATCATCAAATGTCAATTACACTTTACAAATTTCATAATTTATCTAACTACTAAAACTTATATCATCCTTCAGCCCTATGCTCTGAGCATGTTGGAGATGCTTAACCCTACTCAGTCCCTTCGTGAGGGGATCTGCTGGGTTCTTGTGACATCCCCGATTTCACGGCCATAAAAGACCGATTTGTTTATGCTTTGTTTTATAAAATCAGAGTAATCCTTTGATTTAAAAGAGTTGCGGAATTTGTTCCCAAAACAAGATATGATAAAAACTTATCAAAACATTTCTCAAAGAGAATGTATTTTCATTAAATAATAAAACCTCGGGATGTCATGTTCCGATACAGACACAGAAGCATAAACAGAACATACATTCATTTACTCTAGTGATTTACATCTCCTTTAATCTCTCAGTGCAAAGCAGCTTCGTATCGATACCTGTGATACAATTAAACTAAGTGGGTCAGGCTTGGGAGCCTGGTGAGCATATAGGGTTTTCAACCCACAATAATATAATTATTATATTTAATTATCAAATAATCAATCCAATTACCCACCCCCTTTATCTCCATTTATTTCTTAAATATTTATCCTAAGAACCGATTACCCTTCTCCCATTCATTCCTAAGGATTTCCCTAAGGAATTAGCACAAAGTCTAGTGCTGCCATGGTTCTTGGATCACCTCTGGTGAACACGCAATTCACAATAATTAATGGACTCCTAGTTTAAGAGCACCTAAAGAAAATTTAGTTCCAATATTACCCAATGAACCTAATTATCTAAGGAACATAGAGTATGAAAGCTCTTAATTCAAACAACGTGATAATCAAGTATATCTCAATCCTGCAAAACCACTGATATTATGAACACATATTATATTTCTAAAACAACATATCCCATCCCGTCGATCCCCACATACTGACCATATACAATGATCTTACGAGATCTAGCCTAACGATTCGATATGAATAGCAACTGACGAAGTTGCTTCGGAAATTCCCTGGTAGCAAACGAGGATCAATAAAGACATCAAATGATGGGAATGGAATAAGTTTCACCACGAACCTTCGTTCATAAAAGAAAGAACCACAAGACATTTTAAGTCAGGGGTAGTTATCTAGATAACAATGCCTAGGCGTGGTCCGACTATCATGAGGTATTATACCCCCAAACTCTACCTATCCCAACAATATAACACCAGACATACCTATTACTGGTCTATTACCGACGCACTTTATTAGGTAGTCTACGAAGTTCCCTTAATTACTTCGTGAAAGAAAACGCTGACATATGAAGCTTGGTCGATCACTTTATAAAAGAAACGCTGACTCCAAAGCTCTCTCAAAATAAAAGTATGGGGAAATACTAATAGAGTATTCCCGTATGCTCCCGTAACCGACACACAAAATTGTCAAAAAGACTTTGTACAAGATAGTACTTCTTGCACATTATAGTACTATGGTATGCGAAAGAATCGTACCTGAGAACATAATAGTACCCTGGCACAAGCAGCACCCAAGACACAGAGCTTTGAAAAATACTTCGTACATAAAATGTACTTCTGTACGTAGGACTTACTCCACCGATCATCAATCTCACCCCACACGTACTCTTAATAAGAAACTACCTAAATCCCAATCCTAATTGAACAAAACATCCTATTTAAGTCTTAACCCATCACTAGGCAAACCTACAATGTTTATAATCAATTTTTGATACTATCTCCGTTTAGGAAACGCTAACTAGTGTATACTTAACACAAGGTTTTTAAGTAATAGTATCATATATACACATCTTAACACATATTGAACCATATCTGATTTGCACGTTGTATATTATCAAATATATCTAACACGTATTTCGGACAATGACAAATACTTCACATACATATGTATATTTCATATTATAATCAATACTCGTATTTAAAATCACGATTCCTAAAAGGGACTATACACATGATACCTTATCGAATGAATACGTAGTTCTAAAATACATAATCCGTACTCCCGGATCTTAAATTTTCCTCATTACCTAATCCATATTCCTGGACCTAAAACTAACCTCTTGATCTGATCCATACACTTGGATCTAAAACTAACCTCCTGCTCTGATCCATACTCTCGGATCTAAAACAAGTTTATCTCTTTATCCTTTTATCTCATGATCCAACCCACCTTTTATCACCTACCAACAACCTCATCTACTCATGTTCTACCCAACATATTTTTAGATACAAAATGTATATATAGTTTAACTCATTAAAACTTATATAATTCATCCATTCCACAATCATCTCAAATAAACAACAATATATTATACACATAGCACGTATTTCATAGCAAATACTTAATATTTATGTGTTAGAAGAAATTAGCTACACACTCACTTGATTAGAAGATGATCGGACAGCACTACGACTTGTAGAAGTAGTATTCTTCGGTAGATCTGGAAGATCTTCACAAAAACCGGACTCCTCGCGGGCAGAGCTTCGGCTCGGGAATTGCACTTCTCGGGATCTTCGGGGCCTCGGGACTTGCTTCGGGGCTCGGGAATGATACCGGGGCTTCGGGGTATAAGTTGCATGCAAAACGAGGTAAAAACGCGAGAGAAAGGGAAGAAATGAGCAAAGAACTCGGCTGCCCTCGACGCCCTTTTATAGGGGGCTGGAAACCCGACTTATGCTGGGCGTAATTCTAAATTACGTTGGGCGTAATTCTAAATTACGCTGGGCGTAATGGGGATAAGAACGCTGACTCCTCCCCTTCCGGATAATATCGAATTTATATTTAAATTAAATATCGAAAATATTTAATAAACTTCAAAAATTCATATCTTCCTCATACGAACTCCGTTTTCGACGTTCTTTATATCCTCGCGTAGGTTAGACTACGCTCTACAACTTTCGTTTAGACTCCGTCGGCTAATTTTGAATTTATTTTTAGTAGGCCGGGACAAGAAAACTCCGTTATAAAATCATAACTTCTTCATCCGACGTCCGTTTTCGCCTATCTTTTTATCGTTTTACTACAATTAATGAGATCTTCGATTCTCATTTAGATTGTTTTGGCTAAAAACCGCTCGGTCTCAAATCGAGTATTCAGGCTGCATACCGCTAAGTCGAAACTTCGAAAAATCATAACTTCCTCATACGAAGTCAGATTTGGGCGTTCTTTTTATGCACGCTCATGGTTTAACGAACTCTACGACTTTCGTTTAGATCGCTAAGGCTAAATATCACTCTAACGTAAATTCACTTTTTACGTCATTCAGCGTCGTGCCGGTTCTGTCGCGAAACTTCGACATGTCATAACTTCTTCGTTATAACTCGGATTTTGACGTTCTTTATATGTACGGAATCCTTGTAACATATACTATAACTTAGTTAAGATTATTACTTCAAAATAATCTTCCATCAAAAAGTCATTTTTGATGCTTAACGTCTCTAATTGACTAGCCCGGATCTACGGGCGTTACAGTTCTCATCTGATGATACCCTCTTTGCCACGAGGATTCCTTCTTCTATGCGATGTATGATAAAATGATATTTTCTGTCGATGTGTCTGGATCTCCCGTGATCCCTTGGTTCCTTGGATAAGGCAATAACACTTTCACTATCACAGAAAATTTCCATGGACTCCTTTATAGCTGGTACTACTCCAAGGTCTCCAATGAAGTTCTTCAGCGATATAGCCTCCTTTGCTGCCTTGCTCACTGCTATATACTCTGATTGACAAGTGGAATCAGCCACTGTCTCCTGCTTGGAACTCTTCCAAGTGATTGCTCCTCCGTTTAGGGTGAAGACCCAGCTCAACTGAGAGCGGAAATTATCCCTATCAGTCTGGAAACCAGCATCACAATACCCTACAACTCTCAAGTGATCACTCCCACCGAGGGTAAGGACCCAATCCTTAGTCCTCCGTAGGTACTTGAGGATATTCTTTACTGCAGTCCAGTGAGCCTTGCCAGGATTCCCCTGATACCTGCTAACTATGCTCAAGGCAAAGGCTACATCAGGTCGAGTACAAGTCATGGCATACATGATCGAGCCTACTGCCGAAGCATAAGGCACTCGACTCATTTCTGCTATCTCAGCCTCAGTACTAGGGCTTTGTGTCTTACTCAATCTGGCATTACTCTGGATGGGTAACTCTCCTTTCTTGGAGTTCTACATGTTGAATCTCTTCAACACCTTGTCCAAGTAGGTACTTTGACTAAGTCCAATTAGTCTTTTACTTCGGTTTCTCAAAATCCTTATCCCTAGAATATAGGCAGCTTCTCCTAGGTCCTTCATAGAGAAACACTTCCCAAGCCAGGACTTAACTTCCTGCAGATTTAGGATGTCTTTTCCTATGAGTAGTATGTCATCCACATACAATACCAAAAAGCTAACTATACTTCCACTAGCCTTGACATACACACAAGATTCATCTTCACTCCTAGAAAAGCCAAATTCCTTGACTTTCTCATCAAAGCAAAGATTCCATCTGCGAGGTGCTTGCTTTAATCCATAAATGGATTTCTCAAGCTTACACACTCTATTAGGGTACTCGTTACTAACAAAACCTTCTGGCTGACTCATGTAAACATCTTCAGTCAACTTTCCATTAAGGAAAGCGGTTTTGACATCCATTTGCCATATTTCATAGCCATGAAATGTAGCTATGGATAACATAACCCTAATAGACTTAATCTTGGCTACTGGAGAAAAAGTCTCATCATAATCCACTCCAGGAGTTTGAGAGAAGCCCTTTGCAACCAGTCGAGCCTTATAAGTGTGTACATTACCATCCATGTTGGTCTTCTTCTTGAAGATCCATTTGCACCCTGTAGTCTTACGACCTGATACATTCTCAACCAAGTTCCAAACTTGATTGTCACACATGGATTGTATCTCGCTATCCATAGCCTCTTTCCATTTAGCAGACTCAAGGCCTGCCATGGCTTCCGTGTAGCTGTTAGGTTCATCCAGACCTACTAGTGTCTCATCACTAATAAGTGTCTCACCTTCCACAGTAATATGGAAACCATAGTAATGCTCAGGTGCATTCCTAACTCTCGTGGAACGCCTCAGAGGTACAGACTTGTCAATTGGCTCAATAGGAGTTTCCTCCTCAAGTTGAGGGCTAGGGTTTGAAGTTCCTTCACCACTTGACTCCTGAAGTTCTTCAAGGTCAATTTGTCTCCCACTGTTCCTTGGCTTATAAACTCTCTCTCTCTCTCTCTCTCTCTCTCTCTCTCTCTCTCGAATGACACCTCTTCTTGCTACAAAGACCACATTATCACTAGGTCTGTATAAGAGGTAACCAAAGGATCTTTGTGGGTAGCCGATGAAAATACACCTCTCTCTTCGGGGTTCTAGCTTATCATGAGACTTGCGCCTCACAAAAGCCTCGCAACCCCAAATCTTGATGTGGTCTAGTTTGGGTACTTTACCAGTCCACATCTCGTGAGGAGTTTTGGCAACTTTCTTTGTAGGGACTAGATTAAGGATATGGGCGACAATCTCTAAGGCATACCCCCAGAATGAGATTGGTAGCGAAGCTCGAATCATCATGGAACGAACCATATTCAACAAGGTTCGATTACGCCTCTCAGCCACACCATTCAACTGTGGTGTCATGGGAGGTGTCAATTGTGAGACAATCTCACATTCCCTAAGATAGTCAAGGAACTCTGAACTAAGATACTCACCACCTCGATCGGATCGAAGCATCTTAATGTTCCTGCCCAATTGATTCTCGACTTCCTATTTAAATTCCTTAAACCTTTCGAAAGTCTCTGACTTATGCTTGATTAAGTAAACATATTCATATCTACTGTAATCATCAGTAAAACTCAAATAATAACGATTAGCATCCCTTGTGGCATGTTTGAATGGTCCACACACATCCGTGTGTACAAGATCCAACAAACCTTCACCCCTCTCACAAGAACCTGTGAAGGGTGACTTTGTCATTTTTCCAAGTAAGCATGATTCGCAACTATCATCTGACTTTAGGTCAAATGACTCCAAGACTCCATCCTTTTGGAGTTGGCCTATGCGTTTCTTGCTTATATGTCCAAGACGACAATGCCATAATGATGCTTCATCCAAGTTATTATTATTAAGAGAATCAATACACAAAACATTATTTCCTAAGATATCAACCACAAATACAGTTTCATCCACACCATCACAAGGTAATGCTTTAAAATAAAGAATATTATTAAAGAAAGCGTTAATCGAACCAACTCCATTATCAAATGAAAAGGTAAAACCTTGTTTATACAATGCATGAAAGGAAATAATATTTCTTTCCATTTCTGGCGAATAACAACATTTATTCAAATCTAAACTAAGCCCACTACTTAGAGATAAAGTATAAACTCCAATCTTGGTGACAGGTGAAGCTTTCCTGTTTCCCATGATCAAGTTTATTCTTCCTTGCTCCACATTCTCACTTCTTCTTAGTCCCTGCAAGTCAGAACATATATGAATACCACAGCCGGTATCGAGGACCCATGAGTTAGAATGGCGTGAGTTATTAGATAAGATAGTGTAAATACATGCATGGTTGGGTTTGACTTTCCCATCCTTCACATCTTGCTGGTACTTTGGGCAGTTCCGCTTCCAATGTGCCTTTTCATGGCAATAGAAGCATTCAGCCTCTTTTGGATTAGAAAAAAGAGTGATGAAACCTTTCTTGGCTCCACTTGAAGAAGAGGCATCAAGGGTCCTAGCCTTGGTACCCTTCGAAGAACTCTTTCTCTTCTTCCCTCGTCCTTTCCCGATTTCCAAGACAGGGGCGGAGTTAGTAGGAGTAGGAGTAGTAACAACCGCCTTACCCTTAATACCACTTTCCGCGGTCTTTAAGAGTCCTTGAAGTTTGCTGAGAGTGACCTCTTCCTTGTTCATGTGGTATGTCATGCGGAATTGATCATAACATGAAGGTAAGGAGTGCAAAATGATATCTATTGCTAGCTCCTCGGGGAAGTTCACATTAAGCTTCAGCAAGCGGTCCACAAATCTTTACATTTTTTGCATGTGGCCCGTGATGGGTTCACCATCCTTCATTCAGGTTGTTATCATGGAGGAGATGATTTCATACCTCGCTTGTCTTGCACTTTGATGGTATCTTTCCATCAAATATTGGTGCATTTCAAAAGGGTAGAAGTCCTCATAGGAATTTTGGAGGTCGGCTGTCATAGTGGCCATCATGATGCATGCCACCTTGGTGGTATCCCTTTCATGTGCCCTAAAGTCAGCGATCTCTTGAGGAGTAGCAATTGTCTCATCAATCTCCTAAAGCTCCTTATCGACGACATATTCCTTGTCCTCGTAGCGGGTAATCTCAGATGTTTCTGATCCATTCATTAAAGTTGGATCCATCAAAAGTGACTTTCCCACACAAGTTCATTAGAGAAAAAGAGCCATTAGGATTAGATCCAGAAGCAACAGTGTTTGCAGACATCTGAAAAGAAGAAAAGTTTAGTTTAGAAATAGAGATAGTCCTTAATAAAACACCCAAATGTAGTATTAAGGCTAGGACCCAATCACAATCTATTATACTTAGAAGAGGTATGCCATAATCTAAGTAATAACATATTTGAAAGGTAGGTGAATGACGATTCACCAATTTCCACCAAAGATGAAATATTAAAAATATTTAATTTGGTTCTTAGAAAATCCTATATTCTTTTGAGATTCAATGAACTTTTCAAAGGGATGTTTCAATCTCGAGTGTGCCCTCCAAGTTTTGTGACTGGGATGCCGAGGATCACAAAACGAGGTGTGAAGTAACCATGCAAATTACTTGGTACCCTTAATGTATTACCCCTCAATCGATGTGCCGGTTAACCACACACGCTCCATCGATACTATGATAAACATTAAGTCACCCTTTACCTACCTTGTTAAGTTCAAGTTAGTGTGCCGGTTAACCACACACGCTCCACTAACGACTTACACAAATTGTAAAGTGTAATTTCATGGATTAGCACCTTATTCACATTTTTCCTAAAGTAACTAAGATTGGGAATTTAATAAAACATTTAGTTACTTTATAATTATCATTATACTTTTAATGAGAATTTATAAGTCCTTGTCCTACCCGTTCGGCTAACGACCCTCCACCAGTCAAGCAAGCGGTGGGTGAGAGTGGACACCCATTAAGTTGCCATTTTATAGGCAACAACCTTATACCCACCTTATAGATTGGCTTCGTGAATGAGGCATACTAGCGGTAAGATGACTTGATTTTATACATACATACATACATACATATATATATATATATATATATATATATATATATATATATATATATATTAACTTTTAATATTATAAAGTATAAGGGTTGAATTTTAACTTTTAAAATTCTAAGGGTTGGAACTAAAGTTTTAATCAAGACTTTACTTGTTCCAAAACTTGAGGGCAAGTTTTGTAAACTTTCAAAACTTTTCATTTCTTGTAACTTATGAGTTAATTAGAGTATTAAAAATGAAGACTCTTCATTTTTATAACCCATGTGTTCTTTTAATGGTTTTAAAAACAAAGTGACTTTTGGTTTTCCATAACTTGAGGACAAGTTATGGACTCCATTAAAACACATAATGATCATGAATTAATCTACCACATAGGTTACAAATAATGCCTATGATCATCTAAACATCATAAGATCAAGAACATGAATATGAACACTTTCATGAATCAAAAATTACACTTAAAAACTTGTAATTTTGATAATTTGTCATTGTAAATGGATTAACATGAACATTACACCAACTAAAACAAGTTTTAAAACACCAAAACAATTTAGGGTAATGTTCCTAGTCCATTTCCAACAACAAAAATCGAAATTCTGAAAACTGCAGCCTCTACTCGTTGAGTGCATGAACAGACTCGACGAGTAGCTTGCATTTGGTCATGGACTCGTTGAGTCCCCCCATGGACTCGGCGAGTTCATACGGGCAGAAAGCAGAAAAATCGAATTTTCAAGCAGTTTGCACAAAAATCAAACAAGCAAGCCTAGGCTCTGATACCACTGATGGGTTTTGAGCATTCTAACACTTCCTAATGCAACCCTAATAACCTTTGATATATGTTTGTCTAATAATCATGCAAAGTTGTTTTCCAAGGTTATGAACCTATCTAGCATACATGGGGTACAATTTTCTTTGTATAAAAGATAGAACTACATACCTTGTTGTTGAAAGTGTTCCTTGAAACCTTGTGAGCCTAGCACCTCAAGTGTGATGCCTCAAATGCTTCACACAACACCAAATGCAAAGAATAAACTTGAGAGAATACTCTAACACTCGCAAAATCGGCCAAGCCCTCTTGTTTCTTAGTGTAGCCGATTTTGGGGAGAGTTACATTGCTTATATAGTGTGTTGCATTAGGTAAACCCTAATGTTCCATGACTCTTCATTTCTTGATCCATGGGTTAACTCCATGGAGCATCTTATGGGTGGAACCCAACTTGATAATCCATGGAGCATCTTAGTCCACTATATAAGATATGGAAGATTTACTTAATCTACCCATATATCTAATTAGTTATCTTTTGATCACTTAATTAATTCTAAATTAATTCTTGATCAAAACTAATTAAATAATATTATTAATATATTAGAACTTATAATATATTAATAAACCATATGTGTTATTTCTCTCATTTAGTTTATCCAATTGCATGGTGCCATGCAACCCAAATGGACCATACCGTATCGGGTCAAGTACTTACCAGAAATAGTTATGGACTTGGACACCTTATCCAACAGTTACTACTTTGGCCAAGACCCAGTCTTGGCCTAAGCAAGCTAAGGCCATGACAGTAGCTCACTTCTCATCACATGATAAGACTATTCCATGTGATCTTCTCATTCACTAACAACGAATGAAAAGGCAAAAAATAGCCCGGGTGACGTCGAAAACTGACGTCACCTGAGAGTTAGTTAGCGTGAATAGCTCTCCCAGTTAGAGGAGTCCATGGTTCATGCTCACGAGACACAATCTCCACGATCCGTTAGTAACAGGTACAAAAGGATCTCTTCTGTCTGAAGGAAGGGATCCATCTTCTCTCTTATTAAAAATACTTACTACAAGATTCTCTCTATCTCTCAGGAAAAGCTAACTTAATCGTCGTAGTGACATCCCAGGAGAACACCTGGCCGTCCTTTAACGGTTCTCTTGTGATTGTGTTATCAGGAAAGCACCCTAGTCGGATCCTCCATCCAGTATCTAAGCCATCTGTGAACATGTCACAACAAGGCCCCAAACTCGTCGAGTAGGAATGTAATTCGGACGTGGGGTGTAAAGTCTACTTGACGAGTAGGACTGGCAAAGTGAAACCCTAATTTCCAGGGTTTTGCACCCTATTTAAACACCTTAACCTCCAAAGGCTGCCTCATTTACAACCTCCAAGTCCTAAACCCTAAATCTTGAAACCCTAATGCCTTGTGTGAGCTTTTGAGTCATTTTTTAGGAATACTTGTGTATTTGAAGCTTGTGGAAGAAGAAGAAGCTTGAAGACTCAAGAAGGTGTGAGTAGATCCAGAAACTTCACCCCATCCTCGTCACTTTTTGGTAAGCAAGTCTCGAACTTGCTTAATGAATTCTTAGATCTGTTCATTTTCACTTTTATTGGGGTTTTGGTCAAAATATCTTGATCCTTGGGAATTGGACATCCCAATTGAGTATACTTCCAGATCTAGGACCTTTAAGGGCTTTCATGGCATAAAGGTGCAAACTTTATGGCCATTAAAGCCCCATGCAAGCTTTAAGATATCATTTTGGCCTTTTAAGCTCCAAAAGGCCATGCATGGAGAGAAAGTCAAAGACTTTACGTGTTCATGTAGTGTCTAGGGTCTAGATGTTAGTTTGTATGCCTTAGCTTGAAGTATTGATGGCTTATGGATCAAGATCTAGGTCTTAAAGAGTAGGGTTTGAGATAAACCCATTAAGGAACGGTATTAACAGGTAAAGTTGGAAACTTTACCCTTAAAATGACATTTTCAGCATGTACATGAAGTATTGAGTTTAGATTTGAAGGATAGGAGCTTAATATATTAAGATATCTTAACAGACTAAAGAACTCGACGAGTTCATAAAGGAACTCGATGAGTTGGGTCGAAATGCCCCGACCCTATAGAAGGTAAGACTCAACGAGTTCCGGGGCGAACTCGACACGTGACGTTGGAAAGTCCCGATTCTGTTGATAGGAGAAACTCAACGAGTCGAATTGCGAGTTCATGGTTTTTTTATTTATGGAACTCGGCGTGTTGATGGGTCAACTCGGTGATTTGATTCAACCTAGAATGTTGACTTTGACCATAATGTTGAATTTGACCAGGGGTAAAATGGTCATTTTATCCTAAGAAGGATTATTGGATTTTGACCAAGTGTTATTGTGATAATGATAGTCGGGGCGCCATTGGAGCAGCCGTTAGAGATTCCTTATAGTGAGTTTTATCATTCAACTTTGCGAGGTGAGTTCCCTCCTGTAGGAAAAGGTTAAAGGCACCAATGCCAGCCGATTTATGTATGTTAGTATATGTCGGGATAAGGTCTGATGTCTGGTAAGGCCCGATGTAGGTTTATTTGTTTTCGGACTTCGGTCCGATGCCGAGGAAAGCGCGAGGAATTTTTGTATGCTTGATGTCTTCTTGATTCTTGCATGTACTTGTTTTATATGTTCCGGACTTCAGTCCGATGTCGGGGTAAGCCTGAGGAATGCTTATATGTTTATGTTATATGCTTCCGGATTTCGGTCCGATGCCGGGCGGGGCCCGATGAATGTTTATATGTTCATCTTATGTGAATAATTTTATATGGATTTGTTGATATGTTTATATGTATACCAGATTTCGGTTCGATCCCGGGTGGGGCTCGATGTCGGATTTCGGTCCAATGTCGGGCGGGGCCCAATGCCCGATGGCCCGATGTAGCGAGTAAGGCCAATGTTATGTTATTTTGTGATTATGTGTATGATATGTGTTAGTTTGGGGAGACTCACTAAGCTTCGTGCTTAAAATTTTTCAGTTTTGGTTTCAGGTACTTCCGGTAGCAAAGGGAAGAGCTCGTGATGACTGTAGTGCACACACACCATTTATTTTAGCCCCGGATGCTTTACTTTGATGTATTGACATGTGTTTTGATATGATAATGATTTGATACGATGACTTATGTTTTTGGATGAAATGATTTGAATAACTATGGTTTATTTAATAATTAATAATAAATTTTTTGGACCGTATTTTAGGGGTGTTTCATAAATCAGTTTGTCAACAAAATATGTCAAATTTTGTAAATAAAACCGTAAACAATATGTCAAATTTCGTAAATAACAAGTCCATACCCGTAGACATAATTGTTTATGAGTTTTGACATATTTTGTTTGAGATTAAACTAATAAATCATGTCTGATGAAAAAAGGCAAGATTTAGAACGAAAAAGTAAGGAAAATAGACAATAATAATTAATAACAAAAAAAGGGTTTATAAATTTCAATTCAAATTTGAACCATGAAGGCATCCTATTTATGTAAATAACTAAAAGGGAGTTAGAAACTTGCAAAGATGAAAGTCAAACGCAAAAAAACATATAATATAATTAATAAATATATCTATTATTCAAATTAACATTGATCTTGTAACACCTCAAATTTCAATCCAAAATTTTCAATTAAAACGTTAAGTGTTTATTCAATTCACAACTACAAAAATTTAAAACATTTATCAGAGTATCATTTAAATTTATCAGGTGCACAAGTCCCCCATTGATGTGATGCAATCGAGCAGTGCCCTTCCTTTAATATAAGAAAACCTGAAATGTGTAAACCACAAATCATAAACACAAAGCTTAGTGAGTTCCCCAAAATACCACACACAACATAACACAAATAAACAACTATGAGTTATCAGCAACCCTCCAGACTACCTGAAGTCTCTGTGGGCAAACAGCATGCCCGTTGGGTTATCACCAACCATGGAGACTACCCGAAGTCTTAGTGGGTGAACAGAACCTTTGGTGGGTTATCATCAACCTTCGAGACTACCCAAAGTCTCAGTACACACTATCACGTATCACAGTAACAACAAGCAAGACTCAACTGGTCAGCACACACACACATACACACACACACACACACATATATATATATATATATATATATATATATTACCACACACGCTCATACAAATATGCAAATGTCACGAAGCACTACAAGAAAAAGATCCTTTTACGACGCAAAAACCACGACACTCATTGATTTATGTTACGCAAAAAAGAGTGACATTAAGAAAGTGTCATCTCTTCAAAAAAAATAAGGATTTAGCTCACACATTATTGCGTGCCCTTAAATTAGTGTCTCTTGTAAAAAAAATTAAAAACACGGAGGCCACTTGTGCATCCTTTCTCAATGTCGCTTTATAATTTTTACTCAAAACGTGCTTCTTAAAGGGGGAAACGAAATTCTCTTAAAATTCTAAAATTTTTAAATACCCTGCTTCAAGATCTCCCATTCGTTCTCTTCTTCCCTTCTCTCTGCAAACCCTGATCACGATACTTCCCAATCCGCTATTTACCTAGACAACTCATATAACCATTCTACAATTTTTTTTTCTTAAAAACTCTCGTTCATTCTGGTCAAATTTCCCGTTTGGAGGTGAAAGGTGACCATGAATGCACCATCGACCTCCAATACTTTCTTGGGGTTAGTTTAATCCTGGTCCCGGTCCGCTATTTACCCTCGATGTATCCACCGCTTACTTTCTACTCCACCTTCTATCTTCAATCTTTGTTAATGTTGGCAACCACCGGACGAATGTCACGACCATTCTTACATCTACACGTCTTTTCTCCTACACATAAATAAGTCGGTGTTCGTTGACCAGTGGTGGCCAACAAAATCCCTAAATTTCCATCGCTTACTCTTTATATGTATGTAATTTTGCACGGTTTGTCTTTATTTGTTATATGGTGATGGAGATTCCAAGAACGTTGCTTCTTTCATCGCCTCTCATCACCTTAACATATTCGAAGTCAAAGGTATCTTAACTACTCATTCTTCATCTCTTTTGTTTCTTCGTCTCCTTCTTTTAATCATCAAACTACTTACCCTCGATCTGAGTTTGACAAGATTACGAAACTAAAGGAAATAGACATCAGATATTAGGTATTCGATAGTATTTTTGGCCCTGGTGATAAGTTGATTGTTCCATCTTTAGTTGCTGCAGCAAGGGCAGGGAAATCAAAGGTAATCTGAAATTTGGCTATAAGTTTAATGAATCTTTATTTAATTGGAATTGATGTTGCCTATGATGATAGTGAAGCAAGCACCCCAAGGGGACATCCCCATTTGTAGATCTTTTTTCCAAGAGCACAGTGGAGCATTTTACTAGAAAACTAAAAATAGATTCTGGATATGAGAGTGAAAACAAATCAGGAATCTACAAGATTTTTTCTTCAAAAGCAGGCGCATGGATGGGTAAAAAAAGAAATTCATGGTCACAGAAAGGAAACGAAAGAGTAGAGTCTTTTGATCCTATATTTGGTAGGTTTGGTTGGTAAAGGTTAGATATCAATCAAGAAGATGAGCTTTGCCCAAAAATAAGCTATTCTGTTTCCTCAAAACTAGACTTTCAACTATTGGAAAATATCAACAAGAGCAATAACAAAATTGAGGCTTCAGGGTTATGTTTTTCTTCATTACATATTAGTAGAAGTACTACAACTAATTAACTCAAGTAGCTCAAGCAGCAGTATGAGCATCAAAAGCAATGCCATCATCAAAGTGGAGAGGGAAACTAATGGCCTTGATTGTGAAATCTTGTGGGAGGATTTGATAATGGGAGAAAAAATTGGACAAGGTAAGAGAAGGGTATTGTAGTCATTTTGCAAACTATCAAATTACTATTATTTTGATATTTTATGTTTTGGCAGGTTCATGAGGGACTGTACATCGTGCATTGTGGTATGGATCAGTATGTTCTCTAACTCACACTTGATTATAATTTATAGGTAACTATTATTTTCGTAAGTAGCATCAAGCATGATAAGTATCATCTTTTCCATATTTCTTTTGATTTGTTTGTCTTAATTGTGAGACTCTCAAGGCACGAGGCATGAATTATCTTCATCATTGCAACCCACCGATTATTCACCGTGATTTGAAGTCTTCAAATCTTCTTGTGGATAAGAATTTGACATGTTCAAGATGGGTAAGAAGAAGAAGAAGACCGAGAAAAGTGCTGCAGAGATTGCATTACTTGTTGAAAATGTGATGGCTGAACATGAAGTTGTAGCGGAAGAAGATGCAGAGCAAAACAGACAATCAAAACCATCTATTAATAACTTAGAAAGTTGCCACTTCTAACTGAAGTATTATCTAAGTAAAGTCTTTTCTTTGCAAAAGTCAAACATCTGTTACATAGTATTGTTTATATCATTTACCTTTTTAAATTCTTAATGCAGGAAACAACTTCAATTAGAGTTTCTAGATCATGGAGTTCTAACTCTTTTGAAAAATTGGCTTGAAACCCTTCTAGATAGAAGCTTGCCCAATATAAACATTCATGTAGAAATATTGAAGATCCTAACTCAGATAGGTATAAAATCAACCAGGATTAATTATATGCCAAAACTAATGGAAGAACATTCTACTTATACTCTCTAGGACTGGACAGTGGACCACAAAGGAAGACAACAAATCATAGTACCACTATTGTTGTCTCCCATAACAAAAGTGTCCACCATGATTGGCTAGACTCACTAATTGACAAATTTAAGTAAAAGACTAAAATACCTCTTGTCCAAATATCAACAACATAACAAGAAGGAATTACTCAATCGCCCTTTTTTGCCCTTCTGCTATAGACCAGTAGAGTCTGGGGCTTATCTATCTTAAAATATCCACTTGTGCTCTTTCTTTCAATAAGATGTTTATCTTAAATCTTTATTTTTTTATAATGTATAGAAAATAAAGAAATGCAAGAGAGAATCACACTGCTAGAACAACAACTGGCTACAACCAATAGTGAGAATCCAAGTCATCATCTGGAGAGAATGTATCTGAAGAATACATCAACGAGCTAAGAAAGAAAGGTTAGATGCAGGTAATTCCAGGTGCTAATGCCAAGTCAGAAGCTGCAATGGCTGAAAAGGAAATCATAGAAGATGAATACAGGAAAAAAGTTGAGGAGTTGAAGAAGAAAGAAGGGGAGTTGGAGAATGATCTGGCGAATATGTGGGTTCTTGTTGCTCAGTTGAAACGATACGCAGGAGTTGCTATTGAAGCTAATGTTAATAGTGAGAGAAATGAAAATGTGAATGAAGTAAGAGTCAAAAATGGTGATTTCACTTCTCACTGTTTCCAAAAAAAATAGTCAAACATGGCATTTAAACTGGTTGCAGAGTTTCTGACAATTGTGTTGTAGACTGAAGTTAATTTCCTTGGTCAGCTCATACATCCCAATTTGGTGAAATTGTTTGGGTATTGCTGTGAAGATGACCACAAATTGCTTGTTTATAAGTTCATGTTTTGAGGAATCCTTGAAAACCACCTCTTTCGAAGTATGCCACTTCCTTCCATATGTATCTTTTTTTTCTTTATGTCAAACATCTCAAACCCCCCTTTTTCCTAACTTCAATACTCTACATAACAAATAGTATATGGCATCTTCAGCCATGATAGTTGTAATACCAACAATGATCATAACAAGCCTTTCTTGGTAACTGTATTAGAACTATTAGTGATTTAGTGGTAATTGCAAGAGGGAGAGGAAGGGTGACAATCCCTTCATTATGTTTTAGCAGCTAGGTCAAAATTGTTTATTATATCTGACTTGCTCTGTCTTTCTTGCCCTTTTAACAGGTTAAAATTGTTTATTATATCTAAAGAGACATAGTAAACCCATTGTAAGTTGCAGATTTCGATCATATTCATACCCACTACTCTTTCATCATTTCTTTCAAATTCCCACCTCCCAATTTTGATTTTTAGTGAAAAATTACACGTCTTTGAAAGTTTATATGGGTACTTCGGTTTGATTTGTACAAGAGCTTTCTCTGATTCTGGCGATTTGTAGTTGTACACCAACTGTTTGTTTAAATGTCTACACACCGATTGAAATCATGCATCATTTATCTGGAAACCCTATTGTGGTTTTAATTCAAGGGTCTTATGAAGATTCAGTTGCAGTTCATTTGGTTATGGAACTTTGTGCAGGAGGTGAATTGTTTGATAGAATTACCAAAAAAAGACATTATTCAGAAAGAAAAGCAGCTGATCTTGCTAGAACTATTGTATCTGTGATTGAAGCTTGTCATTCTTTAGGTGTTATGCATCGTGATCTTAAACCTGAAAACTTTCTTTTTGTTGATGAACATGAAGATTTTCCTCTTAAAACCATAGATTTTGGATTATCAGTTTTCTTTAAACGAGGTACCTTTTAAATCATATCCTTTTCTTGAATACTGTATGTTTCTTGAATGTTTATGTTAATGTATTTTGAATTATTGCATAGGTGAAACTTTTGCAGATGTGGTTGGAAGCCCTTACTATGTTGCCCTTGAAATTTTGCTTAAAAATTATGGTCCTAAAGCAGATATATGGAGTGCTGGTGTGATTCTTTACATTCTTCTTTGTGGGGTCCCACCTTTTTGGGGAGGTAAGTCTAAAGGAATAAAAGAATAACAAGTTAATAAGTTAATAAGTTAATAACTTACCAAATGCTCTAAACTTTCTTTTTAGTGACTGAATTTATGTTCTTTTTTTTTTCATGATAGAATCTGAAAATGAGATCTTTGAAGAGATTTTGAGGTGTAAACTCGACTTTTCCTCAGATCCATGGCCTAGTATCTCTGAAAGTGCTAAAGATTTGGTTAGGAAAATGCTTATTAAAGACCCCAAAAGACGAATAACAACTCATGGTGTTCTTTGTAAGTCTTGGTTGTTATAAAATTTTCCTATAAGTATTATATAGGCTTCTTATTGAACATTATTTACGATTAGGCCATCCATGGATCAGCTAGGCTTCTTAAAATAAGGTGATTATTTATGTTTTTAATGCTAGCATGGTATATGAATGTTATGTTGGATCAGTCTTATGCTAGCATGGTATATGAATGCCATGTGATTGGGCTTAATGGAGGTAAGAAAATATCAAATTAAAGAAATAAGCTTTTAAAGTACTAGTTTATTGTACAAAGAAGATATTCTTGTCATTGTGATTTTCATCGTTGATATCAGGTAATTCATATTGTATTGTATTTATTCCAAATCCCACATTCGTTGGATGGAGAAAAGAGTAATTTTGTCTTTTAAAACTAACATTCCATGTTTGATTCTTCTAATAATTATATTAGCATAATAATTTTTTAACTTTTATTTGATCAGGTCACAAGAATTATCGGAGCAGAGATTCATTAGTCTTAAAGAATTATGAAAGGCAAGATGCAACTCTACTTAGCTGGAATTTGATGTTTATCATCTTTGTGTATATCTTTTTAGTTTGTATAGCTTTACATTGCAGAAGATGTCCCTTAATAGCAATGTAGTATTAGGTTATATAGTTAGGGAAAACCTCTTAATAACAATGTACAATTAGATTCCCTTAATATCAATGTATTACAATTTTTTGACATGATGTTATTGGATGAAATTGATTGTTTTGGGTATATATTTTTTTACATATTTTTGTATTATGCATAAATGAGTATCGTAAAGATGCGTTGTAAATGCATATCGAAAATGGTTACTGAATTATGACACGCAAATGCGTGTCATCTTCATTTATGACAGGGGCTTTAATGATACATAATGCATGTCCTAAACGCGCGTCGTAAGATTACGACACGCAAATGCGTGTCGTCTTCCTGTATGACAGGGCCTTCCTTGATACGCATTGCATGTCGTAAATGAGTGGCGTAAATGCGCATCGTAAATAGACGACACGCAAAAGCGCGTCGTCTCTCGTTATGACAGTGCCTTCCTTGACACGAATTTGCGCGTCGTCTGAGCATTTTACGACACGCATTGCGCGTCGTAAAAGGTTGTTTTTCTAGTAGTGAAGACAGGTAGCATTCCACATACACCATTTAGTGAGCCGGCATTGGTGCTTTTGACTCACAAGCATAGGGAGGAGACTCACCTGAATCGAAGAACTTTGAAACACTACGACACGATCCTTTTTCTGCACTCCTTGCACCCACGAATCCACTAACACCATAACTAGATAAAATCTTAATTAATCGCCCAAAACCCTCAAGTTTGACCTAATGTTAGACTCGGTCAAAAAGTCAACATTTAACAGAAGTCAAACTTTAAGCTGAGTACGCCCAACGTACTCATCTCATACGCACTGCGTACTCACCATTCAGAAAGGGGACCCTATACAAGTATGCGGAGGATACTCAAAGTAACGCCCAGTGTACTCGGCCAGATGGCACTTTTCCATTAAGTGCTTAATCTCTTAAGTCCTTTAATCCAACACTCAGATCTAGACCCATAACATCATTCTAAGTCATAAAGTTCCCACCTTTATGACTTTCCATGTCTAGAAAAAGTCCAAAATCCAAAACCCTAACTTATTAATCCATTAAGACATCATAACTCTTCCATGGATGGGATAGAAGGACCAAGATCACATTTTAATGGATCCTAAAAGCTCCATAATGGATAAATTTTAAAACTTTATCCATTAGAATGGTACAAACCACCAAGATCTAGCTTTTTAAGTATCAAAGTGACCAAAAGTGCATCTTTTTCAACTTAATTCATTAAGTCCAAGTCTCCAACCTTTAGATCTGAATCACAATGATGTTTAGATGGATAACATTTCCAAATTTATCCATAACAAGGTCACAAACTTTCAAGATCTAAAATTTATCTACTAAAATGACCAAAAGCTCATAATGTCCAAAACTATATGGATCTAACAAATGCATCATCAAGATTCAAACTTTATACCTCTAGAAGAGAGATCAAGGTGAAAAAAGTCTGGATCTACAAGCTCCAATGCAAACAATACTTCACCAATAAGCTCATTCTTCTGCAAGATGCACCAAGAACACTTCAAAGCACTCAAAAACACCTTCTTTTGCTCAAAAGACTCAAACTAGGGTTAGGGTTTTCATGGGAGGGTGTTGGAGAGGTGGAGGTTGAAAATGGAATGAGTTTGGGAAAGTTAAGGAGCTTAAATAGGGCTCAAACCACGAAAATAGGGTATAGGAACTGATCGTGTACGCCCAACGTACTCCTGGTATTCCTAGCGTACTCCGGGATGCCCTAGTACGTCAATGTACTTCCCCCGTATGCCCAGCATACACGGATTAACCCAAAACCATTCAAATTTCAAACGATCATAACTTTTTCGTTTCAACTTCGACTTCGACAATCTTTATATCTATGAAAAGGTATTGAGGAACTATACAACCCTATCTAGTTACTTTTGACTTAAAACACATCGAACTAAAACCCATAATTCATAAAGGAAGTCTAAAACATCACTTTTCCCATTTTACCTTAGGACTCCAAAGCACAAACCAAACTATTGGATCACATATCTACATTACCCACTTCCAAATGGGTCTAAACCTCTCTTCCCCCAAAGCCTTGAAGCCTTATGTTACTTGATCTTCAGGTCATGGCCCCGAATTGTGAAATGACTCGAAACAGGGTGTTACACCTCTCCCCCACTTAAATTAGATTTCGTCCTCGAAATCATTTCTTAATATCTCCTATGCTAAACCAAACGATCCTGAACGAACTCCCTGAATCCCAAATATGACTGAAGAAGTCATCCCACACGGACGACTGCCCACCCTTACTGTTGTCGAACCCAAAATAGTAGAAATCACAATCCCCAATGAGTGTCTAAACACTTGAAACTAAAAAACCCTGATCAATGCCTGACTCCCAGACAGACAGAACCATTCCAAATGGTTCCCACAAAGACTTGACTTCACAACTAGAAACGCACAAATCTATCCGTCTTGATCAATTCACAGATACTCGAAACATATACGCCTCGACCACTTACCGATACCGAAAAAGCCTTATTGAAAACAAAATCAACTCTAGACTCAAAAACTAAATAGGTACAGGTGGTTCTGGTCTATCCGCCAACATGACTCCATCAGTCAATCACTCCCAATGCAGGACAACTCAACCAACCAATGCTAGAACGATCACCAAGTACACTTAACCCCAATGATGGCTACAAACCGAATCGAGTTCTCCCATCACATTTAGCCCCTACCCAGCCTAAGATTTCCCAATTATTATAGATGTTGATGCCTACTCACAACCCTTCACCCAATCCTGTGATGATCTAAATCATCCTAGAGAATGCTACGAGCCAAGTCATAGACTTCCATCCCTGTTACCACCGCCTACCAACCTAGTGAATGCTACGGCTGCTTCACAGTTTGATAACAATTCCACAACCGCATCCTATCATAGTGAATGCTACAGCTGCTATGCAGTCCTACATCACTCCTACAACTACACACTAACCTAGTGAATGTTACGGCTTCTCCGCAGTCTTACATCACTTCCACAACCACACACTAACCTGGTGAATGTTACGGCTTCTCTGCAACCTTACTTCACTCCCACAACCGCACACCAACCTAGTGAATGCTACGATTGCTCCGTAGTCTTATATCACTCCTACAACCGCACACTAACCTAGTGAAAGATATGGCTGCTCCGTAGTCTTACATCACTTCCATAACCCCATACTAACCTATTGAATGCTATGGCTGCTCCGCAATCTTACATCACTTCCACAACCACACACTAACCTGGTGAATGTTATGGCCGCTCAGCAGCCTTACATCACTTCCACAATCACACACTAACTTGGTGAATGCTACAGTTGCTCCGCAGTCTTACTTCACTCCCACAACCGCACACTAACTTGGTGAATACAACAACTACTCTGCATTCTTACATTACTCCAATAACTACACCCTAACCAAAAACACTATGAGTCAAAACCCTGCCTACCAGACTCTATCAGGTGTTCGGGTCGGGCTTTAGACCCCAAAGCCTTCATGAGACAGAATAGGTAGAGAGGTCCTAACACAACCCTCGAACTGAACATAGCCATGAATCCATATCATTTGCTTTGATGCTCATCACTAACCAAATTACACTATTCCTTGCTTAACCCTGAACCCTCTCGCAACCAAAACTGGCTCCCTTGTTGACTTAGGATGATACCATCCTGACTGGCCTTCCCAGTTAATCCTTGATCAAACAATATCTTATCTGCACCATCCGATTATCCGTTTAAGGTCCCGTTGGCCAAATGGTAGTCTACTCTGCACTTACGATCCTGACTGTAATATCCATAAAATTCATAAAAATTTAAAACTTTTTCAAGCATCCAAAACCATTACTGATTACAAAAATGTGTTCAAAATAGTTTCATATCAGAGTATCCCATAAATCAAAATCATAAAATGTGAGGAGGTGTACAATCAAGCCTTCGCTTTCCCGCAATCATCCGAAGTACCTGAAACAAAATCCAAAACTGTAAGCCCGAAGCTTAGTGAGTTCCACCAAAATACCAATACATAACGAATAGCACACATAATAACAACATGTAATGCGGCCACAACCTCATAGACTGGATTACCCCCGAGCCCATAGTATGAGTCTGGCTTGTCTTTCAGGCCCACGACTCACATCTGGCTTGCTCCCGAGCCCACAACATAAGTATGGCTTTCTCTCGAGCCCACAACTTATGATTGGCTTGCCCCTTCATTCGTAAGACTGGAATATAATTGATCAACCCTCAGTGTGAGTCTGGAATTCTCCCCTGGCCCTCAACTCACATCTGGAATGCTTAGGAGTCCTCAATATGACTCTGGCATGCCCTCCCTAGCCCTCAGCTCATATCTGGCATACCCCAAGGTTTGTTAGTTACCGTAAGGAGAAGTACAACCTCAACCCTACCCATACAACATGTCGACATGTAACAGCTAAAAACACATACAAATAGTCAGACAGTATCACAGGTAGTCCTACAGATCTATGAGACTAGTATAGCAAACTAGCATGCATAACTAACTCATACTCAGCATATCAACAACTACTAGGATATCAGATCCAATGGGCCGACCTTGGTGCCTTCGACCCCTAAGTATAGTGAGGAAAACTCAACTCACAATGTCGAACTGAACTGAAAATATCAAACTTCCGAAATACGACTCCAAACTCAAACACCTACAACCACCATTGAACCAATTCCATCAAAATCCCAAATTACGAAAATACCCTCAGAAGTCAAACTTGGTCAGCCCTTGGTCAAATTCAAAGTCAAAGTCAACGTTCGAGGTCAACAGTCCATGTTGACCCAACTCGTCGAGTTCCATCAGCACTCAGAAACCGTGAAAACTCGAGTCAACTCGCCGAGTTGCCAAACAACTCGTCGAGTCCATGTAGTGTCCAGAAGATCGGGAAAACATTAATAAACTCGTCGAGTTATCTCACCAACTCGCCGAGTTCACTCAGAAAGCGGGAAAACCCTTATCCAACTCGTCGAGTTGGCTAAGCAACTCGTCGAGTTCTTTTAGCCCTTTTCCATTCAGAGGCTTTTAAGAAAAACCAAAGCTCCAGACTGTAGATCTAGCCCCCTAGTGTGTAGTTACCACGTAAAGTTACCAACTTTATGTGCATGTAAGGCCTCAAGAGGCTAAAACACCCAAACCTAAGCTTAGGAAGAGGTTTAGAGCATGTAAAAGAGCCAAGACCAAATAAAGTCGACAACTTTATGTCCATGGGGGCCTAGAGGAGTCCAGATCTGAGACCATCTCCTCATGACAAGCTCAAACCTAAGAGTGACTCCATTTTGCACTAGAAATGGCCATATTCTTGCATAAAGAAAGATCTAAGCAATAAGAGGTCAAGGTAAAGTAGATTTCGGATCTACTACTTCTCCCTTTACTCCAACCTCTTCAACCTTCAAAACCCTTTCAAAAGAGCACAAAAATGACCTTCTAAGCTTACACACACAAGGAAGTAGTAAAGCATGGCTAGGGTTTCCATCTCTGGGCAATGAGGTGATAAGGGAGGACAAAGAATACGGGTTAAGTACTTTAAATAGGGTGCAAACCCTAAAAATTAGGATTTTCCCATTCTGCTCCAACTCATCGAGTTGGGGTCCTCTAACTCGTCGAGTAGGTTCCAAAATCCATGCGGCATACTTAGCTTCTACACGACGACTTGGGGTCTCCAACTCGTCGAGTAGGTCTTGTGAAATATACAAAATCCTTAAAATTTCATACGCGAGGATCGGGATGTTACACTGACCTATCTTGGATTCTTCCCTACCTCAAGGAACCCTGGTGCTCCCTCAAGATATATCGATCCAAATGACTAACATGGATAAAAATTCTAAAATAGCTCGCACTTGGAACTATCCCCGACGGTCCCAAGTGACCATCCCTCAATCGGATTCATCTACATTCTTGATAAACTCGTGATCAATGGATTACCAAGCCATTTGTAACACCGTAAAATTTAAAACAATTTTTCACTTTTTAAAACAATAATAATTCATAAATACTTACTTTTAAGAAAACAATGTATCAACATTATCTCAGTACAAATCCCAAGATCAAATCATAATAAACTCCGCGGGTGTGTATAAAGATCATGTCGACGCCTTCCTGCGATCATCACTGCTACCTAAAACACATAACACATAACACTGCAAGCATAAAAGCTTAGTGAGTTCCCCAAAATAAAACTTTAACACATATTAGCCACTCAAGGCTATAACTCTGCTGACCCTCTGGTCAGTGTGTCTTAGTGGGACCCTCCGGTCCCAACTCTCTGTGGGCCCTCTAGCCCTAACTCTATGGACCCACTGGTCCTATCTATGGAAACTCTGAATCATGCATATCACATATCACAATAACACATAAATAGCATACAAATACACTGGCACATAACTCAACAGTACACTAGCACATAACTCTGTTACCACTCTAGGCAAGTATAGTGAGAAGACTCACCTCGGATGTCTCGGTAAATCTCTGACTCGGTAGGAATATGGCCTAGCCTCCACCTAATCACATAAAGTAAATACTCTCATAAATATAACTCTCGAGACTAGACTCAACCCTCTCTTGGCACCCTCAGAAGGGTAAAAGACCATTTTACCCCTCTATTGACACAAAGACCCCAATGTTGACCAAACCCTCAAAGTCAACAAAAGTCAACGGTCAAACTTTGACCCGACTCGCCGAGTACATTTGGGCGACTCGACGAGTCTACACGTGTCCACTATCCCTCTAGTCTCGCATGACACGTCGAGTTTTTCCCCTGCTCGACGGGTTATACCTGGCATGAATCGCGGGGCCACCCCGACTCCACACGCCAAGTCCCATTATGAACTTAGCGAGTTCTGCCTTGAACTCCAGTCCTCTATTCCCCTCTGAGTCACCGAGTCATTCCCCCAACTCGTCAAGTTACTCACTGAGTGAACTATGGGAAACCCTAGCCCTACTCGTCGAGTCTGTTCTTGGGACTCGACGAGTTCATGCCATGCTCAAGCTCAAATGAACTCCTGAGGTCAGATCCGTTCCTCTAACCCATAGATCTGGCCTCCGTAAGCAATATAAACATGTAAAGTCTGGATCTTGATGCGCATGCAAAGACCCAATGGCTCTATTTGAAGAAATGGCCTCAATATGTCACCCTAAGCTCATACTACCCATGTTACCCCATAAAGATCAGGGAGTTAAGGTCTCTGGACCTCTTTGGATCCAGATCCGAAGCCTCAACACAAGAAGGGACCAATTGCACCATTATTCACACTCTAAATGGGCTAGAAACCCTAACTCTCAAGGATTAACACCCAAAACTGAAGAAGGATCGAAAATATACCTCAATATGAAGTC
The DNA here is from genome assembly GCF_051521515.1 of Lactuca serriola. NCBI lineage: Eukaryota > Viridiplantae > Streptophyta > Magnoliopsida > Asterales > Asteraceae > Lactuca > Lactuca serriola. The sequence goes on along the minus strand of NC_136411.1, from coordinate 392,335,417 downwards.
CTTAGGCTCTGAAATCCACAGAATAGCACCCTCTTCAGCTCACTCTTGCCTTGGTCACCTTCTTCTTGCAAAAATACCCACACAAGGATCAAAAATGGCCTCTTCTTCCTCACAAACACTCTAGATCGCTTAGGGTTTCACTCAGGGGTCTGGTAGTCGCAATTGGTGGCTATAGGCCCCTTTAAATAGGTCTCAATACCTAGGAATTAGGGCTTCATTAAACAGCGCAGAATCGCCAATTCCACTACTCGACTCGCCGAGTCCGGTCATTAACCCGGATGGAATTGGCGACTCTACTCGGCGAGTCTAAGCATCAACTCGCCGAGTCCCTGCAAAATCTCCATAATAAAGAATAAATAATGTGCCTGGGAATCCGGATGTTACACCATTCCACACTTTCCCTATCCAACTACTACCATACTGAGCTTGCTGAACTAAGATTTCATGACTAAACATTATTGGGTGCTCACACCCCAAACCAGATGAAGCACTTTACTAATCTCGACAAAGATTGTTGTATCCAAAGTACCTTCCCTTGATACAATTCTACATCCTTCTACAATCCCAGCTAATGACATGGAACACAAACGACCCGCAATTAGAACAGACAAATAATCACTTCAATGTTCTACCTACTACGGAAACAAACCCAAGTATGCTATAGACCATAATTTCACAATCCAGCAATTCAGGGCAACGTACCCAGAAGCCACGATATAGAATAAATAGAACATGACAATAGGTTGTCACGATCATAGACCTCCAATTATACAACTCAAAACCTTCGAAGCATTCCCATCCATTGACGGTAAAGGGAACATTCAACGATCGATGATGTACGGGTAACTACCCAACAATCCAATCTTCTACTGAACTAACCCATGCGGAACTACACATACCAAAATTTGAAGTTGATTGACATACCAATGATAGCAACAATCTATACCCTGAGCTGACGAATTATTTAACAACCGACACTCGACCTGACCAACTTAACCACCTATTGACCAGTTCATCGTCATCCTCGAAACAGACCACTGGCTACAACGAGCTCCCTTACCAACAACTTCCTTCCGCGAAGACAACACATGCATTCCAAAGCACATATGACAAATGTTAACATGCTTTGCACCTCGTCTTGACCACATCTTGAACCAAAGCCTCACATATCCGAACCGTAAATCCATATAAGTTGTTCTTTGGAAACCGTGAACTCAATTGATCGATGATCGTTAAAGTAGTATGCCCAGTTCTCCCCCACTTGGGTTCGAACTTTCATCAAATGATGTTGCAGACAAACCACACTTCAAACCAACTCAGCTAGATACAACAATCCTTGACTCTTGGAATGTATAACACAACGCAAGATAATCTCCTAGATAAATACCCCACAACTCAAAGACATTCCGAATCTCAGATGGAGACCTTGGAAGCTTCCCAGTCATAACCTCCTCTATTATCAAGAATCCCATGCAAATTCACAAGCAATAAATATGATAGCCCATTCATAGCACCGATTCTCCATCGAAGAACAATTGGACTACCACACACTTTGCATTTGAATTTTTGGCCTTCACGCCATCGCGAGACACAATCATAAAAACATGGGCATCATCCTCATAGTCAAGATATAACATAGACAACGAAAGTTGTCGTTCGCGATTCACTTCTCCTGATCACCTGGAACAACCTGCTAGGACACACTCTAATTGAACTCAAGGAAAGCATACCCCTAGTCCTCATCTTGTACAGTCTCCATGAAAATGACTCTCTTTCCACACATGAAATTTTCTCGAGGTGGTCAAACCACACAATCCTCTCGTAAATTTCCACCATTGTTGCGGATTGTAACATCCCAAGTTCGGAAGAAAGAAGTTGAAGGGTGCTAATTAAGTGTAAATTAAGGAAGCTACTCGACGAGTAGGTATGCTACTCATCGAGTCGGAGCGGGATTTGAACGTGGGTTAAGTGGCCAACTCGCAGAGTCGGAAGATGTACTCGACGAGTTGGTGATGGAATGAGAAAACCCTAATCCTGTAACATCCGGACTCCCAGGTATATTATTTTATTCTTTTATTTTTTGGAGGATGTGAAGGGACTTGGCGAGAAAGGATGTTTTGGTTTCAGACACCGATTTGATAGTTCTTGTTTTAGGATGTTTTGGTTTCTGATTAGGTGAAAAAGGTGTTGAAGTGAAGTAGTTTGAGTTGGTATCATGTTCTACATTGGGACTTAGGGGAAAAACGAGAAAGGATGGGGAAGATGGTATGTGGAGAGAGAGAGAGAGAGAGGTGGGCCCAAATTAATTAATTATTTTCTTTTTCATTTAAATTAAATAGAAAAACATAAAAATATATATATATATTAGAAGGGCATTATAGTCATTTCAATTTTACGAGTGACCAAATCTATGTATAAACATGGCCAAAAGGACCACCAATCCAAAAAGTCTTGGTTTGGACTAAAACCCCCAAAAAAATGCATACCACAGGGACCATTTTTGCAGTTTTGTCTATACTTAACTTATTAGATTTAATATGTTGTTGTATGTAAATAGTTATCAATTTAAAGCTACAACTTTGGAACAGTTTTAAAATACTTAAGATATTAATTTAAATATAACATTACAGTGTAAACTTAAATATAAATTTCAGTTCCATTTAAAAAACTCAATAAGTATTTTGTGAATAATTAAAAGTGATAAATTGTAGTGTTAAATGCAAAAACGAAATTATAATATCAATTTAACTAAAATATTTCCTAAATAAATTTGTATAATCGTTAAAAGTTTTCAAATATGTAGCTTAAAATAACAGACAATAACAATAGTGAAAAATAACTCTATATAAATGATTATATTGTTACGTTTAAAATAAAAAAAAAACATTGTCTGATGTTTTAAATAATTATAATGATAAAAAGTAAAACGTTATAAAAATAAATTTTAAAAAATTAATTAACAATAAAAATAACTATAAATAACATTAAGCCATATATTATATTTAATTTTATTCATGAGTAACTCACAGTTAGAATTCATTCAAACGATTAAGATTATACAATTATAATAGATGTATATATTATCATATAATTCAAAATAATCAATATATTATATCAATTTGGTATACGAATTATTATATCAAATTTAACAACAATGTTATTGTTATATTAATATATATATATATATATATATATATATATATATATATATATATATATATATATATATATAGATTTCAATTATATAGGTGTTTCTGCGCAACGCGCGGACATTCGCCTACTATACTTATAAAGGAAATATTTTTCCTTTCACCACATTCATTTGAAACTCCCATGACTTTTCAATTTCTTTATAATAATAATAATAATAATAATTTGGTTAATAAGATTAAATAAATATCAAACCTAAAGTGTAATCATATATAAACTAGATTTCAATATTAAAAAGTAACGCCCGCAGATCCGAGCTAGTCAATTTAGAGACAATAAGTGTCGAAAATGACTTTTCGTCAAAAAATTATTTATAATAAATAGTCTTAACCAAGTTGTAGAATATGTCTCAAGGTTTCCGTACATATAAAGAACGCCGAAATCCGAGTTATAACGAAGAAGTTATGGCCCGTCGAAGTTTTACGGCAAAACCGACACGACACTGGGAAGCGTAAATAGTAAATTAACGATGGAGCGACTTTTAGCCTTAGAAATCTAAACAAAAGTTGTATTATATGTTAAACCGAGAACGCCCAAATCTGACTTCGTATGAGGAAGTTATGAATTTTCTAAGATTTGGCTTAGCAGTACACGGCCCGAAACTCGATTTTTAGTTCGAGCGGTTTTTGGCTTACGCGACCTAAATGAGAGTTGAAGATCTCATTAATAGGAACTCAACGGTAAAATGATAGATAAAAACGGAGTTCGTATGAAGGAGTTACGAATTCTTCGCGGTCATTTAACAGTCTAAACGCCTCCTACTGTTAAACTTGAGATCGTTCGAGAATTAGCCAACGGAGTCTAAATAAAAGTTGTAGATCTTGATTTTACCTACGCTTTGAAAAAAGAACGTAAAAAACGGAGCTCGTATGCGAGAGTTATGACTTTTCTAATTTGAAGGCTGATACACGATAGGGGGTGACGTGGCACCACCAGAATTGGACACGTGGCACCACCTGAAGGCTGCCACATGCCCAAACTCGGCGAGTAGGTCCTTCTACTCGGCGAGTCCATCAGTCAGCACCCTTATAAATAGAGGTGTCGGGTTCCCTCACTTCCTCACACCTTCAAACCCTTCTCTCTCTTTAGTTTCTCTTTCTAAAGCCCCACCCCCCCTCCCCTAAAGTCTAGGTAAACCCCCTAGCACCCAAAGGAAGCCATGAGGCTCCCAAAGCCCCGAGAAAAGAGCCTTTCGGCTCGGGAACGTTGCTCCAACGAAGCCCGGTTTTTGAGAAAACCCGTTGTTTTGTCCGAGGAAAATTGTGTTAAAAGTAACGAAGTGTTGTCCAAGTGCCGAGTCACCACCTTCTCAAGTGAGTGCATAGTTACTTTCATCTTACTCATAGATATGAAGTATTTAATATAAATTACGTGCTATGTGTGCATATTGTCTGAATACTTGTTGTCTATGTTGAGTGAGAGATTTTTATACATGTTTTAAATGTTTTAAACTGTATACGTATTTTTATATCTACAAAATATGTTGGGTAAAACATGGATAGATGAAGGACGAGGGGTGAAAGCTGAAATAGAGGAATATTAGTGGTATGGACCTAGTGCCCTATAGGTGAACATTGACAGCAATGGACCTAGTACCCTATAGATGAGCACTAGCAGCTGCGCCACAACCTGTAGATGTTGTTGATCTACGATAAACATCCTAGCAGTTGCGCTCTAAGGATAATATCAGCAGCTACGCCTAATAAAGAACATTACAACCTTGACAGTAGCGTCTAAAGGACAATACCGACAGAAGCGCCTCATATAGAATGTCACAACTATGGAAGGTGCGCCTAAGTGATAGAACTAGCAGCTGTGATTGACAGCTGTGTCATTGACAACGATGGACTTCGTACCTATTCCTTAGGAAAATCCTTAGGAATGAATGAACGAGAAATAGTTGATTCTTAGGGTAGATCCTTAAGATTAAAGAAGATAATGGGGATGGGTAATTGGGTTAACTATTTGATGATTAAACATAATAATTATATTATTGTGGGTTGAAAACCCTATGTACTCACCAGGTTTCCCAACCTGACTCACTTAGTTTACTTGTATCACAGGTGACGATGTGAAGTTACATTACACTGAAATATTAAGTAGATATAGATCACTAGTGTAAATGAATGTAAGTTCTGTTTATGCTTGTTTCTGTATTAACGATGACATCTCAAATGTTTTAAAATGAATAAAAATACATTTCTTCGGAAATGATTTGATAATGAAATTATCATGTTTTTCTGGGAACAAATTCCACCACGTTTTTATTGAAAGAGATACTCTGATTTTTATAAAGCATAAACAAAAATCGGTCTTTTCTGCCCGTGAAAATAGGGATGTCATATAAAATAATATATTACTTCTACTTATAAACTTATGTTTTTTAACTTTTAACATATTATACTTAATTTATTAGTTTTAATATATTATTGGATGCGAACCATTATCATTTTAAAGCTACAACTTTTGAACAATTTTTATAAAATACTTAAATTATAAATTTAAATATAACATTACAGGATCAACTTAAATATAAATTTTAATTTAACTTAAACAACCCAAAGAATATTTTGTAAATATATAAAAGTGATAAATTGTAGTGTCTTTCCAATAATGATAAGTTGGTTAATAAGGTAAAATAAATATCAAACCTAAAGTGTAACCATAAATAAAATAAATTTCAATATTAAAATAATATATTTACTTCTAGTTACAAAGTTATGTCTTTAACTTTTAACATATTATACTTAATTTATTAAATTTAATATGTTGTTGTAAGTAAACCATTATCAATTTAAAGCAACAACTTTTGAGCAATTTGGAAAAAATACTTAAATTGTTAATTTAAATATAACATTAAAGTGTCAACTTAAATATAAATTTCAGTTCCACTTCAAAACCCAATGAATATTATATGTATAGTTAAAAGTGCTAAATACAAAAACTAAATTATAATTTCAATTTAACTAAAATATTTCCTAAATATATTTTTATAATCGTTAAAAGTTTCCAAATAAGTAGTTTAAAATAACTTACCATAACAATAGTTAAAATAACTCTATATAAATGATTATATTGTTACCTTTAAAATCAAAAAACAATTTTTCATGTTTTAAATAATTATAATGATAGAAATAAAAACGCTAAACAAATAAATTTTAAAAAATTAATTAACAATAACAACAAGCATATATAATATTTAATTTTATTCATGAATAACTCATGAGTAGAAGTCACTCAAACAGTTGAGATTATGCAGTTATAATAGATGTATATATTATCATATAATTCAAAATAATCAATATATTATATCAATTTAGTATATGAATTATTATATTAAATTTAACAACAACGCTACTGTTATATTAAAAAAAAACATATATTTGTAAAGATTTCAACTATATAGGCGTTTCTGCGCAACGCGCGAGCATTCACCTTGCTATATATATATATATATATATATATATATATATATATATATATATATATATATATATATATATATATACAGAAAGAGGTAAGTTCAATTGAGAAAACAAAGGGTAATCATTCTTAGTCACTTATTTATTTTTGTCACAAAAGCGTCCATAAATGGGAGATAAATACACGTATGTTTTCCAACAAACATGTTTACTTAAACTATGTTATTCATTACATTAATATTTACAAAAACATAGTTATTTTGTCGTTTTTTTTTTTAAATTTAGAAGCTATTTTTATCAAAAATATTTTTAAATATATTAAAATTCATAATTTTTTATTCTCTATAAATAGACGTCCATGTTGATATAGTTTAAGATAATATATATATATATATATATATATATATATATATATATATATATATATATATATATATTAGTTTCAGCTATCGTTATTAATAAGTGAATAGAAATGCATCAGATTTTTACTACAGTATATTTGATATTCACTTATGAATAAAAAATATGATTAACTTTTTTTACAGTTTAAGTATGATTCATATATGAATATAACATATAATAAACTTTTTACAGTTTACATCAATTCTCGTCACATGTTATATTCGCATATAAATAAAACGTGTATTAGCTTTCTTCACAAGTTATATTCATATACGAAGAACATATTTATCATAATTTTGTTATAGTTCATTTGTTATTCATATATGAATAAGTAGTTCAAATTTTCAAAACACTTCTTCATCTATTAACATACTGCTTATTCATATATGAATAACAAATTAACTGTAACAAAGATATGATAAATGTTTTATTCATATATGAATATAACATATGACGACAACTAATACACGTTTTATCCATATATAAATATAACATGTGACAAAAGATGATGTAGAAAAACATATTTTAGGTAAGAAAACTTTATTATGTGTTATATTCATATATGAACGATACTTAAACTATAAAAAAGTTAAGCATACGTTTTATTCATAAATGAATAATGAATGTACTGTAATAAAAATCTGATGCATTTTTATTTACTTGTGAATAGTGAGAGTTGAAACTCTAAAAAGAATAATTTTTTTTTTATTATTTTATCTTAAAACTATATGAATATGGATGTCTATTTATAGAGAATAAGAATTATAAATTTTGATATTTAAAATAATTTTTCGATAAAAATAGCTTTCTAAAAATAAAAAATATAATAAAAAAATATTTTTGTGTATATTAAGGTAATGATTAGCATAGTTATAACTTCTGGTTTCCCAGGTATTATATTTTGTTCTTTTATTTTTGGGTGTTGAGGGGAGACTCGGCGAATTGGCGTCTAGACTCGCCGAGTATGTTCGCGGATTCGTTTGCAAGTTCACAGCTGGCATCGACGAGTTCATGAGTGGACTCGGCGATTCCACACTGTTTAATGAAACCCTAATTTCCAGGGTTTGAGACATATTTAAAGGGTCTCAGGGTCGTCATTTGCGGCCACCAACCCTAAGAGATCTAGAGCGTTTGTGAGGAAGGAGAGGCCATTCTTGAACCTTTTGTGGGTGTTTCTGCAAGAAGGAAGTGTTCAAGGAAAGAGGAGGCTGAAGGAGGTGCGATTTTGGTGATTTTGAGCTCATAGAGATTGTATTGAGGTATTATTCTCGGACCTTCTTTAGTTTTTGGTGTTGATTCTTAGTGTTAGGGTTTTCTAACCCCTTTAGAGGTTGATTAAGTGGAGCATTTGGTCCCTTCTCGAGTCTGTGTTCTAGATTTGGACCCAAAGAGGTCCAGAGGCCTTAACCCTTGGAGCTTTATGAGTCCTTTTGGGAGCCATGAGCTAGGGATGCCATTTTTTGGGCTAAATCACCATTTTGGACCGTTTAGATGTTATATGAGTGCCAAGGTCCGAACTTTACGTGATTATCATGCTTGGGGAGGCCAGATCTATGATTGTATGGAGCAGATCTGACCTCAGGAGTTGTATAGAGTTTGTGCATGGCATGAACTCGCTGAGTCCGAAGAACAGACTCGGCGAGTAGTATGAAGGTTGCCCGTTAATCACTCAGTGAGTGGACTTGCCGAGTTAGGGAATAACTTGGTGAGTCAGGGAGAGTCAGGGGAGTCTGAGTTCAAGTTGGAACTCGCCGAGTTGTTCTTGAGTCTCGGCAAGTTGAGTCGGGGTGGCCCCGCGATTCACGTCAAGTGGAACTCGTCGAGTCCGGGGAAGTACTCGACGTGCCAAGAGAGGGACTAAGAGAGTCAGTGGACACGTGTAGACTCGCCGAGTCGTGTTAGTACACTCGACGAGTCGGGTCAAAGTTTAACCGTTGACCTTGTTGACTTTTAGGGTTGAGTACAGTTGTATTTATGAGAGTATTTACTTTATGTGATTAGGCGAAGGCTAGATCACATTTCTACCGAGTCAGATACTTACCGAGACATCGAGGTGAGTCTTCTCACTATACGTTGCCTAGAGTGGTATTATGCGTTGACCAGAGGGTCTTATGTGTTACGTATGAGTTTATGTGCTATATGATATATGTATGTGTATGATGTTATAGACCGAACCGGAGGGTCCAACGAGCTATGACCGGACCAGAGGGTCCAACGAGCTACGGGACTGGAGGGTCCCGCTGAGACATATCGACCGGAAGGTCGTATTATAGCCTCGAGTGGCGTATATGTTGTATGCGGTATTTTGGGGAACTCACTAAGCATTTATGCTTACAGTTGTTGTGTTATGTGTTTCAGGTACTAGTGATGAGCGTGGGAAGGCGTCGGCATGATTCGTACACACTTATGGAGTTTATGTTTGAGATTCTGGGGAGATGTTTTGTGATGATAACAATTGATACAATATGTTTTGACAATATTTTATGAGTAAATGTATGTTTTAAAAATGAAAAATTGTTTTGAAAATTTACGTTGTTACAATAGTTTAAGGAAACATGTTTGGTTGGAAAACACATGTGTATCCATTACTCATTTTCGCCTATACGCATAAGTGTTTTGCAACAAAATAAATGTGTGACTGAGAATGATTCTCTCTCTCTCTCTCTTGTGTGTGTGTGTGTGTGTGTATATATATATATATATATATATATATATACTAGTTTATAACCCGTGGAAACCACGATTACAAAATTAATAAAACTTTAATAGTAAAAAAACTCAAAATTATTAATCATTTATTTTAAATAAATTATTTATTAAGAGATTTTTTAGTTATATAAAATTATAATCATTGATTTAAATAAATATGTAAAATTATAACTTTATAATTTGTATTAATTTAATTTTAATTTTTATTCTAATGTTACTAATTTAATGTAATTAGAGTTGAAAATTTAAATTTTGAAATTTGAAATGAATAATCAATAGGTTGACAAATGACATGCATTAATTAGAAGACATAATAGGTGACACATAACAAAAGAAAAATAAAATATACATACATTAATTATGAAGACCTAATATAGTGACACATATCAAAAGGAGAATAAAACTATTTTTTATTAGAATATATATATATATATATATATATATATATATATATATATATATATATATATATATATATATATATATATATATGTTGTACCTACCTATGTACTTTAGCACTCACATGGAAAAAAAAAAACCCAAAAAATTAAAATTCACTTTTTATTCATTTTTATATAATAGACCCTGTTACTTTGAAGTCCGCCGTTGCCTATTAGAAATGTACAAATACCGGTTTTAAAAGGGTAAGTTTTAAGTAAAATGGTTTCGGTTATAACTAGCTTAGTTTTCAATAAGAAATTGTCTTAAAAACCCGATTTTTTTGGTTAAAAAACAATATTGTTCAGAAAATGGTTCTTGACATCCATATCTAGTCCTTTATTACCTATAACTAAGATTTATATAAAAGTGATGACTAGTCCGGTCAACACAATCATAGTAGTGTCATACATCACATATATATTTTTTTGCACAAAAAGTGTATTAACAAACTAGCAAGAAGCTAGCAGGAAAAAAAAGAGTATATGAAATTTTTTATAAATGATATAGTTTTGAGAAACACGTGTGTGGAAATTTTTTATTTGTTCTTCCACTAAAAGGGGTATGGCGCACCATCTTTTGAAGGGTCCATTTACCCTAGCTATATATTATTGACTTGGTAGCTGACGTTAGTAAACTTTTTTTTTTTTAGTTTATTATTTATATAGTAAACATGGTGATATAGATATAGCAAATGTAAGACTAAAGGTAATCAAACAACGGAAGTTACTTGCTGTCAAAACTTTATTAATAAGCTAAACTAATTTCTGAATACAATTAAGAAAAGACACGTCCTATATATATTTATACTAAAGAAATTGAAAACTACTCAAACTTCTAAAATAATAAAATAAAACACTTTGACTCCTAATCTAAAACTGAGAATTAATAAAAGACAACTTTCCTAAAACTAGACTTGAATCCGATTAACCCAACAATCACCCCCTTAATCGGATTTGACATACGAGCCACTCGTTCAAAACAATGTCGGTTCCTCTTCGATTAGACCCGCTTCTTCCTTTTCCCATTTAGGACACTCGTTTTTATAGTGACCAAGCTCACCATATTTGTAACATCTAACGTGACTTTTATCCCGGACACGTTCATTACCATCTCGACTTCTCCCGGACCCCCGACCTCTTCCCCGACCATGTCCAAAGTCATCCCGATTTGAACGTCCATTGCCACAATGCTTACAAACATGTGACTTTTCGTCACTAGCCAACAACAACCCACCTTGAGTGTCCTCCACTTTCTCAGTTCCTCTTATACGCTCCTTGTACGCCTTTAATCTACCAACCGCTTCATCGAATAACATTGAATCCAACTCGAAACATTGCTCAATTGAAGCCACGATTTGAAGAAACGACTTAGGCATCGAATCTAGTAACCTTTTTACCAAATCACATTCTTCAAGTTCATATCCAAGACTCCTTACTTTTGACGCTAAACCGGATAATTTTGTCACAAAATCATCAACCGTTTCATCCTCTTTCATGCTTAAACTTTCAAGCTCCCATTTTAAGGTTGCAAGTCGAGCCGTTCTTACCCGATCCACTCCCAAATACCGTGTTTTTAGCCCATCCCACACTTGTTTTGGGTCGGTGTAACTCGCCATTTGCAACACCATGTCTTCGGGTATCGCTTGAAACAAAAAAGCAAGAGCTTGTTTTGACTTCTTTTGATCTGGTGCTTTATCTGGCGTCTTCGGTTCGACCGTCTCCCATATGCCATGTGCATCCATAATTGACTTGACTTTAACCGCCCACACCGGATAATTCGTTGGAGTCAAAACCGGAACTTTATATGTCAATGAACCTCCTTCTTTAACCAACGACATCCTTTTCTCCTTAACCCCGACTTCTTTAATCAAGCTTGTTCCGAGAGCACTCTTCCACCGGACAACAAGACAAGGTCACAACCACCTTTACCGTCTTCCGTCACCCGCAAAACGAACCGAATCAAAGCTACCCGCTTTGACGTCTTCCCGTTCGTTTACTCCGCGTCTCCGGTTAGTCTCTCACAAGCCCGATTAAAAGAAACCGGGTTGCTTCTAATCAACCTCGAATCACACCCCCTTCAACGAAACCGCGCTCTGATACCAAGTGTAAGACTAAAGGTAATCAAACAACGGAAGTTACTTGCTGTGAAAGCTTTATTAATAAGCTAAACTAATTTCTGAATACAATTAAGAAAAGACACGTCCTATATTTATACTAAAGAAATTGAAAACTACTCAAACTTCTAAAATAATAAAATAAAACACTTTGACTCCAAATCTAAAACTGAGAATTAATAAAAGGCAACTTTCCTAAAACTAGACTTGAATCCGATTAACCCAACAGCAAACGGGTCGGGTAATTAATCATTGATAATTTTTTGTATAGGTGAAGTCGGGTTGTGTGGAGCGGGAGGAACTTTTTTCAACTTCTTTTATCATGTAGTGAGTTTAATAAAATATTATAACATTATAATAATATCTAAAACTTTTTTTATCAGTAGCTTAAGAGTTGCATCTATTACAAATACACTTTCTCTAGCTTTTAATCAATTTGACCAATTTTCCTTTTATATATATATATATATATATATATATATATATATATATATATATATATATATATATATATATTAGTTTATAACCCGTGGAAACCACGATTATATAATTAATTAAACTTTTAAAATAAAAATTAAAAATTATTAAATAAATATATGAAATTATATCACTTTATAATTTGTATTAAGTTTATTTTAATATTTATTCTAATGTTATTAATTTAATGTAATTAAAGTGAGAAATTTAAAATTTAAAATTTGAAATTGAAAATCAATAGGTTACAAAATGGCATGCATTAATTATGAGATATAATATGGTGACACATGGCAAGAGAAGAATAAAATATACATTAATTAAGAGACCTAATAAGATGACACATGTCAAAAGGAGAATAAAACTATTCTATTATTAGATAGGAAGATATATATATATATATATATATATATATATATATATATATATATATATATATATATATTCCTTAATAAATAAAAGTTTTTTTTGCCACATGTCAATCTCTCATGAGTTTTAACACTTGTCATTTTGTGGTATTTTTGAAATAAATATTATCTACTTGTTAATTTTTATTTGTTTCAATTTTTAAAATTAAAGTCATCTATTTATATATGTAAAGTATTAAATATCATATAATATGATATTAAATTGCAATAAATATGTTTCTTCCTTTCTTATTTTAAAATTGTACATTAAAAATATTTTATATTTACATTTTAATTTAATATTTAATCTTTTTTTAAATCAACCTGTGTAATAAACGTGTCTCACATCTTATCTTATATATATATATATATATATATATATATATATATATATATATATATATATATATATATATATATCCCCTCTTATAATAAAAGAATCCCTCACATGCCACATGTCCATTTTTTACATTCAGGTTATGCCACATGGCACTTTCTTAGTCCAACTTCTTTTTATTTTCCCGCCCAAAACAATTTTAAAGATATATTTGGCAATTAATTAATAATTAATTTCCGTATTAATATATTTATAATTTATAATTTATAATTGAAATTGAAATTAAAAGATTTCAGATAATTTAGTTACATTTTAAAAGATTCCTTGATTATCTCTTTTAATTTGATTCATCGGTTATCCCTAATCACGACAATATCTCCCAAAATTTTGTCCATCTCTTTTGAAAACCAAATCTATACTAATAAATAAAACCCATTTTCTGCCACATGTCATGTCCTCATTGATTTGGACACATGGCATTTTAATAGATTTTTAGAATTTATTTATTTCCACATGTAATTTTCTGATTTGTTCACATATCATAATTTATTTCGGTTATAATATTGAGAGAAATAAATGCTTCCTTGAAAAAGAATTGATATATTTATAATGTAATAAATGTCATAATTAATGAGAGCTCTAAAATTGATATTGATATTAAATTTAATGTTTAAATATTGATATTAAATTTTTATTTTTAATAAACCCGTGTATTACACGGGTCTTACACCTAGTTGCTAATATAATCCGTGATTTTGAAATTCAAAATCAATATCTCCCTCGTCACCACCACTCCTACGACGCTGCTGCTCTTATTCTTCGCCACTAATATCGTTATCATTTATCTTCCTCTTCAACTACATATTAGACGGGGAAGATATTTGAAGTCTCGCCTGCAATGACCGCATAACTATTCTACATAATGTAAAGTTTATTGTTTCTCATTGATTAATTAGTTATTGTTTTCTATTTCAGTTTGATATGAATTCGTCATTCTTGATATGCAAAATTGAGTTATTCCATCTTCTTCTAGGTTGTGGTTTTTTCATAAATGTTTTTAAGGTAAAATTGGTTACGAAGACCATGATTCCAGTAGGCTCCCCATAATGGTTCCTCATGCAAGGTATTTATGTTTTGTTTTGATTTTTTTATGTGTATGTAGTTCTAATTTCGTTATTTTTTGTGGAACAAAACTGGATGCCTAGGTTTTAATTTTGGAGATTTTTTTTTTTCTGTAATGACAATAGTCGATGATGGGTTTTGGTTTTTGGATTAATCACAATAAATTATTGGTTGTGTACTTTTCATATAAATAAAAAAAATTGGATTTTGGTTTTTGGATTAATCACAAGAAGCTATTGGTTGTGTAATTTTCATATAAATCAAAAAAAATTGTCACCACAGGTTATTGGTTTGGAAAGGAATGGAGTATGCTTGAGAAAGACTTTACTGAGATGTATCATAAATTGAGTCATTTATTAGTTTTATTATAAATAGAAATTAATAATTGATTTATTGTTAGGAACATACACAATATAGCATCACAAAGCAAGAAAAGAACGTATTCCACGACTTACATAATCGAAATTCCACATGTAAAAGCTAATTATCATGTATCTCTTATTAAGACTTAATTTCTAAAATATTATGGATTCTCAGTCACATGAGAACCCTATTGATGAATCACCCAATTTAAATAATTAATTACCTACAATTCATTATACGGAAAAGAAAAGATACCCACAATAGTTTCTTAGGAGTTCTATTTGCAAGTGGTTTTATTACACATGGAGATCAAGCATTATGCCTATGTGAAAATATGAACCTCCATTCATCATACAACTTATCACATTGATTTATTTTCTCTGATGCCTATTTTAGCTCATAAAGCAAGATTTACAGTTTTGGAATATGTCAATGGTGGAGAGCTATTCTAAATAATTGTAAGTTGCAACCGATATTTTTAATCATTTTTTTTCTTTTGTCACATGCAAGCCAATTATCTCCATTACATTAATGTATTTTTATGGTAAAATTTATCTTCTTCGTGTTATGTTTGTTTATACTTTGGTTATATATATGCCAATCATTGCTTACTATTATGGCTTGCACAACTAAAAGTGCAACAACCTTCATGGCCAAGGATGTAAGAAAATAAAATCTGACGTGTAATATTCACCACTGATAGTTGCCAAGAAGCAGACGCCGGTTTTATTTGCTCAACAACACAAAAAGGTATTTGGGTGTTTTATTACTATTTTTACAATGTAAAATGTCTTTCTTTACAACCAATCATTATTTGATATATGGATGGAAGATATTGTATCGATTTTCATAATTTTTTTTATTGTATAGGACCATGTCTCCCTTCAAAATTTTAAGGGTAGCCATTGATTTCTTTAACTAATATTAGTCATCGACCTAATAAAATCATGGCAGTTCTTAAAGAAAATCATAAATTTAGATCTTATGAGCTAGATGTATTTGGGAGGAATATCAAGGTAAAAGAGAATAATAGTTTTAGTCACGAAGTTAATATGTATTCAGTTTTAGTCCCACAATACGATTTTGGGCATTATATTGAATTATCTTCAGAATTTTGGTCATTGGGTTGTTTAAGCTAAATGCTCAACTATTCATTTTTTTTAAACAACCATTTTCCTTTGGACCAAAACAAAACAAAAAAAAATAGTACCATAAGTATTTACGATATGGGCACATGGTGCAATTTTGAGAAAAGTGCATTGGTTATAATTTTTATGCATATATACAAAATTATTATAAATTGTAGAAAATCATATACGTAAATAAATCTCAAGCTAATATTAAAAAGCGTGTTGACATGATAGTTGCTAGGAAAACAAAGCGTGAGTACTAGCATCTTGGGAGCAAAATGATTGGGAGCAAAATGGTTGGCAAGCATCTTGGGAAAGTGTTTGTTAGGGTAGGTCTCATTAGGAATTTTTCTTACAATGTCATTCTCTTTGAAAAAAAAACATAAATTACTAACAAAACATCGTATTGTTTCAGCATTAAGACTATGTGATCAAGTTTAATGGGTATTCAATCTCTCATTGGTAAAACAATTATCAAATTTGAGTTGTCTTGGTTAACCCAGTATTACAACTTACAAAGTAAGCATGTTGAGTATTTATTAGGTTAATCTTTATGGTGTGAAATGGTAACTCTATGGATCTTGTGCATGGTTAATTATAGCATTGTACTTTAGTGTTATTTTACTTCAAAGAATTTTTGTAATTTGACAGAGCTACCCCATTATCGCAATAAAAATTACTGTATTTTGGATGGTGTTTCTATATTGGGTAAAATTTTAAAATACAATGTTGTAATATGATGAAATAAAAGTGGAATGTTGTAATAGAAAAAGCAAGAGATATATAGCAACGGTCTATCATTTATTTATACGTTGCACCATCCTAATTTTGTTTTTTTGTTTTTCATATTTAAACATTGTACTTTTAGGGGCTTTCTTATTTAGGCATTATTTGCTATAATATCCTAATTGCAAGAAGTAGTATCATACTTTTGATTTGACATTGTAAGACGTATAGTAATCATTAAAAAAAAAAGCAAAATGCTATAACAAAAAAATAGCAACATACTTCCTTTTAATTGTTTACTATAACATCGTACTTTAATTTTATTTTTCTTTTTCCGGATAACACAAATAGAAATTACTTTTTTAAAATTTTTATTACAACATCTTACAAATCACCAACCGTGGTTTCCATGGGTTATAACCTAATATATATATATATATATATATATATATATATATATATATATATATATATATATATATATATATATATATATATATATATATATATATAAAGTTAAATCTTGCTATGCCTTCTTTCGCCACATCTATCACATTCATAAGGAAAACCTGTTTTGGATGTGCCTCGGTTATCATGTTCTCAACATACGGCTTTGATTCGGGTCGTATCGTTTAATTTATGTTTTTTCGGTGATTTTGGATTTTATCATTCGGATTTGGGTTACATTAATTGACAATATAATTTCTAACAATTGCATTAATTATTGTTGATGTTGTGTACAAGATCTCTTAAGCTTACCAAAATTTTCAGTACAGGATAACATTGATTACACCTCTACAATAGCTAGTTGGTTGACTTGTGATTTGTGAAGATTTCTTGGGATCAACATGAAATAGTAAGCCAAAACATCTTATAAGCCAAAGTATGTGTTTTTTTAATTCAAGACCTCACAAGTCATAGTTAGCTTGAATCACAAAAAATACGTTAGCAATGGGTTGAACTCTTTCTTACGATTACGATGAAAATATCACAAGACCTTACACACATAGAAACTAATTTGGCAATTATGTTTCATAATTGAAAAAAATAATCATTTTAATGAATAGTTATATTTCTGTAAGGGTGAGTGTGATTTACTAATTTGGCAACTATGTTTGCATAATTGTAAAAAGAGTCATTTTAATGAATAGTTATATTTGCGTAAAGGTGAGTATGATTTGTTAGGTTCAATTTTTATTGAACCATATTAATTTGGTTTTAGGGTATTTAGAGACCTTCAAACATGTCTTTTTTGGGCTTCCTACCCGGTCTGTGACGGGAACTTCTCATGGCTTCGTTTGATCCCAAAAAAAAGTTATGGGTTTTGTATGGAGAGCAAAGCTAAATCGAATTCCTTTAGCAGTGACACTCAAAAATAGAGGAATTGATTTAGCGTCAACGATTTTTGACGTATGCAAAGCATCTGACGAAACTGGTGATCATATCCTTGTTTCATGCACAATGGCGAGGTCAGTATTACAATCTATTCTTCATTGGTGTGGTCTCCCGGAGAATGAATTCCAGTGAGTATTGAATATCATCGATTATGCTTCCAATTGGGTAACTGTCCCAAAAAGAAGGATATTCTAACTGTGATATTATTCGGAGCCTTATGGTCCTTGTGGGAAGCTCGGAATGATCGAGTGTTTAAAAAAGTTGAAGTGAATTCGGAGAAGATTGTGGCTGCTGCCAAGTCATTAATGTATGTTTGGGTGAAACATAGAGGAGATAGAGGTAGTATAGACTAGAATTCATGGGTCTTATCTCTTCTTCTTTGTATTTGAATTACTGTATGCAAACATCCTAACTAGCTGCTTGCTAGTAGGAAAAACTTCTTTATTAATAATATTGTCGGTTCAAAAAAAAATATGTCTTTTTTATTATTTAAAATGAGTCTGAATTAAGTTTGTTTTTTCGGCTTTCAACAATAAAAGTAATGGAGTATTGCCTACTATTATATTTTAAATGTAATTAAAACACCAAGGGCACTTTTGGTTCCCAACATATTTTTACAATGAGAGAAATTTATGGAAGGAATTCTAAATGAATTTGAATATCAAGGAATTATAATATGTTATGTTTGGTTGGCATGAAATTAAAAAAAAAAAAAAAAGCTGACATTTTATTTTGTATTTGGTTTGATATTTGTCCGAAGAATTAAAATATAAATTAGAGAATTCTCGAAGGAAGTCTTTATATTTTGACCTTATGATTGATTTCGCCATTGTATTTTTTTTATTTAATAAGAGATAAAATTGGTAATAGTTTGCATTTTAACCATTTTACTCGGTAAAGCAGTTAATATGAGAACTTTTTCGAAGATATAATCAAAACATAATGATTTTTCTTGAAAATATAGTATTTTTATTTTTTTTAATATTATTTTAGTAGCATAGTTTTTTTTTCTCTGTCTAACGAATTGTATTATCTTATATTAATCGGTACTTATGATATTTATGTCTAATAGAGAATATCTATTATAAAAATAGTTTTTTTCTTCAAAAAGTTAACCGTTTGTATAATATTTATGTCTAACAGATTGTATTATTTTACACTAATCTTATGATATTTTTCTCTTTTATATAAGATTGTTTACCGCTTTGCAAAATAATGAACGTAAGATCCTATATAGGTTATCAAGAATATAAGATTTTATATAGGTTGTCAAGAACGTAAGATCCTACCAAAAACATTTTAGAACATAAAAATATATTTTATTCTATCAATTCACTATTCAGTTAACCATAAATATTTTAAAACAAAAAAGATACATCTTGAATAGGGATCATTTTACCCACATGATAATACGATTATAGGATCATGATCGTGGTTTTAACAACTTTGATATCATTTGTTTAAAAAATGTTTTTCTTTTTAAATGATAATTTTATTTGTAACTTTTAGATTCTTGTGTTTAATTTAAGGAGAATATTATATGATAATAACATAAATACAATAAGATAGTACATTGTGTTATACATAAATGATTTCATTAAGATTATACTGAGATAATATATATATATATATATATATATATATATATATATATATATATATATATATATATATATATATATATATTAAAAACCCTTATATTTTGATCACATATTGGGACTGATTTACAAGGTAAAAAGGGTTTAAATGTAAATAATTATTAGTTTTTGGGACTTAATTGAATAAAAAAAATAAATATAAAGACTAAATTGATTATGATGTAAAAATATAAAGATTTTCTTGAAGATTTCCCTATAAATTATGTAAAATCACAAAAATATCATTATTTATGAAATCTTTTCATAAGATCTAATTACGTTTCAAATCAAAGAATAAAATCCACACCTAAATTTAAATATTTTCAATTTGTTGTTTGCAATGATAAATTTGTCTTTATAGTAAGGGAAAAAGTTGAGATAAAAAGAGAAACTATTTTTACATTCTCATTTTCCTCTCCAAGAGTCTATAAACTAGTTTTTTCATATTTGGTCATTTTTATCCGTTATAACCCACTTCTATCTGACTTGATAGTTTTTCTCTAACATAAAAAGATAATCAGGGACGTTTAGTTGATTTTAAAAGTCATATGCGGAAAATAAAAATGAACCCGTAAATACAACTTTTAGTAGAAAAGAAAAACGAAAAAAAAAGAAGGAACGTGAATCGAACCTGGGTGGATTAAATAAACGTTCAAGTCTACAGCTTGCATGTATTTGAAGATTAATAAATAAATCAGTGCAGATTTTGTGTCCTAAATTTTTCGAGGCCATGTATGGTTGCACACCCTTAGTGTCAACCCTGATGACACTCAGAGGTTAACGAAACAATTAACCTTCTCTTTTGTTGTCAACAAGGGGTCCTTAAAGCCCCCTTTCTTCGCATTTCAAAGTCGAGTCTATCAATTTGACCATGTTTTCCCCACCGATTTACAATTTTGTATTCTTTTTTTTTTTCTACAAGGCATAAATTAAGAAATATATTTAAAAAGGAAAACCCAATCAAATTAATCAAAATTCTAAAACTATAATAGTCCATTAGATTACGGCATCAAAGAGACAATCACGAACTATTAATTCCTATATGAAGTAGAACGCTATAAACAATGCTACACGTAGTATAATGCTACAAAAAGTACCAGATTTTGAAACATGTTACTAACTTACATAAAGTGCTAAATATCATTTAAACACCATTATTTTCATAAGTTTGATACGAAAAGATAATAACATATCTTAACAAAAGTAAGACAATTCACAAAACATCCAACACTTTGAAAATTATAATGTATTACATATATAACATGCTTATAATCATTCAATAAATACAAAATAACACTTTTATCCACAAACATCAAAACCTAGACCATGATTATCAACATTTATCCGTAAAACATCAAAAGCTTGTCCATATTTCTCAAAACATCAAAAGTGTGGCCATGTTTATCAAAGTCTTTCTTCATCCCATGTGCTTGCATGCTCATTTCCAATATGTGTATTTTCAACCTATATGCATGCAAATTAAACATAAAATTAGACATTCATTTCTTTATTTATGTGCAAGTAAACATATCACTTATTAATGGATTGATCCTTGTTCTTATAAGTGTTTTTACTACCTATCACCTCTTATTTACCTTTACGATCAGTTGAAAGGTAATATCTAGAATGTAATCGATATCCATTTCATCTGCAGTTCATTCATGTGTATTATACCCATAATGGTCAATATGTCCATAGATTATATCCCAATTTTGACTACAATGGCCTATAAAATCCATATAACATCATAATTATAAGCCTATTAGATAATGACATGCTTAGAATACAACAATAAAACGTTATTGTGTAACACCGTCAATTTGAGCATGAAGTTTTTGCCACTTTTTCAGTAAAAATAAATTGTTTTCGGTTTCACATGTCGAACATCATTAATGTGACACGTTCGATTTACCTATTTGGAGGCACGACTGTCGACATCAACCTCCCCCTATCACATGCTAATGAGATTCTTGAGGCCAGTTGTTGTTGTATGGAATGAGAATTAGTAATTCCATAAATGCAATGTAAAACCTACACTTACTTGGAATGGATTACGAATGTGAAATACGTATTTTAAATATTCTATTTGATCATTCGATGAAATGTAGTTAATTATTTGGGTCACAAAATGGACAAGTTTGCAAAAAAAGTATTCATAACCTCCTAGATGGAGTTGTGTGTGGCTTAATGTAACATCCCAAAAATCAAGATAAATTTTTTCATTTTTGAAACCAATTTAAAACCATAAGTGTTTACAAAACATAGTTTCCAAAAGTTATAAACATGAATCGGAGTATCCCAAAATGATAATCTCATAAAATTCAGAATGATGTGCACAATCATGCATTCGCCTTGCCCTTGTCCTATGAAGTACCTGAAACCACAAGTTCAAACTATAAGTCAAAGCTTAGTGACTTCCCCCAAAGTACCACACACAACTAAAAAGATAACATGCATATATGAGCCTTCAACATGAGTAGACCACTTCGCAGGGCCTACAACTTATATCCGAACCGTGCCAGATATCTTGGTCTCCAGCGCGAAGCAGAATCGCCTCAACCCAACAAACCATAACATGTTGAATTATACAATAACAATCAGTAACCAACATGTATAAGTAATCATACAAATCTACCAGTCTAACACATAACCAGTAAAACACAGGTGATTATACAGATCTACCAGTCTATCATATAACCCGCATAACATCATTAAATATACCAGGATACATAATCCAGTGGGCCGACATTGGTTGCCTTCGACCCATAAGTATAGTGAATAAAACTCACCTCAATGTCAGAAAGATAGCAAAACTGAATGTTTCTCCAATTACCGGCTCTACGAGTCACCTATACAACACCCAAGGACCAAGCCTCAATCTACTACTCAAAATATCCCAAATGACCTAAAGTCAAACTTGGTTAAAGTCAATGGTTAACGGTCAAAGTCAAATGTCAAAAGTTACTCCAATAGGTTGCTACGTAGTGGTTGCTAAATGACAAAGCAGATGGGTCCTTACCAAGTCGCCACGGCGTGGCAACCTAAGGTCACACCGTGGGGACTGGTTTGGACAGCTTAACCATTAAGTCATTTTTCCCACAACTTCAAGAGCTCCAAAACTCATATATGGTCCTCCTTATGGTCTTGATGGATAAATTTTACAACTTTATCCATTAAGACTCCTCAACAAGTCAAGATCCCAAACCCTAATTCCTTAAGAGTAACCAAAAGCATAAAGACAACCATTAAGCACCAAATCTCTAGAGTTGTACATCCAAAGTTTCCAGAATGATTCCATACTCTAAATGAGCTCTAAAATTCGTAGATTTATGGACATGCATGTCCAATGCATGTCCCTTCCATTTTAGGTAAAAAAAAACATGACAATAAAGGCTTAAACTTAAGCATGGGACCAAAAACTACATAGATCCTCAGATCTGGAACATCTAACACTAGAATGATCACATAGATCCATAAAGTTTCTAACTCTATGACATTCAACCATCCAAATTCTCACACCAAGAAGATTTAGGGAAAAAGGGCTAGATCTAAAGGTAAATAACATAAATGTTGGATCTTAGGGACTTATAATGGTCCAGAAACATGCTCAAGGTTGGTGAGACGATTTGCTTGTTGGAACCAAGCTCAAAGATGCCTTCTTCTTCTTCAAAATACCACCAAGACACACAAGAACTCAAAGATTAGTAATGGAGGCTAGGGTTTCCTTTTTAAGGTTGAGGGAGAATGACTGAGGCTGAGGGTGGGCAACCCTAGCTATCCCATTCCTTAAATAGGGGCTCAAACCCCATATTATGGTTTGTCATTAAATAGCGGCCACGTCATGGCGATATATGCCACACCGTGGCGCCAACTTAAGGGCCACGAAAACTCTTGCTTTAGCCATACCGTGGCCACCATAAATTTAACTTCAATTTATTAAATTTACTTAAAAAGGAACATACCCGAAATTTGGCGTTACACTTAAGGACTTTGGAATGAATTTAATGAACTTAATAAGTTAAGTGAAGAGGTTTATAAGGTTCAAAATTTAATATATTCATGTTAAAAGTTGACAAAAGTTGGGACAAATTGATTTATGAGACACGTAAGATGTAAAGAATGGATAGAAAAAATAGTTGGAACTCTGCCAACATGATACAACAAGTTCCATCATAATGGAACGATAAGGTTATAGTAAACCCTCCACTAATACGGTAATGTCATCTGCCATTACAGTAAAACTTTTTTCAAAAATCATCGTTTTTCAATTGAATGTTTTGAACCTTCTCGAAATATATTAAAGATATATTTTCATCATATTAAAGCATAGAAGTTAGGAACCCTTGTAAGGGTATTTGGTCATTTAGTAACATTTAGTTGTTAACTATAGGTGGTGTTTGAAGGGCTTTCACTTGAAGATGGTGTTGTTTCATTGCTAAGGTCTTGAGGTGAGTTTACCATGAGTACCCATCCTTACATTATTTTATTTCCTTGGTTTTCTTCATATATATTATATGTAAACTTACTTGCAATGTGGATTATGTGTGCTTTCATGAAATTATATTTTATGAAATGGTTTTTTTAACATAAAGCTAAATGCTTTATTTTGAAAAAAATAATTTAAACACCCTACTTTTTGCATCGATGCATTCATGCTAGGATGGTGGTGACTAAGAGATTGCAAGTAGCCAACTCACATGAGGAATTCCACATAATCGGGTATGAGGTATTCCTAAGCAATCGGGTTTGAAATATTCTCCACAACGGGTACACATGTGGGCTAGCTACCCCTTGTGTGACTTAGGGTGGCTTATGAGTGCCTAATATTAAGAAGAAGACTACTTAGGGTCAGTTCCAATAGGACACTACCCATGAGTCATACGCCATTTACCTTGTGAGTTGGATGTTGAGATTGACAAAAGGGTTGGGAATACAAACATGCATTACATACCATTTTAATGAATTATTCATTGCTTACCTTTTTGTTATGTTGAGCTAGTTTAGATATTTTGCAAACTAATGTTTAGCCTATGAGAACGTTTGATACTTGGGTCATATAATACCCTATTCTGATTTGGGTTATTAAAAGTCCAACATGTTTTGACTTGTTTAAATAATTTTTTAGAGGTTTGATTCGAATAAAATAAATTATTGTCTTCTTACTCTTAATAAATTAACATGGGATATGCTCACTAGACAATTTAATGCCTACTTGAATTTGATGTGTACTCGGATTAATGGTGTTAGAGACTTACAAGAAGTAGCGGATACATTTTAGAAGACTGATTATATCACTTGATCATTGTTATGATAAATATTACCACACTCTTTTACAACTTTTTGAGATGTTTTGTTGACTTTGACACCGTAAACTTTCCACAACTTAAAAAAAAATAACTAAACTTAGTTTCTGAGATGTTTCTTAAGTGTATTTTTACAAACTACCCTAGCGAGGGATGTAATCAAGAGTTTCGGGATTTTTGCAAACCTCCATATTCATGCATCAAAATTTATACCTTATGGCCCAGTGTCATCATATTTATATCCCACTAGCATATGCTCAAATTATTTAATTTAAAATAGAAGCATCAATATTGTCTCTATTAGTATATAATGATTAAATAAAATAATAAAATAATGAAACGAACAGAAGAAATTTTGTAAGCATGACAAAAGAATGTCGACATGTTACAATTTCAAACGGCACACAACACACGTTATAAGGGCTTTTTCAATGCATGTTAACACATTACCCACATGAACTTGCATCCGATCTATACCAAAATATGTAGATGCACTTTGGGTACAACTTTGATGTAAGATTTTTGATACAATAACTACATTTTTTTCAAAATTTGTTATCGATTGTACCACTTTTTTCTTTGAAATGTTTTTTTTACTGTTGAAAGTTTCCATTTTACATTAGAAATATATTTTATCGTACAAAAGTACAAAAGTACACTTTGATACACTTCGTTTTGTCACAAGGATCATAGCTCTTTAAATTTATGTATTGTAGTTGATATTTTTTGCATTTGTTTCAAGGAGTCATCATACGAGAGGCAAATCATGAAGCACCAACACGAACTCAATGTGTAATGATGTGGGAATTCATACGTATTCTTGTCAATGTTGCTATCATGCGATTTACCAACCACCACCATTATCTCTATAACGATCACCACCGCCTCCAATGCTACTATCTCCAATTGTACTGTCATTGGAAAATTAGACAGTCATGGAGACGGTGTTAATTGTTATAAAGAAAATGGCAGTGACAGGTGTGACTGCGGTAGCTGAAAAGAACGAAACAATCAATGATGAATATCAGACTTCGCAACACATGCTTCGACATACCAACTACACTAGTTTATGTAAGTTGTTATGCAATTAAAATTCCAACTTCAGTTGCTAAAATTCCAACTTCAATTGTTGAAATTGTAATTAAAAAAAAAAATCGATCTTAGTTCTTTAGTTCAATTGAAAAATCATATAGTTCAATGTATATTTAATTAGTTATATATTTATTTCAAATTATCCTAAAAAGATAATGCTAGAAATGAAGGTGATCCATAGATTTTGGAATAGAAACACAGGAAAATCCAATTAGATAGAACCACACCACCATCACCATCGCCTTCCACCATATGCTATAGATAACACCTTATCCCCCTTTGTTATCACTCATTCCATTCCCAACTATATTTTAATGAACATTTATAATATTATATACAAACTATGATACGTATTGATCGATACATCATGACAAATTAACTAAAACGTTGTTGAATTTTTACGTATTATGCTTATAATCGTACTAGAATCTTGATTTGTCATAATATGACTGCATCGATTGTCGTGGACCCCATGATATAAAACTGATTGTTTATTATTATTATTATTATTATTATTATTACTATTATTATTTTGTGTATAATCCTAATTAGCTTCTTTAAACAAGTTAAACGAATTTAATTAAACCTTATTTGGGTTTTCATTTAGAAATCGCGGGACACAGGAGCATAGATAATATTTTCAAAATAATTTAGAGACATTAAATCTAATGCTTTAAAATTATTTAAGAATGTACATGTTGTTTACGAATCTAAATACCCTGTCTTAAAAGTAAAATAATCATTATTGTTTACAAATCCAGTATGATTTTATTAATATCAAAGTACAAGTAACATGTTTCAACAAAACAGAATTATGAAAACTGAAAAAGTACTATAATTATCTTTAATAAATTATTTTATGAAAACTTATTCGTACATAATAATTTTTTTGTCAATGACATTTTTTTTTTCATACTGAGCATGAATCAGCTTCCTTATTTTATGGATTAATCACAAAAATACCGAAAATGGATGTGTCATGTTAGAAAATAACCATATTTCAAATATTTATCACAAAAATATCATTCATTTTGCAAACTGTTTTTGCTTCACAAAATTTTGCTTTATAAACATCCACCACAAAGTCTTTTCCTACAAGTAAAAAAAAAAGGCGACTTTTGTTTGTGAGATGATGATATCATTTTTTAAAAGTATAATGTCATTTCAGACATTTCTCAATGTCCACTTAGTGAAATGAATTATTTTGTTAAATAAGTATTAAAAATTGATCATTTAATGACATATGTCCTTTTTTTAATCATTCTAATGATTACCCTTATTTTACTCTTTATCTTTGAGATAATTATTCTGAAAATGTATATTAATTAAACACCCACTCAATATTATATAACGAACAAACGATGTGGTTGTGTATATATATACATAATAAAAAAAATATGCATGGAGGGGTGACACGTGGAGTTTTGTGGTACGTCCAAACCTGATCCCTCATATTATCCATGCAAAAACCGGAGAGATGGAATTAGTATAAAACCCCAATGAAAACTCCGACAACTGATCACATCAACCTCTTCCGCCGTTGTGGTGATCAATGTCTGCAACAGCCGCCGCATTTACACCCAATTTCAACACTCCATCTCTCAAGAAACCTTCCACCACCGTTTCCACTTGTATTGCAAGGCTGAGCAACACCTCATCATCCTCCGCACCTCCTCCTTCTACTCCAAGCCTCATCCGTAACCAGCCCGTTTTTGCTGCCCCAACTCCGATCATCACCCCCACTTGGGTATATATATTTTATAGGGACTAATTAACTACTTTTAAGTTTATGAATTTTTTTTCTTTTAATTTAACATTTTTCTGTTTTGCTACATTTATGGGAGTTAGCTTTAGCCAATCAATTTTAATTTTAATGAGACACGAAAAAGCACACAAGAGACGTATAGCATTAAAACGAGCCATAAAGACAATGTCGAAACTGATGAAATCTTGTTAATAAATAAATGACGATTATTTTTGTGAATTTTGAAAGATGATATTTATATATAGAATGGAATTCTGAAATGTGATATATTTGCAGAGAGGAGACATGGGAAACGAATCGTATGAGGAGGCCATTGCTGCACTTAAAAAACTTCTAAGGTAAAGATATATTAATAGATTTTACTTTATGTCGTAACGGGTCCTTTATTTTGATATAGATTTACATAAAAAACCAATAAATATTGAGTTTTTTAAAGTTCGTATATAATCTAAATTATAAATTGTTTTGAAAGTCGTTTTACGTACACTCTACCCTTGTCAAAACCACATGTTCTATTAAATCTAAATAATTCCCAATTTCACTTAAAAGGTAACACTAGTTTTCCAACGTCCCACAACCTTTTTATTATTTGATTAAATAAATTCTGAATATTATTAATTAATTTAATGATGGTTTTGCAGTGAGAAGGGAGAGTTGGCACCTGTGGCTGCAGCAAAAATTGATGCAATCACAGCTGAGCTTCAAACACCAAACTCCAAACCAGCATTTGACCCTGTTGAGAGGATCAAAACTGGATTTGCCAAATTCAAGACCGAAAAATATATGTAAGTTTTTTACGATAATTTTTTTTTATATAGATTTGGGGTTTACTAAATGCTCATGTGGTGGACTTATATGCAGAACTAATCCAGCTTTGTATGATGAACTTTCAAAAGGCCAGAGCCCAAAGGTATACTACTCATTTCAAAGAAAAATTAGTGAAATGGCACTGTACTTTCAAATTTTTTCTTAAAGTAAAACTATGTTTGACACGTCATAATAGCTACCTTATTTTTCGTGTTTTTTAAGGTTGTCATGTTTAGCAAACCAAAACGTAGCTTATAAGCTAGCTTTTTAAAAAATTACTCAGACTAGCTTTTCAATGAGCTTATTGAATTTTTTTAAAATTATCTCAAATATACCTTTATTAAATTTAAAAAAAAAAAAAAAAAAAAAAAAAAAAAAAAAAAAAAAAAACTCAATCTTCTACATGCCCTTTTATATCATTTTACATATTCAAGTAACTTATCGACTAGTTTTATCAAACGTCATTTTTTATCTGCTAGCAGTTAGCTTTTCAGCTAGTCTGCCAAACATAGCCTGCGAGTATAGCTAATTTTTGCAATTGGCCCCAAAAGTTTCCTTTTGCAATTTTGGTCCTTATTTGAGGCTCTTGTAACGTCTTTGATCCATGTTCCAACTAAAATGACTACTTTTGGTCATTGAGTATAGAGTTGATTTTTGCAATTTTGGTCTCAAAAAACGTTACAAAACCTCAAATAAGGACCCAAATTGCAAGAGAAAACTTTTTGGGACCAAAATTGAAAAATTCAGCTATGCTCAGGGACCAAAAATGTAATTTACTCTTTTTCTTATGAAGACATTTTACTTTAGAAAATCTACTTTTGCTCTTTTTTTTTTCTTATTAGGAGATCATTTTACGCTTTAAAATCCCATCCAATCATTTTGTAATTTTTTAAAAGTAGAATGCTATGACGTGAAGAAATGAAAGTAGGATGCTATTAACATTTAACATGTACCAATGATATATATATATATATATATATATATATATATATATATATATATATATATGTGTGTGTGTGTGTGTGTGTGTGTGCAGTTTATGGTGTTTGCATGCTCAGACTCCCGGGTTTGCCCATCACACGTGTTGGATTTCCAGCCTGGCGAGGCATTTGTTGTCCGTAATGTAGCCAACATGGTTCCTCCATTTGACAAGGTTCAATCACAAATTTAATTCTTTATCATCATCATCATCATCATCATCATCATCATCATCATCATAAATCATAATAAGAATAATAATAATAATCATTATCTAAAGAATCACAACTTAATTATTGGTTTTCTTGATTACTTGCAAAAACAGGTTAAATATGCTGGAGTAGGAGCTGCTGTTGAGTATGCAGTTCTTCATCTCAAGGTAATTCCAAAATGGGTCGGGTCGGGTCGGACTGTAGTTATTAATAATGGGTCAAATGGTAACACTAAAAGATTTATCACCTCCTAAGTTGCTTATTCAAAAAAGATTAGATCATTATTTTACTAAGAGTTTTTGTAATCTTATTAATATATTAACTAGATAAAAAAAGTGTCGACAGGTCAACCGGACATATTTTGACTAGTCGTAAGAATATACGAGTTTACACATTTTGCAAACTATAGATAAATATTTTTGATAAACGTAGTCAAATTTTGGTAACCATGTTAGTATATATTAAATCTAAAAATAGCATTGTTTGACTTCCTAAAAAGGTCAATCATTCGTTTTAATTTTTAAATTAATCAAGTTATGGAATTGAATGATATGTAGGTGGAGCAAATAGTTGTAATTGGACATAGCCGTTGTGGTGGGATCAAGGGTCTAATGACCTTTCCAGATGAAGGACCTCACGTTACGTAAGTTTTATTGCCCTTTCAATATGCAAAAAGTTAGGACCTGGTTGAAATTACCGTTTTGCCCTTGTTTTTATCTTCAATTCCTTCACGTTGATATGACAGTGATTTCATCGAGGACTGGGTCAAAGTTGCTCTCCCTGCAAAGTCAAAGGTGAAAGCAGAGCATACCAGTTCATCTCTTGATGATCAATGTGTAACCTGTGAAAAGGTAAATAACAATTAATCTTCAACGAGGTTAATAGTTTTTTTTTTTTTTTTTTGTGTGTGTGTGTGTGTGTTAAGAGCTAATAATCATGTGTTGACTTTTCAGGAGGCAGTCAATTTGTCTCTTGCAAACCTGTTGACTTACCCGTTTGTAAGAGATGGACTAGTGAAGAAAACACTGGCACTTAAGGGTGGACACTATGACTTTGTTAATGGGACATTTGAGCTGTGGGGACTTGATTTTGGACTTTCTCCTACCACTTCTGCTTGATTGATTCACACTTGTATTTTATATATAATTCCATCTTTACCCTTCACTCTTTTGTTCCACTTGAATTTCACCTACCATCTCTACTTGTAATAATTCTGGTCTTTGCACCTCTTCTGATATAATAAATAAAGTCTTTGATATGTATGCATATGCTTAATCTATCATTTCGTATAGTATTATATTTCGGAATGATTTTTCTATGCATAATAAGACACTGCTAATGTAGGCGAGTTTAACCAAAATTTAGAAATTATGACTAAAATCTCCTACCTAAGATAGCATATGGAAATATCTCATTTCATGCTATTTACATTACAAATTAAATAAATGGTTAAATATCATAAAACGCCTTATATTTTGGGTTTTTCCGGATTAAACCTCAACTTTAACTTTTTCTTAAAATAGACCTTGCATTTTCTTCATTTTTTCCAATTTGACCCTTTTAGTAGGTTTACCGGTAATCTAATGGTTTTATACATTTTTTCCAGAAAACCCATCAAAAAAAATTCGAAAACCCCCTCAGATTTTTACTTTTTCTCCGAAAAAATCCATCAATTTGTTTTTCCAAAATTGTCAAACATGAGGGGTTTTTTTGAAAAAAAAAAATCTAAGGGAGTTTTTGGAAAAAAAAATGGAGGGTTTTTTCGGAAATATATTTTGTCTAAAATCGGATGATTATAAGTAAACCTACTAAAATGGTCAAATCAGAAAAAAAAAAAAAAAGCAAGGTCTTTTTTAGAAAAATAAAATAAAATTTAGGTTTAATCTGGAAAACCCCCAAAAATATAAGATCTTTTTATTGATATTAACCCTTAAATAAGAGAAATTATTAAAAACACTGAATTTGGGGAGAATCAAAATTTGAGCCTTGTACAATGGAATTTGGGCTTTGATATCTTGGGCTCTGAAACTGCTTGTTTAAAAGTTACAAATATAAGTTTGCATGTTTTTCCTCACGTTTGTGCTACACATCAGATATTCTAGTAAAGGCAGTTATGGAAATTCAATAAAATGATTATGGCATATTTGATAGTAGAAGGGTAATTCAGGCAATTTAGGTTTTATTTCTGTTAGAGCAGTATTTAGCTAGTAGT
Organism: Lactuca serriola; assembly: GCF_051521515.1. Taxonomy (NCBI): domain Eukaryota; kingdom Viridiplantae; phylum Streptophyta; class Magnoliopsida; order Asterales; family Asteraceae; genus Lactuca; species Lactuca serriola. Next base: position 392,303,160 of record NC_136411.1, on the reverse strand, counting down.
GGGAGAGGAGAATATCATCTTTTTGGTGAAATCAGGTCTTGTACTTTGGGAGAGGCTAGCCTCTCGAATCTCTAGCAAAATCTTCAGGGTTTTCTATTGTTCATTTTGGGTGTTATCAATTTAGTGAAGCTTTTGGGTATCGTTTCTTGTTTTGATTCTATTTTGAAAAGTCAGAGTTCATAGCAGTTTGTCATGTTCCTACTATTCCATAAATGTCACTATAGTTGGAGTTTGTTGCAATTAACATTACATAAAACATCAGAGGAAATCAAAATATAAAACACCAAACTCGTATAGGTCAAACAACCTATAGATGGAAATTATACCCGATGCAATCTGGCTGATGTAGGTCTGAATTTCCTCACTGGAAGGTAGAAGTCCATTTTCTATGAATAAATTGGAACCATGTAGCTTCATTCATAATTCTAAATAAATAAAGATAGATATAGAAATATTTGGTAGCTACATATTCATGAACATGACAAGAGTAAAGTAACTATAATGACATTCTGAAAGGATTACAACTATATATAGTTTCAAGTTAATACATGATTGTGGTTGTAGACTATTTACATGAGCCACTATTAGGAAACAATACGTCAAATAATACAGTGTGAGATATTTCTCATAATAAATAGTAAATACAAATTCACAACCTGACCTCACATTTTGAGGAATCATGACTCATCGGCTTTGGGCTCAAGTATCACAGGGATCTTCTCTACATGGTCACCCCGAAGCACCTCAACAGACACCTAATCATCACAAAACAACTTCAATATCGAAAGAAGATGAATTTTCCGAAATAATAACTTGAATAGTTAAACAAGAACTTACTGTTTCACCAACTTTACATTGGTCAAGAATTCTGTATAAATCACTTCCATTAGAGACTTTTTTTCCATTTACAGATGTGATAATGTCACCCAATATGAGCCTTCCATACGTGTCACGTTTCGTTGATAGAAGACCCTGTAGGTCCAGGTTAATTGGTGTATGTAAAATAAATAAATGATAAAAATTACAATGCTGACATGGCAGTCCGTTGAACTGTATTAAAGTTTAAAGGTAAAGTGATATAGAAAGTGTGATGATGATGTGGCAATAATCCATTAAACATGATAGAGATAAAAGGTAAAGTTGTATAGAAAGTGGAATTACTGCTTTTCCAGCTGGACCATTTGGAGGGGCATCTAAGACAAGTACTCCACTGACTCCAAGTTGTTCCACAGACTGATCAGGTGCAAACTTAATTCCTAAAATAGGTCTTGTAACTTTCCCAAATTGCACCAACTGGTCAACAATTCCACCAACCTGAACATACAATTCAATAAATAAAAAGAAAATTATTTAAGAGGCCCCACAATGCTAGATGAGAATTGAGATCAAATAGAGGGTAAAGTAATATAACTTACAGTGTCAACTGGAATGGAAAATCCAACACCAGATGATGCACCAGATGGAGAGTATATAGCTGTATTTATCCCAATAAGGTTTCCTGAGCTATCAAGAAGTGGGCCCCCACTATTACCAGGGTTAATAGCAGCATCTGTCTGGATAACATCTTGGATTGGACGCCCAGTTGCAGCTGAGCTTATTTCTCTCCTTAGCCCACTTCAAATAAGGAAACCAATACATTAGCAAATGTTTTACATGTATTTTACTATGCATAATATGTATATTTGTAGTCCACAAACTCATATTAGGAAAAGTATGAACTACAAATAGTCCTTGTATTCTATACAATGCAAAACAATATTGTGTAGAATATAAAAGTTGTCTTTCAATTTGTGTTTGTGAGTATGATTAAGAAATAGAATGTCACCCTTGCACTTCAACCAAAAGTTTTCATACCTGATGACACCAGTTGTTAGTGTGTGATCAAGCCCAAACTGCAAAAAAAAAAAAAAAATATGAACTTTAACATTAGTCATCAGAGCCCTGTGATGCTAGAAATTTAAATGAAAATAACAAGGATTAACAAGGAGAGCTACTGCACGAAATATTGATTTGAAGCAGCAATTTTGCAAAACATATATATATGCAGATGTATGTATGATGTATATAAATATGCTTGTATTTTTACGTGTGTATGCACACTCACAGGGTTTCCTATAGCAAACACTTTTTGTCCAACAAGCAAGTCAGCAGAGACACCAACTGGAATTGGTCTCAATTTATCTTTTGGTGCATCGATACGCAGTACAGCAACATCCTTATCTTGGTCAAAGCCAACTACTTTTGCATCATATGTGGTCTGATCAGCAAGAGTTACCCTGTTTATACATAAATCAACTCATTGAATTATGCATTTTACAAGGTGTTCAAGGAATACAAATACTAAGATCATTGAAGATATTGGAAATATATACCTACTCTATTAGGTTAAACTTAAACCATGTGATTTTTAGAAGGTCGAGAGATCCTCTCAGATATGATAGATCAGCAAACTATATCTCCTATTATTACCACGGGTTGAAATTGGTACTTCCATGATTTTGAGTGTCTTTATACCATGGGTTATATCAGTATTCTTATTATATCGGATTTGGCTTATAGTACATCGCTTAAAGGACTTGTAATCAACAACCAAAAGCATCATAATATGTCACTATGGGAAGGCATCAATCACTTATCTGTTGTTCTTTTATTCGTTTTCATTTCTGAAACTTATCATCTCTTCTAATTAAGCCTACTAGTCAAATCAAACTTACAACCAATCATTCAACTCAATATTCGTCGCAAGTCTTAAATGAAAAAGCAATATTCACTCTGCGTATTCCATGACATGAGAGAAGAGGCAAAACTTGACCAACCTGAGATCGGACGCACCTCGAATAACATGATAATTTGTGACAATGTGACCTTTTTTATCCCAAACAAAGCCTGATCCAGACCCCTGAGGCACCTCCAATACATCCAAAGTAAATGCATCCTGCCTAGACAACATAACTTCACTCAGAAAACGAATGAATTAACAAAAGTCCAGTATCTCCATTGAGCTCATGAGATCAAAAATGCCTGACGTTAGCATCATATCCCTTATCAATCATTTCTAAATGTTTATCCGATGATCCGTGATAAAAAAAACATCAGCTGAGAAATTTCAATCAAAATCAACTAGATCATCAGAATTTTGCCTTTAGTTTGACCACATAATTCCGTTCCAGATTCAACAAACACAATGACAGCCACAAAAACATGTTTACTTAAATTGTAGTAATAGAAGTACCTGGCAGCTAAATTAGTGATGTAGACAACGGAAGGAGTATTATCCTGGAAAAGACGAACGGTAGCTAGCTCATCGGTTTGCAACTTCCTAGAGGGAGTAACAACAAAAGCAGCAGCCGAATCGACATCGGTGACAAAAATAGAGACAGAAAGTGCTGCAGAAGTGATCAATACGACTAATGAATCTAGGAATTTGTTGAGGATACAACAATTGGTGGACTCCGGCGCCGGCGAGTGGTTACTGTGATAAGTTTGGCCAAGAGAGGCAACGATGCAAGTGCTACGGAGACTGCGATGAGAGAAGTCTCTAGAAAGAGGAAGCGTGGAGTTTGGGAGACGATTAGGAGAAGGAAGTCGAGGAGGGAGAGTCGGAGAAGAGAAGTATGTGGAGAGGAATGAATATGCAGCCATTCCTGTTTCTGCGATTCCTACTGCGTAAGCATAGAGTGATGACTTGTTTTTATGCATATTGGGCAATTTCAATCAATATTAGTTTAATTTGGATCTTTTCTTATTGTTTCAGATTTATTCAACTACTAGTCATTTAACAGCTAAAAATAAAATAAAATAATAATAATAAAATAAAATAACATTAATGAAAAGTTATCATCTAACCCCTCCTTTATCAAAGAAAAAAATCTTTGATATATTTATTTAATGATTTCAATCTTTTAATGGTTATAAATGGTTATAAAGAAGATATGGTTACTTAATTGTTAGGAGTTTTTTAATTTACATTTTGGTTATATAAAAGTTATATATTTTAGCTACAACTTACGGCTTGCCAAACATACCTCGAATAGCAACTCAATTGAGATACAAATTGAATGGCTTTCTTTCTCTTTCTGTATCACACACAAATTACTTTAAAAATAAAACAAATTCTCTTGTGGTTAAGCAAATTCTCCATAGATGAGCATCTTACCGTTTACATTGTTTGTTTGGCAAGGCAGTTGTTGGTGGGTGTGTGCGTGGAGAACTGAACAGTATGGATGGTGTTTCAAACACGATATAATTATTATATTTTGTCAAAAATATAATGATTGTAATATATCATTTTTATATGTAATAGTGTGTATGTTGTGTCAAACATATAATAGTAATTGTGTAGTGTGCATGAAATGTACTCAATAATGCATAATAACATCAAATACATGTCCTATATGTAATAATGTAAAATTAGATATATGTCTATCATAGGTAATTCACTAACAATAGTTGGCATAGATAATATAACATACATTGCCCTTTTCTTTTATTTATTTGTTTACAATTCTTTTTTAGTTAAACATTATTTTTTAATTATTTTCATTTTACTTTTATTTAAAAAAATAAACAAAATATACTAAAACACGTAAAATAGTTTTATCTATGAACAAAGACCAATATTTATATATTTTATGATTTTTTTACGAGAATATTTTATATTGTCTATAGAATCTAAAAAATAAAAGAAAATGGTTATAAATCGAATAAAAGTTTGTATAATATAATAAAAATTAATCATAAATAAGTAAAAAAAAAAATATTTAGTTTGGATTGGGTTGCTAATGGGTGTAAAAGTTGAGTTGTATAGGTGGAAAAGAGATGTTACTTTTTTAATAAATAGTTGAATTGGTTTTGATTATAAATGAGAGTAAGTGTAAAGATCGTTGATTCTATGAAATAAAGTAAAGCGAAAATTTTATGAAATGATTTTACTCTCAATTTTGTGTGTTGAAGTTTTTAACTTCTTAATAGCAGATTACCTACCATAAAAATAACACGACAAGCAGACGAATACCATACAATTCAAAGATCACGACAAAATACTCTCTGATTTATCATTTTTTAATTTAATACTCTATAATTCATATTTTAAAAATTATTGTATTTTGAGAATTGTGTGTGGGCTTGATAGTATGAATGGCTACATGGTTTGTTTGACAAGACTAAGATTATTGATAAAACTTCTTTAGTTACAGGAGGGAGACACTTCAACTCGATTGAACAAATTGACTCCTATCAAGTGGAATGTGTTGGTATGAACAAAATATCCACTAAAGATACTTTGGGCAAACAAGATATTGAAGTGGATTAGGATTTATGCACGTCTTACAATACTTGTATCAAGACCCAGGAATAAATCTTATTTTCTTGTCCACTTAGCTATTCATATTTGGGGTCTAATTAATTAGATATCCTCCAGAGTGCGTTAATTCTCAACTTAGGGGAATATTAATACCATGCTTGGGTTTCTTTTTCTCCAAAAATCATTTCAGATATGGTGCCGTGCTTATAATACATAAAAAAAATCATAATCTAAAAATTATATCGACTTAAAAGAGATTTAACATGCCCAACTAACCAATTAAGAATGAAACAAGAAAAATGTTAACAAAAAACATAATAATAGCAAACAAAACACTTTGATGAGCTACTTGAGAGAAAAGTTGAATTATTTAAAGAAAAAAAAAGTGAAGGAAATAAGTATAGAGTATAGAGGGTTGAAGAAAAAAGAAGATCAAAACATTCTACCATAGGGTCTGAGTTCCCTGGGGAGGCTATCAAAGTTGCCAGAACTGACATCGGATTGCAACATGGGTCTCATCCCGGATTTCCACTGGATTCCATCCGCTAAATGTTCTTTATTGGGTGTCAGCATTACATAATTCGGATCCGCTCTTTGGTAACTTGCTTCTCTTACATTATCCACACGAAGACCAACTCCAAAACATGTCTTTCCTATTGCACGATCTCGTGTAGCTGCCATGTCATCATATTAATTAAATCACATGTTTTACTTATATTTTTACATATATAACCTTTTGGATTTATTAAAACATACTCGAGTCAAGTTCAAATGAGAACTCGATCACAGCCCTCGGATCAAATTCATCGGTGGGCCCCTATAAATCACGGTCGTCTGACGAATTTGATCCAAGGATTTTTTTAACGTCACAAGATTAAAATTTTGAATATTATTATATATTTCTTATATGATCCTCCTTTAGTGATTATTACGACAATAAAATAGTAACTTTTTAAATGATTAACAATTATAAACTATAAATATAAATCATAAATTCTTACATCTTTGATTAATTAATCTTCAAATATGTGAAATATTCGATCTTTGATTGGGGTATTTGGGATCAAAAATATAAAACATCAATTGGAAGTTTTTCTTAATAACGGAAATCATGTTATTTAAAACTCAATCATTCTTCAAAAGTCTATATATAATTTATAGCTAGTAAAGTTACCTGTGACATTGAAACTGAATGCAGGTTTCCACCATGACTTAAAAGCTAAAGACAGAGATGAACAAAGAGGGCCCACTTTTCCCTGGAAGATATATTGGTGAATTAATAGGTATAAATTAAACAATAACTAGGATATAAAATTAAATAAAAAGGTACCTTGAGCAAAATGTTTTTATTGGCTTGCCAAGATGCAGCAATATTAAAGGTGGAATTGTTTGATGACTTTTGATCATCCACCCTGTGTTTGTTAACAAATATAAGGACTTCTTTAAGTCACAGAGAGTATATTGTTTATGTGGATAGATTTCACATCTAAATTTACCTTGTTTGCAACTCGAATCCAAAGTCTATGTAATTAGTGATTCCGATTATTTCATTCTCTTCAAGTGGATTCTTCACCTACATAATTAAAAAAAAAATTAATTCAAATTTCAGACTTCTTGATTCTATCAAACTGGGGTTTTTCAGGTTATTGGCTTATAGTAGGTTGTATATTTCTGACATTTGCCCTTTATAACTAATATACTTTGCAAATGGTGTAGCAGTATTAAATTAAATTAAGATGTTGATGAAATGACTCAAAAAATCAAAACTGTTTTTAACTAAATGGGACACTTTTACAAATTACAAACACTAGGTATGTAGGAATGCTTATGTACCAAATTATTCTATGTAATTCCTTCTCTATTAATGTAAAACAGAAGATTCACGTGCACACACACACACATATATATATATATATATATATATATATATATATATATATATATATATATATATAGAGAGAGAGAGAGAGAGAGAGAGAGAGAAGAGCATACCCTTCGTTGGACCACCACATGCTGATAGAAAGAGGCTATGAACTGCAATTAAAGTGTTTATAAATAAACATAAGTACTTTAAGTTTTGATGGAGTAATTATCACAGCCAAATAATAAAGGGTTAACTACAAAAAAAAAAATGCAATTATAGTTTTTAATTACCCATTCGATGTACTAAACTTAACAATGTTTTCAGTATTTTCTGTATAACGTCGAATAAAAAGGTAAAAAAAAAAAAGTTACATAAACTCGTAAAATTGTAAAAATGGTAAGTTTGTTATATTAAATGGTCAGAAAAATGTATATATGTTGCATATATTAATAAAATGGTGAAAGTATATTGCACAGTTTTGCAATTAACACAATAATAATAATTTTCATATGAATAGAGAAGTATCCAATCACAGACCAGAAACATGTGTTATCAGAGAGGCATTCAAGTAGAACACTAAAAATAAATTTTGACATATAAAGAAACAGAAATAAAATTGAATCTGAAAAATGAAAATAGAAATAGTATAAAGGAAAAAAAAAATGCAAGAATCATAAACACAGATAAACCTGGGAATTTTGAGCATATTCAAGACCAAAATTGAATGAAGGACTCAATGGGCTGCCTGATCCAAGTCCATATCCAATTGCAAAATTCCAATTCTTCAAATTTTTATACTTTGCACCATCCTTCTTTTCAACTATTCAAACACAATAACCATGACAACATCTCAATTTATAATTTTGCATAAAAAGAATACAATAAATAGTATTATAAAAAATATATATTTAAGGTTAAGAAAGAATCTTACATTGAGGATCATATTGCACCCCAGCAGTTAATCTCCCTATCTTGCTCACCAGCCATGCAGATTTCGGGACATCATCCCCCACTACATTCAAGAAATAGTATTTTTTTTTTTTAACTCAGAAAAAAAATAAAGTATTTATTTTTTATTTTTTGTCAATGCATGTAACATACATGAATATGGCAAAAGTGTGGCTCCAAATGATAACCTTGATGAGCCATATCTCAAACCCATTGTTCCATAGTCTTCTGGAGATACTCTGTATGCAAAGTGAGTAGAAATTAGAAAACCATAAATAAGAAATCATAATGGAATTAAAATAAAAAAAACAAGATGAATAAACCTCTGTTTTTTAAGCACTGGAAAAATGCCAAATGCTCCAAAACCATATTTCGGGTAGTATGCACATGCTCTCATGAGTAAAATCCTGAAAGATACAGCAGACATGTAAGAACATAAGAGGAGGATAGGATAGTAAATTAGTAATAAAAATAAAAGCTCACTCTAGATACTTACGGATCAGAACTTGATACATATAGATCTGTGAATGTGTGAGGATCATCAACATCACTGTAAGAACATAAAGAATTTCCTTTAAAAAGAAAGCCAAAAAAAGAAAATGTTGAAAAAATGAGGGTAAATAACTCTTTACAATACCTTTGCCAACGAAATAGTGCATTACCAACAATTGGATCATCAGGCTTGTTATCAAGAGGACCTGAAACCTGAATGAGGGCTAAGGAACTTTTCATTCACATTTGGCATAAAAGTTGACTCAAACTCCAAATGAAAGATAAAAGACAATATACATAAATAAATGGATTAGAAGAATCTTTGGAAAGATTGTAAGTAATTAACAGTTTTGATGGATACAGTTGCTACTAAATCGACATGACGATCATCAACTGGCTTCAACATAAAAATAGTACTAAAATGATTTGCTGCATCAAAGTAATCTTCAAAGAGACTTTTTAAGGCGAGCTTTCCAAATAGCAGATTATATGATGGCTCCAACATCCTGCATCACTTCAAAATGAAGTGATTATAATCAAAACCAAATATATAGTTGATATCCTACAAAAGCAGATGTGTAAATAAAGCAACTAACTATGAAGATCAATACTTCCATCTTCCAAAGATGAACTTCTTGATAGTTGATACAGAATACATAAATCAGTAGGTCAATTCATAGATGAAACAGTGGGAATGAGAAAAGCATGCCACTTCAAAAGGCCATAACATTTCATCACATGGAGCTATGGGTACAAGAAAGCCTTTGGCCCTCCATTGGCTCAAAAATCAAAATCCATCGTTTGATGCCCTAATTTCAAATTTCCCTAATGTGGATAACATGAAACCCTGGTGTTCCTCCAATCACATATTATTTTAAAGCACGAATTTCAATATTTTATACATGATTAGGATATTTAGACTTTGATGTTTGGCAGAAGATTCCAAAAAATAGTAGTGTGCTTGATTAAGAATCATATAAGGTATTGATAAAATATGTCATTTTTCCTCAGAAAATGTGATTCTCTAGGGTTTGTTACGAAGTATCTGACGTGCCAACCTCCCACGCCGGTTCCAAATTCTTTAAACCACGAGTATAAGTTACATAACATAATGCATTATTCAAATCACTAACCCTGATTACAACGAAACATGCTTTAAATTTTCGAAATTTTAAAATCAAATCAACACACCAAAAAATCATGAATCTATACTGTAATTGAACCAATTGAAGGGAGAAAACATAGAGAAGACCTGGTACGAGCAGCGAGCGGAGGGAAATCGAAGAGCGGCGGAACCAACACCATAGGCGGTGGAGGCCCTTTGGTCAGCGACAATAAACCACCCATTTTTTAGTTTCTCACAAATTAATTTCGCTTTCTCTCTTCAGAAATTCGTATAGGGTTTCTGATAAACATTTCTTTCTGAACAGGTTGATCGATCAGACAAAGTAAGGAGTTCGTTGGGAAGCCATGAACTTCTGAACCCTCCCCCGCGCATTTCTGATTTAACTGAACGACTCTTTCTGTCAGTGACGTGGCACGTTTTGGATGAGAGCCTTGGGCCTCGTTGGCAAAATAAATTGGGCTCAAACTGGGAAAGAAAGATAGTTTTTTTTTTTTTTTTTGAAAGATAGAAAATTAGAAATTAATTGGGTGTTTTGGATTCAAGCCCAAATTTATTATGTAATGTGTTTTTTTAGAAAGATAGAAAATTAGAAATTGGTTGGGTGTTTTGGATTCAAACCCAAATTTATTATGTAATGTGCAAGACTTTTAGTTTCTTGCGTAAAATATTCCAGTTGTTCAGAAAAAATCCATCCTAGTTCTAATATCATGATTTATAACATAGTCTTTTTATGTCTTTTGATTTTCTAGAATAATGTTTAAGCAAAAGGGGTTGTTGTTCATGCTAGCACCTTCCTTTGGGGGAGATCAACATCCATCCATCTATATATAACATCCCAAGTTCTTGCTGTCACTTTCATATAGAACTAAGATGAATTAGTATATAGTGGAAATATAATAAAGTACAAGTAAAGGTGGATTGTGAGGGTGCATCTAACAATTAGAAGCCTTTGATTCAGTTCTAAACATAACCCATGTTGACTCAATCAGATCTTGACTCGATCAGGTTTGATTTGGTCCTAAACCATCAAATAACCCATTATTTCGATTCTTTAGTTCCTAGTACTCTAGTTCATTTTCCTTTCAATACCACGATCTTATGAACTTGTGTTACCAAAATCCCTCCAATAAGGGAATGTTTGATAAAACTGAACCATTTAATGTTGAATGATTCCAATCTCTTGATGGTTAGGAGAAGATAGTGTTCCTTAACATTCATAAGTCATTCAAAAGATTTTGATCCGTTTAGAAGTTGAATCAAACATCTTGAATGTTGGGCTATTCAAATATTACATATGAATAGTTCCATTTAAAGGTAATCAAACAACCTCAAAATACTCTAAATTCTCAATTAGAACATCATGATGTACAACCCCCCCCCCCCCCCCCCACCCACATACACACACTGACACACACACAGAGATAGTCTAAGCCAACATTTAAACCAAAGTCTATCATGGCTACTTAAACATCATATATTGCATTATCCTCATCAACAATGAAGTCACTATCCTCATTATTGGCCCTTTTTATCACTATCTTCACTATTTTCATCTATTACATATATGTCCTCCATTATTTTGTCGAGATTCATCTCCTAATAAATCGTACGATTCTCAAAGTCATTTACTTAGTGGCAAATCCAAAAAAAAAATCTTCGTCGGAAACCTAGTGATTAGTTATATGCATGTAAAGTTTAGTGAAATTGGGTGATTATGTCAAAATTTTCTAAATCCACATGAAATCTAAAGCAACAAGAAATTTCACATTATGACGTTGAGATTATTAACCTATTATCCGACTTTTAATTCACATCAATATTAAAATCATACTTAACATAACAAAGTGTATGTTTTCCATGTTAATTGTTTAACTGTTTTTGATGTTATCTTAATCAATTGTTTTCATGTTTTTTTTAATAAATTTCGAGAATCTTTTTTTTATCTTCCAGTATCATACACCATTTGATAATGTCCTAAATTTTCATGTTAGAGTACAATACTCAAGGAGAAACAAATTACTTGATAAATGTCGAGGACCACGACCAAACCACAATGCATACGAGCACATTATTACGCCAATTTTACATATTTTTTTGGTTTCATTCGTACTAAAAAATATTTTCCAATAACGTATAACATTTCGAAACATAGTTCTTATACATTAAATTAAAGATATAATAATATATTTGATGCTTTTTTTCCTTTTACTGTAAAAGCACAAACATACATTAAACGTCATTTCCATTAACAAAAACTTAGCATGTCGAATTTAAAAAGATAGTTCGAAATTAAACGGGATAAACAATTTAATATTTTCTTATACTCAAACATTGGAGTAATCTATACTCATGTTTAATGAATTAGAGCACGCATATCGGCCCTTTCAAGGTCCTTTTAAATGTATTTGTCTCTTGCAAAGATAACAAGATATTTATTGTTCTTTATTTTGATAATAAATTTGATAAATCTTGATTTTCATAGCATTTTCAGGTTATCTTGTTCTAATGATGGGAGGGGGAAATGGTGTTGTTTGCTGTCCAAGGATGGGAGGTATATAGTTGAGGAGTCTGGATTAGATTTGATCATTTTCCCTTGTCTGATTCTTGCTCCTTGATGGTTTGGTATAAGGCGGTGCCTCTCAAGGTTCTTTGTTTTATTTGGTGTGCCTCCTTGGGCAGAATACCCTCTACTGAGGCTCTTGCTTATCGCGGGGTTCCTAACATATCTACTAGTTGCGGTTACTGTGATTTTGGGGTTGAAAATGTTGATTACATCTTGGTTGGTTGTCCTTTTGCGAAGGCTGTTCGTGACTGTATATGGAGGTGGTGCGGGATTAAGCAGAATACGATTACGGATATTGGTGGTCTATTGAAGTTCGTGGGATTGTGGGGTAGATGTCCAAAAAAACATGTTAATCTTATGTTTGGCTGTCAAACCAACAAATAATGGGATAAAATATAACAATAAAACTCAAATCACTGCTACTTCATACACTAAAGATAGTATAGAGTAAGCAGGGTCGATCCACGGGAATACGAGACTTCTTATTTAGCCATATTCTCACACATCATACAAACAATATTAAAATGGGGGATTATGTTTGAACTAGAATTAAAATTCATAAAGAAGTAAGATTGAAAACTAAATTCAGTAAAAGAAATACATTTATGATTCCAATTCCTACATATGTATTATGTTAAAAGATGTAATATAATTATGACTCATGTTTTATCTAGGTTGGTAATTTAGATATTAATAAACTCTAATATCTAAGTTGACAAAAGTATTTTATTCAAAACATGCTCTTTAAATAAAAATTCATTTAATTGATTCAATTCAAATAAGTTCTTGCATCAAATCATTGAAGGACATTAAGTTCTTGCAAGAATTACCAACAATGTTCAACATTCCTCTTAAGCTTGGGATTATGAACATTTAACCTTTGATTACACTTATTTTGATTTAAATTCAACCAATCAAGTGTATGTTACTAACATCAAATCATAAAACATATACGAATTTCATAATTGGATTAACTAGATTGAATGGAACCCTAGTTCATTGATCAAGTGAAAAAGAGAATCCATCAAACACATAATTAAGATCAAATCAAAGATTACTAGATATTAAACATAAGTCAAATGTAAATTACAACCTAAAAACACATACTTAAGAATTCAGAATCAGAAATGAAATAGAAATCAGCCATACATGTCTAAGTTAAACTACAATTCAACAAGTTTAATCCTTAATTTAACTTACAAAGTGCAAATTAAAGTGTTTCCAAATGTTAATCCACTTCCAAAATCTCCCAAAATCGCCTTCTTCTCTCCCAAAATACGACCTAACTTCTTCTACAACTGGCTGTCCCTTTTTACAAATGATTCAACTGTTTTAAAACTGGCGACACGTATACACGGCCCGTGTAAATTATAACTGACCATTTACACGGCCGTGTAAATACAAGAAGTAAATTGCTCATGAGTATACGTTTACACAGCCCGTGTAAACTCAAAGCTTTCATTTACGCGGCCGTGTAAATCTTTGTAAAGTCAAAATCTTCATTTTCTTCTTAACTTCCTCCTCGATGCTCCAGTGGTCCCGAAACTTCATCCACCTCTTTTATTCATCATCTCAACAAATATTATTCCTTCAAAAGTCTGTGAAATATCACTAAAGTGTGTGAATGGAATTGCATCATGAAAAATCCCGAAAAGTATGCAAAATGCATGAGTTTAAACTTAAATGCAATGCACTTTTATGAATTAAAACTACAAAATGGATGCATGAAATGCACCTAACATCTTACGACTATCTGTTATGGTCTATTTTGGATCATTTGGAAGACTAGAAATGACAGGATTTTCAATAAACATCTCAAATCAGCTTCTCTGGTCACTGATGAAATCATTTCGACTGTTTTCCTTTGGTTGAAGCATAGGGGTAATTTGGGGAATTGTATTTGGGATATATGGTATAGTTCTCCTTTTGACTGTCTGTAGTTCGTTTTTGTTATTGTTTCTTGTACTTTATATAGTGGTCGTTTCCAAAAAAAATTACTTATTATATAAAGTAAAGGTCATTAATTTATATTTTATTAAATTTTCAACTAAATTTTATATTTTAAATGAGTTAATATAAATATAATTATGTAAGTTTGGCATATTTTTAAACGTACATATATTAAAAATCAGTAAAAAAATAAAGGAAAAACTACAATAAAGTCATTACATATTGACATCATAATCGATTTAGTCATTGTGATAATAATAATAATAATAATAATAATAATAATAATAATAATAATAATAATAATAATAATAATAACTAGAGGGTGTGCCCTTGCGTTGCTACGGGTCGGGAATTATTTTATTGTTTTCTTGTTTGTTTCAGATTTTATAGTACGTGTTTATTTATGGACAAATTTTTAGAATATACATAAGGGACAAAAGTTGACAAAATATATAAATTATGGTGGTTATATGTTGAAAAATGAAGATTAATATTAGAGAAGGGACCAAAACTATCAAGCTGTAGAAAATATTATGGCTTACTATAATTAATATTAAATAATGGACCAAAATTGCCAAGTCCTAGAAAGTATTGTAGCCAAATGGTGTAACATAAAAGAATAAGGGACCAAAAGTGTTAACATCACAAACAATTGTGGCCAAAGTTTGAAGGACAAAACTTTACTATTCTTAGAGGGACGAAATTTGCCAAAGCCATAAAGTATTGTGGCAAAATTGAAATGTAAAAAAAAAAATAGATACAATTGCAACATCACATAATCAAATGACCATTTCTGTCAAAAGGTTAGGAACTTTACTGTTCCTAACTTTCATTTCCTTAATATATATATATATATATATATATATATATATATATATATATATATATATATATATAAATAATAATAATTAGAAATAAATAGATTTATTTAAGATAAATAGTTTTATAAGTTCATGGGGTATTGTGCAATTTCTTGAAGTCTATTTCGAAGAGATATTTCAACTTTGGGATAGAATCTGTTATTAGACCCAACTGCAGGGACCGAATCGGCCAAAGTTGAAAATCTTGTCGTCTTCTTCCTTCAGAAGTGTAACTTCCCAAAAATCAAAATAACAATTTCAATTTTAAATCAAGAGAAATCATTATTTTCAGACAAACCCCAAATCAAAACCAAACGTTTACAAAACATTGTTCTCAAAAGTAGAAATCATATATCAGAGTGTCCCAAATCAGTATCATCAACACCAAAAGGATGTACACGATCATGCATTTGTTTTCCCACAGTCATCTGAAGTACCTGAAACATAAAACTAAAACTGTAAGTCAAGGCTTAGTGAGTTCCCCCAAAGTACCACCACACAACATATAACAACATGTATATTGGGTCCATAACTAATAGACCGGATTACCCCTGAGTCCACAGCATGAGTTTCGCTTGCCTTCCGGCCCACAACTCAGGTATGGCTTACTCCCAAGACCACAACATAAGTCTAGATTGCCTCATGTGCCCACATCTTATGTCTGGCTTATTCAACGGTTTGTTGGCTTTCGCACGAAGCAAAATTGGCTCAACCCAACCATATAATGTCAATATATATATATAGGACAAATAACATATATCCAGTAAACATAAAAACAAGCAGATATACAAATCTCTACAACATAGCAACACCCTATATACCATAATACATAATCCAGTGGACCGATATTGGTGTCTTCGACCCAACAAGTACAGTGAGGAAAACTCACCTCTCAATCTCAACAAATAGTTGAATATGACACCGCTCCGAATATCATCTCTATAAGTCGCCTATACATCGGATAGTAACCAAACTCAAACATAACTCAAAATACCCAAAATACCCCTAGGTTCAAACTTGATTAAAATCTGGTCAAGGTCAAAAGTCAAAAAGTCTACCGAGTTACTCAGCTGAGTAGGGCCATCGTACTCAGCTTACTCAGCTTATACGCTTGGCGTACTCAAGATCCAGAATCGGGGCTTCCATCGCGTATGCACGGTGTACGTCCATGTATACCCGACGTACGATGGTTGAATGTTTTCCTTCTTTTTAAGGGATTATTCCATTAAGTCCCTTCGACCAAAAACAAATTTCGTCACGCCCCCGAACCAGACAGCGGAAACGTCCGAGAGCTCGCGTGACTCAAATTGAATATCATCACAAAGAATATACATGAAACATAACATAAACTTCACCATGCATCAATACATTACAACTGACATTGTTCACATCAAGTACATTGTTTAAACATTACATATCCATAACATAAATTTTCTGAAAGCTTTCAAAACAAAATGTCCTAACACACTTGGTATTATTCTTCAGCTTATCTGTTACTTGAGAATACAAGTTATTTGAAAACGTCAACATATAGAATGTTGGTGAGTTCATAAGCAAGTTTGATAGGAAAATGTTTTGTGTAGTTTGTAAAACCCAGAAAATCCGATATTTTCTGAAACGGAAATTGTTTATATAAAAGTGTGAAGATCCATGAATATATGCATGATGATTTCAAAACGTGTATAAATGAGAAACTTTGTATTGAAAGTACAAGTGAATAATGTTGATCTCCCCCGGAAAACCCGATGTTTTCCGATAACATAATATAATATAATTGTTTCGAATTGTTATACCATCACAACGAATGATTTTGATTTGCTTTGATTACTCGAATAGTATTGGATTTATTTATGTGAGTCGTTATAACCATGCATGATAATGACTAGTTCGTCTGTCTTGGCACTCTGGCGAATGCCGGAATTGATCTTAAGATTTTGTCACCCTAGACTGGCCGAGTCTAACTGTAGCGAACAGCTAAGGTGTGGGGGAGTCACACCCGTATAGATCTATACACAAACTCTCGCTCTCCCTCCAGGAGACTTTGATTATAACTACAGACTACGACTGACACTCAATGGTGTTGCCCGTTATTACTCACTTAATCCAAATGAATTTGATTACTCTTGATTAACGAATTGATTTTTGTTTACTTGAATAGAATGTAAGCCTAACAGACGAGGAGAAGAGGACCACGAGGTCCTACTAATCGCATATGTTATCTAAGGCTGTCGAGTATACGAAGGGCGCGTTGGCCTATTTCGCATATGATTTATTTGGACCTAACTAGCAATGCTAATGAGTCACTGAGGCCCAATAGCATGTGAAAGCCATTGAGGGTCCCTTAAGCATGTAATTGGGTCACAGGAGGCCTAATAACATTTATTATTATCGTTGGGCCCTAAAGTCATGTTAATGGGTCACGAAGGCCCAATAAGTATGTTTAAAACTTTCAAGCCCAAAGATTTGAATATTTACTTGTTTTAGGTATTGTATCATTGTCGGAAAGATTGATTTAATGATTGTTAGATTTGTAACGGTACGAGGCCGGTCGGTTGTTTATAACGATCTTTGGAATTATATGTATATGCATCTTTCTATTTTTGTAAGTTGTAATTTGGTATTTTTGACCCAATATCTTAATAATAAAATAATTGACTCAAAAATATTGGTTTGACCCTTTCAGCCCTTCTTTAATAAATGACAATTTTAGTCCTTTATTTAAAAAAAGACATTTTAGGCCCTTAAACCATTTTCTTGACATTTTTGACCCATAGACTTGTTTAAGTGATGTTTTTAGCTCAAAATTTACTCTTTGGCAGTTTCAGCCCCTCCAGTAAAGAGTATTTCAGTTAAAGTCCAAACTTTTTGCAACTTTTACAATTTTGGCCCAAAATCCAAAAACTTTACATTTTTTTTATCCTTGTTTGGAAAAAAAATCATTTTAACCCCTGAATTAGTTTTGTTTACCCTTTTACCCCCTGTTTTGAGAAATTTTACCATTTCAATCCTTTGAAAACCATCTTTTTTGCAATTTTTGGGCCTATGGGCCGAAAAGCCCAAATATTGGCCCATTAGGCTACAAATTACATTTCTAGTCCTTTGAAGAGCATAGTATTCATAAAAACATATATATTAATTGTTTTGACTCTTTTCGGTCCTAAAGAAAACCGTGAATGAAAACCTTCAACCCCACTTTTGTTTAATTGACAATTATAGCCTAAAAATGAGTTTTGTGTTAAATATGTTTAACATGACCTTAGATGATAGTTTTTCTTAACTTGTTAAGCGTAATACATCTTAGATCACATGTTTTTCCTCCTTGAACTATAGATCTCGAAATATCATTTATTTTTGGCACATATTTACCCCATAACACAAGAAATCACACATAGCATACAAATACACATAGATCTACACATTTTACTTGTATTCTCCCCCATAAAACATATGAAAACCAAAAATAGACGGGTATGAACTCACCTTTGCTTGTTGTTTTCGATTTGAAGAATAAATGGAAGAAGTTAGATGCTATTTTCGACCCTAGAAAGCTTCTTGAGAAGACTTTGGCTTAGATAGGTTCTAAGAAGCATGATCATGAACTTTCATGAGTTAGAAGGAGTTTTATAACAATTTCAAGAAGCTAATGAAACAACCCAAAAATACGACCCGACAATTTCATTTTTAATATAACCAAAAATCATAAAACTGAGTATATCATAATAAGACCATGCGTTGTATCTCAAAACCATACTAAAATACTGTAACAAGAAAACTGTGTCACAACTGTATCAAAACATATCTAAGAAAACTGAGTCAACTCCCAGGATAAAAACTGAAGCTGTGGTGTGTGCGATGCCATCATCCCTAGCTCTTCCCTTTGCTTGCGGAAGTACCTGAAACCAAAACTGAAACTGTAAACACGAAGCTTAGTGAGCTCCCCAAACTACCACATACCATACAATACATATAAAGCACATACTGGGCCTTTCCCACTGCATCAGACCGAAGTCTGGAACTAGCTGCATCGGACCGAAGTCCGGAACTGACTGGGACCTTGTCCCCTGCATCGGACCAGAGTCCGAAACTAACTGCATCGGACCGAAGTCCGGAACTGACTGCATCGGACCGAAGTCCGGAACTAGCTGCGTCGAACCGAAGTCCGGAACTGACTGGGACCTTGTCCCCTGCATCGGACCGAAGTCCAGAACTGGCTGATCATGGCATAGCATAACACATATCAACTATTATAATCACATATACTGCATACTGCATCGGAACAGAGTCCGGAACACATAACACAAACATGCTCGAATCACAAAGACATCAAGCACTCTAACTACTGCATCGGACCAAAGTCCGGGACTACTGCTAATTAAACGGGTCGGCATTATGGCCGTAGACCCGTTCCTACTAAAAGGAAACTCACCTCGTGAACTGGCTGCTGCGTGAAAGGCTCTGGAAGCTAACTGCTACTGCTCCGGTATCTCCCCGGCTACAAGTCCATAAACACACTTAATCAATTGCTAAACACTGCACTGGGTAAAATGACTCTTTTACCCTTGGTCAAAGTCAACTCTCTCGGTCAAATTCAACCCATAGTTGACCTGACTCGCCGAGTTGGGCCGCCAACTCGCCGAGTCCCTATTCTCACTTCTCAACCCTACTCGCTGCTACTCGTCGAGTATGGCATCAACTCGACGAGTTCCCTTTCGAATCTAAAACTTCAGGCAATCTGCATCCGACTCGCCGAGTCGTATGAACAACTCGACGAGTTGTTCTACGAGCTAAGAAGATTGCCTTGGACTCGCCGAGTTGTATGAACAACTCGCCGACTCCCTCCATTACTGAGTCTGACCTCAAAATCGCTGAGTCCACTCTACTACTCACTGGTCCCACTCGGCATCACTCAAAAAGGGAAAACGGGGACTCGCGACTCGACTCGCCGAGTCGCTTGCATGCAGCAACTCAAAACTCGATTCTGCTTGAATCCAGTGTACAAAACTTATAGATCTGAACTCCCTTAACTCGATTAGCACGTAAAGATTCTATCTTTACGTGCCCATATGCATCCATGAAGCTAAAATGGCTCAAAAAGCATAATAAAGGCTAGATCTAGGGTTTTCATGCAAGGTAACTTCAAAAAGGCAATAGATCTGGGCTCTACAACTCCTAAATGAACAGATCTAAGGATATCTCGACCTATTAGGGTTTCCATATAACCATAAGGCTTGAGAAAAGCATAAAACTATATCTAGAAGAGTTCTAATGGAGGTTAAAAGCATAAAACAGGAGGGAATCCGAAGAATACCTCAAAGAACTCTGATTTGCCCTTGGATCTTTGCTCTACACCTCTTCTCCTTGCTCCTTTCTTCTTCTCCTTCTTCAAGCCTTCAAAATTTAACACAAGAACACTTGGATCACTCAAGGATGGATTAGGGTTTTCTCACAGCTTTCTGAGGGTGAAGGAGGCGAGATTGGGGGCTATAAGGTGGATTAAATAGTGAGCAACCCGGGGATTTAGGGTTTCTTCCAGGCAGGCAGACTCGCCAAGTCCCGAATATGGACTCGCCGAGTCGCCGACTAACACGTGCTCGAAATCCCATCCTTACTCGGTGAGTCAGGCTATGAACTCGCCGAGTCCCTCTTGCAAACTTCTAATTAAATACTATGGAATCATCATACCGGAGACGGGTCGCTACAGCTAAACCATGGATCTAAGCATTAACTTACCTAGAATGATGATTTTTGTGGAAAAACCTCCTTGAAAAGCCCTAGATCTCGAAATTTTTTATGGAGGAACATGAGTGTTCTTTGAGAGTGTTTGGAGAGAATTTGTGAGGTGTGTGTGTGTGTGTTTCCTCTTGTGTTCTCCGGCGAAGAAGAAAAAGAGAGGGGAGAAAAGAGAGTGTGAGGTGATAGTTGTATTGGGAGGTGAGAAATATGCATGGATATGCCACATACAATGTTGAGGTGTCACTCCCCCTTAATCACCCATTAATCTCATTTTTTTTTTTTTAACTTGGGCCGAAATCTTGGGCTAAGTAGAAAGGAATAGATTAACATGCCCCACTTCTTATCTTGGTTCGAAATTTATGAGGCCCAATAATTATTATTTCGGCATATTGGGCTCCTTTGATGGCTTACGGCCCAATTTGTCAAAAAGAATGGTTTTTATGGCCCATTTAGGTTAATTAGATTGGTTATGGCCCAATAAGGCCCATTAAAGATAAACTAGTCCATTTTAGGCTTATAAGGCCCTAAAAGGTTAAGTTTCATGAAAGTGGATCCAATTAGAGCCCATATAAGAGTTCTAAGCCCCAAAATAGTCAAATTGGAAGCATATTGGTCCATTAGGCCCAATAAGGAAATCCTAGTCCATATGGACTTAAATCTGGATTTACTTTAGGGTTTCCAACCTTTGTTGACTATTTGAATGTTTGTATTGAGTATTTGATAGAATTTTTGTTGTCATTGAACAAACACCATACCTGTTTTCAAGTTTTAGTTACATTGTCGTTCTTTGTTAAGTGCTTACAATGTATCAAAATTCATAGTTGTGACATCATCCCCCCTTTAGATGGAATTTCGTCCCGAAATTCTTTTTGAAGCTAGATTCAAGAAAGCAAGAATAGGTGAGGGTACTTCTGCTTCATCTGGTCTTTGCGTTCCCATGTGAATTCTGGTCCACGTTTCGCGTTCCATCGAATTTTCACAATTGGAATGCGACTTTACTTAGTACGCTTCACCTCCTTGTCCATGATTTCGACTGGTTCTTCGACGAACAGGAGATTTTCGTTGATTTCGACTTCTTCAAGTGGAATGACGAGGGTTTCGTCGGATAAACACTTTTTCAAATTGGAAACATGGAACACGGGGTGTACACTGCTGAGCTCAGCGGGTAGTTGCAGTCTATAAGCCACTGGACCGATTCGGGCATGAATCTCGAAAGGTCCAATGTATTGTGGGTTCAGTTTTCCCTGTTTTCCAAAATGAATCACCAGCGTAACTCTTCTGTAAGTCTCCCGATGCTTGCAGTCGGGCTCTGATCTAAATTATCTTCTCGTTCGTTTCGCGTATGGTTTATGGTCCCGTTAATGCATTGTCTGGTGTCTGTCCTCTTGCTACCTGGGTGTCACCTACTTCAGCCTAACATAACGACGATCTACATTTACGCCCATACAACGCCTCGAAGGGAGCAACTTTGATGTTCGAGTGATAACTGTTGTTGTACGAGAATTCGATTAAGGGAAAGTGGGTATCCCACAACCTTCCAAAGTCTATCACACATGCACGAAGCATATCTTCAAGCATTTGAATGGTTCACTCGCTTTGACCATCCGTTTGCGGGTGGTAGGCAGTGCTTATGTCGAGTTGTGTAATGCCCGTAGATCTGGGCTAGTCAATTTAGAGACGATAAGCGTCAAACATGACTTTTTTAGGAAAGATTATTTAGAAGGAGTAATCTTAACTAAGATGTAGTTTATGTTACGAGGTTTCCGAATATATAAAGTGATGGGTTTTAGCCATAAGAACATCCTATGTGCTCATGCAAACCCTAATGCTTGGATCTAGGTTTCTCTATTGTTAATGCAATTCATCCAAGACTTTAAACCCTAGATCTAGCATACAATTAATCATATTAACTTGTAAAAGGGTTTTTAGATCTTACCTTGATTGTTATGTAGTAATAACAATCTCAAATCCTCCTTGTAATGATTTTAGAAAGCTTAGAGTCACAAGTGTCACTCCTCTAATGGTTCACAAACACCAAGAGCAAGAGGATGAAGAATAAGGAGAGGGGAGGCTGCCCAAGTGTGGAAACCCTAAAGAACAAGTTCACCACGTTTTTGAGTCTCAAGGGCCCTTTAAATAGTGAGGCTATTAGGGTTATCTAAAAAGGAAACCCTAATTTGGATGCTTAAGCCCTAAGCAACCCATGGACTCCTTCCTTAAAGGCCTAGGACGATTTCTAATGGGTTTTCCCAATTCGTCCACCCCTCTAATATGGAGTCCATTAGCTCAATATTCAACTATCATACAATTGACAGTTCTAGTCCCTTAAGTTTAATTAATGTCTTTTAGCCACAAAATTAATTCCTAATTAATTATTGACTAATATTAATCAAACAATATGATTTCTCCTTTAATATATTATTCTCATAATATATTAATAAATCATAATTAATCCTTTCTCTCTATAATTCATCCTATCAAGTTGCTTTGGTGAAGGCAACCCAAAAGGACCATGCACCATCGGGTCAAGTACATACCAAAATAGTTATGGACTTAGACACTAATCCAACATAAAGAACGTTGAAATCCGAGTTATAACGAAGAAGTTATGACCTGTCGAAGTTTCGCGACAGAACCGGCACGACACAACGCGACGTAAATAGTGAATTTACGTTAGAGCGATATTTATCCAAAACAATCTAAATGAGAATTGAAGATCTCATTGATAGTAGTACAACGATGGAAAGACGGACGAAAACGGACGTCAGACGAAGGAGTTATGAGTTTATAATGGAGTTTTCTTGTCCCGGCCTACTAAAAATAATATAAGTAATATAATTATAATATATTAAAACTAAAGTCAAAATTAGCCAATGGAGTCTAAATGAGAGTTGTAGAGCATAATCTCACCTTCGCGTCGATATAAAGAACGTCGAAAACGGAGTTCGTATGCGAAAGTTATGAATTTCTGAAGTTCGGGGCGCGAAACCCCAAAACTGTCAGATACCACAACGTGGCAAGCAGTGCCACGACGTGGCCAGTCTTCTAACACCTCCGGGAGTCCCCCAGACGCAACTTGCGATGACACATGCAGTGACGATCAAGCCCACAACGTGGAAAAAGGTGCCACGACGTGGCAAGGGCCAATTTTGCCCTATAGATTTGAAGGGCCAACCGTTTAGGGTTGCTATTTTCTCTTCTCTCTCTCTCTCTCCCGTTTTACCTCGATTTACGTTCAAGAAAAATATCCTGAAACACCAGTATCAACCCCGAGACCCGAAGCAAGTCCTGAAGCCTGAAGATCCCGAGAAGAAAAGAGTTCCCGGGCTGAAGCTCTGCCCCCGAGGAGCTCGGTTTTTGTGAAGATCTTCCAAATCTACTGAAGAATACTACTTCTGCAAGTCGTAGTGTTGTCCGATCATCTTCTAATCAAGTGACTGTGTGGTCACTTTCTTTTAACACATAAATATTAAGTATTTTCTATGAAATACGTACTATGTGTATAATATAAAGTTGGTTATATGTGTGGGTGTATAGTCCCTTTCATAACACGATTTTAATACAAGTACTGTTTTAATGTATTAAGTATATGTTTTGGGTGAGTATGTAATCACTTTCTTCTAACACATATATATCAAGTATTTTCTATGAAATACGTACTATGTGTTTATACATTGTTGTTTATTTGAGATGAGTGTGGAATGGATGTTTTATATAGGTGTTAAGTGGGTTAATCTGTATATGTATTTTGTATCTACAAATATGTTGGGTAGGACATGGGTAGATGAGATAGTTGGTGTAGGATAAAAGATGAGTTGGATAATAAGATCAAAAGGTTAGCTTTAGATTCGTGAGTAGGGGATCAGGAATAGAGATAAACCTGTTACTAATCCATTGACATGTATTGCGAGAGGGATCTTGAGTATGATACTGTTAATAAAAGAGATAGACCTGTTATTAATCCATTGGCATGTATTGTGTCACACCCCAAAACCAAGAACGGCGGAAACGTTCTGGGGCGGAGGACGTCATGTATAATATCAACAACAATGTAAAGTAGTAAAAAGCAACAACACCATCCATTGCATTAATAATATAATTATTATACAAATGTGTTCTGTCAAATTTTGATAAACACTTAAAGCATAAATCAAAATGAAAGATAAGTCTTGAACAAGCTCCATCTTCCTTTCTCCTTGCATCGGTACCTGTCTATGATGACATGAGGATACAAGTAATTTTGAAAGCGAGTATCAGCTTTGAAGCTGGTGAGATCATAAGTATTTAGTGTATTAATTTGTATGTAAGTATTTGTATGTAAGAATTTGTAAGTCTATGTATTGTAAGTATTGAAAGTGTATATGAACTGTAAGTATGAAAATGTTTGTAAAACAACTGTAAATGTTTGAAAAACCCTAGAAATCCCTATGATTCCTACTAGTATAAGAAGGTGTCTTCTACCAAGACCTAACTGTTCTGAATGCAACCTTCTACCAAGGCATCTAGTGTCTGGATGTGTGTCTCTTGTAAGAGTATGCATTTTCCCAAGTATAACTATCATTAACAAAAATATAGTTTCTACATTACCGTGCGTCGTGTGAATGTTCACGAAGTGAATGAAATGGGAAAATGAAATAGTACTATGGTGTAGTGTTATAAGAACTACTGCCATACTAACTACCTTAAACCGGATTTATATTAAGGCATTATGTGATAAATTGCACCATACTATCGACTGATAACAACGACATACGAATGGTCGTAATAACGGAATGACGTTTGGCACCCGCAGACCTGCAGGTCCGGCTGTAGCTAGCAGCAAGGTGTAAGATTGTCAATCTAGTATAGATCTATACGCAAACTCACGCTCTCCCTCCAAGAGACTCTGGCTACAACTCGAGTCATGACATTTAAGTCATGCTCCGATTTAAATCACAATAATTAACGTATTCTTGTATATGTAATGTAATGAACTGTTCTAGCTGTAATGTACGTGCTCTCTACCTAGCAAGTATAGTAATGTAATGATCCTAGTATAGTTGTATATGTTCTCTTCCTAGTATAGTTGTATATGTAATGTACTGTAATGTTCTAGAAAGTATTGACTCATGAATGAACTGACTCATTGTATGATATCGTGTTCTAGTAATTATTCTAGTATCTTCCTAAACTACCCATATGGTAGTTTACTAGTAATCTAACTGGTACGTATGGACAAGGATGTATACCCTTGATACCCAAGGGCATGGGATGAACTGGAAGGACCTTTTATGACTATATATGTACACATGATATATAACTAATATTTAAACGAATTTCGGACGAATACCCGATATCCCACCAGACCACATCTCAAGCGCGAAAAGGAAATAGGGTGGATAGCCTTCCTAAGTCTTTTAAACATTTCTTATATAACTATACATATAGAGGCATGCAATTTATAATATAAAAGCATAAATAAGTTTTGTAAGACATTTGAAACAGAAATATTATTTTAAGAAAAGATCTACTTGATGTCAATCTATAAAACAATTTGAAGGCATAAGTTTGATAACACAGTTTAAGTATAAGGAAACATTTGTTTGAAACACAGTTGTAAATAAGTTTGAAAGGTAATGTACAGAGTAAGATGTACAGTGTAATAAGGAGTTTAAAACATATAAAATGTTTATAAAAATCATTTGAAGGAAACTGTTTGGTAAAACGGCTAATGAGTAGCCAAATCATTTGAATGCTGTATATTAATCACATGTGATTGATGTATAAGTAGCATAATTCTACTTACTAATCACACGTGATTGACATAATAAGTAGCATGATTCTACTTGTATCCCCCCCATAAAACATTTAAAAATAGTTTACAACATTAGTTAAGGGGTATGAACTCACCTGCAGTAAGTGACTGGAATTGAACGGACTGTTATCGTACGGAAGGATCGGACAAGTGCTTGGTGTCAAGTGAAGACTTAGACACACACAATGATCCTAATTACATATAAAGACATATGTATATAAATAATTAGTGATTAAAACACTAATTATACAAGTATAAACATTTAAACGCGAGGAAAACACTTTTGGTCAAATGCTAGGAGGCTAATGGGTTGCAACAAAAGAGTGCAAAGCCCCTAATGGAAGTTTAAGGTCTAATGACCATAATCATTGGAGTTTACGGCCCAGGGGAGTAAATTCCTGGCCGTAAACTCTCAACCAAGGCTCTAAATGGTGCTTAGAATTATTACAACTCTAGTGGGGAATTGTTTCAAGGCTTAAACAAGTGTTTGGGTGCGATATTAACTCCTTTGGGGAGTTTACGGCCCAGAGACCACATTCCCTTGGAGTTTACGGCCGTAAACTCCCTTGGGAGGGTTTTTATGGTGTTTTCAAGTCTCAAACATTTCTAAGAACTAAACTAGGCTTTTGTACTTGGCTTTAGAAGAGTTTATGGCACCATTTGGCACTATTTTATGGAGTTTACGGCCCTAGGACCTTTTGGGCCGTAAACTCCCTCACTCTTGGTGTTCTAAGTGTTTTACCTAGTCCAAAACTCATCTAGGTACATGCCCAAATTGGTCTCTTGGCTTAAGGAAGGATTTAGGGTGTCATTTGACCCCTTTATAGGAGTTTACGGCCCAAGAACTACCCTTGGCCGTAAACTCCTCAACACTTGTGCTTCTATGTGTTTTCTAGGTTCTAATCAATTTAGGGTACTTGTCTAAAATAAAGTCCAAGCCTTAGGTGCCTTAAAAACACCATTTGAGCAAGTTACAAGGGAGTTTACGGCCTAAGCTATTCTTGGGCCGTGAACTCATAAACTTGGGGTGTTTCTTGGTTGATTTGTTGTCCCTAAAACACTCCTATACAAGTCCAAGGTAGTTACTAATCACGGGGGACAATCTAGGCTTAGTTTCGGGAGTTTACCGCCCAAGAACACCTTGGGGAGTAAACTCCTAAATCAGATGATTTAGCTATGTAATCTATGTTATGAACACATTTAAAGCTTTCTAACACTACTAGAAAGAGTTACTCACAATTTGGGATAAAAACCCGAAGATTCGTGAGAGAGAATTTGGCTTTTCTCTAATTGGAATTTAACTAATGAACCAATTTGGTTCAGAATTCTATTTATAGTCCTGAGATTTTTGGCAGAAAATATTTCTATTCTCGGAATGAACTCTAATGTCCTAGAGTATTGGAATTACAGTGTTGCACAAAACCTTAGTGCATCCACTCTCCTAATATTTCCTTAGGTGTAAAATCCTGAAAACTGCCAAACTTATACTCGAAATCCGAGTTTTCACTGTAACCATTCTAACTTCTATTGGATTGAAATGGTTTGTTCAGAATGGAAATTTCGGGTTGTCACATATTGCGAGAGGGATCTCGAGTATGATACTGTCAATAAGCAAGATAAACCTGTTAGTAATCCATTGGCATGTATTGCGAGAAAGATCTCGAGTATGATACTGTCAATAAGCAAGATGAACCTGTTAGTAATCCATTGGCATGTATTGCGAGAGGGATCTCGAGTATGATACTGTCAATAAGCAAGATAAACCTGTTAGTAATCCATTGGCATGTATTGCGAGAGGGATCTCGAGTATGATATTGTCAGTAAATAAGATAAACTTGTTAGTAATCCATTGGCATGTATTGCGAGAGGGATCTTGAGTATGATACTGTCAATAATCAAGATAAACCTGTTAGTAATCCATTTGGCATGTATTGTGAGAGGGATCTCGAGTATGATACTGTCAATAAGCAAGATAAACCTGTTAGTAATCCATTGGCATGTATTGCGAGAGGGATCTCGAGTATGATACTGTCAATAAGCAAGATAAACCTGTTAGTAATCCATTGGCATGTATTGCGAGAAGGATCTCGAGTATGATACTGTCAATAAGCAAGATAAACCTGTTTAGTAATCCATTGACATGTATTGCGAGAGGGATCTCGAGTATGATACTGTCAATAAACAAGATAAACCTGTTAGTAATCCATTGGCATGTATTGCGAGAGGGATCTCGAGTATGATACTGTCAATGAACAAGATAAACCTTGGTAGCTATGGATTTAGTACCGTATAGACGAACCTTGGCGACTATGGATTTAGCGCCTATTAAGTGAACCTTGGTGACTATGGAGTTAGGGTCTGATAACTATGGATTTAGTACCTGACAGATAAACTTTGGCAGCAATGGACTTCGTGCTGATTCCTTAGGTCAATCCTTAGGAATGAATGAATGAAGGATAATTGATTTTTAGGGTAAAACCTTAAGAGTAAAGAAGATAATGGGGATGGGTAATTGGGTTGATTGTTTGATGATTATATATATATATATATATATATATATATATATATATATATATGATATAATATTGTGGGTTGAAAATCCTATATGTTCACCAGGCTCCCAAGCCTGACCCACTCAGTTTAATCGTATCACAGGTATCGATACGAAGCTGCTTTGCACTGAGAGATTAAAGGAGATGTAAATCACTAGAGTAAATGAATGTATGTTATGTTTATGCTTATGTGTTTGTATCGGAACATGACATCCCGAGGTTTTATTATTTAATGAAAATACATTCTCTTTGAGAAATGTTTTGATAAGTTTTTATCATATCTTGTTTTGGGAACAAATTCCGCAACCGTTTTCTTTAAACGATTACTCTGATTTTAAAATAAATCATAAATAAACCGGTCTTTTCTGGCCGTGAAATTTGGGGATGTCACAAGTTGTGTTCCCAGCGCTTTCTGAAGTGATTCCCAAAAGCGTGAAGTAAACCTACTATCCCTATCCGAGATGATAGATACTGGCACTCCATGGAGTCTCACGATTTCCTTGATGTAGGTTTTTGTCAACTGTTCCATCTTGTATGACTCTTTGATTGGCAGGAAATGAGCGGATTTTATCAACCTGTCGACTATTACCCATATGGTATCCAAACCATCTGTTGTCTTGGGTAGTTTGGTCACAAAGTCCATAGCAATCCTTTCCCATTTCCGCTCGGGAATTACTGGTTGCTATAGTAATCCCGAGGGCTTCTGATATTCCACCTTTACTTTAGCACACGTGAGGCATTTGCTAATGTAAGTGGCAATTTCACCCTTCATGTTAGGCCACCAATAATGTTGCTTGATATCCAAATACATTTTATCTGAACCCGGATGGATGGAGTATCGGGTCTTGTGGGCTTCATTTATGACTACTTCTCTGAATCCCCCAAGTTTAGGGATCCAAATGCGGTTCATGAAATGATATGCTCCGTCCTCCTTCACTTCGAAATTTTTATCCATTCCACGTAACGTTTCGCTTGTTTTGTTTTCTGTCTTCATGGCATCGGACTGGGCCGCTCTGATTGCGAGGTCAGGTGGGATTGAATGGTTATGGAAAGAGTCTTCACACGACGATTAGAGTATTCTTTCCGACTCAAGGCATCAACTACCACATTAGCCTTGCCTGGGTGGTACTTGATTTCACACTCATCATCGTTTAGCAGCTCAACCCATATTCGTTGCCTCATGTTCAACTCTTTTATATTTAAAATGTGTTGGATGCTCTTGTGGTCCGTGAAAATGGTGCACTTTTGTATCATAAAATTAGTGTCTCCAAATATTCAAGGCGAAGACCACAGCTCCCAATTCGAGATCATGGGTGGTATAATTCACCTCATGTGTCTTTAGTTGTCGGGATGCATAAGCTATCATCTTCCCATGTTGCATGAGTACATAACCTAAACCTTGATTTGAAGCATCGCAGTAAATTACGAAGTCTTCTGTTCCCTCTGGTAGCGATAGTACCGGTGCACTGCAGAGTGCTCGCTTCAGAGTTTGGAATGCAACTTCTTGCTTATCTGTCCATTCAAAGAGTACACCCTTTTATGTAATCATGGTAAGTGGCTTGGCTGTTTTGGAGAAGTTCTAAATGAACCTCCTGTAATAGCCTGCGAGGCCTAGAAATTGACGAATTTCTATGGGTGTTGTTGGGATCGCCCATCCTTCGATGGCTTTGACCTTAGAAGGATCCACATGTATCCCTTCTTGGCTAACAACGTGACCTAAAAAGTTCACACTACGGAGCCAGAACTCACACTTAGAGAGTTTTTCCTAGATCCTTTCGGTTCTTAGGGTTTCTAAGATTTGCTGGAGATGTCGGCCATGCTCCTCTTTGTTTTGAGAATAGACTAAGACATCTTCGATGAAGACAATGACAAAGTTGTCGAGGAATGGTCGGCAGATTCGATTCATCAGGTCCATAAATGCGGCAGGGGAATTCGTTAGACCGAAAGGCATTACAAATTTAGTCCCAAAATAATATCTTAAGTTATAAAGTTTCCAACTTTATAACTTTGCATGGCTAGGAAGTGCTCAAAACCAAATCCCTAACTTCTTAACTTATTAAGACATTATAACCCATGCATACAAGGAAACTAATGACGAAGATTACATTTTTATGAACTTAGACACTCGAAAACGTCTAAAAGGACAACCCATTTGGGTCTAGAGCATGTCATACTTAAGAACACCATAACTTGGGGACAAAAAGCACATAATAACATCATACATGCTAGTTCTAACAAAATAAGCATCAAGGTATAAACTTTCTACCTTTTGGAGATGAAGAAGGGTGCAAAACTTCCAAATCCAAAGTTGCTCCAAGCTTCCAAGATGTTATCCTTTCCTTCTCCTTACTCTATGAACTCAAAAACACACATTAATTGCTCAAGGATGCTCAAAAATGGATTATGGTTAGCAAGGGTCTAATATGAGGCTGGAGGCTGATGAATGAATGGAGCCTTGAGAATTAAGGATGTATAAATAGTGCACAAACCCTAAATATTAGGGTTTTGGTCCAGACCACGTACGCCCAACGTACGCTTGGGGTACTCCCTATGTACACAAACAACCCACATTTTCTCATTAAAGTGCCATGTGCCTATTTTTGCAAACATTTCTCACATCAATGGTTAAATGTGTAAATACGTGATTATCTGGATGTTACAAGAAGAAAACATACACAACTCCTTGTTTTTTTCCACCATTTTCACCAACCCTAAATAATACCCAAAACCCCATACTCTATCTCTCTCTCTCTCTCTCTCTCTATCTCTCTCTCTCTCTCATCGGTTCATTTATGCTGAGTTGCCGAGCCAAGCTCGACCCGGTGTTCACCAAGAGATCCTTGCCGAGACGACTCCGAGAAGCCTAAGATTCAAAGTATCCAAAATCCTTCTTATTACCTCATTCCACGAGCAGTGATGACGTTCTCAATGCCCTCGTTCTCCCTAAACGTCCCCAGATAATAATCAATTTATAGGACTCTAAATGATCGGTAGTAATTATGATGTCCCCGGAAAAACTATGAATTTAATCATTTTATTCAAATAATAATCAAGAAAAACAAACCCATAAAAGGATAACAAAACTTACGATCTTCAAATTCAATGCATCATCTTTATCAATCTGTTTCCCAAAAACCCAACTTTTCCAAATTCACTTTACATTCTAATATAAGTTACCACAAAAGAGGAAACAAAAACCATGAGCATTACAAAACTAAAATAGACCTATAATAATTCATGCAATTTCAGTCTAACCTACTCCACCTGAGAAGATGAGAACCTAATAAGTTTGGTGTCATCCTTTATTGAGTAAGTAACGACAACAGAAACAATACATCATCAAATAGAGATTTTGTTTTGTAACCATATCATATTAAAACCCTAATTAGACAAGAGAAAGGAGATTAGAGAATAAAGATGACAACACATAAATGAGATAGATCAAATTCAAACCCTAATTAGACAAGAGAAGACAAAATAAGATAACAAAGACGACAACATAGAGGGCATGGTTTTTTCTTGATAATATTGTTTTTTAATCGTTTTTATGGTGTAATGCTAGGGCTAGAAAAGTTATCAACTTGCCTGAGTGGCTTCAAAACCCAAAACTAGCTATTATGTGAGTCTTTGTTTTGTTGTCTAGCTTTTTGCTAGCTTTTTTATAATATCTGTCATTTGAAAAAAAAAAGGCAACAACACGGAGACGAGATAATACATTAGAGCATCGTCGATGGGAGGTGGAGGGGTAACTGACGTGAATTGCAGATTAAGGATGGACAGTTAATACCAAATCTCCATCTCATGCTGGTATCATACCAGAATCGGTACCAAATTTAAACATATGAGACGGTACTCGGTACTCTAAAATCATGAAATTCGGATTCGGTGTTGTTGGTACCGACGCTAGTACAAAAAACCGGTACCATTCCCGTTACTAGTACTACTAGTAATGTTAATTCGGTTCGGTACTTAGAATTGACTTTCGATCAAATTTGATCTTTGAGAAATCGAAAGCGGTACTTGTTCCGTCTCACACTCATCCCTATTAAAAAAGAGGTGTTTGTTATGAATTGCAATCGAGGAGCGCCGAGTGCGCACTCCAGATGGTAGGGAGGAATAAATACGAGAGGCATGAAAAAGAAATAGGGCAAAAAGGTGTCAAAAGACCTTTTTATATATTTTAGAGAAAAAACAAAAACCAGGTAAGTGAAACTCTCATCGGAGATATTGCAAACTAATATGATATATTTAAAAGACAAGCGTCATTAAGTTGATTGGAGATATTGCAAAAGTAATATGATATACTGAAAAGACAAGTCTCATTAAGTTGCTATGAATGACCTTACATATAAAATCAAAAAAATAATAAAATATAAGATTCAAGACAACCCCCACAATCCATATGATCCGTACCATCGTAACATGTTACTTAATGCATCCAGCCTATCTATTTGCAATTCACACATAGCCATGCAATTAATGCAACTTCTATAAATTATGCATTATAAGTTGTACATTACCTTAGATTCAAAGGAAATATAATTGAAAAAAATAATACAATCTACATGACTTTACAAATATACACGTTTCCAATTACTACTACAAATGCATAAATAAAATAAAGAAAAAGCCAAAGCCATTGGTCAACCATCAAGAAGAAATCCCAATGACCGAGATCCCTTCCTCCTGTTCCTCCCGGATTCCTTCAACAACTCCGCCAGCCACCGCTTCTCATTGTCAACCTCCGGATCCGCCGTCCCAAGCTTCTCCTCTCTCATCCCAACAACATATTCCAATATATCAATTGCATCATCCCACCTGTGTATAATTATAATAGTAATACAAAATTGTTTCAAAATAATATTTTTAACGTTTAATAAAAAAAAAAAACTAAAATACCTTCCAATTGCATCATAAGTCCCAGCAAGATTACTATAAACCCCAAGCGTAACAATATGCTGAGGTCCATACTCCCTCTCCAAAATCCCCCTCGCTTCTTCAAAATATTCAGCCGCTTCTTCAAACGACTGAATCTGTACAGACGCAAGTCCCATTTGATTCAACACAAAACCAAAAAGACCTGATTTCTTCTCCCCTGCATTTCGATACTTCTGAATCGCAATCTTGAAATAATGATACGACTCCTCATAACTCCCCATCATATAACACAAAACCCCAATCTGTGCTTCGACCCCAGCCACAATACTCAGCTGACCCGGACCCGACCCGTATACTTTCAATGCTTTTTTGAGCAACTCCAAAGCCCGGTCAAGCTCGTTCATTGACTCGTAAATCCCCGATACTTCAATAAGCCCGTTCGCGATTTCTTCATTTCGGTTCTTTTTCTTAATCGGTTTATAAATACGTAACGCGTGTTCACAATATGTTTTCGACTCCCGGAATTTCCCGATTTTGTTGTAGAGATCCGCCAACCGGACGTAAACCGAACCAACCGAAGGGTTTTTCTCGCCTTTTGTCACCTTAAAAGCATTTAACGCTGTCTGATAGGAAAATATCGCGTCGTCGTAACGCGCTAATGATAGGTATGCGTCGCCGATGCAGACATCGATGGTTGCCACATCAGCGTCGTGTCCGTCTGCTGACATGGACATACGGGCCAGAACGTAGTGTTCGAGGGCGGTTTCGTAATCGCCTTTCGAATCACAGATCAGGCCCATCAGCCTGCGGTCGGCTGCTTCTTGTAAAGAAGTAGCCGTCCCATTTCTTCCGTGTATTTGTAAAGCCATTTCACATAGCTTTTTGGCTTCGTCGAATTGTAAAGCTTGGATATGGGCTTCTGCCACGTACCTACATGTTTCCCCAAACCTGGCGTCGTGTCCCCCCAAAACGTGTTTTTGAATCTCTAAACCTGCTGTGTAACAGAGAATCGAGGTGTCCATTTTTCCTTGCATCGCGTATGTATCTCCTAATTGCATACACCCTGCGAATTTTGCTAATGAATGTTTTTGGCCTTCGTTCATGTTTGTCATCTCGATTGATCGTTCGACAATCGGAATCGCTTCATCGAATTCCCCTAAAATGGAGTATAACGCTGCGACGATGTGTAAACACATGACGAGTTCTAGATCTGGTTTTTCCGATTGGATACTTTCAAACGTTTTCATCGCACGTACAGCGAAATCGAGCGCCTTTCTTGGATCATCACCGGTGGACATTGATTCACGAGCTTGTTTCAGTAAATAAGGCGCGAGGTATTTCGGTTCTTCGTTTTTCTTCATACTCGATTTCAACCCTAGTTTCTTACTAGAAGTATTAGATTTCGTTTTCGAAATCGGTTTCGGAATTTTCGCCGGAGATGAAGGTTTA
The DNA here is from genome assembly GCF_051521515.1 of Lactuca serriola. Taxonomy (NCBI): domain Eukaryota; kingdom Viridiplantae; phylum Streptophyta; class Magnoliopsida; order Asterales; family Asteraceae; genus Lactuca; species Lactuca serriola. The sequence goes on along the minus strand of NC_136411.1, from coordinate 392,267,649 downwards.
ACAACCGGAGATTGATTCGATTGATTCGGCTGATTCGTTTTCTTGTTGTCATCATCTGTTACAACGGATTCCGATTGTTCTTTCTCCTCAGTTTTTACTCCGATGTTTGAAAAATCACCTCGAGCAAGGAACCTTAGTTCGGAATCGATTCGTGATTCCTGACTGTAAGATATGTAACTTGAAGAAGATTGATCGGAGCTTTCCATTTCACATATGTTGTTATAGAGTTGATCCATAGAGTTTCCGGCGATTTCAATGCTTAAATCGATTGAATCAGTGTCGGGAGTGTGTGTGCTTAACGGGCTTCTTGGTGAGATACGCGCGAACTGTTCTTTGTGTGGTACGTAGTGTGCGTTTTCATTGCTCGAACTTGGGTCTGATTTCTTCATTGCAAGTTTCTTCGGCATTTTCGTTTCTTGAACCTATAAAAGCAAGAAAAAAACAGAAAACTAAACTTAGAATCTAATCATGTTGTTTAGAATATTTTGGGAAAAGTGTTTTAAAAACATTTCTACATTTTGAAGAATAAGAATCAGATAATCATCATATGACTAATGTATATTTTATCTCGATGTTCAATCGTGCATGTGTGGTTTAAAAGTGATATGTGATAGTTGCCAAATCATATGTTGCAACAAAAATTATACCACAGAATTTAAAGAGGAAAAAACCCAACATATCACATCATTTGAAGAAATCAAAACCATAATATGATAAAAGGTAAATAACAAATTTTATTGCTTTATATATTTTATAAAACATAAAATTTATGAACAATCGCTAATCAACAAACGAAACTCAAGAGCATTCACCAATCAAAATCCCAGAAATATTAACGCCTAATTTGTCAAAATGCAAGAACAGTTATCACTCATCCCAAATTTTCCAAAACAAGCTTCAACCTCAACCTCTGGTAATATATTGAAAAATCAAGCACGTTGGTCAATGAACGACATCAAAACTCAAAAACTCAGAAATTATTAACACGTAATTCATCAAAATGTAAGAACAGTAATCATTCCCAATTAACAAAAAAACAGAGGATGAAACGCATGAAGAAAACACAAGTTAGATTCAAATTCATAACATAACAGAATACAAGGGGATATCAATTGGTGACATACCGTAATAATTCAAGTAAATGAAGAATCTAATCTCTTGTGTAGGTAAGTTTCCTGGGGACAAACCAATGAAAACGGAAGAATAATGGCGGGATTTGTGAAGAACCAGAATCCTTGTTGATGTTGTGAATAAATTTAGGACGAGAGATGAGAATATATTTGAAATTGAAGAAGTAGAAGAAGAAGAAGAAGAAGATGGTGATTACATAAATGGTGGTTGAAGAAGGAATGCATAAATTAAATAAAGTTTTGAATAAGGTTGATGTATGTATGAATTAAAACCGAAGATAGGAACAGATTGAACAGATACGAGTCAATGTCAACGAAAATGGGGCAGGAGAGAGAGAGAGAGAGAGAGAGAGAGAGAGAGAGAGAGAGAGAGAGAGAGAGAGTGGGCGGTGGAATGTTAGAAGCCAGAAGAAGGCGCTTGTTTATCTCCCTCTCGGCAACCGCAGCTTGAGGCCGTTTTATTTTATTTAGAGTAAATCACACTAAGTTACAAAAATAGTCCCTTTAGTTTGTCAGAACCATTAGTTTAGTCCGATCTTTGAAAAGTTGACAGAAAACATCCTATAGTTTTGATAAATTACAGTGTTCGTCCCTGTTTGAAACGTTATACACCCTAAGTCTGTTTAATTACATCGTATGCCCCTCACAAGAAGGGAATTTCATTTTTTTTGGAGTAAATTACACAATTCGTTGTAAGTGTTAAATTGCACGTTTAGTCCCTGTTTTTAAAAATTAACTCAGACAGTCCATCGTATCGTTAAAAGTTGCATGTTTCGTCTCTGACGGACATGAAATGATTGTAATGCTTTTTAATTTCTTTTTCATTTATTTTTCAGATTTCTAATTATTTTTAATTATTAAAAAGTGTTTTAAATAAAGTTGTGGGTCCCACCTACCCCCTTTGTACCATTTCCATCTTCTTTGTCTAAACCCTAAACATCACCCAGTCGAAATCGACCTGCATCTCCATCGAAAACAATCTTCATCTCCATCGGAAATCTTCTGTCTCTCATTATCAATAAGAACCAACCTAGATTAGCCAAACCATCAAATGTCCCTCACCTAACCCTTACCCTCACCACTCACTCCCTATCCATCTTCATCACCAACTGCCAGTGTAAATCACTCAAAACTTGAAGCTTAAAATCAAAATCAAAATCAAAATCACGAAAAACCGAGTCAGATTCAAGTAAATCATTTTTGTTCCAGAACCTAAAGCTCAAAATGATCTTACTCGCTACTGGAACTGAAAGAAAACATGGAGCTCAGAATCAAAACCAAAATTAAACCTAAAAACTGAAATCAAACTAGATACTCAATAAAAAACATGAATTCCAACCTGGAACTCAATGTAAGTTGAAATCAAACTGAAAAACAAATCGAACATGGAAATCAATCCCACAAAAATCGAGATAGAGAGAGTGGGATGAGAAGAAGATAGGCATAGAAAGAGGATGAATTGTAGTTCTAACGGAGCTAAATCTTTTGACAGCGGTGGTGATCGAAGATAATGGTGGTGGTGGTTTTATTCACCTGATACACACTGCATATCTCTAATTTCTTTAAAGGGACATAATTTTTTAGGAAGAAGACGAGGTTTTAGAGGTTGGACATTTCCAACAATGGATGTTTGCTAGATTTCTATAAGATATTATGGCTTAGACATTTTCGACGATGACATGGGGTTTTCGGAGGATGCTGTGAGAACTGAGAAGAGAGGAAGGGGGAGGATAAGCCATATTTGTTTAATAGGGATAAGAGGTTGAAGAGGGTAAGGTATAAAAGTGTATGAGGCCACTTTTATTTATTTTTCAATAAAAAACTCAAAATAATAAATTGTTCAAAATTAAATGAAAAAAAAAATTAAAAAGGGTATTGCAGTTATTTCGTGTCTGCTAGGGACAACTTTTAACGATATGAGGGATGATCTGAGTTAATTTTTGAAAATAAGGACTAAACGTGCAATTTGACATTTACACCAGGGACGAATCGTGTAATTTACTCTTTTTTTCCTTTCTTTCTTTTCTACCAATGACTTTAAAAGACTATGTGTATTTATTTTGATAATATTTCTTCCCCGAACATACTTAAATTAGGTAAAATCCCTCATTTTGATTAATTTCTTCATTAACTAATAAAATGGGATTTTATAAATGTAGAAAATCAGCAATCATAGTAATTTCATGCACCGACCTTAACTTAGGTAGGTGTTTTTGGTCATGTTCAAGGAATGGAGCCAAGTGTCGAGATTTATCTGGTGGGAATGCAAAATCAAGCAGCATAATTATGTATTTACATTGGTCGTGGGATTTCATACAAACGTTGCTTTGGGACATGAAAGTCAAGTAGCTATTTTTAAGCTATTTTTCAAATTTTGTAAAAAAAGCATTTAACATTTTTTGGACGATTTCATAGCAAGAAGAAGGCGATTTATTGATTTATTATACTTCAACAACCATTTGAAAACGTTTGTTTTATCATTTGTAAGTCGGATTTGATTGTTTTTATCCATGTTATGCTAAAAACACAGTTTCCACTTTTCGTTTCATACTTGATCATTTAGAAAAAAATTAATTGTCATTGTAAACATGGATTGAATTCTTTCACGCCTTTGAGCGTATGAAAGGACATGAGTATTATTGGATATATTTGCATGAAATTTTATGTGTTCTTTCAACTTTAGTTTCACATAAGAGCTTATTTGGGTTTAATTAGTAAGATTGTGTCAACTTAACTCATGTAGTAGATGAATTGAATTTGAAATTGGATGTGTTGTTACCAATGATTATTAACATAAATCCCCGTTATTGTTACTTTATTACATAATAGTTTATATATAAATATAAATCCCCAATTATTGTTACTTTTTGTCATATTTAGAGTTGCGTGTCTTACACAAATAGGTATTTAAACATTGATTTGTGTTCCGATTGATTCCAACCTTTTCTTCTAATGCTAGTTTATAGTGCATATGAATGTTTTAGTTTACATATTGTAACCACAATTTTCATTTGTTTGTTTGATAACCTAACAATAAGTTTTAAAATAGGGCATATCAATAGCAATCATTTGTGCAAAAATTATACCCAAAATATCATTAAAACCAATATTTTAACCAAATAATTATTTTACGAAAAGATTAAAAAGAAAAGAAAACACAAATTGTTTCAAAAAAATAACAACCAACTGTCTCATAACCTTTCTCTTTCCTCATGTTCGCTCCTTTCTTGCCACCTTTGACCTCTTATTTGGCTCACTTTGTCCTTCATAACTCCTGGAATTAGGATGCTTGTTATTGTAACACCCCTAAACTCGGGCTAGACATTTAAGATATAGTAAATAACCTTATCTAAAAATGTAGTAGTCTTAATGAATATCTCGTGGATATAAAGATCGCTTAAATCCGACTTCGTATGAAGAAGTTATGCTTCTTCGAAGTTTCCCAATCAACCCGACACAACTATGTGCGTCATAAAAATTGAATCGGAGATAGTTTCTTATTATCCTAAGTAATCTAAATGAAAGTCATAGTATTCGTAAAAACCAGAGTGTGCATAAAAAGAACGCGTAAACTTGACTTCGTATGAGAAAGTTACAATTTTTCGAAGTTTCATTATAGGAGTATGCGACACAAAAATCAAAATTTAAATCGGTTGAGTATTAGCCAAAACAATGTAAACTAGAGTTAAAGATATTGTAAATATGAATTCGTCGATATAAAGACATTTGAGAATGAAGTTCGTATGAGAGAGTTATGATTTTAATTCGGGTTTTAGCAGTCTAAGCCCTTTAAAAATATACAATTAAAAATAAATTGAGAATTAGCCGACGGAGTCTAAATAAATGTTGTAGTACTCATCGATAGCTACACGTGGATATAAAGAACGTCAACCCACTCGAATTGTGACGCACAAACAGCAAGCACGACGCGCATTGGTGGTACGCAACCCACCCGGATTGTGACATGTGGCAACATTCTAATGGAGCCATGACAACACCGCCTACAAGAGACTCAACGTGCTCCCAACAATAGTCACAACGCGCACCAAGATTCATGTAACATCCCAAAATTCAAGGCAAGATTTTCATTTTTTTAAAAACATTAAAAAATCCACAAGTTTTACGAAACAAGTTCTCAAAAGTCACTATCATGGATAAAAGTATCCCAAAATCATAAAAACACATAAAATCCAAGATGATGTGCACGGTCAATCCTTTGCCTTTACCATGTACTTTAAAGTATTTGAAACCATAAATCAAATTGTAAGCCAAAGCTTAGTGAGTTCCCCCAAAATACAACCACACATCAAGTAACAACATGTATATTGGGCCCACAACCATCATACTTGATTACCTCGGAGCCCACAACCATCAGACTGGATTACTCTAAAACCCACAGCATGAGTCTGGATTGCCTTCCTGTCACACCCCAAAACCACGAACGGCGGAAACGTTCAGGGGTGGAGGACGTCATGTACAGTATCACAACAGTGTAATATAATAAACAAGTAACAACATCATCCATTGCATTATAAGTAAAGTTTTAATACATGTGTGTTCTTTAATTGTAGTAAGACACCAAAAATATACAATCAAAAATAAAAGACGAGACTTGTCTGCTCCGTCTTCTCAAAAATAAAAGACGAGACTCCTTGTAATAGAAGTAATGTTTGATATCTTCCCATTATCCCTATGATAATCTACTATAATATAACTAGTTGATCATTGTAAGTTTGCACACTCTTACTACTCAAGGGTGTGAGAAACTAAATGAAGGATGCAAACTATAACATCAATACATATATAAGAATATAAGTGTATATGCATAGTTTAGTTCAAGAATGAAAAATGGTTTTGTAAGACATCGTATGGGTTTTGAACAATAAATAACAATGACTTGATGCCATTTGAATAAACATTTCAAAAGTAAAACATTTGGTAACAATGTGCATTGAGGATGTAAAACCATTTCATGCATCACATTTTGTAGCATGTGAAATTTGTTAAATGACAAACACAGTTATAAAATACATATCAATGATTTAATAACATGTTTGTTTCTACTTGTATTCCCCCCCCCCCCCCATTAAAGCATTTAAAATCATTTAAAACATTGATTAGGGGTATGAACTCACCTGTAGTTGGTGATTGGGATGTATTGGACGGTATCGGATTGCTAGGTGTCAAGCGAGGACTTGTGCACACACTACGATCCTAATGAACATATAATCACACATATATGCACTCAATTAGACTCAAAAGACTGATTGATAATGTTTAAGACATCCTAGACATAGATAACACTTTATATAAGTGTTTTAAGCCGTAAGGACTTCATCTAAGCTATTGTGGGACAGGGTACTTGAGTTTAGGGTTTCCAAAGGACCCTACAAGAGAGTTTACTCTCCTTAAACCATCACACATGGAGTTTACGGTTGTAAACTCTTGAGTTTACGGCCGTAAACTCCCAACTATGTGTGTTTGGTGTGTTTTGAAGTCCCAAGTGCTTTCTAGAATTATTCTAACCTAGTGGCTATGTCCTTGGAAGGGTTTAAGGTCTAGAAGTACTCCAATTAGGAGTTTACGGCCTCAAGGACATTTCCCCTTGGAGTTTACGGCCGTAAACTCCCTTGGGGTGTTTCCTTTGTTGCTTTCAAGCCTCATGCACTTGTGGGATATGTTCTAGACTCTTATTCCTAGTATATGAAGGCATTAGGCACACCTTAGTGCCCTTTATAGGAGTTTACGGCCCAAGAACCATGTCTTGGCCGTAAACTCACTTGTTTAAGTGATTTTGGTGTGGTTTGGTCCTTCTATTTAGTGGGTACAATTTCTTGTAAAGGTCTAAGGCTTTAGGTGTCATGAAAACACCCTTTGTGTCCATTTACATGGAGTTTACGGCCTAGGAGAGTTCTGGGCCGTAAACGCACTTTCATTTGTGTCATCTGATGTGTTTAAGACCTTAAAATACTTGGGAAATTAGCTTAGATGCAAGCCTTAAAGTCCTAGTGTCCTCAAAACACCTTTTAGTGTTAGGAAATGGAGTTTACGGACTAAGAGAGTTCTGGGCCGTAAACTCCCAATCTTGGGTGGATTTGTGTGTGTTTTCATGTCCCTAACATGTATACCTAATGGTCTAAGGCCTTATCCTAGCACAAGTGTCAGTTTTGGCTTCGCTTCGAGAGTTTACCGCCCAAGAACACCTTGGGGAGTAAACTCCTAGATCTAATGATTTAGCCATCTAAATCATGTTATAAGCATCTAATATGTATTCTAACACTACTAGAAAGAGTTACTCACAATCTGGGATAAAAACCCGAAGATCCGTCAGAGAGAAAATGGCTTTTCTCTAGTTGGAATTGTGAATAACGAATTAATTTAATTCAGAAAACTATTTATAGTCCTGAAATATTTTGACAGAAAATATTTTTATTCTCGAACTTGGACTGTAACATTATGAAACTTGAAATGTTCAAATTTCACAAACCCAGGAGCATCCACTCTCCTGATAACTCCTAAAGTGTAAACCCTTATGTACACAAACTTGTTCGGAAAAGTCTGAAAATCACTGAAATTGGATTGGCTTCTATTGAATAGATATTGTTCGTACAAATGGAAATTTCGGGTTGTCATATCATCCCCCCGTTAGAAGGAATTTCATCCCGAAATTAGAATGTAAGCAAATAAGAAGTTACAAATAACTAAGCAAATAGGTGAGGGTATTTCAGTTTCATCTGATCCTCACGTTCCCAAGTGAATTCCGGTCCACGCTTTGCGTTCCAGCGCACCTTCACTATCGGGATACGGCTCTGCTTTGTTTGCTTGACCTCTCGGTCCATGATCTCTACTGGTTCCTCCACGAAGTTGAGGCTCTCGTTGATCTCGATCTCATCGAGTGGAATAACAAGAGTCTCGTCGGATAGGCACTTTTTCAAGTTTGACACGTGGAAGGTAGGATGTACGTTACTGAGTTCTCTCGGTAGATTGAGCTTGTAAGCCACAGGGCCGATTCTTGCGAGAATCACGAAAGGCCCTATGTATCTTGGATTAAGCTTCCTACGCGTTCCGAAGCGTATCAAGCCCTTCCAGGGTGAGACTTTCAGTAGGACTCGGTCGCCCACCTGGAACTCCAATGGTTTCCTACGCTTGTCGGCGTAGCTTTTCTGTTGGTCTCTAGAGGCTTTTAATCGTTCACGAATTTGAACGATCTTCTCTGTCGTTTCCCGAATGATCTCCGGACCTGTGAGAGTGCTTTCGGGAACTCGTCCCTTAGCTAACTGGGTATCACCCACTTCCACCCAGCACAGAGGGGATCTGCACTTCCGGCCATAGAGGGCCTCGAATGGAGCTGCCTTTATGCTCGTGTGATAACTGTTGTTGTAGGAGAATTCGACAAGGGGTAAATGAGTATCCCAAGCTTTTCCAAATTCAATCAAACAGTCACGCAACATATCTTCTAGGGTTTGGATAGTCCTTTCACTTTGCCCGTCGGTCTGTGGATGGTAGGCTGTACTCATGTCCAACCTAGTTCCTAGGGAATTTTGTAATGACTGCCAGAACCTCGAAGTGAATCTACTATCTCGGTCTGAGATGATAGATAAAGGAACACCGTGCAGCCTTACAATCTCCCTAATGTAAGTTCTAGTAAGTTTCTCCATCTTGTCTGTTTCCTTGATCGGTAGGAAGTGTGCAGACTTGGTGAGTCTATCGACGATGACCCATATGGAATCAAGTCCACCCGTCGTCTTGGGCAACTTGGTTATGAAGTCCATAGTGATCCGCTCCCACTTCCATTCTGGTATCTTCGGTTGTTGTAGAAGACCGGAGGGTTTCTGGTATTCGACCTTGACCTTTGCGCAAGTAAGGCATTTACCCACGAAGGTAGCAATATCTGCTTTCATGTTAGGCCACCAGTATAACTTTTTAAGATCCAGATACATCTTATCTGAACCCGGGTGGACGGAATATCGAGTGTTGTGAGCTTCGGTCATGACCAAGTCTCTGAAGCCACCGTGTTTCGGTGTCCAGATCCGATCCATGAGGTATAAGGCTCCGCCACCCTTGACTTCCAAGTTCTTATCCATTCCTCTAAGGGATTCACCCGCCACGTTTTCAGGTTTCAAAGCGTCGAGCTGAGCCTCCTTTATTTGCGCGGACAAGTGTGAATGGATAGTTAGAGTCAAAGATTTGACTCTACGACCAGTATATTCTTTCCGACTTAGGGCGTCGGCTACTACATTGGCTTTACCCGGATGATAACGAATTTCGCACTCGTAATCACTAAGTAGCTCGACCCACCGTCGTTGTCTCATGTTGAGCTCTTTCTGGTCGAAAATGTGTTGCAGACTCTTATGATCTGTAAAGATCGTGCTTTTGGTACCGTATAGGTAATGTCTCCAGATCTTCAGAGCAAACACAACTGCTCCTAGTTCAAGATCGTGGGTCGTGTAGTTAACCTCATGTGTCTTCAGCTGTCTCGAGGCATAGGCGATGACTTTACCTCGCTGCATTAGAACACATCCGAGTCCTTGATTGGACGCATCGCAATAGACAATGAAGTCTTGTATCCCTTCGGGGAGGGATAGTATTGGGGCGGTGCACAAGGCTCGTTTGAGCGTTTGGAACGCTCTTTCCTGTTTCTCTGCCCAGTCAAAGGCCACGCCTTTCTGGGTCAGGGTGGTAAGAGGTTTCACTATGCTGGAGAAGTTCTGAATGAACCTGCGATAGTAGCCAGCTAGACCTAGAAATTGACGAATTTTGGTAGGTGTCTTTGGTGCTGACCAGTTCTCAATGGCTTTGATCTTGGAGGGGTCCACATGTATACCTTCTTCACTAACCACATGGCCCAAAAATTCGACTCGCCGAATCCAAAATTCGCACTTTGAGAACTTCGCGTAGAGCTTCTCCGATCGCAACGTTTCTAAGATTTTTCGGAGATGTTGACTATGTTCTTCCTTACTTCGAGAGTAGATGAGTATGTCATCAATGAAGACGATGACGAACTGATCCAAGTAAGGACGACACACCCTATTCATCAGATCCATGAATACTGCGGGCACGTTAGTTAATCCGAATGACATCAATACAAACTCGTAGTGCCCATAACGAGTTCGGAAGGCTGTCTTGGGAACATCCTCCTCTAACACTCGTAGTTGGTGATATCCGGATCGCAGATCTATCTTCGAGAAGTAGTTGGCTCCTTGAAGTTGATCAAACAAATCATCAATGCGGGGCAAGGGATAACGATTTTTAATGGTAAGTTTGTTGAGTTCTCTATAGTCGATGCACATGCGAAACGATCCGTCTTTCTTCTTGACGAACAAGACCGGTGCTCCCCATGGTGAGAAGCTTGGTCGAATGAATCCCTTCTTGAGAAGTTCGTTAAGTTGACTGGAAAGTTCCTGCATTTCAGCCGGTGCAAGACGATAAGGAGATTTCGCTACGGGAGTAGCCCCTGGCACTAAGTCGATTCTGAACTCGACTTGGCGTTGTGGTGGTAAACCGGGAAGTTCTTCTGGGAATATGTCGGGGAAGTCGCGTACTTCTGTGATTTTCTGGATGTCTTTCAGTTCTTGACTGGTATCGACGACGTGTGCGAGAAATGCATGGTACTCCTTCCGCAAGCACTTCTGTGCTTGAATGCACGAAATGATGCGAAGGCTCGTACTAGGTTTGTCGCCGTAGATAATTAGGGTTTCGTTGTTAGGAAGGTTAAGACGAACTACTTTTTCGAAGCACATAATGTCGGCACGAAGAAGACTCAACCAATCCATACCGATGATAACGTCGAAACATTTAATTGTGACTGGCATGAGATCTATTTTGAAAGTATGGCTATCTAAAGTTAAGGTACAACCTACGTATATGCAGTTTGTACTCTCTGTTTTCCTGTTAGCCATTTCTACCGTGAATGAACTATCTAATGCACATGGTTTTTGTTTAAGCAGGTGTGCAAATTTGTGACTTACAAAACTTTTCTCGGCTCCACTATCGAAAAGTATGCAAGCATAAGAGTTATCGAGGAGGAACGTACCAGTAACTATCGTAGGATCAGCTACTGCTTCCTCGTGGCCTAGGGCCATAACTCTTCCCACTCCTCCAGCCATCCCTGCTTTAGGGCAGTTCCTTTTGTAGTGGCCCACCTCGCCACATCCATAGCAGGCTTGGCCCATACCGGTGTTAGGAATCTGGGCAGCTTGAGCTGTTGGAGTTTTACAGAAGCGGACGGTGTGTCCCTTCTTGTTGCAGTTAGAGCACTGCATCTCCCTGCAAGGTCCGTGGTGATGGAAGTTGCACTTGGTGCACTTCGGGAGGGTTCCAGCATATGCTCTTGCTGGTAAGAGGTTGGCAGGGGCAACAGGAGTAACTGTGGCAGCATTGATCGCCACAAGTTGTTGCTTATTGGAGGATCCTTGCGGAGCCCCTCTTTTCCTTTTATTCCACCCCTTCTTGTGGTATTCGGGGTTGGACTTCTGTGGTACAGGTGCAAGGATTGTTGTGTTCTGAGGTTTTCGGTGATCGATGAGGGATTGTGCTAGTTCCTTGGCGCTATCAAAGGTAATAGGCCTGGAAGCGATCACACTTGACTGGATCTGGGGCGACAGTCCCCAGATATATCTCTCGATCTTTTTGCTCTGGAGAGCAACCATGTCGGGGCATAAGTTTGCCAAATCACAAAACCTATTTGTGTAGGTAGTGATGTTGGATCCAACCATTTGTAGACCCCAGAATTCTTGCTCGAGCTTTTGTATTTCACCTCGAGGACAATATTCCTTCATCAGCATTTCTTTCACCTTTTCCCAGCCGATGGAATACGCCACCACCAGAGTTAGATAGTTAACATGGCTGTTCCACCACGTTAGTGCTCGGTCCGAGAAGGTACAAGTTGCAAACTTGACCTTGCTGCCCTCCTGGCAAGCACAGATTTCAAAGACAGATTCCATATTTTCAATCCATTGTCTCAACACCATAACACCCCCAGTTCCATTGAAGCTGCAGGGTTTGGCGTTAGTAAAATCCTTGTAGGTGCATTCCCGAGGGTGTCCATGGCTTTCGCCGTGGTTCGAGGGTGGTGCACCTGTTCCTGATCCACTAGGGGCAGGAGCGTTGATTGCTGACACAGCAGCTGCAACTGCTGCTGTGAAAGCTGCCTGGAACATAGTGGCATCAAAAGGATTTGGTGTTTGAAGAGGTACAGGTGGTGGTGGAGGTGGTGGTATTGGTGCTTCGTTGTTTGGGTTCCTCATTGGATTCCTGCGTGGCGGCATCTTTAACTATACGTTTAAAAGATGACGACATGGATAAGAATAAATGATAAATGAATGTGTCTCATGGACTAAATCGCCATAGTCCAACAACGGAAAGAATAGCATGACTAGATGAAGAAGATAGCATTTGGATAATAATTTCCATAAGATTAGATATCTGTCAATAATACTGGAATTACAGATGTAATAAGTTCGGGAAAAATGGCCTAGAAGTAGGCCTTACATCAACCAAGATGGAAAATTTTGACAGAATTAAGATTAGATAAAGACCTAACAGGTCTAAGATTTATACAGACAGGAAATTAGACCAAAGTTTTACATAAACTAGGTTATATCCAAAAGATGAGATGACGATATTCTATCGGCGACGAGAACTACTAGCATGAGTCCTCGATCCCGACAGTAGACGTTCGATGTCCCTTATACGCCTGTCCGACCTTGCTTGTTGAGCTCGAAGTTCTCTAACTTCAGCTCGGGTTTCAGCAAGTTCCGTTTGCAGATTTGCATTACGGACCAGAGTCCTTTCATGAGCAGACTCTAGTTGGCGAATGTGGACAGTGTTAACACCAGAGTTGGCGTCAACTTCCAAGACTTGATTGATAGTTGCCTGAGCCATTATCGTGTTCCGAGAAATCCTACGCACCATGATTGGTAGGACTCTGTCAGCAGAACCTCCTTCAGTGAGGTTGTAGAAACTTCGGTCGCCATTGTAGGGAATGGGATGACCTTGTTCCTGACTCCATTCAGTCAAGTTAATGGCCCACCAGGGTGTGGGTCCTTGAAACACAGGGCGAGGGTTCAGGTTTGGGTTTTGAGCAGCTGGGGGTAGGTTGTTGACTTCTGGCTCCGAGTCAGAACTATCGGAAAAGCCCTCAGCATGGTGATCATCCAAAGGGATTGGGTGATCATCTTCTGGCTCTGCCTCTAGCCAACCCGCATTGCCTTGGTTCGGGAAGTACGGATCGCCATGGTGAAATCCAGCCATCTTAATCTACGCGAGAAAAGGGATATAAGAAATAGCTAAAATAGACGAACTAACTAAGATAATTACAGTAATACCAAATACCCATATGGTATTTCTTTATGGTTGTGTTGGTAAGTTTTTTAGACTTGTTGCCATATCACAACCATTCTTGGGCATATTCTAATCACTCCTCGGACCAGCATAGTTGATCAGGCTATGCCATTCCCAAGACTGACTATATATCCCCAGGCTTACTTGTGATATCCAACAATCGTAATACTTTTGTTCTTGTCGTTGTGACACTGATTTTAGTATGATTGCAGGCACGTATACTTTGTTAAATATTTTATTATTTAAAAGTATAACTCTTAGACAGAGTGTTTTAATCCCATGTATTTATAGTTAGTATATCTTTTATGGGTTGATATACTATATTCACTATAAACAATGCTCTGATACCAATCTGTCACACCCAAAACCACGAACGGCGGAAACGTTCAGGGGTGGAGGACGTCATGTACAGTATCACAACAGTGTAATATAATAAACAAGTAACAACATCATCCATTGCATTATAAGTAAAGCTTTAATACATGTGTGTTCTTTAATTGTAGTAAGACACCAAAAATATACAATCAAAAATAAAAGACGAGACTTGTCTGCTCCGTCTTCTCAAAACCTGGCCTCCGTACCTGTCTACTGGTGACCTGAGAATACAAGTTATTTTGAAAGCGAGTATCAGCTTTAAAGCTGGTGAATTCATAAGTATATAAGTGTCATTGCCTTGTTTGTGAAAATCTGTTATGAAGGCCATGTAAATCGTTTAAATGAAAATGTTGATGTAAGTATGAAATCCCTAGAAAAACCCTTATTTTCTATAAGTATGAAATGTAGTCTTCTACCAAGACCCGAATGTTCTGTACGTATGAAGTGTAGTCTTCTACCAAGACCCGAATGTTCTGTTTGTAAATGATAGTTTTTCCTTTGTATAGACTAGTACTAAAAGTGCTTAGTCTAACTCATCGTTTATGTGAATGTGTCACAAAATAAAGTAAACAGGAAAAGTATAATATTGTAAGTGTTGTCACTGGGTACTAGGACCAACACTACATCGCATGAAGCGAAATGTATAACCTAATGAACATCCGAAGATAGTCCAATTGTCCTCTGTAGCAGCAGCAGGTGGGTGGAAGGGTTAGTCCCAAATCGATTTCCTAATATAAGTAGTAACCTTAGACCTCCGAAGATGGTCATCGACCACTGGTGCTAAACAGTGGGGTTCGGAATGGTAAATCCCGTCTAGTTATTCCCATTGAACTGGGATAAGAAAGATAATTTACACAGTAAGTACTACTAAATCATCTTCATAGTCCTAAGTACAAGTATCCAGGTAAGTGAATACAGGATAATGCACCTATGTAAAAGTGTTCCTGTATGGTATTCATGTATGTGTGTCCATGTAACAGGTAAGTATATGTAAACATATTCATGTATCAAGTAAACATCTGTAAGTACTCATGTATCAGGTAATGTACTAGTATAGACTCATGAATGAACTGACTCTTGTGTGACTCCTTGTAATAGAAGTAATGTTTGATATCTTCCCATTATCCCTATGATAATCTACTATAATATAACTAGTTGATCATTGTAAGTTTGCACACTCTTACTACTCAAGGGTGTGAGAAACTAAATGAAGGATGCAAACTATAACATCAATACATATATAAGAATATAAGTGTATATGCATAGTTTAGTTCAAGAATGAAAAATGGTTTTGTAAGACATCGTATGGGTTTTGAACAATAAATAACAATGACTTGATGCCATTTGAATAAACATTTCAAAAGTAAAACATTTGGTAACAATGTGCATTGAGGATGTAAAACCATTTCATGCATCACATTTTGTAGCATGTGAAATTTGTTAAATGACAAACACAGTTATAAAATACATATCAATGATTTAATAACATGTTTGTTTCTACTTGTATTCCCCCCCCCCCCCATTAAAGCATTTAAAATCATTTAAAACATTGATTAGGGGTATGAACTCACCTGTAGTAGGTGATTGGGATGTATTGGACGGTATCGGATTGCTAGGTGTCAAGCGAGGACTTGTGCACACACTACGATCCTAATGAACATATAATCACACATATATGCACTCAATTAGACTCAAAAGACTGATTGATAATGTTTAAGACATCCTAGACATAGATCACACTTTATATAAGTGTTTTAAGCCGTAAGGACTTCATCTAAGCTATTGTGGGACAAGGTACTTGAGTTTAGGGTTTCCAATGGACCCTACAAGAGAGTTTACTCTCCTTAAACCATCACACATGGAGTTTACGGTTGTAAACTCTTGAGTTTACGGCCGTAAACTCCCAAACATGTGTGTTTGGTGTGTTTTGAAGTCCCAAGTGCTTTCTAGAATTATTCTAACCTAGTGGCTATGTCCTTGGAAGGGTTTAAGGTCTAGAAGTACTCCAATTAGGAGTTTACGGCCTCAAGGACATTTCCCCTTGGAGTTTACGGCCGTAAACTCCCTTAGGGTGTTTCCTTTGTTGCTTTCAAGCCTCATGCACTTGTGGGATATGTTCTAGACTCTTATTCCTAGTAGATGAAGGCATTAGGCACACCTTAGTGCCCTTTATAGGAGTTTACGGCCCAAGAACCATGTCTTGGCCGTAAACTCA
This sequence comes from Lactuca serriola, assembly GCF_051521515.1. Lineage (NCBI taxonomy): Eukaryota > Viridiplantae > Streptophyta > Magnoliopsida > Asterales > Asteraceae > Lactuca > Lactuca serriola. The sequence goes on along the minus strand of NC_136411.1, from coordinate 392,251,587 downwards.
CTTGTTTAAGTGATTTTGGTGTGGTTTGGTCCTTCTATTTAGTGGGTACAATTTCTTGTAAAGGTCTAAGGCTTTAGGTGTCATGAAAACACCCTTTGTGTCCATTTACATGGAGTTTACGGCCTAGGAGAGTTCTGGGCCGTAAACGCACTTTCATTTGTGTCATCTGATGTGTTTAAGACCTTAAAATACTTGGGAAATTAGCTTAGATGCAAGCCTTAAAGTCCTAGTGTCCTCAAAACACCTTTTAGTGTTAGGAAATGGAGTTTACGGACTAAGAGAGTTCTGGGCCGTAAACTCCCAATCTTGGGTGGATTTGTGTGTGTTTTCATGTCCCTAACATGTATACCTAATGGTCTAAGGCCTTATCCTAGCACAAGTGTCAGTTTTGGCTTCGCTTCGAGAGTTTACCGCCCAAGAACACCTTGGGGAGTAAACTCCTAGATCTAATGATTTAGCCATCTAAATCATGTTATAAGCATCTAATATGTATTCTAACACTACTAGAAAGAGTTACTCATAATCTGGGATAAAAACCCTGTCACACCCCCAAACCTGAACGACGGAAACGTTCGGGGGCGGATGACTTCATGTGGTAACGTAACAAATGAATACATAGTAAAGAAAGCAATACAACCATCATATATATAATTGAAAGTTTACATTTGTCAAAAGTTACATGTTCAAAACTCAATTACAATATGATGTAAAAAATACGGGATTAAACTGGCGCCGCAGCATCCCTTCATCAAAAGCGTAATGAATACCTAAAATTACTGATTTCCTGGGACATACAAGTAATTTTGAAAGAGTAGATCAACATTTAAGCTGGTGAGTTTCATAAGTATTTAAGTGACAATGTTTGAATGAAATGAAATGTTTTATCTTTGTTTGTTTGTGTTTAGAAAATCCTATATTTTCTACTAGTATAAAAGTAGCCTTCACTCAAGACCAATGTTTGTTTCCAAACTGTATGTAAGTGTAAAATAACCAATGAGTTTGAAAACCTTGTAAATCAATGTATTTTTAATACCCCTTGTGAGTTTTATAACCATACTATTGACTCGGAATGCCTATACACAACGTTCTTCAGGCGTTGGAATGTTATGACGTTTGTCACCCCAAACGGTGGACTGCAGCTAACAGTCAGGGCGCGGGTTGTCAAGCCCGTATAGATCTATTCACAAACACCATGCTCCCCCTCCAAGGGATTCTGGTATATAATACAGGACTTGAAATGTGTACTCGAACGTACATGAAGTTAGTGTCTCACAAAACCGTGGTATAAAAACAGATCTACTTGTTAAAATGTTATGTTTGTTCTTGTATACGAAAGTAAACTTCTTGAAATTCATGTTTCTAGTACATAAGAGTTAGAAATTTGTTCGTAAAACTATACCTATTATAGTTTTCTAAAAGTGTGTCTCGTTTGTTTAGAAATACCTAGAAAAAGAATCACTTGTTTATGAAAGCATAGATTTTTGGTGTAGAGTCTAAGATAGACAAGAATAATCTAAGAAAAGTTTAGTTTATACATGCATTACAACAAATTTATATTTCAAAAAAATAGAATGCTATTTTAACATATATTATATATATATATATATATATATATATATATATATATATATATAAGTTCCTTAAAGGTTTATAAATCGCATGTGATTTGGATATATAACAGCATATAAAAGAGTTTCTTTATGTAACACACGATAATACTCGTGTGTTTTACTTGTAATCCCCCCTTGAAAGCATATAAAAGCATTTAGAATATTTAAAAAGGTTGATTAAGGGGTATGAAACTCACTTGAAAGTTTGAAGATAGCGAGATGGAAAACCGGGCAGAGTTTCGTCTCGGGAAACGGATTTTCCTCGGGATTCTCGGGAATCTCGGGAGTAAAATCGACCCTCGGGACTTGAGCCAAAAAGACCAGAGCTTCGGGTTGGAACGGGTACGGAAAACGAGGCAAGATTGTGAGAGAGAGGAGAGAATTGAGCCCTTTTCTCGGAAGCCCTCGCATCCTATTTATAGGAAGGCTGAACTGCCTCGGTACGCGGGGCGTACACTCGTACGCAGCGCGTACGCGTACGTCATGCATGACCGAAGCCTCGACTGCCTCGGCTTCGGATGGGACGGGTCGCTGGGGAGGCGGGTCGGACGGGACAGCGGGTCGGACGGGACAGCGGGTCGGACGGGTCGACGCTTCGGACGGGTCGGATTCTTCGGATAGGGCGACGTGGACGATCAGAGGCCAAGTCCCTCGGATACGCTGGGCGTACAGGGGTACGCAACGCGTACCTCGGATGAGGACGCTGACTCCTCTTCGGATAATGTCCGATTTTTGAATTAAATAAATATATAATTTATTTAATAAACTTCAAAAATTCATATCTTCTTCATACGAACTCCGTTTTTGATGGTCTTTATATCCACGCGTAGGTGAGACTACGCTCTACAACTTTCGTTTAGACTCCGTCGACAAATTCCGAAATTATTTTTTTATTATTTATTATAAACTCATCGTGTTTAAGGAATTTCTTTGAAAATTCATAACTTCTTTATTTGATGTCGGTTTTTGCCAGACTTTTTACCGATGGAATACCATTGTCGAGACCTTCGATTCTCGTTTAGGTCATTCCGGCCAAAAGTCGCTCGATCTCCGATTCGAGTTTTTAGCTGTCTGTTGCTAAGCCGAACTTGGAAAAATCATAACTTCGCTATATGAAGTCGGATTTGGGCGTTCTTTTCACGTACGATCATGGTTCAAAGACATTTAAACATAGAAGGAAACTAAATAGAACTATTTGTACATTTTATTATGAAAGTAAATTTTATTACTCAAAAGTGGTTACAATACTTGACCCATTTTGGTCATTACAAAGAGTTGAAATATCGGGTTGTCACATCATCCCCCCGTTAGAGAGAATTTCGTCCCGAAATTTAAAGTAGTAAAGATACTAGTGAACATGAAAGAGATGAGGGTACTTTTGTTTCATCTGATCTTCGCGTTCCCATGTGAATTCAGGTCCCCGCTTGGCGTTCCAACGAACCTTCACGATGGGTATGCGACTTTGTTTTGTTTGTTTGACCTCTCGGTCCATGATTTCTACTGGTTCTTCCACAAAGTTGAGGCTATCGTTGATCTCGATCTCGTCGAGTGGAATAACAAGAGTCTCGTCGGACAGACACTTTTTCAAGTTTGAGACGTGGAAGGTTGGATGGATGTTACTAAGTTCGCGCGGTAGGTTAAGCTTGTAAGCCACAGGGCCGATTCTGGCAAGAATCTCGAAAGGCCCTATGTATCTTGGGTTTAGTTTCCCACGCTTTCCAAATCGTATTAAACCCTTCCACGGTGAGACCTTTAATAAGACGTGGTCTCCTACCTGGAATTCCAAAGGTTTCCTCCTTTGGTCAGCGTAGCTTTTCTGTCGGTCTCTAGAGGCTTTCAATCGTTCACGAATCTGAACGATCTTCTCTGTCGTTTCTCGTATGATTTCCGGACTGGTGAGAGTGCTTTCAGGAACTCTTCCTCTAGCTAACTGGGTATCGCCAACTTAAGTCCAGCACAGAGGGGATCTGCACTTTCGACCATAGAGGGCTTCAAACGGAGCAGCCTTTATGCTTGTATGATAACTATTGTTGTATGAAAATTCGACAAGGGGTAAATGAATATCCCATGCCTTTCCAAAGTCAATCACACAGGCTCTCAGCATATCTTCTAAAGTTTGTATTGTTCTCTCACTTTGTCCGTCTGTTTGTGGGTGGTAGGCTGTACTCATGTCTAGCCTAGTTCCCATGGAACTTTGTAGTGACTGCCAGAATCTTGAAGTGAATCTACTATCTCGATCGGAGATAATGGATATCGGAACACCATGCAGTCGCACTACTTCCCTTAAGTAAGTTCTTGTAAGCTTCTCCATTTTGTCAGTCTCCTTGATGGGTAGGAAATGCGCGGATTTGGTCAATCTGTCGACAATGACCCATATGGTATCGAGTCCACTTGTCGTCTTGGGTAACCTGGTTATGAAGTCCATAGTAATCCGCTCCCATTTCCATTCTGGTATCTCTGGTTGTTGTAGTAATCCTGACGGTTTCTGATACTCGACCTTAACCTTAGCGCAAGTAAGACATTTACTCACGAAGGTAGCAATTTCTGCTTTCATGTTAGGCCACCAGTACAGTTTCTTAAGATCCAGATACATTTTATCTGAACCCGGGTGAACGGAATATCTTGAGTTGTGAGCCTCGGTCATGACTACATTTCTGAAACCACCATATTTCGGGGTCCAGATTCGGTTTTCAACCCACAATAATATAATTATTATGTTTAATCTTCAAACAATTAACCCAATTACCCATCCCTATTATCTTCTTTACTCTTAAGGATCTACCCTAAGAATCAACTATTTCTCATTCATTCATTCCTAAGGATGATCCTAAGGAATAGGTACGAAGTCCATCGTTGTCAATGACACAATTGTCAAGCACGACTGCTAGTTCTATCACTTAGGCGCAACTGCCGAAATTGTGATATTCTCTATGGGGCGCAGATGTCGGTATTGTCCTTCGGGCACAGCTGCTAGGGTTATCTCGTTTATTGACAGTATCGTTTTCGAGAGTCCACTCGCAATACATGTCAAATGGGTTTTTAGAGTACACCGGTGAACACATCGTTCACAACACCTACAGATTGCGAGCCTGCTAGTGTTCCACTGGACTGTTTAGAATAGTATGTGGTTGTCATCCATACTCTGCTAGATGATGGGGCCAACATTTGGGAACAAGGCTTCTTACATCGTCCACCTCTCACCCATATCTCATGGTCTATATCATCTCTCATCTCATCATCCAACTCATATTTCATCTACCCATGTTTTACCCAACATATTATGTAGATATATATATATATATATATATATATATATATATATATATATATATATAATACACACACAGTTTAAATCATATAAAACTTGTATAAAATTGTTCATCCAACATAGATAGCAAGTATACAGATAATATGCAAATATACCACGTAGTTTATATAAAATACTTCATATCTATATGTAAGATGAAAAGGACTTGAAAAGGTGGTGACTCGGTACTCGGACAACACTTCGTCTACTTAAAACAACTTCCTTGGACAAAACCTAGTATCATTACCACTAGAGTTTAGTTTAATGTTAACCGAGAATAATTAATAGTCTATCTATTATTACTATTATATAAGTGTTAAACAATACTCTTCACCCACTATGTACAGACAGGGGCCAGACATAAAACACCGGAGGGTAGGACTATTTTGGCATATACCACTTCTGAAATCCAACAACCCTATGTGGCTCTTTAAACTAGATTCCCCGTACCGTGAGTGGTTGAAAAGATATTATAATGACACTTATATAACTCATAATAATAGCCCAAATACTCATTATATGGTCCTAATAACATTACTACATTAGAACATAAGCTATACTAAAGATAGGTTAGGCGTAGCTTACTTACAACGAGTTTTTCTCAAAACGGAGCTCCGCCGAAGCAGAGTTTCTGAGCCGTAGGCTCTTCTTTTCGGAGCCGTCGGGTGCTTCGGGCTTCCACCTCATGCTAGGGAGGTTCCCTAGGCTTTTTTTTTTTGGGGGGGGGGGGGGTTTGGGGGCTTAGAGAGATGTTCTAGAGAGAGGGGAAGAAGTTGGAAGGTGAGAGGAATGAAGGGAACCCGACACCTCTATTTATAGGCTTCCTGGAGCGTCACCACGTCATGGTGCCTCTCACCACATCGTGGTATTGCGTAGGCTCCAACGTTTCGCTTGGTGCTGGCACGTGGCATCACACACATGGTAGAAATCAGCTGATTTTCAAAATTTCATAACTTTCTCATACGAGCTCTATTTTTGACGTTCTTTATATCCACACGTAGGTAAAAATAAGATCTAAAACTTTCATTTTGACTCCGTTGGCTAATTCTCGACCAATCTTAAATTTAACAGTAGGAGGAGATTATATTGTTAAATAACCACGAAAAAATCGTAACTGCTTTATACGGACTCCACTTTCGTCTGTCTTTTTACCGTTGAGTTTTTATTAATGAGATCTTCAACTCTCATTTAGGTCGCGTAGGCCAAAAACCGCTCAATCTAAAATCCGAGTTTCGGGCCGTACACTGCTATGTCAATTCTTAGAAAAATCATAACTTCCTCATACGATGTCAGATTTGGGCGTTCTTTTTTTGTATGTTCTCCATTTAACATATAATATAACTTTGCTTTAGATCAGTAAGGCCAAAAAGTCTTCTATCGTAAATTCACTATTTACGTCTCCCGGTGTCGTGCCGGTTTTGCCGTAAAACTTCGACGGGCCATAACTTCTTCGTTATAACTCGGATTTCGGCGTTCTTCATATGTATGGAACCCTTGTAACATATACTACCGCTTGGTTAAGATTATTCCTTCTAAATAATCTTCCATCAAAAACTCATTTTTGTTGCTCATTGTCTCTAAATTGACTAGCCCGGATCTGCGGGCGTTACATTATGTTTGACTTGCTTCCGAGCCCACAACACATGTCTGGCTTACCTTTCAGCCCACAAAGTATGTATGGTTTGCTCCCATGTTTGTTGGCTTTCGTATAGAGTAGTATTGCCTCAACCCAATCACACTATGTCGACATATGCAACAAATAATAATACAAATCTAACATATCACTACAACATAGCGACATCCTATATATTAAGATACATAACCTAGTTGTCCGAAGTTGATTCCTTCGACCCACAAGTACAGTGAGGAAAACCCACCTCACAGTCTGAAAAATAGTTGAATAGATCATTGCTCCAAATGTTGTCTTTACCGGTTACTTATAAAATAAATAGGGACCTAATCTCAAACTACTATTCAAATTACCCAAAATAGCCTTAAGTCAAATTCGGTCAAACCCATGGTCAAAGTTCAAAGTCAAAAGTCAAAGAGTCAACACAGGTTGGGTACGCCCTGCGTACTCAATCACTACACATGGCGTGGTGAACTCCTTTCCTAGTTATGGGGCCTTCACCTAGTACGTGTTGTGTAGCACCGGGTACGCCTTGCATACTCGACCAGCTCTCAATCTCCTCAATAAGTGCCTATTCCATTAATATCTTACACCCATAACTCAGATCGAGTCCCAAATAACCTCCGAAATCATAAAGTTTCCAACTTTACGACTTTGCATGACTATAAGTGCTTAAAATCCAAACCCTAACTTTCTACCCAAAACCCAAGCTTCATAAATCTTACATGGATGGGAGAAAGGGAACAAGATCAATTTTTTATGACCACAAACACTAAAAAAAATCTGAAAGGATAGCTTATTTGTTCTAGAGTAAACCAAACTCATATATACCAAGATTATAGGACCAAAAGGCACAAAAACTTAAGGACTAGCAACATCTAATGAAGTGTTCATCAAGTTCAAAACTTTATACCTTATGGAGGTTGCTAGAGAGATTAAAGTTCCAGATCGACAAAGCTTGATGCTCCTCAAATGCTCTCCAATGGACCCCTTCCTTCAAGGATGAACACAAAACACTTAAAAAAACTCAGAAACTCTCAAATGAAGATTAGGGTTTGCAAGGGGTCGTTTTGAGGGATTGAGGCTGAAGGTGAAAGGGATTAATGAGGGTTAAGTTGCTTAAATAAAGCTCAAAACCCCAGACTTAGGGTTTGCATAACTGACGAGTACGCTTTATGTACCCATTGAGTATGCCCTGCGTACTTATGAAGACCAACATTCCTTTTAATGAACTGTGCCATGCGTATACCCAAGTACGCACGATGTAAGGACTACTTTAGCAACATTTTTTATACTTAAGATAACAATTCAAATACTTGATTGGTTGGGTGTTACAATTCAACCTATATATAGTGCTCGAAAATCACTTCTTTCTCACACAATTCTCCCAGAACTCTTCCAAATGACCCCAAATCCTCAAAGCCACACTTTTAGTAATTTTTGAGTGTTAGTAGCGGGGCTTTGGAGCGCTAGAGAGATCGGGGAAATAGAGCTTTCGGTTTTGGAGTTCTGCCCGCGAAAGTTTCTGGTTTTTCCGAAAAATTATAAGTTAAGTTGCACTTACCTTTCTTCAAGTGTAACTTCTATTTAAACTCATAGCCTTTATGAATCTATAAATAAGATTTATCAATGATTCCAAGTCATAATACTGATTGATCTACTTACAAGAATGATTTCTAGGCTAGATTTAATGATGTTTAAAGTGGGATTTCCAAACAATATACTCTGTATACCAAATGGACCCTGCCTCTGATATGATATTACCTGGTTGTTCTTTATCAGTTATAGATCAATATTTATTGGGATTTATCATTTTTATATTCATGAGGAATATAAGACTCGGGATTAGTGAGATTCATATATAGGTCTTCTGAAAGGAAAAACTAAGGTGTTAGACGAAGCGTTATCCAAATGTAACACCCGCAGATTCAGGCTAGTCAATTAAATACACTGAGCTATAAAAATGACATTTTATAGAAGATTTTTATGATAAATAATCTTAACCAAGTTAAAATATATGTGACAAGGATTTTGTACATATAAAGAACGCTGAAATCCGACTTCGTATGAAGAAGTTATGCTTCTTCGAAGTTTCGCAATTAAAATGACATGACTCTGCGTATCGTAAAAAGTAAATTTTTGATAAATTACTTTTTAGACTTATTGATCTAAACAAAAGTCGTAGTAGTCGTTAAACCGAGAGCGTGCATATAGAGAACATCCAAATCTGACTTCGTAAAAGGAACTTATGAATTTTCGAAGTTATAGTGCATCAATATTCAACTTAGAAACCAAAGTAGATATCGGTTAATTGTTAGGAAAACAATCTAAACGAGAGCTAAAGATCTCTTCCATATGATTTCGTTGATAAAAAGACAGTCGAGAATGGATATCATATGAGAGAGTTATGAATTTTTAAACAGACTTTAACAGCCTAAACCTGGTTAAAATATAGCTTTAAAAATAAAGTCAAAATTAGCTGTAACAACGCAAATTTTCAAACAAATTTTCATTTTAAAAATAGAGTATTTTCATTCAAAACAAGGCATAATTAATTTAGGTGTCATGTCAAATACAAATTGTCTAAATCCCAAGATCATAAAAACATCCTTCAATGTGTATCGATCACGCCGGCGCCTTCCCACGGTCCTCGCTAGTACCTGAAACACATACATAACAACTGTAAGCATAAATGCTTAGTGAGTTCCCCAATATACAACTTACGCACATACGCCTTTCCAGGCCCTGACCTTCCGGTCCATGTGTCTCAGGGGACTTCCGTCCCTGCTGGGTAAACCTTCCGGTCCTACCCACGCCGACCTTCCGGTCCATCACACAACATATCGCCTTCCGGCCCATAACATATTGCCTTCCGGCCCATAATATAATCGCCTTCCGGCCCATGACATACATAGCACACATATAACAAATAACTTACCACATATAGCATACATATCACATATCATATCCGACCTTCCGGTCACACAGTCAAACCCTTCCGGGTACAGTATAGTGAGAAGACTCACCTCGTGAATGCTGAAAGCTAGCAAATCCTGAAATCACTCGTGCACAACCCGACGAGCTACCACCTCCCTATAACATCACATATCCCTCATTAACACTTATATCTTCTAAGTGTGACTATCCCTAAGAAGTCAGACTTAGATCAACTCTGGTCAACGGTCAACGGTCAACTCGACCGGACTCGGCGAGTGCCATGGCGACTCGGCGAGTCTAGACGTCCTCCAACTCTCTGAGATTCCCTATCTACTCGTCGAGTGTCCCCCTTGACCCGACGAGTTACTCCTGGAAGAATCGCGGGGCCACCCCGACTCAACTCGCCGAGTCTGAAGAACAACTCGACGAGTCCCAGTTAATCTTCAAGCTACTCGCCGAGTCTGTTCATCGAACTCGGCGAGTCCATGCCATGAAACCGCTCAAACTGCATCTTGGGATCCGTATGGTTCCGAAATACACAAGCATGGGACCTTATGGACCTCTAAAGGTCCTAATACAGGGTTATATTCGTTTGGGTAACAAGGCAATAATCCATCTAATCACCAAATGGGTTCCATAAACCCTAGATCCATACCCACATCAATATAACAGAAATGATCCGAAATATTACCTGAATAACGCACTCTCTGTGTCCCCAAACCTCAGAACTCGAATCCCTTGCAGTTCCTTTAGCCAAGACTCTCCTCCTCCTTGCACCACAATTTCTTCAAATCACCAATGGCCTTCAATCTTGCTCTAGATGCCCACAGCCGCTTAGGGTTCTTCTCAGTCGACTAAAAGACGGACAATGACGGCATATAGTGCGTTATATATGACTCAAACCTGAATGGTTAGGGTTTTCGCTAAACAGCGTAGACTCGCCGAGTCCATATCGGACTCGTCGAGTCCAGTCGCGAACCCGCGACCAAGTCTGCGATCCTACTCGGCGAGTCTAGGCTCCAACTCGCCGAGTCCCCTCTTAACTCACCCCAAAAACATAATTTAACAATACCTGAGATTCCGGGCTGTTACAACTCTCCCCCACTTGGATTAGACTTCGCCCTCGAAGTCTCACTCTGAAAATAGTTCCGGATGCTGCTCCCGCATCTCACGTTCCGGCTCCCAAGTCATTTCCGACCCCTTACGGTGTTGCCACTGGACCAACACCAGAGGTACTTCCTTGTTCCTCAGAACCTTGATCTTCCGATCCCTGATGGCCACTGGTCTCTCGGCATAATTCAGGCTCGCATCCACCTGAATGTCCTCTAATGGAACCACTGCCGACTCATCGGCTATGCACTTCCTCAATTGCGATACATGGAAGGTGTCGTGGATCTGTCCCAACTCCGCGGGCAACTCCAACCGATAGGCTACCCGGCCTATCCTGGCAATCACACGAAATGGCCCAATATATCGGGGCCCCAACTTGCCCCTCTTCCTGAATCGAATCACTCCTTTCCAAGGAGAGACCTTCAGGAGAACGAAGTCGCCGACTTGGAACTCAAGCTCGGATCGGCGCCTGTCTGCATAACTCTTCTGTCGGCTCTGGGCAGTCAATAACCTCTACCTAACTTGCTGAATCTGCTCTGTCGTCTGAAGCACGATCTCCGTGCTGCCCATCACTCTCTGTCCCACCTCTCCCCAGCAAATGGGGGTCCGACACCTCCTACCATACAACAGCTCAAAAGGTGGCATACCAATGCTCGAATGATGGCTGTTGTTGTAGGAAAACTCTGCTAAGGGTAGATATGCATCCCAGCTACCCCCGAAGTCTAACACACACGCTCGAAGCATGTCCTCCAGCGTCTGAATCGTCCGCTCGCTCTGACCGTCTGTCTGGGGATGGTATGCGGTACTAAAATGCAATTTAGTACCCAGCTCCTCATGAAATTTCTTCCAGAACCTAGAAGTGAAACGCACATCCCGGTCTGAAACAATCGAGATCGGTACCCCATGCCGAGATACCACCTCTCTCACATATATCTCCGCCAACTTCTCCGCTGAAGAACTCTCACTGATGGCAAGGAAGTGTGCACTCTTCGTCAACCTATCCACAATCACCCAAATTGCATCAACTCCCCTGGCAGTCCTCGGCAATTTGGTGATGAAATCCATAGTGATCTGTTCCCACTTCCACTCGGGAATCTCCAATGGCTGTAACTTGCCATGCGGTCTCTGGTGCTCGGCCTTAACCCTACGGCAGGTCAAGCACCTCTCAACGAACCATGCGACGTCCCTCTTCATACAGGGCCACCAATACTCCTTCCTCAAATCCAAATACATCTTCGTAGCACCGGGATGGATCGAGAATTTCGATCTATGAGCCTCTTCCATCAAAGTAATACGTGTACCGCCCACGAACGGTACCCAAATCCGACCCTGAAACATCATAAGCCCTCGACTATCCTTAACGAACTCTGAAATTAACCCCACAACCCGCTCTTTCTTCTGCATTTCTGGTCGCACAGCCTCGGCCTGTGCCCCACGAATAGCATCCAATACTGGAGTCATCACAGTCAGTCTCAAGCATACATCTCGCAATGGAGTGCTCTCCGCCCTGCGGCTCAACGCGTCGGCTACCACATTAGCCTTGCCTGGGTGGTACAGGATCTCACAATCATAATCCTTGACCACATCCAACCACCTCCTCTGACGCATATTTAGGTTGGGCTGATCCATCAAATACTTCAAGCTCTTATGGTCCGTGTATATCTTACATCGAACCCCGTACAGGTAGTGACGCCAAATCTTGAGAGCGAACACTACTGCTCCCAACTCTAAATCATGCATGGGATATCTCGCCTCATGAGGCTTCAGCTGCCTCGATGCATACGCTATCACATGGCCCCTCTGCATCAACACTGCACCCAATCCCGAAATCGATGCGTCGCAATATACTACAAAATCTTCCATCCCTTCCGGGAGGGCTAATACCGGGGCTTCGCACAACCTCTGGCGAAGTGTCTCAAAGGAGGTCTGCTGCTCGGGCCCCCATGAGAATGCAACACCCTTCCGGGTCAATCTGGTGAGTGGCACTGCGATCTTGGAGAAATCCTTAATGAATCTCCGATAATACCCTGCCAACCCAAGGAAGCTCCTGATCTCGGAAGGTGACTTCAGCACCTCCCAACTCATCACCGCCTCAACCTTGGTCGGATCGACCAATATCCCTTTTTGATTAACAACATGTCCTAGAAATTGGACCTCTCGCAACCAGAAGTCACAATTGGAGAACTTTGCATAAAGCTTCTCCGACCTCAATACCTCAAGGACGTCCCTCAAATGCTCCTCATGCTGCTCTCTAGATCTCGAATACACCAGAATGTCGTCGATAAATACAATCACTGACCGATCCAACATGGGCCTGCATACCCTGTTCATGAGATCCATGAACACCGCCGGGGCATTGGTGAGCCCGAAAGGCATCACCACAAACTCATAATGCCCATAACGCGTCCTAAACACTGTCTTTTGGACATCCTCATCCCGCACTCTCACCTGATGGTACCCTGACCTCAGATCGATCTTGGAAAACCAAGATGCTCTCTGCAACTGATCGAATAAATCATCGATCCTCGGTAACGGGTAACGGTTCTTGACCGTCAACTTGTTCAACTCCCGATAATCAATGGACATCCGGTGTGAACCATCCTTCTTCTTGACGAACAGAATAGGTGCTCCCCATGGCGAGCTGCTCGGCCGAACGAATCCCTTCCCCAGCAACTCCTGGAGCTGCGAGGACAACTCTTGCATCTCTGGAGGTGCAAGACGATAAGGCACCTTAGCAATAGGCGCGGCCCCCGGAACCAGGTCAATACCAAACTCTACTTGTCTCACAGGAGGTACTCCTGGCAGCTCCTCGGGGAAAACATCTGGAAACTCACGCACCACTGGAACCTCCTCCACTGACTTCGGTCTCTCGGAAACTTCCCGCGTATCCATCACATACGCCACAAAACCCTTACAGCCCTGCTGTAGACACTGCCTCGCCCTAGCGGCCGAACAAAAAGCTGATCCCGAACGGGTACCCTCGCCGTACACCGAAAGAACTCCCCCACTATGGTCTCGTATAGTCACCAGCTGACGCTCACAGTCGATGACAACGCCGAATCGGCTCAACCAGTCCATGCCCACTATGACACAGACGTCACCCATCGCAATAGGAATCAGGTCTATCGGGAACTCAACCCCGAAAATCTCTAGCACGCATCCCTGAAGGACCTCCGAGACATAAATCACTTTCTCGTCAGCTATAGAAACTCTCAAAGGTCGACTCAACGACTCACGACTAACGCTGATATGCTGACTAAAGGCTAGAGATACAAAGGACCTACTCGCACCCGAGTCAAATAACACTAAAGCAGGCACAGAGTTCACAAGGAAAGTACCTACGCATATAATAACATAAGCATAACATCTCAATTTTAAAATAAATATATGAATTACAGCATACCTGCCACAACATCGGGCGCAGCGCGGACCTCCTCCGCAGTCAGCTGAAAAGCTCTTCCCCGAGCCCTCGGGGCCTCGGCCTTCACCGGTCGAGTCGCAGTAGCTCCGGCAGCAGGTGCAGATCCCTGAAGAAGCTGAGGGCACTCGGCCTTCTTATGGCCTGTCTGGTTGCAATGAAAGCAAACCGTAAATCCCTTGGGACACTCCCTAGCAATGTGCCCCTCCTTGCCACACTTGTAGCAAGCACCAGATCGACACGCCCCCTCATGACCCTTGCCGCACTTTCCGCAAGTGCGGCCCTTCGAACCTCCTTTGCTCGCATCGGCGGACCTTATCCGCTTGGCTGCCGGCTGGAACTGAGCCGGTCGCCGGTCTACCCGCTGAGACTCGGCCTCCTCCCTGGCCTGGGTCTCCAACTCGATCTCGCGCTTCCTGGCATTCGCCTGGAGCTCAGCAAAAGTATGGTAGGTGGAGTTTGACACAAACTCCCGGATATCCCTCCTCAACACTCCCAAGTACCGGCTCATCCGAGCCTGATCAGTGGACACCAGCTCGGGGCAAAACATCGCCCTCTCATGAAATTTCCGCGTGATCACCGCAACAGAATCAGTACCCTGTTTGAGGGTTAAGAACTCCTGAACCAATCGTTCCCGCTCCACCGGGGGAACGTACTCATCCCTGAACATGGCAGTAAACCCCTCCCATGTCACTGCTGTAGTCTCTGCCAACGTGAAGTTCGCCGTCACGAACTTCCACCAGTCCTTCGCTCCCAGACGGAGCTGGTTCAATGCGAACCATACCCTCAGGTGCTCCGGGCATGAACAAGTGTAGAAGCACCCCTCTATATCCGCGATCCACCTCATCGCAGCAATCGGATCCTGCGTCCCATCGAACTCCGGTGGCTTCGTGTTGCTGAACTCTCGGAACAGCAACGAGTCACCCCCTGTGGCCTAGCAGCGGCCACAGCTGCGGTAGCTGCAGCGGTTGCAGCCTCAGTCAATGCGGCGTACCGCTCATCAAACGTCTCCATCAGGGTGGTCTTAATAGACCCAAACATCTCCGGGATCTCAGCCCGGATTGCCACATCTACCTCCTCGTGAATCATCTGACGAATCTCCTCGTCACTCACACCGCTCGTACTCGCTCCGTGGCGTGGTCTAACCATGATGTCTCTGAAATACAACATAAAACTATCAGAGACTCCATCGAGTATAATCGTACTCGCTAACGCAACCCTACTCAGTCCCCGATATCCAGGGATTCTTACTTGGGTCTCCCACTGACCCGGTGTCCTCGGTAGTACGGGCCCAATACTACCGACCACACCGCATCAGTGTTCATCCCAAGTCTTCCTCCCCAAACTCTGGATAGTGAGTACTCTACTTCTGATATGCACTATCTACCCGCATACTAGCAAAGCATCTCATATAGGCGAACTTCCCTAGACTAAGGCATCACAAATCAGGCCACTCTAGTCCTATCATGAACACCTAGTCTTCTAGCATGCATAACAATTCATATCATATAATATTGTAAGGTATTTTGGGGATCTTTACCGTTCGGGCGCTGACTGATCGTACACACTGCTTCTTTCTTGTTCACCACAAAATCATTCATAAAAGTTTATGCCTTTATTTGTAAAAGTTTCTCTCAAATCCTCGGTTTGAGTTCAGTTACGCCCGAAGGTGCACCCGAATCCCTCAAACCAGGCTCTGATACCAATTGTAACAACGCAAATTTTCAAACAAATTTTCATTTTAAAAATAGAGTATTTTCATTCAAAACAAGGCATAATTAATTTAGGTGTCATGTCAAATACAAATTGTCTAAATCCCAAGATCATAAAAACATCCTTCAGTGTGTATCGATCACGCCGGCGCCTTCCCACGGTCCTCGCTAGTACCTGAAACACATACATAACAACTGTAAGCATAAATGCTTAGTGAGTTCCCCAATATACAACTTACGCACATACGCCTTTCCAGGCCCTGACCTTCCGGTCCATGTGTCTCAGGGGACTTCCGTCCCTGCTGGGTAAACCTTCCGGTCCTACCCACGCCGACCTTCCGGTCCATCACACAACATATCGCCTTCCGGCCCATAACATATTGCCTTCCGGCCCATAATATAATCGCCTTCCGGCCCATGACATACATAGCACACATATAACAAATAACTTACCACATATAGCATACATATCACATATCATATCCGACCTTCCGGTCACACAGTCAAACCCTTCCGGGTACAGTATAGTGAGAAGACTCACCTCGTGAATGCTGAAAGCTAGCAAATCCTGAAATCACTCGTGCACAACCCGACGAGCTACCACCTCCCTATAACATCACATATCCCTCATTAACACTTATATCTTCTAAGTGTGACTATCCCTAAGAAGTCAGACTTAGATCAACTCTGGTCAACGGTCAACGGTCAACTCGACCGGACTCGGCGAGTGCCATGGCGACTCGGCGAGTCTAGACGTCCTCCAACTCTCTGAGATTCCCTATCTACTCGTCGAGTGTCCCCCTTGACCCGACGAGTTACTCCTGGAAGAATCGCGGGGCCACCCCGACTCAACTCGCCGAGTCTGAAGAACAACTCGACGAGTCCCAGTTAATCTTCAAGCTACTCGCCGAGTCTGTTCATCGAACTCGGCGAGTCCATGCCATGCAACCGCTCAAACTGCATCTTGGGATCCGTATGGTTCCGAAATACACAAGCATGGGACCTTCTGGACCTCTAAAGGTCCTAATACAGGGTTATATTCGTTTGGGTAACAAGGCAATAATCCATCTAATCACCAAATGGGTTCCATAAACCCTAGATCCATACCCACATCAATATAACAGAAATGATCTGAAATATTACCTGAATAATGCACTCTCTGTGTCCCCAAACCTCAGAACTCGAATCCCTTGCAGTTCCTTTAGCCAAGACTCTCCTCCTCCTTGCACCACAATTTCTTCAAATCACCAATGGCCTTCAATCTTGCTCTAGATGCCCACAGTCGCTTAAGGTTCTTCTCAGTCGACTAAAAGACGGACAATGACGGCATATAGTGCGTTATATACGACTCAAACCTGAACGGTTAGGGTTTTCGCTAAACAGCGTAGACTCGCCGAGTCCATATCGGACTCGTCGAGTTCAGTCGCGAACCCGCGACCAAGTCTGCGATCCTACTCGGTGAGTCTAGGCTCCAACTCGCCGAGTCCCCTCTTAACTTACCCCAAAAACATAATTTAACAATACCTGAGATTCCGGGCTGTTACATTAGCCGATAGAGTCTAAATGAAAGTTGTAGATCTCGTCGAGAGCTTTCCGGAGATATAAAAAACGTCGAAAATGGAGCTCATATGAAGAAGTTACATCAATTCGAAAAATCTGGAAATATGTGTCCTATCAAGCAGATATTAGACTTCCTAGCTTCTACTTCTAAGATTCCTTTCCACTTTACCCTACTATTAGTTGAGGAAGAACTTCTACAAATATTAACAATTTATCGGACAAATACAATTGTGTGCCTCTAAAATCAAACAGTCTGTCAACTGAGAAATTCGACACTATGATGGTTAGACTCAAACAAGAGTTGCGCAATAGCGCCAAATCAGGAAATCTAAAACTATTTAATTTTTGGAGCATACACCCTAACGTACTTGTTGAATAACTACTTATTATTAATATAGGCTCGAAGCAACAATTACCAAGCAAATAGACAATTCTAACTGGCAATTCTTAAAAAGATCCATAACCTACATACTAGCATGCATTTCTAACTTTTCACTTATCAACAATCATAACAAATATAGATATTTTGGTAATCACTTTCCTTTCGAAGATTTGGCTAATTGTACGCATCAACATTCTTTCCTTTTTGTATTATTCTTTTTATGAAAAGATTTATTAATTACTCAGATCCTTATTTTGAGTCTAGAATCACACGAGTGTTCATCTAGTTCACTCAAACCAGGGCTTTGATACCAATTTGTACGTCCCGATTTTGAAGGCAACTTTTTTTTTCATTTTTATTTATTCAAATATATCATAGTATAATTACATTTCCGGAAAACATCATACGAATATGTGTGTGTATAACCGAGCCTTGCCCTTCCTACGAATCATTTGAAGTTCCTGAAAAACATTTATATTCAACTGGGTAAGCACGAAGCTTAGTGAGTTTCCCAAAATATCATATCCCATAATACATATATAATGCCTACACATAATGACCTTCAACATAAAGATGGTCTACCTCTTGGCCTTCAACATAATGTTGGTCCGTCCTTTTTCTCTTCAGCATAAAACCGGTCCGCTACTTTAGCCTTTAGCATAATGCTAGTTTTCCTGGTTCTATTGGCCTTTAAAACGAAGTTGGGCCGACCTAAACTCCCCACATAATATATTCACACGTATACATCAGATAAACAGTTCAACACGACATGCAACTAACTAAACTAGTCTAGTGGCCTAATTGCATACTACGAGGAAACTATATCCTAACATACATAGGATATATACTGAAGCACATGATATAATGAGAAAAGTTGAGTGGAAAATTTCTCAAACAATTTACAGCCATCTGGGTAATCCAATTAACAAGCAACACGCCTAACTAGTATTAACCTATAGTACTACGGCTTAATTAGTTCCTATGACAATCTAGTAATGAAAGCTAGATCTTTCACAAATCTCAATGAATACTGAGAGTTCTATCAAATAAGGATCAGTCAGGCCGGACAGTTGGGAGGCATGACTATTTCAGCATATAGCCTTTCTAAAATCCAACAACCAACCGAAGATGGTCATTCTAGACACCTCTCACATAAGTAGATCAATCAACATTATAACTAGAATTACTAATAAATCTTATTTATATATAACAACAAAAACGACTATGAATATAAATATAAGTTACACTTAAATCGTAGCTTAACTTACATGGATCCTAGCGAAAATAAGGAAGATCGCGGGCAGGGCTTCGATGTCGAGCATTTCTATCCGCCCGACCCACCCGCTACCACAGAGCTTCACTAAATTGGAGTTCCTAAAACTCCCGAAAATACCCAAAAATTCGAATCTTGGAGAGAGATGAAAGAGTTTGGAGTGAAAAGGATGTGGGAAATGAACGAAACTGGAATACCCTATTTATAGCACCGCGCTTCTTGTTGGGCCTAGTGACGTGGCTCATCTCGTATTCTGACATGTGGAAAAATCTGTTGGGCCACTCAGAATTTCTTTGCGCACCACGCACTTTTTCTATGCGCGGAAACTTAATATTCTTCAAAAATCTGTATATTCTTCATACAAGCTCCATTTTCGACATTCTTTATGATAACATATATTTTATGCATATATTTATGACGTTTTCTTATTATTTTATACTATTTTTTTATGCTATTTACAAATAAAAGATACTTAATACATTTTGAAATGTTAAATTACAGTTAAAATGGGAGATGGAATGCAAAAGGAAGAGAAAGGAGCTAAAATACGCAAAAAGGATGTTGTTGGACAGTTTGACCCCTCGTCAGTGTTTTGAACATATCTCATGACTCGTAACTCCGATTGACGAGATTCAAAATGTTCTGAAAACTAGACACAATTTAGGATGAATTTTGTGTTTTGAGAAAATGTTGATTCCAAACGAACTCGGCGAGTTGATAAGAAGCTTAATGATTCTTGACGCTGACTTGGGGAATACGGGATTTTAATGAAGAAGTCGCCGAGTTGGTATCCAAACTTGTCAAGTTGATGCTGAAAACTATAAATAAATCTGAAACTTAGCCCTAATTAGAGATCTTACACCCTAGATTGATTCCTACGATTATAAACCCCCAAGAAGCCGTTTTGAGGGTCTAGAAGGCGGTCAGAAGGTCGTTAAGCTGATATGGAGCGAAGATCTGAATGATTGGAGAGCAGATTCATGTTGGTAATCATGTAGTTTGTTAACGTGAACATGTTTAGCATTCCATTATGATTCTATATGCAATTACTTTCTGATTTGGGTGTTAAAACCCTTTTCTTTGTGTTTATGATTAGATGAAACCTTGATTTATGGATTAACTGCTATTTTGGATTGTTTTATTCGTGTTTAATTTATCTTGTTAAGCTTGTTAAAATATCCTCATGTTTTAACGACAATTATTTTCTGTTAATAACCAATTATATTGAGTTATATGAACATCTTCTTGATTGCTTGAATCTTATAGTTTTGTGAAAACAAGATTGTATGCCTAGTATTAGTGAACATGAACCTAGGGTTAACTAGAAAATAAGTAAGTTAATGTGTGAGAATGTGTGATGACCAACCACATATGAGTTAATTGAATCAATCAATATGATTAATTATTATTACAAGTCTTGCTTGATACGAACTGAACATTAGGAAACTTGTTAGTTTAATCAACTGATCACTGGTTGAATTGACTTGTTTGCTAAAGGATTAGTAATAGTGGACACGAACCTAATCATATTAGAAATCGGTGAACATGAATAAATAAATATGTTTGTGCAATTATCCATGATTTTTAATATGTAATTTGTCTAAATCAAAGTACATAAAGAGATTTTTTTTCCAACCAGTTTATCGAGATTTGCTAATTAGTCATTTGTTGAGATTGAATAAAACCTTTCTCTTTTTATTGCATTTGTGTGTTTTGTGTAACCTATAATCAAACATTCTAAATTAATTCACTACCGTTCCCATTGGGTTCGACACCCTTGCTTATCAAAACTATACTATACTCGATTGGGTTCACTGCCTCTAAGGTGTGGTTAATATGCGATAAACTAGGAATTACAAATAGAAAACTAGTGCATTAAAAATACACATCACTTTATATCCACGCGTAGCTATCGAGGAGATCTACCACTTTCATTTAGAATCCATTGACTATTTCTCACTTTATTTTTAAAGTTATATTTTTATACGCTTAGACTGTTAACGTTCGTTTAAAAATTATAACTCTTTCATAAGATATCTGTTCTCGACTATCTTTATATTGACGGATAGATATTGATGAGATCTTTAACTCATTTAGATTGTTTTTCCTAACAATTAACTGATCTTAATTTTGGTTTCTGTGTTGCATGTTGTTATGCTGAAACTTCTAAAATCATAACTTCCTCTTAAGAAGTCAGATTTAGGCGTTCTTTATATGCATGAGTTCACTTTTTTCGATTACTATGAATTTTATCAAGATTGTTTATCCTAAATAGTCTTCTATCAAAAACGTCTATTTACGTAACTGGTCGCTTATACTATAAGGCGAAAATGGGGTGTTACTAAATCATACTCTTATTCTCGAAAGAATCATAATCTTCTCTAACTCTTTTATTTGACTCATCACATATTCTTGTCCCATGGATAATCTATCTCTTTATATCATCAAGATATATTCTATTACTCATCTAGTATATAACCCATTAAGTACTTAATCTATTTCTTCTTCTCATGTCTCTTTGGTATTCTACTCAATACCATTATCATCTAACCATACATACACTTTCATATATAGGATTATAATACATATAATCCCATTATTTTCTTATCTACATCTCACAAATATTACTCATAATACCCTTAACATGTACACATACATATATACGTTAGGTATACATATATGCTCTGGTACATGTATCTAAATGTATACCTCATACATACTCTAAATATACGTATATGTTCTGGAACATGTATCTAAATGTATACCTCATACATAAATCCATCATCTATCTTCATATAACCACATAAGGGCATGCACTTACTGCCCCAAGATTTAACACACACACACACACACACACATATATATATATATATATATATAATCTAGAGAGAGTTTGTGTGTGTGATATAACCCACCTTGTTAGTTTGTGAAGACTAACCACTCTTGGCTCCTTTCTTCCTTTGATGCATCTTGATCCATCTTCTTTGCTCTTAGGCGTATTCATACACATACAAATTTCTTAATACTTGCCTTAGGCTATTATGAGTTTAATGACTCTTATAGTATAAATGACAACTTAATAGATCATAATTCTATCTTCTCAATTTCTATATCTTAATTTACTCCAACCAATGAATTAAGCATCCCATACTACTTAATTTATTATAATCTACATGTAATGCATCAATTCACTAATCACTGGTTAGGGTTTTAATGCCTAAGTCTCATTGGATTAATTTGACCATTGAAATCACTTTCTAAGCTTGATTAAAGCTTCTACACACTCTCATCTACATCATAATAAAACTATAGGTTGATCAATTCAACCAATCTATACAAACTAACAATTTCACCAAAAGTTGAGAAATCATACATTGATGTGAAGATGATGAAAATTTTAACAACCCACCATATCTAGATTTTTTTGGCATGGTTTTGACCCTAAAATTAGCACCTTTGAGTGTGACATCCCCAATTTCACGACCAGAAAAGACCGATTGTTTATGCTTTGTTTTATAAAATCAGAGTACTCCTTTGATTAAAAGAGTTGCGGAATTTGTTCTCAAAACAAAATATGATAAGAATTTATCAAAACATTTCTTAAAAGAAACATATTTTCATTAAATAACAAAATCTCGAGATGTAATGTTCCGATACAGATCAAAAGCATAAACAATATAAAATAGACCTTACAACGGTTATTTATAACTACTGATCTATAATCAAAATCCCTCGTCAATGTCCAACTATGCTCTTGTTCCATTACCTGGTAATACAGAAAAACTGAGTGGGTCAGGCGTGGGAGCCTGGTGAGCATATAAGGTTTTCAACCCACAATAATATAATTATTATATTTAATCATCAAACAATCAACCCAATTACTCATCCCCATTATCTTCTTTATTTCTTAAGGTTTTACCCTAAGAATCAACTATCCTTCCATCATCCATTCCTAAGGATTGACCTAAGGAATTGGCACAAATTCCATTGCTGCCTGAGGTTCATCTACACAGTACCAAATCCATAGCTACCAAGGTTCATCTACTTAGTACTAAATCCATAGCTACCATCGTTCATCTACACAATATTAAATCCATAGCTACCAAGGTTCATCTACACAATACTAAATCCATAGCTACCAATTGTTCTCATATAAGGCACTAAATATATAGCTGCCAGGGTTTTTTTAGAGTACACCAGTGAACATCAAGTCCACAACACCTACAAGTTGCGAGCCTGCTAGGGTTCCACTGGACTGTCTAGAATCGTCCGTGGTTGTCATCCTTACTCTGTTGAATGATGGGGCCATAATTTGGGAAAGGTTTCACTCATTTTTCACTTATCACCCTCATCTCATGATCTATATCATCTTTCGTCTCATCCTCAAACTCATCTTTCCTCACACACCAACTATTTCATCAACCCATGTTCTACCCAACATATTTGTAGATATAAATTACATATAGTTTAATTCATATACAAACTTATATAAAAATTCATCCAACATCCATCTCAAATAAACAAACAATATATAAACACATAACACGTATTTCATAGCAAATAATTTATATTTATGTGTTAGAAGAAAGTAATTACACACTCACTTGTTAAGACGATTGTCGGACAACACTACGACTCTTCAAGTAGAAGTTCTTTTATGAAACCGGGATATCCTCACACACCGGGCTTCTCGTGGGCAGAGCTTTGACTTGAAACTCTTTTCTCCTCGAGATCTTCAGGGCTTCGGGACTCGATTCAGGTGTCGGGATGATACCGGGGCTTCGGGGGTATAATTTGCACGTAAAACGAGGTAATATGGGTGAGGGGGAAGAAATTAAGCAACAAAACTCGACTGGCCTCGCTTTCTATTTCTAGGAGGCTGAAATGATATGCTCACATCGTGAGCCACTAATGCTCACGTCGGGAGCTCGGTGTCATGGCGTTCGTCGTCAGGCCACTTGCCCTGGAAGACGTTCATCATTTGCTCACGTCGTGAACATTGTACTCACGTCGTGAGCTCTGAAATAGGCCTTGAAGTTTGCGTTCCGAACTTTAGAAATTCATATCTCTCGCATACGAGATCCGTTTTCGATGTTCTTTATATGCATGCGTAGGTGAGATTATGCTCTACAACTCTCGTTTAGACTCCGTCGGCTAATTTTGAATTTAACTTTTATTATATTATTTTTAGTAGGCCGAGACATGAGAACTCCATTAGGAATTCACAACTCCTTTATCTGACGTCCGTTTTCGTCTGTCTTTTTACTGTTGCATTACTATCGACGAGATCTTCGATTCTCGTTTAGATTGTTTCGGCTAGAAATCACTCGATCTCATATTCGAACTTTGGGCTGCATACTGCTAAGTCGAAACTTTAAAAAATCATAACTTCGTCATGCGAAGTCAGATTTAGACGTTATTTTTATGCACGCTCTCGGTTTAACGGATTCTACGACTTTCGTTTAGATTACTAAGGCTAAATATCGCTCTATCGTAAATTCACTATTTACGTCACGTAGTTTCGTACTGGTTCTGTCACGAAACTTCGACAACTCATAACTTCTTCGTTATAACTAGGATTTTGGCATTCTTTATATATCCGGAATCCTTGTCACGACCACTACAAACTAGTTAAGATTATTCATTCTAAATAGTCTTTTATCAAAAAAGTCACTTTTGATGCTTACCGTCTCTAAATTGACTAGCCCGGATCTACGGGCGTTACATTGAGCCCCCAATCGATCTCCCCATGAGATAGGTCGACATGAGCTCTAACGGGTCTGAAACCCGTCTTTAATCCTCGACAACGTGTCGTGGTGGGATGTTCCACCTCGTTGTGGTGACCTTTTGACTTCCTTCAATGGCATCTAACTTACACCACCACGTCGTGGTTATCTATGTGCCGTGCCACGGTACCTGGAGATCAACAAATAGCATTGCTGATTCCATTCCAGCTATAAGGATAAATTTTCCTCTAACTTCTAACCTTCATAACTTCTTTGCTTCTAACCCATTTTCCATGGTCTTTATATTCACATGAAGGTGGGATCATACTCTACTACTCTATTAAGTTATTTCTCACTGAATTAATACGGCTCTTAATCTATTAAGTCATCAACTTGGCCTAAAAAGCATAAAATTTCACTTTTTACACTTTTGGCCAAAATGCATATTCTCATGCATTATTTCTCTTGAACTTACTCATCTGACCTCTTATAAGTGACTTAAACTTATCTTGACCATTTTCATGAAGTCACAACTTCGTAAACTTGCTAAATTCTCATTAATGACCATTTTCCCTTTTGGTTAATATCTGACTAAAAGTCAAATCTCTCTAAATTTCGGGTTCTTACAATCTACCATCCTTAAGGAGATTTCATCGTCAAAATCTTTTTTTACTCTATTAGGTGTTGTTTGTTTTTTTTTTTGAGGTAAAATGTCTGCAGTCTGCGGACCACATCTATAGACCTCTGCAGCAGAAGAAGTGGACCAAACGTCTGCAGTCTGAAAAAAGAAGATTGTTAGTTTTTTTTAACATTTGCATGCTACTAAAATAAACTAAAATTTAAATAAACTTGATTTTTTAAACTACAAAATGATTTTTTAATATATTTATGACTTTGTTACAAACAATTAACAAATCTAAATCAACTTTTATGTATTAATGTATAAAAAGTGAATAAAAATGATATAAATTAACGTATATATTTGATAAAAACCAACAATTTTGGTCGCAAAGTTATGTCTAAACATTTTAATTAGGAATCAAAAAATTTGATATATAAATGAATGGAAATAAATTTCTATTTTTTCAATTAAATCAATTAAAAACGTGTCATAAATATTTTTTCTAAGAAATTGATGATGCTTTATTAAATAATGTTTTATAAAATTTGGCACAAAAAATATAAGAATATATATATATATATATATATATATATATATATATATATATATATATATATATTATCATATTTGTATAAACAATTTCAACAACCATTATTGTAATAAACTTTTATTTATAAATTTGTCAAAAATATCATGTTTGTGTCGTGAGACTTTTTTTTAAGTATTGTAACTTTTTTTTTGTTCAAATTGTTTATCACTAAGAAAGTTGGAATAAATATAAATTCAAAAAAAATAAAATAAATAAATAAAGTGTATGTGTTTTTTAGGCTAGAAGATGTCTTAAGATGTTAGAAGACTCTGGTCTACATCTGCGCCAAGAAGAGGGCGCACGGATATTTTTAGGTCTGCAGTCTTCAAAAAAACAAACAATGTACGAAGGCTAATGTCTGCTTGTGATCCGCGTCACACAGACAGAAGAGGTCATGAAGATATGCTGACAAAACACAAACACCACCTTAGTCATTTTCTCACTTAATGACTCATTTTTAAGGTTAGAAGCATCGTTCATTTTTTGTTTCAAGAGTCGAACATTTGGGGTGCAATTATAAGATAAGCACTACTCCTACCTCCATTGTTGTTCGCTTCCCCTTCCCTGGTGACCCTTCTCCTGTATCCTCTACCTATCGCTACTTGCATCTCTGCCACCTGTAGGTCTCCAATACACCATTTTACTTCCCAATCTAGATTCATAACAAAAAAAAACACAAATTGGATTTAGGAGATGAAGATTAAGGGTTCCAGATATGTATTCTGCGAAGATGGGAGATAGGATGTCACACCCTCGAACCAGGACGGTTGAAACGTTCGGGGGTGGATGACTTCATTGTATTGTATCATCACAATTGAATATAATTGAAAACATAGCAACCAACATCATACATTAGAGATACCAACATACATTGTTTACATAATTGTATTTGTTCACAACTTTACACAAAAGTGACAATAAATATGATGTTCCAAAAATATAGTAATTATCCCAAATCCATAGCTCGGGGTACCTGCTCACCGAGTCCATGAGAATACAAGTCGTTTTGAAAAGCATCAACTAAAAGTTGGTGAGTTCATAAGCATATTTGTATAAAAGCTTTGTAACAACTTTGATTTGTAAGAATTTGTAGAACTCCAAAAAATCCGATGCTAGGTAATTGAGTGTGGTGCATGGTAGTTTGTTAGGTATAAGAGTGCAAAGGTGAAAACAAATCTCGACGTACTAAAGATCTAGTATAAAACTCTCATGGAACTACTTTTC
The DNA here is from genome assembly GCF_051521515.1 of Lactuca serriola. Classification (NCBI taxonomy): domain Eukaryota; kingdom Viridiplantae; phylum Streptophyta; class Magnoliopsida; order Asterales; family Asteraceae; genus Lactuca; species Lactuca serriola. The sequence goes on along the minus strand of NC_136411.1, from coordinate 392,224,487 downwards.
ATGCAATAAATTAACGGGTTTACTACATGGAGGGGTTTACGGCCTAGGCATGACCATAAACCCTTGGTACATATGCACTAAAGGGATTATGGTCCTAATAGGTTTAGGAATGGAGTTTACGGCCAAGTGTGTCCCATTTGGGGGGTTTACGGCCAAATGGAGCCCAAATGAGGGTGTTTTCAGTCTTGAGTGGTTCTTATAGGCATGTTCATGGTTCTAGTTAGTAGGAAATGCAAAGGTGATGACCTTAAAGTTTGAGTATTCAAGATTTTGACACAATCACAAGTTCTTGTGTTAACACTGTGTGATTCTTGTTTGAATTGCATTGATCATTTAAGGTTTATTGCAACATGAAATCCAAATGTATGTTATAAAACATCATCGCGTCAAGGTTACATAGATAAGAATTGTAAGTGTACTTATATACAAGATTCCTTAGGCTTGGTTTGACCCAAAATTTTCGAGTTGTGACATAGGAGGGATTCTAGATCTACATCTTCTCTTGGTACCCTTGTGTTGCTTTTTTAAAAACGTCATCAACGGTTATAGGAAGAATGGCTTCTTAAAAAATCTGCATCTTCTGAAGTTCTGTTTCAATATCTCTATCTAGCTTCGTCAATGAGTTTTTTTAATGCAGACAAGAGCACATACATTTATTAGTTGAAGATTTTTAGTATGTGTCTATGTATTTAAGTTCGTAAACATGAAGATTTTGGTGTCAAAAAATTAAGAATATAATGAACATGAAGATCATATGAGATTTATTTCTTCACACACACACATACACACAAACACGGAGAGAGAGAGAGAGAGAGAGAGAGAGAGAGAGAGAGAGAGAGAGAGAGAGAGAGAGAGAGAGAGAGAGAGAAGTGGGGTGCGGTGAGGTCCATCTTATTTTTTTATTTTTAAAAAATTAAAATTGATTAGAAAAATCTAAAATAAATTAAAAATGGTATAAATGTTTTTTTTATATGGATGAGAGACCAAACACAATATAAATTGAAACCATAAGAATCATTCTTGAAGAAAAAAAAATGCTAAGAACCGAACTCAATTTTTTTGGGAAACCACAAGGACCAATTTTGAAGATTTGTCATAAATAATAAGTTAGTTAGTTTTCTAAAATAATTTTTGAAAAGTTAAGAGTTGGGGAAGATTTGTGAATGAAAAGCCGAAAAAAAATTAATAAATCTTTAAAATATTAATATTGGTCTCGTATATATCTAAGTATTCCATTAGTAACGAGGCTTTTTAAAAGATTGATTTTATAAAAGACCTTATTTATTATTTATTAAGTTTTTTTTTTCGAATTAAACCTTAACTTTATTTATTTATTTATTTATTTTCTTCCTAAAAATCCACAACATTTTTTTGTAGAAAAAACTATAAATTTTTAATTGTTTCCGGAAAAACCTTTAAGTTTTTTAGTTTTTCGAAAAAAACCCTCACATTTTACAAGTTTTTTTTTTTAAGAAAAAAACTACTAAAAGGGTCGGGTAAAAAAAAAATAGAAAAATACGTGGCCTTTTCAAAAAGAGGAAAGAAATAAAATTCAAGTTTAATATGAAAATAAACACAAATTATAAAGTTTTTATGAGATTAACTTTTTTTTTTTTTTTAAATATTGTTTGACGGATACTCTTATTTAGTTGCCCCGTCAAGTCAAATATCATGATTTGTAGGCCAACATAGAAATTTGCAGAAAAAAATGAATATACTTAAACTACAGAAAATATAGCGATTAAGAAAACAATCATCGTTTATTTAGAAAACAAATTTATAAAAGTTTCAATTTCTCTTGAAAAAAGTTAAGATTAAAGGAATATGGGCCATGATTCAAATTTCCAATTGAGTCGCATGAAATTGGGCCATGTAATTAAGGAACTTCTATAAATGATTGGCCATGGAGTCTGAAGTACTCGTATGAACTATGAACTATGAAGTGTGCCCTTCTTTTAAACAGAATCCACTTCTATAAGAGATATTTGAATAATAACAAAAAGATAAAGATCATTTTGGTGTATTTATAAGTCAGTCCCACAACTAACAATGAACAGACTTGGACCTAAAATTTTATTTATGTATTCTTAACACATGCAGGAAGAAGAGAGATTCTAGTAGGATTATGTGAAACTCAGTACAAAATCTAAAACTAGAATGAAACATTGTTTTCTCGAAAGAGGACATATGAAATGTTTTATAAAAAAACATCACGCAATTAATTTCAATGATAATCCAACCAATGATATTCTTAAAATTAATAAGTAAACAGTTGAATCACATATGAAAAACCAATCAATGATAATCCTATCTATATACAATAGATATGATAGTAGTATTTTCAAAATAAAAAAGCTTTGAAAAAATTTATCCACTTAGTCTAGAGGAAGTGGTGTCACATTTGTCAAACTAAAAGTGTTGTCATTTAGGCGTCACCTTATTTTTGGCACACCTCTTCAACATCTTAACATTTAGGTTAGGGGTAGTAAAAGAGTCAAACCTAATTCGAGCTCGGGCAGCTTGGGCTTGACTCGTTTAAAATTCATGGGACTCGAGCTCGAGCTCGGCTCGTTTCGAGCTTAATTTTCAAAGCTCGAGTTCGACTCACGGAGGATTTAAAATACTCAAGCTTAAGCTCAGAGCTCGCCCCGGTTAATAGTCAAGTATTAAGCTCGTTAAAAAGCTTGTTTGTGATCATTAGATATTTAATATTCAATATTTAATTATTCAGTTATAATTTAATATACCAAATTAAAAATAAAAATTACATTATATAAATATACATAGGCTCGTTTAGGCTCACGAGCCTAATCGAGCTTATCGGATGAAGCTCGGGCTTGAGCTCGTTTAATAAATAAGCATAAAAATAAGCTTGAGTTCGGCTCGAGCTTGTTTAACTTGATCTCAAGTCGAGCTTTTAACGAGGCGATCCCGGGTAGCTCAACTCATTTACACCTCTAATTTAGGTTGGGTGGGTTGCCACACTTTTTTTATCAATTTAAATTTAACATTTTTTAAAATGTTTTTTTAATTGCAACAAATTAAAATAATAATGATAATAAAACGTAAAGTCTTACAACCTTACACACTTCAAAATGAAAAACGTACAAACATAACTACTTAAACACTTAAAAAAACAAAAACTTAAACCGCCATAACAAATACAAAAGGGCATCTTCATCAGAAAATTGACATTCTAAATCATCGACCGATTCCACATTAAGATTGATGTGGTCAATGATCCAAATATGTTTCGTCAAGTCTCTGTGAATATCATTATGGATCTTAACTTCATAAATTATTCTTTTTGCAAAGTATTTTTTGCTTCCAACCTCAAATGTTTGTGTCAGTGGAACGATCTAGTTTTCGTTATACTCACATATTGCATTTCCTTCATCTTCGAGAATCATATTATGCAATATTATAGAAGTATACATCACATCACTCATTTTCTTCTCTTCAACGAAAACTGCATGGTATTTCAGGATATGCCAACATTTTTTAAGATCCCCAAATGCTTGTTCAACATCCTTCATCGCCTTCTCTTGAGCTCTCTTAAACTTCAATCTCTTTCGATCATTAGGACAAGACAATGTCTTCACTAAACAAGAAAGCTACAGATAGATCTGATGGGTTTTGGTCATAAGACATCCTATGTGCTCATACAAACCCTAATGCTTGGATCTAGGTTTCTCTATTGTACATGCTTTGAATCCAAGACTATAAACCCTAATTCTAACATATGGAAATCAATATTAACATATAATTAGGTTTATGATATTACCTTGATTGTTATGTAGCAATAACAATCCCAATTCCTCATTGAATTGACTTTGGAAGGCTTAGAGTCACAAGTGTCACTCCTCTAATGGCTTACAAACACCAAGAGCAAATGGAGAAGGTATAAATAGAGAGGAGAGAGGTAGGAATTCGTCCTTAGGACTTCTTGGGAAGACTTACACGAATTCATGAGCCTTAGGGGGTTTATATAGGTGTAAAGATTAGGGTTTTAGTCCTTATCCTTATCTAGTTGCTTGCCCACTAAGCAACCATAAGATAAGTCTTAGAAACCCTTATCCTAGTCGAAATCTAAGGCATTATCTCCTTAAATTCGTTCACCCTATATTTAAGATAATCCTTACCTTATTTTGTAACTATCACATAATTACAATTCAGCCCCTCTAGTTTAATTAATTACACTTGATCACAAAATTAATTCTCAATTAATTATTGACCAATATTAATTAAACAAATATCATTTCTCCTTTAATATATTATTCTTATAACATATTAATAAATCATAATAACCTCTCTCTCTATTTATTTCTCCAATCAAGTTGCTTTGGTGAAGGCAACCCAAAAGGACCATGCACCATCGGGTCAAGTACATACCAAAATAGTTATGGACTTAGACACTAATCCAACAAGATCTCGTCCACAAGATAATATCTGTACCTGTAAGATGTTCCATGCACAACAAACGAAGAACATGGTGCAATCCCGTTATACTTGTCGCCGAATATCGGAGACATGTTAAGAATGTTTATGTCATTCAGGGAACCAACCGAACCAAAGAATTCATGTCATATCCACAAATCATGTGATGCCACCGCTTCAAGTATGATTGTTGGATAAACATGATCACCTCGGGTGTATTGGCCTTTATATGCATTTAGGTATTGGCCCCATTCCCAGTGGAGGAAATCTAGGCTTCTTCACATTCCAGGGAAGCCATGAACATTTGAATGATGAGCATATAATTGATGGATATCACTACAAGTTGGTTCACTGATAGTTTTGTTTTATTTACTTTTTTCCCTAGTTTATTTTAGCTCATTTCATCTCATTTTAGTTAGCCTTCATTCATATTTTCTCTTTTTGTTATTTTTCATCCTAATCAGGTACTTTATAGTCTTTTGAGCTTAATTGCAGGATTTATCGAAGACTATTCAACACGGAGGATGGCGGAACACGAGACCTTGAAACTGGAAGCTTGCGGTACTTGTGGACTCAACCATGGAACTTTTGGGCTTAGATTGCAAAGAAAGAATACAATTTGGCTTGGTGTCAAAAAGAAGATGGAACAAAATTGGACTTAATCTTGGATGAAGAATGATGATCATGTGAAGAGAATTGGAGCTTTGGATGGTCAAAGAAGTTTTAGGCTAGTTTGAAGATATTTAAAAGGACAATGTGGACTCTTGGTAACTCAAAAAATAGGTTGGACCAAGGTAAAAAGAAGGGAGATTGAAGACCAAAGTAAATGGGTCAATTAATCCACTCAACAGCAGACACACATTCCGTGTGGATTTACTCAATATCCGCGTGGAACCTGTAGTGAAGAAACCGAGTTTTTTCTTTTTACCTCTATTATGGGATGGTTGGTGGTTCACTTTTCATACAATTTTTAGATCCGATTTTTACACTTTTTCTGTGGAGTTTGGAGCTTGAAGAACACTGAGAACTTATTGAAGAACATCACCATTTCACTCTTAAAAATTGCTACATGTTTGGTACAATCTATTTTTATTTTAGCTTCTTGAGTTTAGCCATGCTAGGCTAAACTTCTTTTGGTTGATTTGGATATAATTGCTTAAACGACTTGGTTATTTTGAAGAACACCATAAATTTGTGTTGAATATCTATGATTATATTTTCTATAAAAACTTTCTTCATGCTTATATATCTCTAGTAATGAATATTGACATATGAATGTTATTTGTTTGGTTTAAATTCTTGGCTAAATAATGGGTCTTCAATTTAACAAACAACAATTAGTTTTAATTTTTGTTTTCATTTCATTTAGCTTAAGGAATTATTTTCTCCATAGTGGTAATAACATAAATGGATTACTCTTTGGATTTGGTGACTCTTAAGATCTAATGCTAATTTATTTTTACAAAATTACATGCTTCATTAGTTTTGTGACTTTGATTTAGGAAATGTGTTATGAGCTTCTTTAGCCATTTTTATACAAAAGAAGACTTGAGGCACGTTATGCTTATAAATTGCTATAGCCAAGTTAGGTTATAAACATAAGTATTTCACCTTGGTATTCTCATTATTATTTAACTAAGTGTTCTAGTAATGAAAGTCCATTGTCAACCATAATTATATCATTGAATTAAAATCAAATCTTCACCTTGTTTATTTACATTCGCCAACCCTTAGTGTAAATTTAGTTTCTTTAAAACCTCAAAACATTAAAACCCCTATTTTTATTTTTATTGTCATTTTACAAGTGCTTGAACAAATAGGTTTTCATAGAAGTAACAAATTGAACCAATCTTCGTGGATACGATCTCTTTACCATTATACGCTATTTTGTATGAAATATTAAGGGTATTTATTTTTTTTGGCCTCAACAACCACAATTTACACATATATCATCAACCATACAATCTCATGACATACAAAATTTGTGAAGACTTTATCGTGCAGTACGTCCAGACTGTTGAATAAGGTGTCTAAGCGATAACTAAATTGGTATATTCTTGTAATTAGAAGCAAAGTCTTTTTTGGGTTTCTCTCATAACTAGAACTTGATTAGAATGACATTTATAGAGAGATGATGATTTATTAGATTATTAATAAACATTTCGGAAATTATGAGGAAATGATTTGTTAATATATTATGTGATTAATATATTAATTGGAAATAGAAAATTGATTTGTTAATTTATTATGATTAATAAATTAATATGAAAACAATTAGAATTAATTAATTATTAATTAGAATTAATCTGGAATTAATTTGTGATTAATTGGAATTAATTAAAGGTCCAATGGTTGAATTTTAATAATTCATAATTGAGTAAGGAAAGAAAATTCTAGAACTCATATAAGGTTATGAAAGTTCAGTTGTTCATTACATTGTACAAATTTTGTTTCCTATAAAACTCATCAGTGGTATTCGATCCTAGATTTGTTAAACATTGATTGCACATGAGCTGAATCGAACTAAATTATTTTTTCGAAATACTGATCTCACGATGTAAAAGATAGATCTCACGACGTGAGCTTGACTTTTTCCAGAATTTTGGGTATTCATCTTCCTAATCAGATTTATGTGTTAATTTTGGTAACTATTCAGTGTTAATTCTGTAAGATTCCGAATTTTGAATGCTTTGTGTGATAATCCATAACACCCTAAATATTAGGAGATATCCTTATTTGATAATTTTTAATTATATAAATTAAATTGAATTATATCATATGAATTTAATATTTAATTTAATAGTAATGTAATTAAAGGATAATGATAAATTCATTATATGTTTAAATTGATCAATTAATTATAAATAATCTAGATAATTAATATTTAAACATCGTATTTTAAAAATATTTAAAATACATATTATACTATATATGATTAAAAGTTTAATATATTATGTGTATAAGACAAGTAAGTGAAATCAATAGTAGGCCTCATTCACGAAGTCATACTCTAAGGGGGTATAAGGAAACGACCTATAAAATGAACGTCATTTGGTGTCCACTTTCACCCACTGCTCCCTTGTATGGTGGAAGGTCGTTAGCCGAATAGGTTTGATAGGACATAACCTCTAAAAGTATGATACTACAAAGTAATTAAACCTTTTATAAATCTTAATCTAGTTACTTTAGAAAAAATGTGAAATTGTATGCTAATTTATGAAAACGCACATCATTTCCTTATGAATCGTTAGTGGAGCGTGTGTAGTTAACCAACACACTAATTTGGGACTATAAAGGTGAAATGATGAAACAATTTGTGTTTATGATTGTTAAAGGAGTGCATGTGGTTAACTGGCACATCAATGAGAGATTATAAATCGATTAAGGGTGTTTAACTAGGTTTGCATGGTTATTCACATCTTAACTGTGATCCTCAGCATCCCAATCACAATTGGTAAGAGCAAGATCGAGATTAAACATGCCATTGATAAGATTTAATGAATCTCAAAGATCTAAGAGTTTCATGTGATTGAAATTGGTGAGATGACTCTACCTACCTAAAATAGATTCGAATTTGATTATGACATCCCTCTTCAAAGGTCGAATCGAAAATATGGAACCTAGCCTTAATTTAAATTATGGGTTAATAATTAAGGATTAAAATCAACCAACTTGAATTCTCTCTTCTCCCAAATTTTAGACCATAATGGTCTTCCTCGTTCTTCTAGAAATGTTTTCCCTCATTCTTCTGAAGATGATCTTCCACATTCTGATAAAGGTGAAAAAAAATTCTCTTCTTCGGGGAATGGTGGAACTGGAAATCATGCTTCTTCAATTCTTCCACCTCCTCCTCTTATGACTCTTCTATTGTCACGCTTTCCTCAAGTTGAAAGATATGAAGCTACTTAATCCCTATTGGTGTGTAAACACGAAGATGGAAATTATGTGTGTGCGCACGTTCTAAAAATGAAGTCGTACATTGACAAGTTGGAAAGGATGGGTGTCGTATTCCCAAAGGAGCAAGTCATTGATTTGGTTCTTCTTTCGCTTCCTAAGTCATATGTTCAATTCTTTGAGAACTTTCATATGAGGAATCTCGATATGACCCTAATTGATCTGACCTATATGTTGATGATTGTTGAAGCAAAAATGCTTAAGAACATAACTAAAGCAAAAATGCTTATAAGGTCTAATTCCAAAAAGTTCATGGACATTGAAAATGGTATCATTAGCGATCTAGAAAACATTTCTCTTCCCAATCGAAAGGGATTAGCCAAGATCAAACCATTTGATTGTATGGTAAAGAGAAAGGGTCATTCTGAGATTGTTCCCAATGTTCACCACAATAAGTCCATTTGTTTCTACCTCCAATTGAAGGGACATTGGAAGTGAAGCTGCCCAAAATACCTGGAGGATCTTAGAGATAGTAAAGTCAGTTCGTGTGACTCTACTTCAGGTACATCCATTATTTAATTCAATAAGTTCTTATTCTTAGACTCTTAATATATAATGTGATGATCACATTTTGATGGTATTGCGTGATATAAAAGAAGGAAGGAAGCTTAAACAAGTGAGCTAAATCTGATTGTGAAAGATGGACTTTGGTCGCATGGTTTGATGGTCAGAATTTGTAGCTACTGCTAGGGAGTTAGGATAATTTAATAGAGTATTATTACTTTTTGGAGATGTTTATAAATATAGTTTTTCATTTTATGCATTGTAAGGACTTGTTCGAATTTTCCTTTTAGCAATAAAATGAAGTTTTGGTTTACATAGTTGCCTTATCTTATTTCCTTGCAATGGCATCAATGAAAAGTGTTGGTTATGTTTCTAATAATAGCAATAGTAATAGTGGATATTGATTCTTCAAGAACATGCTTGTGGTACTTTCATAATTGGCCAAGTGAAAAGAAATCTCATCACCAACTGGACAGACACTTGGTGTTGTACAAGTCGTCTTGTATAATATATGAGAATCTTGTTTATTCGAAAATTATGACTTAATTCATTGTTCACAAGCTTATGTGAGTCACGTGAAGGACTAATGGATCAAGTACATGTTGATATGGACTTTTTAGATCCACCACAAGAGACAAATAACTCTTTTCGTCGTGATTTACTAATGTTTCAGTAAATATGGTTTTGTTTATAAGATTAAGCAAAATTCTAATACTTTTGAAAAGTTCATGAGTAGCAGAACAAATAGAAGAATCTATTAAGTAGAAAGATAAAAGATTCTCCAATCTGAAAAGAAAAAAGAGTGCTTTAGTATCATGTTTTACGATAATCTTAGTAACTATGAAATTGTATCACAATCAATCCTCCAAGAACATCTTAATGCAATTGTATGATTAAGAGGAGGGAATTAAACATTTTAGGAAATGGTTCGATCATAGATGAGTCATACTTTGTTCTAATCAAGTTAAAGACTCATGCTTTAGTGAATGTAAATTGTATCTTGAGACTCATTTCAAAACTAAGAAGGATGATAACACCTCGTAATATGTGGGGTAATAATGTTTTCTTACTCTAGCATATTTAGAATTAGAGTTTTGATGTTTTTCGTTGATGATCGAGAAACAAAAGATAAACTGAGTCCTATTTTGTGAAGTGTTTCCTAACGACCTTTTGAATATTTGTTTAAGCTCGTCAAAGATTGTTCCTTGAGAGAAAACTTACATGTAAAGAATTCAGTGGGAGTCATGTTAATCTTGATCTTGCAAGAGTCAACTGACAATGATCCTTTTAGTTATCACTAGCACGCGACTTGAGGTTGATAAGTTGTCGTGTTTCAGGTGACACATGATGGGTTTTGAGCATGCTAACACTCCTAAGTGTACATGAAACCCTAAATACCTTGGATATATGTTTTCTCTATTATACATGCAAATATGAACTTTCCAAGGTATTCATCCTAACTAGCATAATAACATTGATTCATATGAATATATGAAGTTAGAATTACATACCTCTTTGATGTAGAATGTCTTCATGAAGTTTGAGTGCCTAGTGTCCCAAGTGTGACACCTCAAATGGTTCACAAAACACCAAATGCACATGGAATGACTTGAGAGAAATTGAACACTTCATGAAAATCGGCTAGCCCTTTCACATATACTCTAGTGCCGATTTTGTCACCAATAAGATCTTTATATAGTGTCATAATTAGGTTAAACCCTAATTGTCATGGCTTTCCATTTCCTTGGATCCATGGGTTCAAATACACCATGGAGCATCCTATGGGTTTTAGCCAAACTTGACAATCCATGAAGCATTAGCCCACTATCCAAGTATGGATGATTTACACAATCAACCCATATATTTAATTAGTCTTCTTTTGATCACTTAATTAATCCTAGATTAATTCTTGATCAATACTAATTAAATAATCTTATTAATATATTAGAACTTATAATATATTAACAAACCTTAAGTGTTATTTCTCTCATTATAGTCTATCCAAATGCATGATGCCATGCAACCCAAATGGACCATGCCGGGTCGGGTCAAGTCTTACCAATTATAGTTATGGACTTAGACATTAATCCAACAACACATTCTTATTTCTATGCACTTCCAATTGAGTTGGAAATGCTTATGAGTTCTATGTTCTTAATTTAATTGCAAAAAGCTAAGCATATTGGTCAATGAAAGTACACTGATCAATAGAGGTGAGCTGCTAACAACATGGAAGCACTGGTGGGGCTTTTGAGATACTAGAGGGCAAGAAATTTAGAATAGAAAAGTTTAATCCATGAAGGAAAGTTAAATATAATATTGGTTTGTCCTCAACCTTTTCTTATGACTGTAGGTTGAAAATGAAAAGTTCTACACGGATGGAATGTATGCATCTTCGAATCTAGGTGGCAAAAGGTTTTGCTCTAATTCATGTAAATGGTTATGAGGAAACACTTTTTCTAGTAGATATGAAGGATCTGATAAAGATCAGTACAAATATTGTTTGTATTAATTGCATTCTTAAATTCACAATATGGTTACGGTATCTCTCTTCATATTTGAATTGTGAGGAATGACAATGAATTGCTTAGACTTTCAGGAGATATGTTTATCACGTCTTGAAAGGGTTTGAACACATACACTATCCATATAAAGTGAATAAGCTTAAGAAGCCTATTTAGAGGTTTAATGAAGCATTGCGAAATAGGAATCTACTCTTCCATGAGAAAGTCAAATGGTATTGATTTATAGAAGTCCAGTTGAGTTCTAAGTATGTGTCAAAGCTAGTGGGACCATAATTGTTATGTCGGTATTGCATATGGACAATACTATTTGTAGGAAACAATGTTTTTAGTTTGAAAGTTGCAAAGTTAAGAAAGTGTTTCGCTATAGTGGGCATAAGGGATAGGGCACTCATACTTCGTTACGAATCTAAAGGTTTAGATTGTATAGTTTAACTTAGCCAAAGACATATATGAATAGCATGTTGAAATGTTTTAACATTGGAGATTCTATATATGGAAATATTATAGCAAGAAATTGAAAAAATATTGGACCCTTGTAATAATGAGTCGAGTCCCATATGCTTCAGATATAGGATCAATTACATATGCTATAATAATCGATTATTCTAATTTTCAAATGCATTTAGCATAGTGCGAAAAGGATTAGAATTATATGTGACTGAAGTTGTCAAACAACTGTCAATAATGTTTTGAGGTGAAGTTGTCAAACAACTATGAAGAATGTTTTGAGGTGTTGCTGAAGATCTGGTTGCTTGTGGACAGTTGGAAGTATATTATAAATAGAAAGGTCCATAGTGACATGTTTTGGATTGAGATGATTCTTGGTCATATGGAATATAGAAATGTTTCCATAATGGGAGAATCTTATAGAATCTACATGTAAGTTGGAACCTTTAATGCAAGAAAAGTATTCAAGAAGCCTCCTAGTTGTAATTGTTTATAATTAAGCAAGGAAAGAAAAATTCTAGAACCCATATAAGGGTGAGCGAAATTAGTAGGGTTTGTAAGGTTTAAAGAAGCCTTTTAGTTGTAAATAAGGAAAATATTTGAATTGGAATTAAATCTATTATTTAATCATTCAAATCTTGATTTGTCCCTAAGTAGCCTAAACTATAAATAGTACCCCTTGGAACCTTAATTTCGTTCATACTCTTCCAAGAAAGATACCTTGGCCAAAAATTTCCTCAAGTGTCTTCTTGTTCTAGGGTTTGGGTGTGAGCCATTAGAGGCATCATCCTTTTGGTGCTAAGCTTTCCAATTCCTACACTAAAAGAAGATTGAAGTGATTTGTTTACTACAAAAAATCAAATGTATGTAACCCTAATCCCATGATTTCGATTTATAATAGGGTTATGTAAGTTCAGTTGTTCATTATATGTTGCTATCAAAGTGGATGACATATATCTTTTATAGGATGTATGTAATTTATTAGATGTTAATTGTTTCCCGCCTTGTACATATTTTGTTTCCTATAAAACCCATCACAAACACCCTAAGATTCTCATATGGTGCATTGGGGGGAACTGACATATGCTAGTTAATGAAGTGCAGATGTGTATTTTTTTAAGGGAGTAAAATCTGTTGTACCTCTAGCATCTATAGGTTGTTGGAAATATGGACGCACTTCCATGACGTCGTTGACTATACACTGAGACAAATGCTTGTGCATATGAAGCCACCGGCAAAAATAATAGCCTCAAAAAGTCACATGTTCATCAAAATAATCTTGTACGAGGCGCCGGTGAGCAGCTTCATGATTTCTTTGTATGTATCTTCTTTTTATCCGCCTCACATTTTCAACATTTTCTTGATGTAGTTCTTATATCTTCTGTTCAGCGGACTGAATAACCTCTATGACCGATTCTAACACCGCATAAAAAAACCCGACGACGAAGATGAAGATGACATTTTTAGAGAGAATAGAAAAGTAGGTTTTTGTGACATCCCCATTTTCACGGCCAGAAAAAAACCGATTTTGTTTATGCTTTATAAAAATCAGAGTACCTCTTTTAATAAAAATGTTGTGGAATTTGTTCCCAGTAAAACATGATAATTACGTTATCAAAACATTTCCGAATAAGCGTATTTTTAATTCGTTCTAAAACATTTGGGATGTCATCGTCAATACTGAAACATAAGCATAAACAGAACTTACATTTATTTACACTAGTGATCTACATCTCTTTAATCTCTCAGTGTAATGTGACTTCATCTCAACACCTGTAATATAAATAAATTGAGTGGGTCAGGTTGGGAAACCTGGTGAGTACATAGGGTTTTCAACCCACAATAATATAATTATTATGTTTAAACAATTAAACAATCGACCCAATTACCCATCCCCATTATCTTCTTTACTCTTAAGGATCTATCCTAAGAGTCATCTATCCCGCATTCGTTCATTCTGAAGTCCTTTGCTTCCAGAGTTATAGGACTGGCACTAAATCCATAGCTGCCAATGCTCGTTCGTAAAGAACTAATTCCATAGCTGTTGGGTACTAAATCCATAGCTACTAGTGTTTACCTAATAGTTACTAAGTCCATAGCTACCGATTCCTAACAGGTACTAAGTCCATAGCTACCAATGTTTGTTCAATAGGCACTAAGTCCATAGCCGCCGATGTTATTTGTTAGGCACTAAGTCTATTGCTGCCAATGTTTACTCACATCATCTTTTATCTCTCATCATTCATCTACCCATATCATACCCAACATACTTGTATATTTAAAATACATATACAGTTCAAATCATTTAAAACATGTATAAAAAAACGTTCATCCGGCATAGACAACAAGTATTCAGATAATATGCACACATAGCACGTAGTTTATATAAAATACTTCATATCTATGTGTAAGATGAAAGTAACTATGCACTCACCTGAGAAGGTGGTGACTCGGTACTCGGACAACGCTTCGTTTACTTTAAAATAATTTCCTTCGACGAAACCTAGTGTTATTACCACTAGATTTTAGTCTAATATTTACTGTGACTAATTATTAGTCTTATTATTATTATTATTATATAAGCGTTTAAACAATACTTTCCAACCACTATGTACAGACAGGGGCAGACATAAAACACCGAAGGGCAGGACCATTTTGGCGTATAGCACTTCTGAAATCCAACAACCCTATGCGGCCCTTTAAACCAGATTCCCCGTACCGCGAGTAGTTAAAAAGATATTATAACGACACTTATATAAGTCATAATAATAGCTTAAATATTTATTATAAGCTCATAATAACAATATTAATTTTAAATATAAGCTATATTAAAATAGGGTAAGCATAACTTACTTACAAGGGGATTTTAGCTAGGAGTCGGGCTCTGCAAGGGCAGAACTTCGTCGCTGAATCTTTCTAAGAAAGATTCGTGCAGCACTTAAGCGCTCACCTTACTATACTAAAACTACAAAAAAAGAATTCGAATCACGAGGGACCGAAATGCTCGGGGGATAAGAAGAGAAAGACTCTTGAATCAAGAGAATGGTGCAAGAAATATGAGAGCCCAAGCCTCTTATTTATAGTAATTGAATTTACAAAAACTACCCTCCATAGTTACTTAATGACCTTATAGTTATATAAACGACTAAACACCCCTTCATAATACTATTTAAATAGATTTAAAAATTTTTGTGCTAAACTAATGTCGAAAGAACTTAACATTAGTCTTATAATGACCGCATCGTCGATACATTTCTAATGATATATACATATGTATATATATGTGTACGTATATATGATTTATACTTTATTTTAATACGTATATATGCTGTTATAATTTTTAACTCGTTCATACGAACTCTATTTTTGACGTTATTTATATCTACGTGTAGGTGAAGACGTGCTCTACAACTTTCGTTTAGACTCCGTCGGCTAATTTTGACTTTATTTTTAAAGTTATATTTTTAACAGGCCGGGATATGATTGGTCCGTTAAAATCTCATAACTTCTTCATCCGATGTCCATTTTCGTCTGTCTTTTTTATCGTTACGCTACTAATAACGAGATCTTCGATTCTCGTTTAGGTTGTGTTGGCTAAAAACCGCTCGAACTAATACTCGAACTTCGGGCTGTATATCGCTAAGCCAAAACTTCGAAAAATCATAACTTCCTCATACAAAGTCAGATTTGGGTGTTCTTTTTATGGACGCTCTCAGGTTAACATATTCTATGACTTTCATTTAGATTACTAAGGCTAAAATTCGCTCTATCATAAATTCACTATTTACGTCTTCTTGGTGCCGTGTCAGTTCCGTCACAAAACTTCGACGGGTCATAACTTCTTCTTTATAACTTGGATTTCGGCGCTCTTTATATGCACGGAACCCTTGAGACATATCCTACAACTTGGTTAAGATTATTTATTCTAAATAATCTTTTGTCGAAAAGTCGTTTTCGACCCCTATTATCTCTAAATTGACTAGCCCGGATCTACGGACGTTACAGTTTTGATGTGGTATTTAATGTTATGTGGGGTTGTATTTTATAGCATAAAAAAAGAAAAAATATTTAAAAAAAAAAAGAGTTGTTAGCTCATTTGTTGAAGGAGAAGATTTAAGCTTGGTAAGCATCTGCCAAGTTCTGATGTCGAGCAACACAAACCGAGGTGACGACACGATGTTTGTCGAGTACACCTCAGATTCGTCAAGTGGTGTCAAGTCCCACCCCCGTAGCCTTATAACGAAAGATTTTTGAAATAGAGCTTTTTAAAATGGATTTGTTAATTGGTACCTTGTCTTTCAAAGAGTTTTTTTTTCATTAATTTTAGTGAGATTTGTAACTTTCGACTAATAAAAAAATTTAACTAAAATTTTATTTAGTAATTTTAATGTGGCCTATATGTACTTTTATTTATTTTAATTTATGAAAAAGCTTAACCAAAAAGCTTATCTATCATGGAAGTATTTTGAGCTTTTTATTTTGTTGATGAGACATTATATTTTGTCGAAGGGAAATGAAAAAATTTAATAAAAAATTGTGTTGATATAGATGCTCTAAAGGATAAAATAAAATTTAAATCTCAGAAGATTGGACATAAATACGACTATAACTTTGGGTTTGTTTTCAACTTGAGATTCAAGCTTAATCCTTATTACACTGATTTTCTTAAAATAAAATGAAAATGAAAGCAAACTAAAATACTAAACGAAGACCTAATTTTTTTTTGCTACAGTAAAATACAACGAATTGTACCAAAAGGTCTTCCATTTAGCGGTATTGGGTGTTGTTGGATTAGCACCCTCACCAAAGATCGAGGGTTCAAGTTTTGCCGAAAACAAAAGATATAGATTTATGAGTACATTACTAGATGTGTGAGTTAGTCGTTCTACAAAACCCCACGAGTTTTAATTTGGTTTATTGGTTTCACGATTCCATAGCAGGTTTTGGTCACTTGGACCTTGTTAATTTGATGTGTGATCTATCATGAACCTTAAACTAGAAGAAGTCACGGTCAAATAAGTCAAAAGATATGATGAAGGTGACAAGAGGATAATCCCATGGCTATACCTTCAATTATTACCTTACAAAGCAACTTACTTTATCAATCTTTTAGGTTCAAGAATCAATTGATTTCCCCACACCTCATTCTATATGCCTCTAAGCACACGTGCAAACAAAGCAACCTTTTGGACACCATAAATTATACACAATATCTATATAATCATATGATTTATAAAATATTAACTATATATTCTCGCTAAGGTTCCGGTTATATATCTTGTAAATTTAAAAAGAAAATGATGCACTTTACATGCATAACTCATGCATCATAAACAATCTTACCGTTTTAGGTAAGTTTATTAGGCTTAAGGGAGTAGTAACACTCCTAGCACCTTGGCATATATGATTTTTTTTGAGCCACATATAGGATGAAAAAAATGATAGCAAAAATGTAAGTAGTGGTACCATCTAATGTTAGTGTTATTTTTATTTTGAAAAAAAAAAGAAAAAAAATGTAACCAATCACAGCTTCATCTATATAACCCAATAGTCAATCAAATCATTGCAAGGCTTTCTTTCGTCTCGCCAAGTGCCTAGCGATGACCTTGTAGAGATCTCCCTAGCGAGCGCTAGGCGCTAGGAGGCGTTGTTCATTCTCCCTTAGCGACTGTAGCGACTCCCTTTATTGAGTCCACTCCGAGCAGCCTTAGAATTGTAAATGTATGGAGTTTCTATTGAAAAATAATAACTTGAATTTGATTAAGTTGAACTTAATTAATTCGAATATTTTAAAATTTGGGTTTCGAATACTAAAATAAGTTTGAATATATAATGGGTTAAGTTTAAGTGTATAAAAGTTCCATTTTTATCGAATTTTTCAAGTCTTGTGTATATGATGTTTGTATTTGATGTTCAATGATACATGATTATTATGATATTAAGTCATAATAATATTATTTTTTTGTGTTTAATAATATACATTTGCTTATAACTATCTAATTATTTAAGAACAAATAATCAGTTTGATTAATAAGCTTGACTGTAGCCCAACAGTATCAAGTATATTAGAAAGTTGCCCATGCCCCATGTAGTCGACTTCAAATCTCGTGGTAGACAAAAAAATATAGATCTAAGAATAAAATTAACGGGTGTGTGGGTTAGCAATTCTAGAAAAAAAAAGGCAATAAAATTATTCATAAATCCTTATCCTACACTTATAGGTTAATGATTTATTTTTACAACAAATTCAACATGTTTTTACTAATTTATGTGTTATTTATTAATATTTTCGTTTGGTCAATCGTTGAATAAATTCAACTGAAATGGGGGAATTGTTTTATAGAATCTCATTTTTTTATTTAATCATTAATCACAAATTGTACAAGACTTTTTCATCAAATTACGACCTAAAATATGTTATATTCGAATTCGATGACCAATCTAAATTAAATATTTAATGAGGGGGAAGTATGATTATGATATAAATGCACCAAATGATTTTTTTTTTTTGCAGAAATGTTTCAATTTGTTGTAAGTTTGGTGCCAGTTTATACAATAAGTTAAGTCGAATTCTTACTTATCAATTTATTAACAATTTAAAACATAGATGCATAAATTTGTAAAAAAAATCACATATTCTCATAAGAACATTGGGTTTTTGTCATAAAGCCCCCGATTTTACAAAAAAAAAAAAAAAAAAAAAAACCGGTTATGCCCAATGTCAATTTTTTTGTCACAAGTGCCTCACATTTGCCCCTCATGTTTCATTTTAATGTTTTTTCACCGGTACCCCTTTACTAACCGATTACATCCCCCATTTTAACCCCCAAACATCATATGTATTCCGTTAACATCGACCCAAAGTCTCTCCCCCGTCTTCTACCCTCTGTCTTTGTAAAATGTCGACTTCTTCTGCCAAATCGAGCTTCCAAGGTGGTCTAAGATCGAGAAAGAAAAGACTAGTTACATGTGGCTGTGGAGATGTGTGTAAGGTAGTTGTTGCTCGAGCACCTGAGAACTATGGAAAAAAGTTTTACGAGTGCCATAATTACCAGGTAAACAATTTGCCCTAATTTTTCGATTTCTTGAGAAACCCTGGAAAAATAGGTATGTAATTTAACCCAATTGTTGTTTTTTCTAGGTGGAAGGAGATGATTGTGGTTTTTTCAAATGGTACATTAAAGAAGATGACCACTTTATTGACCCAACTCACACGGAGCAGGGGCAAGGGCTGGGATATTCGATGACTTTGGTAGAAATAAGTATAGGGCTCTTTGTAACATCCATAAAATTCAAGCCAATTTAAAACTTTTTAAAACATTCAAAAACCAACAATTATTACGAAACTTGTTTTCAAAATAGTTTTGTGTCAGACTATCCCAAAATCAAATCATGAAAACATAAGGAGGTGTACGATCACGCCTTCGCCTTCCCGCGATCGTCAGAAGTACCTGAAACAAAATCAAAAACTGTAAGCTCGAAGCTTAGTGAGTCCCCCAAAATACCAACGCCTTACAATCATAATCATATCATATAAACAAACAACATACATAATGATCTATCAGCCTGACTGGACCGCCCGTACCGGGCCTACAGTTTATCTGGACAGCTCTTCGAGCCTTCGGCACGCCTGGACCGCCTCTCAGGGCCTTCAGCCTATCCAGACCACTCGTCGGGCCTTCGACCTGACTAGTATGCCCTCCCGGGTCTGCCGTCTATCCGGTCTGCCCAAGGTATGTTGGCCTTCAGCACAAAGCAGGTGCGCCTCAGCCTAACCCCCAAATCAAACAAACATGTGCACATAAATATCATACACTAGCATATATATATATATATATATATATATATATATATATATATATATATATATATATATACACACACACACGCCAAGTTCTCGAAATGTGAGTTTTGGTTGTGAGAGGTTCAGTTCCTTGGACATCTCATTAACCAGGAGGGGATTTTGGTCGACCCAGCCAAAATCGAGGCGGTGATGCGATTGGAGGTTCCGAAATCCCCCTTGGATATCAGGAGTTTTCTGGGTTTGGCAGGGTACTACCGGAGGTTTATTCAGGATTTTTCCAAAATTGCAGTACGCCTCACTCGTCTGAAGAGAAAGGGGGTAGATTTTTGGTGGGGCCTTCAGCAGCATACATCATTTAAGACCCTACGATAGCGGTTGTGCAAGGCTCCAGTCTTTAACCCTCCCAAAGGGAGTAGAGGACTTTGTGGTTTTATGTGATGCATCCATCAGCGAATTGGGGGTAGTCCTCATGCAGAGAGAGCGGGTGATAGCCTATGCATCGCAACAGTTGAAGCCGTATGAGACAAGATATCCCACGCATGATCTTGAGTTGGGAGCGGTGGTGTTCGCTCTCAAGATCTAGAGGCATTACCTCTATGGGGTCCGCTGTACCATCTACACGGATCACAAGAACTTAAGACATATCATGGATCAGCCGAACCTGAACATGAGGCAGCATAGGTGGCTGGACGTAGTCAAGGATTATGACTGCGAGATCCTTTACCACCCATGTAAAGCGAACGTGGTGGCAGATGCCTTGAGCTGCAAGTCGGCTAGATCTTTTGTTCCAACATCACGTATGAGGATTTCTATGGACTCTCCACTTGTGGGATAGATTAGAGAGGCTCAAGCCGAGGGAGTGCGAGAGAAAATTTGGAAGACTGGGAGGATCAAGGGCGAGATCACCAGATTTGTCCAGGACAGTCGTGGGTTGTTGACTTGTTACGGTCGAGTGTGGGTCCCGCTGACGGGTGGGGTTAGATAGATCGTGCTGGAGGAGGCTCACCAATCTCGTTTCTCTATTCACCTGGGACCCACCAAGATGTACCAGGATATGAGTTTGAGTTACTGGTCGTCGTGCATGAAGAGAGAGATCGACTGGTACGTCGAGAGGTGCTTGACTTGCAGGATGGTCAAGGCTAAGCATCAGAGGCTGCATGGCAAGTTGCAGCCTTAAGAGGTTCCCATATGGAAATGGGAGCAAATCACGATGGATTTCATCACCAAGTTGCCGAGAACGGCAAAGGGATATGATGCTATATGGGCCATCGTGGATCAATTGACCAAGAGCGCCCACTTTCTGGCAGTTCGGGAGAGTTCGTCGGCCGAGAAATTGGCCGATGTGTATATCCGCGAGATCGTTGTTCGCCACGAGGTACCAGTCTCTATTGTTTCAGACTGTGATGTTCGGTTCACCTCCTGTTTCTGGCAGAAGTTCCATGAAGAACTGAGCACGAGACTGCATTTTAGCACTGCTTACCATCCGCAGACAGATGGCCAGAGCGAGCGGACCATTCAGACCACTGAGGATATGTTGTGGGCCTGCGCCATTGATTTCGGCGGGAAGTGGGACTCCTACCTACCCCTTGCAGAGTGCTCTTAAAACAACAACTTTTATTCTAGTATTGGTGCTCCGCCTTTTGAGTTGTTGTATGGGCGGAAGTGTCGTACCCCAGTCTGTTGGGGTGAGGTTGGACATAGGGTCATGGGTCGGAACGAGGTGATTATGCAGACTACCGAGAAGATTCAACAGATCAGGCAGCGATTGCAGACTGCTCAGAGTCGGCAGAAAAACAATGCCGACCGGCGCCGATCCGAGTTGGAGTTTTAGGTCGGCGACATGGTGTTGTTGAAGTCTCACCCTGAAAGGGGGTGATCCGCTTCAGGAAGAGGGGAAAGTTGGGTCCTCGATATATTGGACCGTTTTAGATTATTGCCACGGTTGGCAAGGTGGCATATAGACTGGATATTTCGGAGGGGCTCCGTCAGATTCATAACACTTTCCTTGTTTCGCAATTGCGGAAGTGCATATTAGACGAGAATGAGGTAGTGTTACTGGATGACATTCAGGTCAACAAATGCATGAGTTACGTTGAGAAGTTGGTGTCTATCCTAGAAAGAAAGATAAAGGTCCTGCGTAACAAGGAGATACCTTTGGTAAATGTATAGTGGCAGCATCAAAGGGGATCCGAGAGGACTTTGGAGCCGGAGGCCGAGATGCGGGAGCATTATCCATAATTGTTCACCGCAGCAGGCTTCAAGGACAAAACCTAGTTCAAGTAGGGGAGAGTTGTAACATCCCAATCTTCAGGTATGAATTTAAAGCTTATTATTTATATTTTCAGGTCAACTCGACGAGTTTGAAGGCTCCAACTCGTCGTGTAGAGTATTTAATGCCCACGTATCTTTCAATGTCTACTCGACGAGTTGGAAGGCTCCAACTCGACGAGTTGAAGGCTGAACATGAAAACCCTAATTTTTAGGGTTTGCACCATATTTAAAGTCCTTAACTCTCATTGTTGGCCTCCCTCATTGCCTCCTTGTCCATAGAAAAACCTAGTTCATGTTTCTGCCCTCATTGTGTGTGTGTGAGCTTGGAGAGTGATTTTTGGTGCTCTTTTGGATGGAACAAGAAGCTTGAAGAAGTTAGATGAAGGGAGAGGCTGTAGATCCGGTGTTTACTCTGTTGTGGCAACCATTTTGAGGTATAAAGTTGATACATTGGCCTCTTATTACTTAGATCTCAGTCCTGGGGGACCAAATCTATAGTTTGGAGCATTAGACTCGCTTGAGAGGTGGCTGAATGAGTTAAGACAAGGAAAACTCGACGAGTTGCTCTTCCATCTCGGCGAGTTGGCCCGGTGTTTCCTCGATCTTTTGGACATTGTATGAACTCGACAAGTTGTCTTGACGACTCAGTGAGTTGATTCGGGTTTTCGTGGTTTTCTAAATTCTGAAGGAGCTCGACGAGTCAGTAGATGCACTTGATGAGTTGGGTCAACATGGACTGTTGACCTTGACTGTTGACTTTGAATTTGACCATGGTCGACCAAGTTTTACTTTAAGGGTATTTTTGGGAATTCGGGATTTTGATGGCGTTAGTCATATGGTGGCTGTAGGCGGTTGAGTTCGGAGCTGTGATTCGAGAGTTGGATCTTGTTAGTCAGTGCTACTTGTGAGGTGAGTTTTCCTCACTATACTAACAGGGTCGAAGGCACCAATGTCGACCCTTTTTGATTATTATCCTGGTTATCGTATGATGCTATGTGTAGTGATCTGTTAGATCTGTATCCTAGTGTATAATATGATGTTATGATTGATGATCTGTTAGGCCTATATGATTATTGTATATGCTAGCTGGCGTTTGATATCTATGTGATTATTGTATGATTGTAGGTGGGTTGAGGCGGTCCTGCTTTGTGCACTAAGCCAACAGACCCAGGGCGACCCAAATAGACTAAATGCCCATTGGAGCATACCAGTCAGACCGAAGTCCCGGACAATGGTCCAGACAGGCTGAAGGCCCGGTGAGGCGATCCAGACATGTTGAAGGTTCTGAGAGTGGGCCAAATAGACTAAAGGCCCGATGAGGCGGTCCAGTCATACTGAAGATTGTATATGCATACTTTTTGTTTATGATATTGTTCTTTTGTATGGCGTTGGTATTTTGGGGAAACTCACTAAGCTCCGGGCTTATAGTTGTGGATTTTGTTTCAGGTACTTCGGATGACTGCGGGAAGGCGAAGGCTTGATCGTGCACCTCCTCATATTTTATGTCATGATTTCTGGGATTCTCTGATGTTATACTATTTTGAAAACAATTTGTAAATAATGAATGTATAACGACCCAAATTTTCAAAAAAAAATATATATCATTTTTAAATAACGAATCCCATTTCCATAAGTTATAAAATTCCAATCACAATTGTTTTTAAATCCAAAACATCAGATACATTATTCATAAAATCAGAGTGTCCCCAAACAAAACGTCGGAGAGTGCATGTTGCGCCATCGTGTCGGGCCCTTGCCCTTAGATACTGAAGTACCTGAAACAACCAACAAACTGCAAGCTAATGCTTAGTGAGTTCCCCATAACATACCCCACATAATCCATATAATCATTTAAGCCATATCAATCACATAAGCAACATAAGTCATGCATATAAATATATAAGGATGCCCCGGAAACCCTCTAGGGTCTTACTCCGGGTGCCATGGGAACCCCACATGGTCTTAGCCCAATGCCTCGAAACTCCCGAGGCCTTGACTAGATATGTCGTGGAAACCCTCCAAGGTCTTATACCCTAGTGCCTCGGGAACCCCCCAAGGTCTTTACTTAGGATGTCTTGGAAACCCTCCAAGGTCTTACACCCAAGTGCCTCGGGAACTCCCTGAGGTCTTTTATGCAAGTATCACAAAACAACTTGCATACCATATAACATGTAACCAACTAGTATAACGCATATCACTGCATCACTAGTGTACCACATATCATAAAATGGGTCGTCCTTGGTGCCTTCGACCCATTGGTATGGTGAGGAGACTCACCTCTCACGAAATGATGAATCGATAAGATAAGTCCCAACTCGTAGCTCAACTCAACTTCTTACAACCATAAAGAGACTAACTTTGTCAAAATCCTGAAATACCAAAAATACCCTCAAATCCAAACTTGCTCTACCATGGTCGAAGTCAAGATCAACGTCCATGTTTACCCTAACTCGTTGAGTGCATCTAGCAACTTGTCAAGTCCCTTCAATGTTCAGAAACCGGGAAAAACCCTAGCCAACTCGCTGAGTTGTCTCATCAACTCGTCGAATTCACTCAATATCCAGAAAGTAAGACAACCCTTATCCAACTCGTCAAGTTGACTAAGCAACTCGTCGAGTTCCTTCAGCCTTTTTCGCATTCAGACGCTTTTAAGCGAAACCAAGGCTCTAAACTGTAGATCTAACCTCATAGGGTGTAGTTACCACGTAAAGTTGCCAACTTTACATGCATGCAAGGCCTCAAGAGGCTAAAACACCCAAAACTAAGCCTAGGAAGAGGTTTAGGGCATGTAAAAGGGCCAAGACTTGGTAAAGTCGACAACTTTATGTCCATGGGGCCTAGAGGAGTCCAGATCTGAGACCATGTCCTCATGACAAGCTCAAACCCGAGAATGACTCCATTTTGCACTAGAAATGACCATATTCTTGCATAAGGGAAGATCTAAGAAATGGAAAGCCAAGGTAAAGACTTTTTACCTCCAAATGGTTGCTAACACAGAGTAGATGTCGGATGTACTGCTTCTCCCTTCGCTCCAACCTCTTTAAGCTCCAAGTTCGTACACAACCTCACCAAAATCACTCTCTAAGGTTCTCACACACACAAGAAGGTTTAAGGATCTAACTAGGGTTTCTATGGGCTGTAAAGACGATGAAGGAGGCCACATATGAACCATAAGTTCTTTATATAAGGTGCAAAACCTGAAAAATTAGGGTTTTCCTTTCCAGCGCCTACTCGTCGAGTTGGGGCCTTCCAACTCGTCGAGTAGACACTTCATCCCGCGTTCAAATGATTCCTACTCGACGAGTTGGAGCTCCCAACTCATCAAGTCCCAATCTAAAACCCTAAAATGTTAGAGAAATAAATGAAACCTGTAACACCTAAATTTTCAAATAATTTTTCACATTTTAAAAACACACTTTCATTCATAATTGTTATAAAAAAATATCATTGTATCACATAATCAATTCATAACATCACATCCCAAGATCATAATATGTAAAAGCTCCTCATGTGTGTACCGATCAAGCCAACGCCTTCCCGCAATCCTCACTGGTACCTGAAACACATAACACAACACCGTAAGCATAAATGCTTAGTGAGTTCCCCAAAATACCACACACAACACATATTAGCCACTCGAGGCTATAACTTTGTTTGACCTTCTGGTCAATGTGTCTCAGTGGGACCCTCTAGTCTAATAACTCTGTGGGCCCTCTGGCCCTAACTCTGTGGACCTTTCGGTTCTAACTCTGTAAACTCTATAACATACATAACATAAATCACATAGAAATCACATCATGAAAAAGCATACAAAATACTCTTTCACATAACTCTAATTACCATTCTAGGTAAAGTATAGTGAGAAGACTCACCTCGGGTAACTCGGTAATCTCGAACTCTGTGAAATCTGGCCTAGCCTCCGCCTAATCATATGAAATAAATACTCTTAATCAATACATCTATCAAGGCTGGACTATTCTCTTGGTACTCTCATAAGGGTAAAAGACCATTTTACCCCTCTCATGGCTCAAAGACCCTAAAGTTGACCAAACCCTAAAAGTCAACAAAAGTCAACCCTCCGGGTTACGCTGCGCATACCAAACATGTACGCTGAGCGTACCCGGCGTCCTCACAGAAACGGAGTGCGCGACCCCTTACGTCGCGCGTACTGGGATTACGCCCCGCGTAACTCCCAGTTTCAGACTCTTAAGCTCTTAAGGTCTTAAACAGTTAAGACCCACGCCCAACTTCTAGATCTAACCATTTCTAAGCCTCTTAATCCATAAAGTTGGTGACTTTAAGCCTTTGCATGGCTGGACAAGTCATCAACACCCATAACATTCCATTTCCAATCCCTAGAAAGCCCCTAACTGAAGCATGACCTCATAACAACGACCAAGTTGGCTTTTTTTATGGATCTATAACACAAATATCACTAAAATAGGACAGATCTAGGTCCATGAAGTCCATTACACTCATAAAGTCTCCACCTTTGGGACTTTTAACCCTAGAAATGGCCCATGCAACATCAAACCAAATAAAGAGGAAAGTTTTGAGCTTTATACCTCTAGATGAAGCTCCTCTCTCAGAAGATCTCAGATCCAAACTTGCACTTCAAGCCCTAGCCTCCACAAGCTCCTCTCCTTCTTCTTCACTAACACACCAAGACACTTTTAGCTCCAAAACACGCACACTCAAGCTAAGGACGATGGAAGGCTTTCTTAGGGTTTCTCTCTCTGATATGGAGGCTGAGAAATGAGCCTTAGCATCCTTTAAATAGTGCACATCCACAAATTTAGGGTTTGCATCTGGACCCGTTACGCCCAGCGTAACCCTAGGTACGCCCAACATAACCCTGGGTACGCCCAGCGTACCCAGGCGAGTCTGCGTCCAAAATAAGCGCATGAGTACACGCAGCGTACTCCCCAGTTACCCCATCATACTCATTTGCTACAAGAACTCACTCAAGGGACTAATCTTGACAACTTGACAAAATGGAAGGGTTAAATAGATTTACCTGAATTTCGGGATGTTACAATTCTCCCCCACTAGAACCAGAATTCGCCCTTGAAGTCTCATGCCGAAAACAACTCCGGACGCTGCTCCCGCATCTCTAACTCCGTCTCCCAAGTTAGCTCGGACCCCCTCCGATGCTGCCACTGGACCTGAACCAGAGGCACCTCCTTGTTTCTAAGAACCTTGACCTTCCGGTCCAAGATCGCGATCGGTCTCTCAACATAATTCAGACTCGCGTCCACCTGGATATCCTCAAATGGCACCACTGCCGACTTGTCGGCTATACACTTCCTCAGCTGAGACACGTGGAAGGTATCATGGATCTGGCTCAGCTCTACAGGTAGCTCCAAACGATATGCTACCCTGCCTACCCTCGCGATCACTCTAAACGGTCTAATGTACCAGGGCCCCAAATTTCCCTTTTTCCTAAATCGGATCACTCCTTTCCAAGGAAACACTTTCAGGAGTACAAAATCTCCAACCTGAAACTTGAGATCGGATTGACACCTATCCGCGTAACTCTTCTGGTGGCTTTGGGCCGTCAGCAACCTCTGTCTAACCTGTTGTATATGCTCTGTTTTCTGAAGCACTATCTCAGTGCTGCCCATCACTCGCTACCCTACCTCTCCCCAACGGATGGGAGTCCAACACCTCCTCCCATACAACAACTCAAAGGGAGGCATACCAATGCTCGAATGGTGGCTATTGTTATAGGAAAACTCAGCCAAAGGAAAATACGTGTCCAAACTCCCTCCGAAGTCCAACACACATGCCCGAAGCATGTCCTCGAGCGTCTGAATCGTCCGCTCACTCTGTTCGTCCGTTTGTCGGTGGTAAGCGATACTGAAATGTAACCTAGTACCCAACTCCTCATGGAACTTCTTCCAGAACCTGGAAGTGAAACGCACATCTCGATCTGAGACAATCGAGATCGGTACACCATGCCACGATACCACCTCCCTCACATATATCTCTGCCAGCCTCTCTACGGAGGAGCTCTCATTGATAGCAAGAAAATGAGCGCTCTTTGTCAGCAGTCGATGATCACCCAGATTGCATCGACGCCTCTCGCAGTCCTCGGCAATTTGGTGATAAAATCCATGGAATTATGTTCCCACTTCCACTGGGGAACCTCAAGCGGCTGCAACTTGCCATGTGGACACTGGTGCTCGGCCTTAACCCTACGACAGGTCAAGCACCTCTCTACAAACCATGCCACATCTCTTTTCATGCAGGGCCACCAATAATCTCTTTTTAAGTCCAAATACATCTTAGTGGCCTCGGGATGGATTGAAAACCTTGACCTGTGCGCCTCCTCCATCAAAATGGCACGTGCCCCGCCCTCAAATGGCACCCAAATCCGCTCCTGGAAGGTCATAATCCCCCGGAAATCGGCAATGAACTCAAATATTTGCCCGATTACCCGCTATCGCTTGCGGTTCTCCGGTCTCATGGCCTCTACCTGGGCCTCCCGAATGGTGTCCAACATCGGAGTCATCACTGTCAACCTCAGACAAACATCTCACAATGGGCACTCTCTGCCCTGCGACTTAAGGCATCGGCTACCACGTTAGCCTTGCCTGGATGGTACAGGATCTCACACTTATAGTCCTTTACCACGTCCAACCATCTCCTCTGACGCATGTTTAGGTTGGGCTGATCCATCATATACTTCAAGCTCTTGTGGTCCGTGTATATGGTACACTGAACCCCATGCAAATAGTGACGCCAGATCTTGAGGGAGAACACTACATCCCCTAACTCCATATTGTGGGTAGGATACCTCGTCTCATGTGGCTTCAGCTGCCTCGATGCATATGCTATCAGATGCCCTCTCTGCATCAGCACTGCACCCAGTCCCGATATCGACGCGTCACAATATACCACACAGTCCTCCATTCCCTCCGGAAGGGCCAACACTGGGGCTTCGCACAATCTCTGGCGAAGTGTCTTGAATGAGGCCTGCTGCTCTGGGCCCTAACTGAAAGCCATGCCCTTCCAGGTCAGTCTGGTGAGAGGAACAGCAATCCTGGAGATTTCCTAGATGAATCTCCGATAATAACCGGCCAACCCCAGGAAACTCCTGATCTCCGAATGGGATCTCGGTACCTCCCAAATCATCACCACCTCACTCTTGGCCGGATCGACCAATATTTCATTTTGGTTGACGAGGTGTCCTAGAAACTGGACCTCTCGTAACCAGAAATCGCACTAGGAGAATTTGGCGTAAAGCCTCTTCGATCTCAAAACTCCGAGGATCTCCCTCAAATGCTCATCATGCTGCTCTTTGGATCTCGAATACACCAATATATCATCAATGAACACGATCACCGAACGATCCAACATCGGCCTGCATACCCTGTTCATGAGATCCATGAACGCCGTCGGTGCATTGGTGAGCCCGAAAGGCATCACCATGAACTCGTAATGCCCGTAACGAGTCCTAAACGCTGTCTTCTGGATATCCTCATCAAGCACCCTCATCTGATGATATCCAGACCTCAAATCAATCTTGGAGAACCAAGACGCTCCCTGCAACTGATCGAACAAATTGTCGATCCTCGGTAAGGGGTAATGGTTCTTGACTGTCAGCTTGTTCAACTCCTGGTAATCAATGCACATCCGGTGTGAACCATCCTTTTTCTTGACAAAAAGGATCGGCGCTCGCCACGGCGAGCTACTCGGCCGTATAAACCCCTTTCCCAGCAGCTCCTGAAGCTGTGAGGATAACTCCTACATCTCTGGAGGTGCAAGGAGATAGGGCACCTTGGCGATAGGCGTTGCCCCCGGAACCAAAATCGATATGGAACTCCACTTGCCTCTCGGGAGGCACTCCCGACAACTCCACAAGAAAAACATCCGAGAACTCACGCATTATCGGGACCTCATCGACCGACCTTGTTCTCTCTGCACCTGCTCTCATATCCACCACATAAGCCACAAGCCCACTATAGCCCTGTTGTAGACTCTGCCTCGCTCTCGCGACTGAACAAAATGCTGACCCAGAACGGGTACCCTCGCCATAAACCGTATGAACTCCCCCACTAGGGTCTCATATGGTCACCAGCTGTCGCTCGCAGTCGAGAACCACTCCGAATCTACTCAACCAGTCCGTGCCCACAATGACACAGACATCTCCCATAGCAATCGGGACCAAATCAATCGGAAACTCAACGCCGAAGATCTCGAGTACACATCCTTGAATCACATCAGTGGCATACACTGCTCTCTCGTCAGCTATGGAAACCCACAAAGGTCGACTCAATGCCTCACGACGAATATTGATGTGCTGACTAAAGGCTAACGACACAAAAGACCGACTCGCACCTGAGTCAAATAACACCAAAGTAGGTACAGAACTCACAAGAAATCTACCTACGCATATCATAATATAAGCATAACACCATAAACTAAAAATAAACGTATGAAAGAATACATACCAACCACAACATCTGGTGTTGCGCGGACCTCCTCCGCTATCAACTGGAAGGCTCTCCCGCGAGCCTTTGGCACCTCGACCTTCACTGGACGACTCTCGGTAGCTCGAACAATAGCAGGGGCAAATCCCTACGATGCTCCCTGGGGTGACCCCCGCAACTGCGGACACTCAGGCTTCCGGTGTCCGATCTGGTTGCAGTGAAAACAGACTGCAAACCCCTTGGGGCAATCCTTGGCCATGTGCCCCTCCTTGCCACACTTGTAGCAAGACCCTGATCTACAAACCCCCTCATGACCCTTGCCGCACTTGCCACAAGTGCGGCCCTTCTGGTTCCCTGATCTCAAATCGGCGGGCTTAGCCCGCTTGGCAGCCGACTGGGACTGTGTCAATCGCCGATCCCTCCCCTGAGACTCCGCCTCCTCCCTGGTCTGAGTCTCTAGCTCAATCTCCCTCTTCCGAGCATTTGCTTGAAGCTCGGATAATGTCCGGTACGTCGAGTTCGCCACAAACTCGCGGATGTCTCTCCTCAAAATACTCAAATATCTGCTCATGCGTGCCTGCTCGGAAGACACGTGCTCAGGGCAGAACATCGCCCTCTCATGAAACATCCTGGTGATAACTGTAACAGACTCGGTACCGTGCTTGAGGTTCAGAAACTCTTGGGCCAAACGTTGCCTTTCCACCGGGGGAACATACTCATTACGAAACATAGCGGTGAACCTCTCCCAGGTCACTGCAGCGAGCTCTGCAGAAGTGAATGTGTTGTCACAAACTTCCACCAGTCCTTCGCTCCCCAGCGAAGTTGGTTCAAAGCGAACCGTACCCTCAGATGCTTCGGACATGAACATGTGTAGAAGCGCCCCCTCAATGTAAGAGATCCATCTCATCGCGGCTATCGGATCCTGAGTCCCATCAAACTCTGGTGGCTTTGTGTTGCTGAACTCCCGGTACAGCAACGCGTCACCCCCTTGTGGTCTGGCAGCAGCAACAGCTGCAGTGGCTGCAGCAACAGCAGCATCAATAAGAGCAGCATAACGCTCATCAAAAGTCTCAATCACTGTGGTCTTGATAGACCCGAACATCTCTGGAATCTCAGCGCGGATGGCAGCAGCCACCTCATCATGAATCATCTGGCGGAGCTCCTCATCGCTCACACCCCTTCGCTAGTCCCTGGCCTGTAGCGTGTCCCAACCATGATATCTCTCTGAAATACATCACAAGATATCAGAGACTCGCTCGAGTGTACACACACTCGATATCCCATTCCTACTTGATCCCTGGTACCCTAAGGATTCTTACTTGGGCAGCGCACTGGTCCGGTGCCTTCGGTAGTAGGGGCCCAATACTATCGTCCACCCCGCATCAATAGTCACCCTAAGTCCTCCTCCTAGGATCCCAAGTCACAAGTACTCTACTCTCTCTATACATAGTCTATTCTCTAGCAGATCTCTCATAAGCTCCTCGCTGCTATCTATTCACTCTAAAGCATCTTCTAGCAGCAAAACCCCTAGGCTAAGGCATCACAAATCAGGCCGCTCTAGTCCTAATAAGAATACCTAGCCTACTCCAGCATGCATAACATATCATAACATATCTCTTAACTCATAATGTAAGGGTATTTTGGGAAATCACCGTTCGGGCGCTGACTGATCGTACACACTGCTCTACTCTGCTCTTTTAAAACTTTTTATCTTGAGAAGATTTTGTGAATTTTATTTTGAAAATCCCTCAAATCCTCAGTTTGATTTCAAATACGCCTAAAGGTGCATCCGAATCCCTCAAACCAAGGCTCTGATACCAACTTGTAACACCCAAATTTTCAAATAATTTTTCACATTTTAAAAACACACTTTCATTCATAACTGTTATAAAAAAATTGTTGGATTAATGTCTAAGTCCATAACTATAATTGGTAAGACTTGACCCGACCCGGCATGGTCCATTTGGGTTGCATACCATCATGCACTTGGATAGACTATAATGAGAGAAATAAGACACTTATGGTTATTAATATATTATAAGTTCTATTATATTAATAATAAGAATAATAAGATTATTTAATTAGTATTGATCAAGAATTAATCTAGGATTAATTAAGTGATCAAAAGAAGACTAATTAAATATATGGGTTGATTGTGTAAATCATCCATACTTGTATAGTGGGCTAATGCCCCATGGATAATCAAGTTGGGCTAAAACCCATAGGATGGTCCATGGATGCTCCATGGTGTATTTGTACCCATGGATCATGGAAATGAAAGGCCATGTCAATTAGGTCTTACATGGTGTAACCCTAACTATATAAGCATCTTATTCTTGACCAAAATCGGCCACTAGTGTGTGAAGTAAAAGGGCTAGCCGATTTCATGAGTTGTAGAATTCTCTCAAGTTATTCTAAGTGTTTTGGTGATTGTGATTCCATTTGAGGCTTCCACACTATTGGGGCTAGGCACTCAAGCTTCATGAAGACTTTCTACATCAAAGAGGTATGTATTCTATCTTGTTACATTCATTGTCTTGTATGCTAGATTAGGATAATACCTTGGAAGTTCTTATTTGCATGTATAATAGAGAAAACATAGATCCAAGGTATTTAGGGTTGCATGTACACTTAGGAGTGTTAGAATGCTCAAAACCCAACAGTGGTATCAGAGCCTAGGCTTGTTTTCATGTTATACCTGCAATAAAAGCTGAAAAAATGAATTTGTTGCTGTCTGATCATCAGACTCGGCGAGTCCATCAGAGGACTCGGCGAGTCCATGCCTAAAATGTGATCAATTCGATCCAACTCGCCGAGTTGGTTCATGCACTCGCCGAGTTGGACCCCCAGACATCATATTTTCGAGTTTTTTTGGCTAGAAATGGACTAGGAACATTACCCTAAGTTGTTTTTGAACTTATATACTTGTTTTTTGATGTGGTAATGTTCATGCTAATCCATTTTCAAAGATAATTGTCAATAGATTCATGTTTTGTATTAGTTTAAGGTTTAGACTAATTACATGAAAAAGTTTGATTTGAATTATCTTGTACTTATGAGTTGCTTAGATTAATAGAAAAGTTAATTGAAATAGTTGTTTTCAATCCATTTTAATCTAAGAGTTGAGTATAAAATGTGTTTGTGTAACTTGTCCTCAAGTTACATGAAGAGTCACATTAAAGACTCATAAAACTCATAAAAGTTGGCAATGGTTACAAAATGAAGAGTCTTGTGTCATTGAATAATTTTTTATGACTCCATAACTTGTCCTCAAGTTATGGAAGTTCAAGAGTCACTTCATTAAAGAAAAATATGTAACCATAATTAAATCCATAAGTTATAAAATAAAGAAAAGTTAGTTCTTTTATTAGTTTAAAGTCTTCCATAACTTGTCCTCAAGTTATGGAACTTGAAGACTTTTTGGATTAAAACTACTTTAAACACATAAGTTATGGAATTAATTAGTTTTGAATAGTTTCAAAACTTGCCCTCAAGTTTTGGAATTTGTAAAGTTTTCCTTATGAATACTTTAATTCCATGTTAGCCCTTAGAATTTTAAAAGTTAAAATTCAACCCTTATACTTTATAATATTATAAGTTAATAATATATATATATATATATATATATATATATATATATAGATATATATATATATATATATATATATATATATATATATATATGTATGTATAAGTGTAAAGTCAGTCTTACCGCTAGTACGCCTCATTCACGAAGTCGGTCTATAAGGTGGGTATAAGGTTGTTGCCTATAAAATGGGAACTTAATGGGTGTCCACTCTCACCCACCGCTTGCTTGACCGGTGGAGGGTCGTTAGCCAAACGGGTTTGACAGGACTATAATTCTCCCTTCATTAAAAGTATTAATGATAAATACTAAGTAACTAAACTCTTAATAATACCCAATCTTAGTTACTTAGGAAAAATGTGAATAAGGTGCTAATCCATGAAATTACACTTTGCACTTTGTTTAAGTCGGTTAGTGGAGCGTGTGTGGTTAACC
This sequence comes from Lactuca serriola, assembly GCF_051521515.1. Lineage (NCBI taxonomy): Eukaryota > Viridiplantae > Streptophyta > Magnoliopsida > Asterales > Asteraceae > Lactuca > Lactuca serriola. The sequence continues at coordinate 392,190,089 of NC_136411.1, read as the reverse complement.
GGCACACTAACGCGTATTTAACAAGGTAGGCAAAGGGTAACTTAATGTTTATCATAGTATCGATGGAGCGTGTGTGGTTAACCGGAACATCGATTAAGGGGTAAACACTTAAGGGTACCAAGTAATTTGCATGGTTACTTCACACCTTGTTTTGTGATCCTTGGCATCGCAGTCACAAAACCTGAAGGGCACACTCGAGATTGAAACATGCCTTTGAATAGTTCAATGAATCTCAAAGATCTAGGAGTTTCAAAACCAATTAAAACCTAATAATACATTTCGTTTATCTTGGTGGAAATTGGTGAATCGTCATTCACCTACCTTCAAATATTTTATAGCTTGGATTACGACATACCTCTTCTAAGTTATAAAATAGGTTGTTGGGTCCTAGCCTTAATATTTCATATTGGGTGTCATATTAAGGACTTTAAATCAACTATCTTGAATATCTCCCAAAAGATGTTTGGTTTAGACACCTATGATCTTCCCAAATCTCTTGAAACAAGGTTTTCTAATGAAGATGATGTCCCATGGATATCATACTTCTTTCACCTCCTTCAATTATTCTCCCTAACCCACAAGTTCAAGGTCACTCAAGCCCTATTGGCAAGGCAAGGTCTAGGTGTGATCACATCTTGGAGATGTAGTCACATATTGACAAGCCGGGAGAGTTGGGTGTCAAAGTCTTGAGAAAAGTTGGTGGTTCAATCACTTTCTAAGTCACATAGTGAGTTCCTTTGGGACACCTATGAAACAGACTATGACAAGACCCTTAATGATCTTATCTATTTGTTAAGATCAACTTCCTTAAAACTTGATGGACATTGACAATAGTGACACAGGAAATCCAGAAAAGCATTCTCTTCCCAATGGAAAGGGATCGGCCATAGTCAACTCGGTTGACCAAATGGTAAAGAGAAAAGTTAAGTCTGTGATAGTCCCGTGTACCATTATCAAAGGGTCCATGCGTTTGTATTGCCAAAGAAAGGGGCATTGGTTGCGAAGCTGCCAAATTTACCTAAGGATGTTAAAGTCAATAAGTTTGACTCTACTTCAGGTAAAGTCCACTATCTAACTCTGTTAAGTTTCTATTCTGAGATTCTTGATACATGATGTGACTAGGTCACATGGTGATGTTTTAAGAATCAAAGAAAAATGAAGAAACTTAAAGAAAGAATATGCTGAATCTGATCGCGTAGATGGATTTCTATCGCATAGTTTGAAGATCGGATTCTTGAGCTACTTCTTAGGAGTTATGAGATATTGTTTAGGAATAGATAACAACAAGTTTTCATATGGATTGTAAGGATAAGTTTTTCCTCAAAGTTTTAAAATAAAAGGAAATTTTTGATTTTATTTATTTTAAAATATCCTTACAATAGCATTTGAGGAAAATTGTTGCTTATAAGATTCCATTAATAGCAAGAGTGGAAATATGAAATTGATTCTTTCATTTGTGGTAATGTCTAAATTTACCAAATAAGGAAAGATTCTCATCACCCAAGTTTCAATTGGACCGGAACTTGGAATCATGCAAGTTGTATAGCATGATGAATGAGAACTTTCAAGTATTTGAAAAATTAAGACTAATTACTTGTTCACATGGATGTGTGAGTCAAGTAATGGACTAAGGGATCGAGTACATAGTCTTGTGCACTGATTAAGTCCACCACAAAAGATTGATAAGACTATTCGTCATGATTTACTTAAGTTCAGTAAATATGATTATACTTACAAGCTTAAGTGTAACTCTGAGACATTGGAAAAGATTTCAATGTATGGCAGAGCGAATAAGAAGAATCAAATTAGGCAGAAGGATAAAAGTTTCTCAAATCTGAAAAGATGGGAGAGTACTTTAGTATTAGTTTTGTGATCATCTTAATGATTAGGAAACCATATCAAAATTAGTTCTCTAAGGAAAATCTTAGTGCATTTTTATGACTAAGAAAAGGAACTTGAATTGTTGAAATGGTTAAATCAAGAAGACGAGTCATACTTCGTTCTAATACAAGTCTTAGAGTCATAATCCAAGCTTGTAACTTGAGTGACATGTCTCAAAAGAAGGTTTAAAACACTTGTCAAATGTAAGAGTAAAAGTTTTCTACTCTTGTACATTTGAAATTGGTAATTTGTGATGTTTTGGATAAAACAAAGACCAACTTAGGCCAATTGTGTGAAGTGTTTGTCTTGATTAGAATCCACACTATCTCTTGGATATTTGACAAGGGAGTCTTATAGGTCAAGAGGACAGTGGGAGTCTTAAAGGTCTTGAAAGTCTCAAGAACTAATCAAGAATAAAACCTGAAGTTCTTCACTAGCACACGACTTGAGGTTTATAACCTATCGTGTTGACTTATTCTATGCCCATTCCAGTTAAAGTTGGCTTTTCATATGAGTTCTTAGAGTTCTCAATGTGTTGCACAAACAACTTGGAAGCAATGGCAGGCCCTTGAGCTGCCAGGTGGCAAGAAATTATGATTGAGTTCAATCCATATGTTTTGGATTTGTTATTATCTTTATCTTGTGATTATGGTTTTGACAAATTCATATGGATAAGAACACATACACCATTAAATCTAAGTGTCATAAGGTTTCTCTCCGATTCATGAAAATGATGGTGAGGAAACACTTTCACTAAGTAGATTTTAGCTAGATAGCAATTGTGATATTTGCATTCTCAAAGTTGTTAGTGGAGCGTGTGTGGTTTACCGGCACACTAACTTGGACTTGTGAGAAATGGAAAAAAGGTCTAACCATTATGATTACGGCATACCTCTTCATAATTGTTTAGACACACAAGTGTGCTATCTAAGGGAAGGTGTATGTTTTTGATAAAGTTTTATCAAAGCAATCTAGTATCAGAAATATGAACTTTGGTAAGGAAGTCAGTTGATTTCTGAGTACATGTCAAAGCTAGTGGGAGCATAAGTGTTATGCTAATAATCATCATGTTAGTGGGAGCATGATAATTATGATAAATATTGCAAGTTAGCAATGTTAATTATAGAAAACAAAAGGTTTCAATTGGGAAAAGTTGTTTTGCTATAATTAAGGGAGTGGAAATTATACTTCATCTCAAATCTATAAGCTTAGATCGTGAGGTTTTAATCATTTAGTCAAGGATATATATATATATATATATATATATATATATATATATATGAATTTCATGTTGGAATGGCTCAACATAAGGAAATTCTGTATATGGGTCCATTATTTGCGTTCTAAAATTCGATTATGATTACGACATCCCTTTTCATAATCTGAATTATGAGAACTTGGCAAATAGAAATGGAAATGTTATAGCAAAAGACTGGTTTATTCTTTATGTGAGACATCATGAATCGTGTCGCATATGCTTCGGATATAGGATCGATTACATGTGCTATATTCATCCTTTCTAAAATTTTCCAAATGCCTGGGGCATTAAGAAGGGAAAAGGTTTAGAACTGGATATGACTAAAAGGATTAAACAATTGTCGAGGACAATCTAAGGTTTACCAAAGATTGGTTGCTCAAGGATAGTTGGAAGTATAGTGATAATTCTGGAAGGACCATATTGACATAATCTGGAAGGAGGCAACTCTTGTTCAGAAGTGATAGTCAAAATGGAATCTGGAAATGTTTCAAAGTTAGAAATTTCAATCTGTGTAAGATTAAGGAAACTTAATGCAAGAAGGATATTTCCAAGGAGTTGATCTCCTTTGGAATACTCTGTAATGATTGTTGCCAAGTCTTTTGGAGTTTGTGCATAATCGTTACAAGAGGATGAATGCATATGAGTTTAGAATCTAACAGATTTCAGTAAATGGCATGAATTTGGAATTCTTGAATTTGCAGTAAGGATTTGGGAGTGTGAAAAGAGAATCATTGAAGTTATGTTCAATTGATCTAGTTCACAAAGTAAAGATCATAGACAAACATAGTATGCATACTTGGTGTATGGCATGACTAGTGTTTAAGAAAACATAGTGTACATGCTTGGAGCATGGGACAACTATTGTTTTAAATTCAAGAATAAAGTTGATAGCTGAAACAGTATACAATGAATAATGTGTAATCATATGGTGATAAATAAAAGGTGTTTTATTTATGCTCAAAGGGTTGATACCATATTGGATTCAATTATTATTGTGTTTCATTTTGCATGTTTTGACTTCCCGAATAAACTGGGTTATTCTTCCGGAATGACTAAGTTATTCAAACATCCACAGTCGGTCATATGTTGGAAGTAGATATGAATTAAGACTGTCATGGGTTGGCTTGTAGAGGTCTAAGGTGTTGGACAAAGGGCTACAACACTCATGAGTGCTCATAAGTTCTGAGTATTGGATTCAACCCGCGCTCATTGGAATCACTTCATGGATTTTATCACGAGTGATCATGAGACGATAATATCTTATATTCTTCAAACCTAGAGATATGAGTTGTTACTATGAGTTGATAGTACATTGATTGCACGAAAACGCATTTGGTAACTCGGTGCTATAAAACGTGCCTTTGTGTATGATTCAACAAGTAGTAGAACAAGCCATATGAGTCGAAGTTTATCCGTTCCTTTTACCTTCGGGATAAAAGCGATATCTGTGGGCCCCTAGATGATTTCATGATGACAAATGGAAGTGCTCGGCCGGGCCAGGACTGATTTGATTTGTTCAACTAGTCAGTCGTCATAAATCGGAAATCGGGAAACAACAAATGGACAGAGAGAATGATTATAATCCATGTCTCAGTCCATACGATATCTAGAATGGAGGAATATATGATCCCTTATCTAATGGACAAGTCATTGACAAAGGTCAGAGTTCATCTACGAGGTCAGAGTTCGACAGAAGCTTTTGAGAGCTACGATTGCTAGTTGGTTCCTGAAGTCATACGCAATAATAGTTTTAGACTTATCCAAGTGGGAGACTGTTGGATTAATGTCTAAGTCCATAACTATAATTGGTAAGACTTGACCCGACCCGGCATGGTCCATTTGGGTTGCATACCATCATGCACTTGGATAGACTATAATGAGAGAAATAAGACACTTATGGTTATTAATATATTATAAGTTCTAGTATATTAATAATAAGAATAATAAGATTATTTAATTAATATTGATCAAGAATTAATCTAGGATTAATTAAGTGATCAAAAGAAGACTAATTAAATATATGGGTTGATTGTGTAAATCATCCATACTTGTATAGTGGGCTAATGCTCCATGGATAATCAAGTTGGGCTAAAACCCATAGGATGGTCCATGGATGCTCCATGGTGTATTTGTACCCATGGATCATGGAAATGAAAGGCCATGTCAATTAGGTCTTACATGGTGTAACCCTAACTATATAAGCATCTTATTCTTGACCAAAATCGGCCACTAGTGTGTGAAGTAAAAGGGCTAGCCGATTTCATGAGTTGTAGAATTCTCTCAAGTTATTCTAAGTGTTTTGGTGATTGTGATTCCATTTGAGGCTTCCACACTATTGGGGCTAGGCACTCAAGCTTCATGAAGACTTTCTACATCAAAGAGGTATGTATTCTATCTTGTTACATTCATTGTTTTGTATGCTAGATTAGGATAATACCTTGGAAGTTCTTATTTGCATGTATAATAGAGAAAACATAGATCCAAGGTATTTAGGGTTGCATGTACACTTAGGAGTGTTAGAATGCTTAAAACCCAACAAAAATATCATTGTATTACATAATCAATTCATAACATCACATCCCAAGATCATAATATGTAAAAGCTCCTCATGTGTGTACTGATCAAGCCGACGCCTTCCCGTGATCCTCACTGGTACCTGAAACACATAACACACCACCGTAAGCATAAATGCTTAGTGAGTTCCCCAAAATACCACATACAACACATATTAGCCACTCGAGGCTATAACTCTGTTTGACCCTCTGGTCAATGTGTCTTAATGGGACCCTCCAGTCCCATAACTCTGTGGGCCCTCTGGCCCTAACTCTGTGGACCTTCCGGTCCTAACTCTGTAAACTCTGTAACATACATAGCATAAATCACATAGAAATCACATCATGCAAAAGCATACAAAATACTCTGTCACATAACTCTAATTACCACTCTAGGTAAAGTCTAGTGAGAAGACTCACCTCGGGTAACTCGGTAATCTCGAACTCTGTGAAATCTGGCCTAGCCTCCGCCTAATCATATGAAATAAATACTCTTAATCAATACATCTCTCAAGGCTGGACTATTCTCTTGGTACTCTCAGAAGGGTAAAAGACCATTTTACCTTTCTCATGGCTCAAAGACCCTAAAGTTGACCAAACCCTAAAAGTAACAAAAGTCAACCCTCCGGGTTATCCTGCACGTACCAAACATGTACACTGAGTGTACCCGACGTCTTAACAGAAATGGGGTGCACGACACCCTACACTGCGCGTACTGGGATTACGCCCCACATAACTCCTAGTTTCAGACTCTTAAGCTCTTGAGGTCTTAAACAGTTAAGACCCACGTTGGATGTTACATAACTCACTCAAGGGACTAATCTTGATAACTTGACAAAATGGAAGGGTTAAATAGCTTTACCTGAATTTTGGGATGTTACAATACCTGAAACAATCGTTACAGAATGCTTTTGGGATACTTAAAAAGTTTACTTTTTTCATGAAACTTTATGGATGTTACACGTGATGGGTTTTATGCATAAGAACAATCCTATGTGCCCATACAAACCGTAATGCTTGAATCTAGGTTTCTCTATTGTACATGCTTTGAATCCAAGACTTACAACCCTAGATCTATCATATAAAATTCGAAACTAACATCATAAGAACAGATCTAAGTGTTCACCTCTTTCAAATAGCTTGAAAACCTTATAGTCTTCTTGATCTTGAGCTTAGAGTCACAGCTTAATCACCAAGTTGCCCAAGGAACCTTCTAGATTAGGGCCTTGGACGAAAATATGATGGATCCCCATCATAATTTCGTTCCTCCCTTAGTCCATTAGGTTTCCCAGCCCAAAACTCAACTATCATACATTTGACAGTTGATGCCCCTTCATTCAATTAATCTCTTTTACTCACCAAATTAATTCCTAATTAATTAATGACTAATACTAATTAAATAAATATGATTTTTCCTTTAATATATTATTCTTATAATATATTAATAAACCATAATATTCTCTCTCTCTCTCTCTCTCTCTCTCTCTCTCTCTCTCTTTCTCCTTAAATTACCTTGTCAAGTTGCTTTGGTGAAGGCAACCCAAAAGAACCATGCACAACCGGGTCAAGTACATACCAAATATAGTTACGGGCTTAGACACTAATCCAACAACACGTACCAAGGAGTACGCCCAACGTACTGGCCAACCATCCTAAGAACTTTCTCGTCACTTAATCCATAAAGTCCTAACGTCCAAAACATAGATCTAGGCCCCTAAAAACGTCCTAAACCATAAAATTATAAACTTTATGCTTTTGCATGCATGATGGGGATTAAGACACAAATTAAGTCCATAAGCTCACTTAGTTGCTATCAAGCACTTGCATGGTTGAGGCTAAACCATCAAGCTCTTATTTTTATGTCTCCAAACACCTCCAAGAGCCTAAAAGGACATCTTATATGGACTGAAACTTCTAAAACTCAAGGAACCTCAACTACGGGACCAAAATATAACATAAAACACCCTAAAACTAGATCTAGGCATGCAATGGTCAAGGTTTAAGCTTTATACCTAAAATAAGTCAGAAACGATGCCAAACTTTTGGATCTACGAACCCTCTTCACGTCCTTGCTTCTTCTCCAAACTTCATCTTCAATACCACTAAATAACACCAAAAATGCACAAGGTAAGCTCAAAATACATGCAAGAGGTCTAGGGTTCAGTTCTAACACTCTAAGTGTGACGGAGGCTAAGAGAATGAGGGTTAGGAGGGACATAAGGTCATTAAATAGGGTGCAAACCCTAAAATTTAGGGTTTGTTTCTGGCTAGACTACACCCAGCATACACATGGGTACGCCCAACATATGAAGGGGTCGCCCAGCATACACAGGGACTTCCCCCGATTCATACCTCACTTGTGTACGCCGTGCACACTATGTACACCCAACATATGACCCTTTCCCATATATTAATAATATTTTTTAATAAGCAGCAAAAGAAGATAACTGGCAACTCGGGCATTACAAATCTCCCCCACTTGAATTAGACTTCGTCCTCGAAGTCTGCTGCTACTGCATTTGGAAATAGCCCTGGGTAATGCTCCATAATCTCGTCCTGTGGCTCCCACGTTCATTATGAGCCCTTACGGTGCTGCCACTGCACCTTCACCAGCTCGACGCTTTTGTTCCTCAGATCCTTCGTCTTCCTGTCGAGAATTGCTACTGCCATCTCAATGTAGTTCAGGCGATCATCTACCTGAATGTCCTCCAAAGGAATCACCACAGAATCATCAACTAAGCACTTCCTGAGCTCCTCCGGGTTATAATCTTGAAGGGTCCGATATACCTAGAGCCCAACTTGCCCCGCTTCATGAAGGGAATGACACTTTTCCAAGGTGACACCTTCAAGAGGACCATATCCCCGACCTAGAACTCTAGGTCCGATCGGCGTCTGTGGGCATAGCTATTCTGTCGACTCTGAGTTGTCTGGAGTCTACTCTGGACCTGCTGAATCAACTTGGTCGTCTTGAGTACCACCTTGGTACTCCACATGACTCGCTGACCGATCTCACCCCAACATATCGGGGCTCTGCACTTCTTCCCATAAAGCATCTCAAAGGGAGGTCGGTCGATGCTGGCATGGTAGCTATTGTTATATGAAAACTTGACCAACGGGAGGTATGTATCTAGCAACCACCAAAATACAGAACGCACGCCCACAACATATCCTCTAATGTTTAGATGGTCCACTCACTCTGACCATCCGTCTACAGGTGGAAGGTCGTGCTGAAGTGCAGACGAGTACCCAACTCGTCATGGAATTTCTTCCAGAATCTGGAAGTGAATCGTACGTCTCTGTCGGAAATCACAGAAACCGGCACCCTGTGCCATTCCATAACCTCCCTGATATAGATATATGCCAGATTCTCGGTATAAATACTCGCCTGGATTGAAATGAAATAGGCGCTCTTGGTCAATCGATCCACAATGACCCATATCAAATCGACTCCTCGCGCTGTCCGTGGCAACGTAGTGATGAAGTCCATGGTAATATCCTCCTATTTCCATACAAGGATGTCTAACGGCTGCATCTTGCTGTGAGGCCTTTGGTGCTCGGCCTTGAACTTCCTATAATTCAAGCACCTCTCGACATACCAAGCTATATCCCGCTTCATGCAGGTCCACCAGTAATCAGGACGAAGATCTCCATACATCTTCGTCTCCCCGGGATGGATGAAAAATCTAGATTTATGCGTCTCCTCCTTCAGGATTTAGCATATGCCGCCTGAGTACGGTACCCACAATCTCCGATGAAGTGTCAATAAACCTTGTCTATCATAATCGAAGGAGTAAATCTGACCCACGATGTGCTCACTCTTATGGGGCTCCTACTTCATAGCCTCCAACTAGGCTTCCCGAATCCACTCCAGAAGCAGAGTCACCAATGTCATCCTCAGACAGATATCCATGATCAGAGTTGCGACTGTCTTGCAGTTAAGAGCATCGGTCATTACATTGGTCTTCCCTGGGTGGTAAAGGATCTCGCAATCATAGTCCTTTACCACGTCTAGCCACCGACGCTGCCTCATGTTCAGATTTGGCTGATCCATCAAATACCTCAGACTTTTTTGATCCGTGTAGATAGTACAACGAACCCCATAGATGTAGTGTCGCCAAATCTTGAGGGAAAAAACCACTGCCCCCAACTCTAAATCATGCGTCGGATAATTCGTCTCGTGAGGCTTCAGCTGCCTCGAGGCGTAAGCAATGACGTGCCCTTTCTGCATCAAGACCGTGCCCAAGCCCGAAATAGACATGTCACAATAAGCTACAAAATCCTCGACACCCTCTGGCAGAGTAAAAAGCTACTGTTTGCATAACTTCTGCCTTCAAGTCTCAAACGTTGCCTCCTGCCTAGGCCCCCAACAAAAAACAACAGTGTTCTTCGTCAATCGGGTTAGGGGTACTACTATGTTGGAAAGATCCTGAATAAATCTTTGATACTATCCAGCTAGACCAAGGAATCTCCGAATCTCAGATGGAGGCCTCGAAACCTCCCATCTCATCACGACCTCCACTTTGGCCAGATCGACCAGAATACCGTTCTGGTTGACAAGGTGCCCCATAAACTGTATCTCGCGCAACAAAAACTTGCACTTGGAGTACTTCGCGTAAAGCCTCTCCCTCCTTAGGGTATCCAACACCTCTCGCAAGTGCTCCTTATGATGCTCCTGGGTCTTGGAATAGACTAGGATATCATCAATAAATACTATCATCGACCGATCCAATATCGGTCTACACACGTGATTCATGAGGTCCATGAACACAGTTGGGGCATTGGTGAGCCCAAAAGGCATCTCCACGAACTCGTAATGACCATAACGAGTCCGAAAGGCTGTCTTCTGCACATTATCCTCCCTGACCCTCATCTGGTGGTATCCCGAGCGTAGATCAATCTTAGAAAACCAAGACGCCCCTGAAGCTAGTCAAATAAATCGTCGATCCTCAAGAGTGGATAACGGTTCTTCACCGTTAGCTTTTTCAATTCCCAGTAGTCAATACGCATCTGGTGCGACCCATCCTTCTTCACAAACAGGATTGGTGCACCCCAAGGTGAGCTACTCGGCCAAATAAATCCCTTTCCTAACAGCTCCTGCAGTTGTGTAGACAATTCTTGCATCTCTGGTGGGGCTAATCAATATGGTGTCTTGGCTATTGGGGCTGCACCAGGAACCAGATCGATCCGGAACTCCACTTGCCTCTCTGGAGGCATCCCAGGTAAATCCTCCAGAAACATTTCTAGGTACTCTCAAATAATTGGCACCCCATCAACCGTCGCTCTATCCTGCTCCCAAGTATCCATAACGTAAGCAACAATCCCAGAGCAACCATGATGAAGATAGTGTCTGGCCCTAACAACTGAACATAAAACGGGGCTGCGTTGAGCTCCCTTTCCCCGGACCACCAACTCTCCCCCACTTAGGATCCGCACATGCACTAGTTGGTGCTCACAATCAATCAGTGCCCCATTAAGGCTCAACCAATCCATCCCTACTATGACCTTGTTCCCGTGCAGAGGGATGGGAACCAAGTCAATAGAGTAACATTCGCCGCACATCCTCAAAACACAATCCCGATGGACCCTCGATGCTCGGATGGACCGCTCATCAGCAATCTCAACCTCTAACAAGTAATCTAACATACTCGGAGATCCAAAAAACCTCTTGTTGAGCGCAAGAGATACGAAAGATCGGGTGGCCCCCGAGTCGAACAACACCAAACCAGGAATATCATTCATATGGAATGATCCTAGAACAAAAAACATAAAATATGAGTATCAAAATTGACATAAATAAAAGTTAAGGGAAAGAAACATACTTGTCACCACATCTGGTGCGGCTCGCGCCTCCTCAGAAGTCAACTGAAAGGCTCCGCTCCTCACCACTGGAGCATCCGTCTTGCCCTGACGGCTATCTGTGATCCGCAGGGTCGCTGGAGCGGGCGCCACCACTGGTGCTCCGGATGCTAGAATCGGCCAGTGGGCCTTCTTGTGGCCCCTCTGATTGCAATGAAAGAAAATTAGGTCTGATGTCTGAATGGTGGGAGTACGGGTAGTACAATCCCTGCTAAAGTGTCCGGTCTTGCCGCATTTGTAGCAGCCTGAGCCCCCTGACCTACAAGCTCCCCATGTGGCTTGTTGCATTTCCCATATCGGCTCCGACCATGTTGTCCCTTCGACCTCGGGTCGAATCCCTTGGGTTTCTTGACCAAGCTATGCCTTCCTCTTCCTAATGTGTTCCGTATCAATCTCTCGCTCCCGTGCCTTGGCAATCATATCATCCAGAGTCGGGCACACCGAATAACTAACAAACTCCCTGGTGTCTGCTCTCAACATGTCGTGATACAGGGTTTTCTTCATCTCCTCATCAACTGCATACTAAGGCACCAACAAGGACCTCTCCCTGAACTTGGCGGTAATCTCCGCCACAATCTTTGTCGTCTTTCTCATGTCCAAAAACTCCCTGGCCAGCTGCTGTATCTCCACTGCTGGAGTAAAATCTGCTTGGAACCTGGTCACAAAATCCTGCCAGGTCATGGCCTCAATGGCCGGACCTCCCAAAGCATAACCAACCTCCTCCCATGAGTCCAAAAACTTCCTGGAGAGCTGATGTATCTCCACTACTGGAGTAAAATCTGCTTGGAACCTGGTCACAAAATCCTGCCAGGTCATGGCCTCAATGGCCGGACCTCCCAAAGCATAACCAACCTCCTCCCATGAGTCCTTATCCCACTCCCTCAAACAACCTGCAACAAATCTGACCTTCGACCCCTTAGGGAAAAAGCTGGTTAGTTGAGTAGACTTGGTGTTTGCTATCCACCATCTAGTTGTAATGGGGTCCTTCACCCCGAAGAAGTCTTGTGCTCCACATCCCCTAAAATCCTTGAAGGTGAGCGTGTGAGTCCCAAACTGGCTAGGTGTCATATCACTCCTGAAATCCCTAAGGCGATCCTCCATTAGCTCGATAATGCCCTCCTTGAACGACCCAAAAATCATTGGGGCTGCGTCAAGGACGCCTCTAGTAATCTCGGAGGCAACGAAATCCTAAAGACCATCATCAAACGGCTTAGAACCCGTACCCGAACTAGACCCATATCCAGAACCTCCTGCTCCTTGACGTGTCAACGCCATTCTGAAACAAACCATACAACCATCAGGATCATGAATACAAATTTGTGAAATTTCATATTCTACAAGCCCCCTGGTTTCCTCGCAGCTCTCCCCGAATCAAGTACGAATCCTTTGCTTTTAGTAGTATGGGCCCATACTACCTTCGACATCTATCCTGTGACAACCCGAAATTTCCATTCTGTACAAACCATATCCAGCCAATAGAAGTAGAACAGTTACAGTGAATCTCCAGACTTTTGGGTATAAGTTTGAGTATTCCAGGTTTTACCCTTAAGGAGATATCAGGAGAGAGGATGCACTAGGGTATTGTGCAACTCTATTATTCCAAAACTCTAGGATATCATTTCGGGAATAAAATATTTTCTGCCAAAAATCCTAGGACTATATATACAATTCTGAACCATATTTATTCATTAGTTACATTTCCAACTAGAGAAAAGCCAAATTCTCTCTCAAGGATCTTCGGACTTTCATTCCGGAAAGTGAGTACTTCTATCTAGTGTTGTTTTAAAGCTTCTTATATGCTTAATGCACTAGAAATCATAGGAAAACACTAAGATCTGAGAGTTTACCGCCCAAGAACACCTTGGGGAGTAAACTCTTTTATAAGGGACAAAGTGTGCCCAATGTCCCTCCAAGCCTTGGAACTCAACCTAGAAACTACCATGACATGTTTAGACCACAAAATCATTAAGAAACAAAGGCTAGAAGTGAGTCCACGTCCAAGGATGTTCTTGGGCCGTGAACTCCATTTTTAGGTGCCAAAACACCCTAAAAGCCTTCCTTAAGCCAAGAGACTAGTTTAGACATGTACCCTAATGAGTTTAGGACTCGAAAACACCATTAGAACACCAAGAGTAAGGTGTTCACGGCCCAAGAAGTTCCAGGGCCGTGAACTCCAAACAATAGGGCTAATTGATGCTATAACCTCTTCTAAAGCCTTGTACAATAGGCTAGTTTAGTTCTTAGTTAAATTAGGGACTTAAAAACAATACAAACACCCATCCAAGGGAGATTACGGCCGTAATCTCCATGGGATTTGGTCCCAGGGCCGTAAACTCCTAAAAGGAGTTATATAATGCCCTAAACTCTTCCATAGACCAAGCCATTAAGTAGAAATGCTTCTTAGGGTCTTGTAGAGCATCAAACACAAAATGGTCACGTAAGTATGAGCTTACGGCCGTAAACTCATGAGTTTACGACCATAAACTCATTTAGTAGGATCATTAGGGCCGTGAACCTCATGGTGGAGTTTTCCTTGAGCCCTACACACAATAGCTTCCCCCTACAAACACTTAGATGCAATCCTAGAGGCTAATAACACTTGATAAAGGTGTTTAGCATGTCCTAGGGTGTCTTGACTTGTTTATTAGTTGTTTATAGACTAATTTGTTACATATATGTGATATTATATGTTAAATAGGATCATAGAGGGTGTTCAAGACTTCACTTGACACCTAGCAGTCCTACCTCTTCGGTTCATCCGTATCACCCACAACAGGTGAGTTCATACCACTTAATTAATCTTTTAAATGTTTTTAAATGCTTTATAGGGGGGATACAAGTAGAATCATGCTACTTATTATATCAATCACATGTGATTAATAAGCAACATTCAAATGATTTACTACTCGTTAGTCGTTACCAAACAGTTTCCTTCAAATGATTTTCATAAACACTTTATATGTTTAAAACTCCTTATTAAACTTTACATTTTACTCTGTATGTTCCATTTCAAACTCATTTACAATTGTGTTTCAAACAAATTTTTCTTTATACTTAAACTGTTTTATCAAACCCATGCTTTCAAACCGTTTTATAGATTGACATCAAGTCGATCTTTTCTTAGATAATAATTATGTTCAAAGGCTTTACAAAACTTCTTTTATGCTTTTATTTTATAAATTGCATGCCTATATATATGTATAGTTATATAATAAATGTTTAAAAGACTTAGGAAGGCTATCCATCCTATTTCCTTTTCGCGCTTGAGATGTGCTCTGGTGGGACATCGGGTATCCGTCCGAAGGTCGTTTAAATATTAGTTATATATCATGTGTACATATATAGTCATAAAGGTTCACCCAGTTCATTCTATACCTTTGAGTAGCAAGGGTATACTTCCATGTTCATACGTACCAGTTACATTACCAGTAAGCTACCATATGGGTAGTTTAGGAAAATACTAGAACTATTAATAGAACGCGATATCATACAATGAGTCAGTTCATTCATGAGTCAATACTTGCTAGATAGAGAGTGAACACACATTAAATCTAGTACACACAATACATTACTATACATGCTAGATAGAGAGAGAACACACGTACAGCTAGCACACGTAGAACATTACAGCACATTTACATATATACGCTTACATGAGTACACTTACATGAATACATTTACATATATACGCTTACATGAGTACACTTACATGAATACATTTACATATATACGCTTACATGAGTACACTTACATGAATACATTTACATATATACGCTTACATGAGTATACTTACATGAATACGTTTACATATATACGCTTACATGAGTACATTTACATGAATACGTTTACATATATACGCTTACATGAACACGTTTACAGATGTATAAATTCTATTGTATAATCCTCATCCCTATCTTCACTTTGTGATACAATCACATTATCGCCGAGATAGGTGGGATTTAATATCCTAGTACCAAAGGATACTTTGCGGGACTAACCATTCCTAGAATCAATGTTAGCTACAGAGATAAAAGTACATCCACGGATGTCAACGGTTAATACCATTACAGGTATACTTTAAGGGACTAACTATTCCTATACCCAGCTGTTAGCAACAGAGGTAAATGTACATCTACGGATGTCTTCAGTTGGCACTGTTAGTTATCATAGTACAAAAGGATAATTCTTAGTTTATTTATATTATTACCTCTATCTTGTGACTCATTCACATAACCGATGAGTTGAATTATTTGAGCATCCTAGTACCAAAGGATACAAATTCTTATAATAATAATAATAATAATAGTAGCATAGTTGGGTCTTGGTAGAAGACTATATTTAGAACAGTTAAGTCTTGGTAGAAGACTACATTAGAACAGTTAGGTCTTGGTAGAAGACTGCCTTTTATACTAGTAGGAATCATAGGTATTTCTAGGGTTTTTCAAACGTTTACAATTGTTTTACAAACATTTTCATACTTACATGAACTTTCTTTCAAAACATTTTCAAGTCTTTCATTTCATGTCATACAAACACTAACATTTCAAATACACACAAATACTTACATTTCATTCATACAAATTAAGACACTAAAATACTTATGATCTCACCAGCTTTAAGTTGATACTCGCTTTCAAAATAACTTGTATCCTCAGGTCAACGATAGACAGGTACCGATGCAAGGTTTAGAGAAGATGGAGCTCATTCAAGTCTCATCTTTCATTTTGATTATACTTTAGTATTTATCATAATTTGTCAGAACACACTTGTATTAAAATTATATTATTAATGCAATGGATGATGTTGTTGCTTGTTTATTACTTTTCATTGTTGTGATACTATACATGACGTCCTCTTCGCCAGAACGTTTCCGCCGTTCTTGGTTTTGGGGTGTGACAGATTGGTATCAGAGCAATGTTTATAGTGAATTAAGTGTATCAACCCATAAAAGATATAGTAACTATAAATACATAGGGATTAAAAATACTCTGACCAAGAGTTTATACTTTAAATAATAAAATATTTAAGTAAGTATACGTGCCTGCATTCATGCTAAAATCAGTGTCACTAGGACAGTACAAAAGAATTACGATTGTTGGGCAACACAGGTGGACTTAGAGACATGTAGTCAAAACTGGGAAGATATAGCCTGATCAACTATATTATCCGAGGGTTGACTAGTATGTGCCTAAGTGTAGTTGTGTGGTTGCAACAAGTCTAAAATCTTACCAACAATACCACAAGGAGAACAGTAGAACATAACATTAAACTTAAAATACTATAGGAGTATTTGGTGTTACTATAAGTACTTTATACTTGAGAACTAAAACGGGATCTTCATTACTAAGTTGATAGTTTCTAAGTGGATACACTAAGGCTATATGTAATTACGATGTTATAGACTTAGAATCTGTGAAATTTTTTGCCTTACCCCTATTCTGTGTGAATTTGGAGTTAAGGTCACTTATTCGAAGGTCAATCCTGTTTCGATTACATATAACTGGTATGCACTTCACAAATAGCGATGTAACTAATGAATATTTTCTAAATAATTATCTAGGTAGTTCATCTAATAATTATTTTCTTACCCCAATTCTCGCATAGATAACATGGCTGGACTCCATCCCCACGACAACCAGTACCTTCCGAATGAGGTCATTGCTGGATGGTTTGAAGAAGAGCTAGAGAATGATCATCCTATCCCCGTGAATGATCACCATGATGAAGACCTTTCGGACGGTGCTAACTCCGAACCCAAGGTTGAGAACCTACCCCAGGCAGCTCCCTTTTCCAATTCCTAACCCTCGTCTGGCTTTTCATGGCCTGACGCCTGAGTGGGTGGAATGTTTGGAAACATGGAGCCAAGGACAAGATCAGCCCATGCCATTTAATCATGACCGAAGCTTTTATGACCTGAGCAATGGGGGCTCAACAGACAGAATCTTGCCAATCTTGGTCCGCAGAGTGGCCCGAAATGAGATTCAAGGTAGGACAGCCCTACATCAGATCACCGAAGTTTTCGCCGATGCGAGAATGCATACCCTCTGCACCATTCGTCTAGAAGATGCTCGTGAGAGATCTGAGAGAAACCATGAAACCCTGTTGCAAGCACTGGCTGAATCACGAGCCGAAGTCATAGAGCTCCGAGTACGCCAGAGGGTGTACGAAAGACACCTTCTTGATGAGGAACGCCAGTTGGCTGAACTGAGAGTTCACCAGAGGGATGACCGTCGCCAGTAGTAGATACTTTACTTTATCTTCCTTGTTTGAAGGAATCGTTTTTTCTGTCTTTTCCCGATGTGGCATTTTCTATGAAACTATCTTGTACTGTAAGTACTTTTGGTTAGGTCTTTATGCTGTCAAGAACTATCTTCTCTAGATATGATGTAAGACCTTTTACAAGGTCATTTTCCCGAACTTTTACGTCATGAATATCAAAGATATTGACAGTCGGCTAACTTCTGTGTCATTCTTTATTCAAGTACTCTTATCATACTTTCATTGGAGTCTATCTGAAACATGCTCTGGTCAAGTCTTTAGACTATAGTAATTTAGCTCCGGAGACATTTCCATGTCTCTTTCAGTGGTTGGATCATGTTATTCACCAACCAACGATACCTCGGCCCGAACGGCAAACGTCTTGAGACCATTCTATGAACTTACTTCCACTCAGTATTAGGACTACATCATAAGGATGTAGGTCAAACCTTCGCGAACATACTTCCAATCCGTACTAGGACTGCATCATAGAGATGTAGGTCAAACTCACGAGAACATACTTCTATTCTTTACATAGACTATCGAACTACATCTAGGATCAACCAGAATCGCTCACAAAATCCTTATCATCCAGAAGCAACCAGCTTCATACGTACACCTTTTCTCCGTAAACGTCTTTTTAGCGAAGCCGTCATAGCAGAACTCGGAAGTACTCCTGCATAGAGTACCTTACATCTCTTATCCTTTCTGAAGAAAGCTCAGCAGACCTCCCTAAAGTACCACTCGTGCAGTACGTCAAGTTCTATCCAAGGATTCATACAGTTGATCTATCACTGAGGAATCTATACATAAGGGTAATATATAATCAAGGTTCTACAAGTTTAGAATTGATGATTCCACTTTAACTTCTTTTTCCCCGATGGGATATGAGCTTAAAGAAGAATCAGTTATTCGACTACCTTTTCAATCTTAATTATATACGACTCGTATACACGATATAGTGATCGTTGAACCAAGTATGAATTCTAATATGAACTTCAGGACGAAGAACTACCCAAGTCTACGAGTAATCGTATCGTCATGTGAACAAACTTAGAACCCAGTAGGACTCCTGTAAACAGATCGCCCTACCATCTAAACACCCACAGAGATACAAGAAACAGTCCGGACAACTTAGGGAACTACACCAAAATAGAATCGGAAGACTAGGCTTCTCACCCTGGAGAGCCCCAGTCTTATTCTTCGAGAGGTTGACGGAGTACATCGTATGTACCTCGGCTATCGAGGACCCTATCAAGATTTTCCATTAGAAATCATTGCCTCTACCTCGCATAGATGAATCGGTTGAGCAAACGCAAGGAAAGAATTACTTTCAAAAATGGACCTGAGATCCGAATATCACCAGTTTGAGTGTTAGGAAAGGATGTCCGGAAGACTACCTTCCGAACTCGATGCAGACACTTCAAGTCCGTAGTGATACCCCTCGGATAGGACCAATACGCCCGTAGTATTCATGAGCTTATTGAGTAGGGCCTGCCATTCTTACTTAGATCAGTTCGTCATTCTCCTTGTAATGACTTACTTATCTACCCTCGTAGTAAAAAGGAACCCGTGGAAACATTACCCTCGGAGGTACTTTTCGCAAGGTTCTCTAAACGCGAGTATTAGAATTGAAGAGTCAAATTCTGAAGACACACTTTTAGTGTTGGGAAATCCCTGAGTACTCTGTCAAGTTATCCAAAACCATTGGGAATTTGTCGACACCAGAGACGCCGACTGAAATTTGCCAAATTCTAGGTCTTACAGACCTACTGTCATTTTTCATCCAGAACTCCTCGCATACTACAGAAACCCATACGACTTTGACCCAGCAGAGGGTGGCCTTTGACTGGGAAGTTAAGCAAGAAAAAGAAACCTGGGAAATTCCAAGTGAGAGACTAAGTTCTTTAGGAAAACTCACTCTGGGAATGGCTTAATACGCTTCGCATCGCGTGAAAAGCTAAATCCAAGATAGTCAGGACCTCCGAGATTCTTACCAGAATCGGTCCCATATCTCACAGACTAGACCTACTCCGCGAACTCAGTAACGTACAGTCTACCCTTCACATCTCGATCTTGAAACCGTACCTTTCCGTCAGGACTCTCGAAATCCCACTCGACGAGATCGAGATCAACGAGATCCTCACCTTCGTGAAAGAACTGTAGTGACCCTTGCCCGAGAAGTCAAGTGGACAAAGCAACGCCGTCGCCCGTTAGTGAAGGTTCGTTGGGATACCAACCGAGGACCCGATTTCACTTAGGAGCGCAAGAACCAATCGATTAGGAAGTTCACACCTCATGACTCGATCATTCCCACCTACTTCCTTACCTAAATTATAATTTCGAGAAGAAATACCCTCTAACAGGGGGATGATGTGACAACCTGAAATTTCCATTCTGTACAAACCATATCCAGCCAATAGAAGTAGAACAGTTACAGTGAATCTCCAGACTTTTGGGTATAAGTTTGAGTATTCCAGGTTTTACCCTTAAGGAGATATCGGGAGAGAGGATGCACTAGGGTATTGTGCAACTCTATTATTCCAAAACTCTAGGATATTAGAGTTCATTTCGAGAATAAAATATTTTCTGCCAAAAATCCCAGGACTATATATAGAATTCTGAACCATATTTAATCATTAGTTACATTTTCAACTAGAGAAAAACCGAATTCTCTCTCAAGGATCTTCGGACTTTCATTCCGGAGAGTGAGAACTTCTATCTAGTGTTCTTTTAAAGCTTCTTATATGCTTAATACACTAGAAATTATAGGAAAACACTAAGATCTGAGAGTTTACCGCCCAAGAACACCTTGGGGAGTAAACTCTTTTATAAGGGCCAAAGTGTGCCCAATGTCCCTCCAAGCCTTGGAACTCAACCTAAAAACTACCATGACATTTTTAGACCACAAAATCATTAAGAAACAAAGGCTAGAAGTGAGTTCACGGCCAAGGATGTTCTTGGGCCGTGAACTCCATTTTTAGGTGCCAAAACACCCTAAAAGCCTTCCTTAAGCCAAGAGACTAGTTTAGACATGTACCCTAATGAGTTTAGGACTCGAAAACACCATTAGAACACCAAGAGTAAGGTGTTCACGGCCCAAGAAGTTCCAGGGCCGTGAACTCCAAACAATAGGGCTAATTGATGCTATAACCTCTTCTAAAGCCTTGTACAATAGGCTAGTTTAGTTCTTAGTTAAATTAGGGACTTAAAAACAATACAAACACCCATCCAAGGGAGATTACGGCCGTAATCTCCATGGGATTTGGTCCCAGGGCCGTAAACTCCTAAAAGGAGTTATATAATGCCCTAAACTCTTCCATAGACCAAGCCATTAAGTAGAAATGCTTCTTAGGGTCTTGTAGAGCATCAAACACAAAATGGTCACATAAGTATGAGCTTACGGCCGTAAACTCATGAGTTTATGACCGTAAACTCATTTAGTAGGATCATTAGGGCCGTGAACCTCATGGTGGAGTTTTCCTTGAGCCCTACACACAATAGCTTCCCCTACAAACACTTAGATGCAATCCTAGAGGCTAATAACACTTGATAAAGGTGTTTAGCATGTCCTAGGGTGTCTTGACTTGTTTATTAGTTTTTTATAGACTAATTTGTTACATATATGTGATATTATATGTTAAATAGGATCATAGAGGGTGTTCAAGACTTCACTTGACACCTAGCAGTCCTACCTCTTCGGTTCATCCGTATCACCCACAACAGGTGAGTTCATACCCCTTAATCAATCTTCTAATTGTTTTTAAATGCTTTATGGGGGGATACAAGTAGAATCATGCTACTTATTATATCAATCACATGTGATTAATAAGCAGTATTCAAATGATTTACTACTCATTAGCCGTTTTACCAAACAGTTTCCTTCAAATGATTTTCATAAATACTTTATATGTTTAAAACTCCTTATTAAACTGTACATTTTACTTTGTATGTTCAATTTCAAACTCATTTACAATTGTGTTTCAAACAAATGTTTCTTTATACTTAAACTGTTTTATCAAACCCATGCTTTCAAACCGTTTTATAGGTTGACGTCAAGCCGATCTTTTCTTAGATAATAATTATGTTCAAAGGTTTTACAAAACTTCTTTTTTGCTTTTATTTTATAAATTGCATGCCTATATATGTATAGTTATATAATAAATGTTTAACAGACTTAGGAAGGCTATCCACCCTATTTCCTTTTCGCGCTTGATATGTGGTCTGGTGGGACATCGGGTATTCGTCCGAAGGTCGTTTAAATATTAGTTATATATATCATGTGTACATATATAGTCATAAAGGTTCACCCAATTCATTCAATACCCTTGAGTAGCAAGGGTATACTTCCATTTTCATACATACCAGTTACATTACCAGTAAGCTACCATATGGGTAGTTTAGGAAAATACTAGAACTATTACTAGAACGCGATATCATACAATGAGTCAGTTCATTCATGAGTCAATACTTGCTAGATAGAGAGACAACACACATTACAGCTAGTACACACAGTACATTACTATACATGCTAGATAGAGAGAGAACACACGTACAACTAGCACACACAAAACATTACAGCACATTTACATATATATGCTTACATGAGTACACTTACATGAATACATTTACATATATACGCTTACATGAGTACACTTACATGAATACATTTACATATATACGCTTACATGAGTACAGTTACATGAATACATTTACATATATACGCTTACATGAGTACACTTACATGAATACGTTTACATATATACGCTTACATGAGTACATTTACATGAATACGTTTACATATATACGCTTACATGAACACGTTTACAGATGTATAGATTCTGTTGTATAATCCTCATCCCTATCTTCACTTTGTGATACAATCACATTATCGCCGAGATAGGTGGGATTTAATATCCTAGTACCAAAGGATACTTTGCGGGACTAACCATTCCTAGAATCAATGTTAGCTACAGAGATAAAAGCACATCCACGGATGTCAATGGTTGATACCATTACAGGTATACTTTAAGGGACTAACTATTCCTATACCCAGCTGTTAGCAACAGAGGTAAATATACATCTACGGATGTCTTCAGTTGGCACTGTTAGTTATCCTAGTACAAAAGGATAACTCTTAGTTTATTTATATTATTACCTCTATCTTGTTACTCATTCACATAACCGATGAGTTGAAGTATTTGAGCATCCTAGTACCAAAGGATAAAAATTCTTATAATAATAATAATAGTAGCACAGTTGGGTCTTGGTAGAAAACTATACTTAGAACAGTTAAGTCTTGGTAGAAGACTACATTAGAACAGTTAGGTCTTGGTAGAAGACTGCCTTTTATACTAGTAGGAATCATAGGGATTTCTAGGGTTTTTCAAACGTTTACAATTGTTTTACAAACATTTTCATACTTACACGAACTTTCTTTCAAAACATTTTCAAGTCTTTCATTTCATGTCATACAAACACTTACATTTCAAATACACACAAATACTTACATTTCATTCGTACAAATTCTTACATACAAATTTGAGTAAATTACAGAAATCGTCCCTATGGTTTGGTCAAAATTACACATTTGGGCCCTAACTTTTTTTTGCACTCAGATCGTTCATGTGGTTTGATTTTGTTGCGATTTTCGTCCCTATGGTTTGGTAAAAATTGCATGTTTGGTCCCTAACTTTATGTATGTAAGGGACGAAAATGCAACAAAATCAAACCACAAGGACGAAAAACGCAACAAAATCAAACCATAGGGACGATCCGAATGCAAAAAAAAAAAAGTTAGGGACCAAACGTGCAATTTTGACCAAACCACAGGGACGATTTCAGTAATTTACTCTACAAATTAAGACACTAAAATACTTATGATCTCACCAGCTTTAAGCTGATACTCTCTTTCAAAATAACTTGTATCCTCAGGTCAACGATAGACAGGTACTGATGCAAGGTTTTGAGAAGATGGAGCTCGTTCAAGACTCATCTTTCATTTTGATTATACTTTAGTATTTATCATAATTTGTCAGAACACACTTGTATTAAAATTATATTATTAATGCAATGGATGATGTTGTTGCTTGTTTACTACTTTTCATTGTTGTGATACTGTACATGACTTCCTCCGCCCCAGAATGTTTCCGTCGTTCTTGGTTCTGGGGTGTGACATATTCGTACTTTCCTCGAGGATTGCTTTGAATCTTCCAACTCACTTTCTACCCAAACATATAATAGAAATCAGATAAGGCTCCTGGCACTAATCTCTTCCTAGACACCCTCTAGCACACAAGTCTCCCACTCACTGCCCTCAGCTGCTAAAAGGACTTCCACGAACTTCCTCTAACTAGCTCACGAATACTGTTACATATTACTAAACCCAGATAATTCTTCGAATCAGAGGCCTTACTTGACAATGGTTGGACTCAAACAAGAGCTGCGCTGTAGATCCAAACCTAACCTTCTAAAATTATTTGGTTTGCATAACATGTAACTTGGCATAGTCGCTCTCACTTTAACTTGAGGTAGTTAGAACTCCTAGAAGCACGAAGCAAGCAGCATTCGGGCTTCGGGTAACAAGAAGCAAACATACCCTAATCAGGCCATCCTATCATTGAAAGATCAACACTAGCATGCAAGTCTACAAGCTCCTACATTAGGCATCTAAGGCATCTCTCCTAGAATTCTATCATGCAAAATTTGAGCAGATCCCTAGCCCTAACTAGAATGCAATTCACATATTTATAAATCAATTCATAAAAGATAACAGGTATGGGTATCTTGGGGAAAACTTACTTGAGCTCGGCCGATTGCACGCATCACACATCTTGTCCTTTATTAAAGTTCTTAATTTTTTTAAAATCTATCAAACCCTCAATTTGAATTCAAACACACCCGAGAGTATGTCCGAATCCCTCAAACCAAGGCTCTGATACCAACTTGTAACATCCCGAAAAATACGACTCAAAATTTTCATATCTAAGTTTATGTCACACCCCCAAACCTGAACGGCGGAAACGTTCGGGGGCGGATGACTTCATGTGGTAACGTAACAAATGAATACATAGTAAAGAAAGCAATACAACCATCATATATATAATTGAAAGTTTACATTTGTCAAAAGTTACATGTTCAAAACCAATTACAATATGATGTCAAAAAATGAGATTAGACTGGCGCCGCAGCATCCCTTCTTCAAAAGCATATTGATACCTGAAATTACTGAATCCCTGGGACATACAAGTAATTTTTGAAAGAGTAGATCAGCATTTAAGCTAGTGAGTTTCATAAGTATTAAATGACAAAGGTTTGTCTGAAATGAAATGTTTTGTCCTTGTTTGTTTGTTTCTAGAAAATCCTATATTTTCTACTAGTATAAAAGTAGCCTTCTCTCAAGACCAATGTTTGTTTCTAAAATGTATGTAAGTGTAAAACAACTAACGTGTTTGAAAACCTCGTAAATCAATGTATTTTTAATACCCCATGTGAGTTTTATAACCATACTATTGACTCGGAATGCCTATACACAACGTTCTTCAGGCGTTGGAATGTTATGACGTTTGTCACCCCAAATGGTGGACTGTAGCTAACAGTCAAGGCGCGGGTTGTCAAGCCCGTATAGATTTATACACAAACACCATGCTCCCCCTCCAAGGGATTCTGTTATATAATACAGGACTTGAAATGTGTACTCGAACGTACGTAAAGTTAATGTCTCACAAAACGTGGTATAAAAACAGATTTTCGTGTTAAAATGTTCGTTTGTTCTTGTATATGAAAGTGACTTCTTGAAAATCGTGTCTCTAGTATGTAAAAGTTAGAAATATCCTCATAAAACTATACCTATTATAGTTTTCTAAAAGTGTGTCTCGTTTGTTTAGAAATACCTAGAAAAGGAATCACTTGTTATGAAAGTATAGATTTTTGTAGGGCCTAAGATAGACAAGTATACATATAATCTAAGAAAATGTTTAGTTTATACATGCATTACAACAATTTATATTTCAAAAGATAGAATGCTATTGTAACATATTTTATATACGAGAGTTCCCTATAAAGTTTATAAATCACATATGATTTGGTTATATAAAAGCATATAAAAATTCTTTATACAACACACGATGATACTCGTGTGTTTTACTTGTATTCCCCCCCCCCCCCCCCCTTGAAAGCATATAAAAGCATTTATAGAACATTTAAAAGGTTAATTAAGGGGTATGAACTCACTTGAAAGTTTGAAGAAAGCGAGATGGAAACCGGGCAGAGTTTCGTCTCGGGAAACGGATTTTTCTCGGGATTCTCGGGAATCTCAGGAGTAAAAACGACCTTCGGGACTTGAGCAAAATGACCGGGGCTTCGGGTTAGAACGGGCATGGAAAACGAGACAAGAACACACAAGAAAGGAGAGAAATGGAGCCCTTTCTTCGGAACCCTCGCATCCCTTTTATAGGGGCTGTAACTGCCTCGGTACGCAGGGCGTACGAGGGTACGCGGGGCGTACGCGTACGTCATGCATGACCGAGTCCTCGACTGCCTCGGACTTCGTATGGGACAAGGCTACTTCGCATAGACCGGGACATGGATGATCCGAGGCCTAGGCCTTGCGCGGGGCGTACGAGGGTACGCAGGGAGTACTTCAGCCTTATCTACTGACTCCTCTTCGGATATTACCAAGAGTTTATAATTAAATTTATATTTAATTTAATTAATAAACTTCTAAAATTCATAACTTCTTCATACGAATTCCGTTTTCGATGGTCTTTATATCTACGCGTAGGTGAGACTACGCTCTACAACTTTCGTTTAGACTCTGTCGGCAAATTTCGAAATTATTTTTATTATTTATTTTTAAATTATCGTGTTTAAGGAATTTCTTTAGAAATTCATAACTTCTAAATCTGACGTCGGTTTTTGCCAGACTTTTTACCGCTGAATTACCATTGTTGAGACCTTCGATTCTCGTTTAGGTCATTCCGGCCAAAAGTCGCTCGATCTCCGATTCGAGTTTTTAGCTGTCTGTTGCTATGCCGAACTTGGAAAAATCATAACTTCAACATACGAAGTCGTATTTGGGCGTTCTTTTTACGTATGAACACGGTTTAATGACATTAAACATAGTAGGAAATTTAAATAGATACTTTTTGGACATTTTATTATCAAAGTTAATTTCATTAACTCAAAGGTGGTTACAATACTTGACTTTTTAGGTCATTACAAAGAGTTGAAATATCGGGTTGTCACAGTTTACCAAATTCATAAACACAAAGCATCATTGATTCCAAAACCATGAGAACACAAGATAGTTATAGTGCATAATCAAAGATAATTCGTAGAAAAACATTATCAGAGCATAAGTCTCAAAATCTCTACTGCGGAAAATCATAGTGTGATGCGACGCGATCAAGTCGACCCCTTCCCCTTCGAGCTGGAAGTACCTGAAACACAAATTGAAACAGTAAGCACAAAGCTTAGTGAGTTTCCCCCACCATACCACATACAAAACCAACATACTGTCAGGCATATCTGAGTGCCTGGCCTACCCTACCGAGCATATCTGGGTGCTCAACCTACCATGTCGAGCATATCTAGGTGCTCGACCTACCTTGCTAGGCATATCTGGGTACTCGACCTACCCTCTGGTCTATTTCAACCGATTATGGGGTCTATTTCACCCCTACCACTACCACATAATAACATACATAAATCACATGATCATCAAGCAATATGTGAACAATGATAATTATCACACAGACAACCATCATACTATGCAATAAATAAAGGGTCGGTTTTGGTGCCTTCGACCCGTAACATTCACAAAGGGAGACTCACTTCAACTATGAATGTTAAATCGTACTCCGCAGATAACTCGGGACTCCTCTCCCTATAGCACAACAAACTTCCTAATTAGTCATTGGATCTAAACTTGACCCCAAGGTCCAAACCCTGATTCATATCATAAGGCAAAGGTTCCCTAATCTTAACCCTATTGGGCCTCTTCTTCCCAAGGCCCAACTTTCAAAATAAAATGTCTAAGTCCAACCAACTAAGCTTTAAGGCCCAATACCATAAATCCTAGGCCTAAACCCATAGGCCTTAGTCCACAGGTGGGCTTGAGGCCCAACAATTCCAGGCCCAATATCCTATAGCCCAAAAACCACTTTTGATCCATTGTATGCATACACGCGGCGTACTCAGCATGTACTCTCGATGTACGCTAGCCTTAACTAGATACGGGAGGTTGTCCCAGTACATGCAGCGTATTGGACAGCGATCCTAAGAACTTTCTTGTGACTTAATCCATTAAGTCTTAACCAAAAGGCTTCTAGTCCAGCAGTATTAGGTGTTTTCCTCCCTTCTTGAGGTTGAGGG
The DNA here is from genome assembly GCF_051521515.1 of Lactuca serriola. NCBI lineage: Eukaryota > Viridiplantae > Streptophyta > Magnoliopsida > Asterales > Asteraceae > Lactuca > Lactuca serriola. The sequence continues at coordinate 392,161,910 of NC_136411.1, read as the reverse complement.
TTCAAGTCTTGTCGAAGACATAGGTGGATTTGGAAGTAGTTTAGAATTATATTGTATTTTCCGTTCAAAAAAAATCCATTAAGTCCTAACGTCCAAAACATAGATCCAGGCCCCTAAAAACGTCCTAAACCATAAAGTTATAAACTTTATTCTTTTGCATGCATGGATGGGGATTAAGACACAAATTAAGTCCATAAGCTCACTTAGTTGCTATGTAGCACTTTCATGGTTGAGGCTAAACCATAAAGATCCGATTTTTATGGCTCCAAACACCTCCAAGAGCCTAAAAGGATAGCTCATATGGACTGAAACTTTTAAAAATCAAGGAACCTCAACTATGGGACCAAAATATAACATAAAACACCCAAAAACTAGATCTAAGCATGTAATGGTCAAGGTTTAAGCTTTATACCTAAAATAGGTCAGAAATGATGCCAAACTTCTGGATCTACAAACCTTCTTCACGTCCTTGCTTCTTCTCCAAACTCTTTCTTCAACACCACCAAATAACACCAAAAATGCACAAGGTAAGCTCAAAATACATGCAAGAGGTCTAGGGTTTGGTTCTAACACTCTAAGGGTGATGGAGACTGAGAGAATGAGGGTTAGGAGGGACATAAGGTCTTTAAATAGAGTGCAAACCCTAAAATTTAGGGTTTGCTTCTGCCCAAACTACACCCAGTGTATGCATGGGTACACCCAGGGTATGCAGGTACTTCCCCCGATTCGTGCCTCACTTGTGTACGTCACGCGTACACTATGTACGCCCAACATACGACCCTTTCCCATATATTAATAATTTTTTTTGAATAAGCAGCAAAAGAAGATACTTGACAACTCGGGCATTACAATTTTCCCTCAGATTTAGAGGTTGTTTGAGATTGTTTTTAAAATGACTTTTAGATTTTTAGCTTTTCCAAAAGTCAAAAAAATTCAGAAAGATGTTTGAGAAATAGAAAATGCTTTTTCAAAATAAATTTTTACCGAAAAGAAAAATAGGGCTTTTCAAAAGTCGGAAAATTGTTTTTTTGTGACTTTTAGTCTTTTAAAAGGTAAATTACATTCAAAAATCCAGAAATACAACTCAAACACTTTTTAAAAACAACCTTTAATTTTTGACTCCTCAAAAGCTAAAGTTAAAAAGAACTTTTGAACTTAAAACGTAATCACAAATATCCCCTGGGACGTGTTTGACACACAACTTTTGGGAACTTTTAACAAAAAAGCTAAAAGAAAAAAAAAAGTTCCGTTGGATAGTAGGAACTTCTAGCTTTTAACTTAAACAAAAAGTTTCAAATTCAAAAGCATTCATGCATCATTTAACAAAAAACACCCCTCTTATACCTTTACAAATTAACTCAATTATCGTTTTTTTAGATCATATTTCTATTTTATATTTTACAAAATGTCTTTTTATTAGTTTTACATATACATCATAACAAACGTATAACGCATATTTGAGTATGACATATAGAAGGGATATAAATCATTACAAAGGGATCCACCATGTTAACGTTATCACATTTGTAATATATACTTTTTGACTCATTTTTGGGGTTTGAAGAATCAAAAACTTTTCGCATATATACTTTCCTCAAAGCCTCAACATGCATTTAACAAACGTAGAAATTTTGTTGTTTATCGTACTCACTTATATTATGTAGTCTTGCTAGACAATATATAAATATATGGTTTGGTGGTATTTGACAAAGTTAAATAAAATAGAGCTACGTTTTTTTAATTAATTAAACACATTAGACCCCTTGGGTTTAATTCGATATGAGATCAAATGCATGAGGGCTGAAAAGCATTATGGTTGTTTTAAGATGTCGATTGATATTAACGCGACGTTAAACTATTTAAAGTATTTGAGAAGTATAACAGAAAAAGTGTACAATCAGAAGAAAGCAAAACAAAACATTCAATTCATGAAGTATTACAAGAAGAAATATAAACAAATTAACTCAGATGAGAACAGGGTCAAATCACAGCTAAACAAAACTTTCAACTCATAAAATATCACAAGAAATATGAACAATTAACTCATAACATAGTCAAATCTTAACTTATGTTTGAATGTAAAATAAAATGCTCAATTCAAAAATACAATAGTAGGAAGCATAAAATAGTGAAATAATCACAAAAATACCATTCAAAAATACTATTTATCTAACTAGCTTTTTACACATTTTTCAAAATGACAGCATTGTCCGAAGAAAAATCTACTAAAAAGTTCTTATATTTAAGCCTCGTAGTCGATTTAATAATTATCTTTTTTTAGTCAATTAAGCCCAAAAAACCGGAAAATATATTTATTTTAACCCTTTTACCCGGTCAACAAATCATCGAACTTTTAAAATTTTCACTTTTCGTTGAAATTTTAAATTTTATTACAAATTTTGTCAAAAATTTACACTTTTGGCCCTAAATTTAAACTTTATTACAAATTTGATCGAAAACTTACATTTTTGACCTAAATTTCAAAATTTTATTACAAATTCATTCTAAATTTAGTCTTTCTACATCTTTTTTTTTCAAAATCTTGTTTTGAATATGTTTTTTAGCTTTATAAAATCATATTTATATAAACATTTATTTTATAATAAATGCATTTTTATACAAACATGTCGTTATAAAAAAATGTTTACAAACACATATTTTATAATAAATGTATTTGTATAAAAAAATGTTTGTATATATTTTTTTTTATAAAAACATGTTTGTATACAAATGCCTTTATTATAAAATAGGTGTTTGTATAAATATGATTTTATAAAGCAAAAAAAACATATTCAAAACAAAATTTTGAAAAAAAAAAAAGATGTAAAAGAACTAAATGTATGATGAATTTTTAATAAAATTTTGAAATCTAGGCCAAAAGTATAAAATTTGGACCAAATTTGTAATAAAACTTAAAATCTGGACAAAAAATATAATTTTTGAAAGGGTCAAAATGAATATATTTTCCGATTTTTAGGACTCGACTAAATTGACTAAAAAAGGTCAAAATAAATACATTTTTCGGTTTTTTTTGGACTTAATTGACTAAAAGAAAAAGATAAAGACTAAATCGGTTATGAAGCCTAAACATAAAAATATTTCAACATAAGAATATTTCAATAAATTTTCTTTGTCTGAAATTTCAAATTTCAGACATGAATTTCATATTTTCAAGTAAATTTTTCTTTAAAGAGACATTTATGATTGTAGGACTTGTGAATCTTTGTTGTGAACATAAAATTAAGATAAGGTTACATGCCAATTTGATTAGGTGGCACCCAATATGAACCGTTATATATAAACTAAAAACCAAAGTCGTTTTGGTTTTTCAACTTTAGTCCTATTTCTTCTATGTTTCTATTGTTATAAACTCTTTATTTTATGAATTGAGATTCCACATTTGGGTAAGTTATCTAGAGAAGAATAACTATGCACTTCATGTGGCTCAAGCTCTCAAATGTACGTGTGCGTACAAAGAAATCAACCATTTTGTAATTTTTACTATGATATTTCAGCTAGACTTTTAGTTTTTTGGACTGATAACAACCAATATGTATTTGGTTGCGTACGTTTTCTAAATACGAAGGGATTGTGGATATTTTGATTGGTTTGATGAATGGCTACCTAAGATTTGATATAAAGATATATTTCTTTTAAATGCACAAGGAACCGGATGCGATAACTATGAGCATCCATAATGTAAGTAATATAAGAGTTTAATAAGATGATGATTGAGATTGAATAAAAGTTGAATGGAGTGTGGGTGATGACATGTAGGAGAATTGAATGGAGGAGTTGAATGATTTAATCGAAAGAATAAAGTGATGATTAGGATTGAATCGGTGTTTAATAGATTGTGGGATGTGTTGTATAGATGTTTAATAGATGATGTGACAATCCATTGAACTTTATAGAATTCAATGGCTTGTGGATTCCCTAAGTAGCATCCTAGTGAACCGGGTGTTCAAATCAATTTAAGCAAACAATTATAGTCTGGTGTCTCTCATTATGGTTCTTATATTTGTGTGTGGCTTCATCATTTTTAATGTTTTGGTTATTTTGATGTTGTTTAAGACTAATCATGTATAAGTATAACGCTAACTAGTTGTATTCATTGGAATTATTGACATTGTGTATACTAGTTTTTACAAAATTCACAAGAATGGACAAAAAAAAATTGCTGATGGCTCAACTCAACCCGTCCAATTTGTTTTGACCCGCCTTTTTTTCTTATTTTGACCCGGTCACACCTAGAGTTTTGGTATTTGACATTCGAACGGAAAAGATTACACCAGAAACAAAACTATAGCAAAAAAGATGGACGAAATGGACCCAATGTCAATACTATCCATGCAAAAAATTATGCTGCACCCTTTTTCACAATCTTGTTTTTATTGGGTATATTTTAAAAAGCTGGAATCTTCTTGGTCAAAAGTTTTCATCCCGAGATCCCCACATAAAATTTCCTTCTTTCATGCAACCCATGATAGTAACTATACAAGGAATTCTAGAACCCGGGTTTTGTTATTACTAACATGATTATGTGCGTACCATAACATGGTTTATCTATTTTTCTACATTTATGTGATTTGCTACATGATTTTAATTATTATATTTTGTGAATGCAGTATGTCGTATTATTTTATAGAAGAGATATGAAAACTGTCATCCTAATATATAGAAATATGCTAACTTATGTAATGTCGTAACCAAGGTGAACACAAAGCATGTGAACATGGAATATATATTGCAATCATATAGAAGCATAAAGAGGAGCAAAAAATATTCCATAAATCCCAAGTGTTGACTAAGTTCTATCAAGGTTGTACTGTGTTTTTTTTTTCTTCTTTTTTGTAATGGGGCATATGCAATGAAGATTCGAAAGATGGAGACTCAATCCGTATACATTATAGTGCGAAAATCGGTCTTAAAGAATCAATTTTTATTTATTTATTTATTTTTATTTTTATTTTTTATTTTTTTTTTGTTGTTTAGTAGTAGTAGGTTATCTCAATGTTATAAATACCTTGCACATTCTACCATTTCTTCCTCACAAGTCCTCTCAATTTTTCTTCTAAAAAGTCTTGATAAATTTATTGACATCAAAGTTGAGATAACAATGGATTCAGAGACCCAAAGGTAGTAACCATATATAAAATACAAAATATAAAATATACTCACATTGTCATAGAAAAACTAACACACAAGTTCTTGAAAATACTACATTTTGATCTTATTATTAACATGTTTTTCTTGTTTACTAGGAACAAATGTGCAGCATGCTATAGGCAGTTTAACAAAAAGGAGCACTTGGTGGAACACATGAGGATTTCATATCACTCGGTTCATGAACCCATGTGTGGAATTTGTGGGAAACGTTGTCGCTCATTTGAATCTCTCCGTGATCATCTTATAGGTATTACATTACTATTATTATATATTTTAACTACTATACTCTATACATTTATGGATATTTAGTTATTTACTTATATTAATTACTTCTTTAATTCTCAGGACCATTGCCAAAGGTTGAATGTGAAAGGGTGTTTAGAGACCATGGATGTACCATTTGCTTAACCGTCCTTAATAGCCCAAATTCTCTAAGGGTTCACCAAGATAGATGTCAACTATCACGTGGAAATAACGTAACAATCATATCCTTAAAGTTACAAAAAATCATTTTTTGATGTATATATATGTATAATTATAATTAATCATATATGTTCCAGGGTGTACTACATAGATTTGCTAACATGGGAATTCAAGATGACTTGAGAATCGATAGTGGGAAAACAAGGGCAGTTGCACTTGCTTGCAAAATGGTTGGTGGTGGAAGTGATGGTTCTTTAGATCTTTGTGCAAGAGTTTGTATCATCGATGAATATGAGAACATACTCTTTCATTCATATGTTAAGCCACAACTTCCCGTTACAAACTATAGGTGCTATATATTTTGCCATAGTTTTAATTTTTTTAAGGGTCTATAGACATATAATCATATAAATATATAAAGTTACTCTTTGCCATCTTTTCCTACGTATGTATATATAATCTTATTTAATTAAAAAAATTCATAGGTACGAGACAACAGGCGTTCGACCAGAGTACCTTAGGGATGCAATGCCACTAAGACATGTACAAAGAAAAATTCAAGATTTTTTGTGTAATGGGGAACCAATATGGAAGATTCGCTCGAGAGGTGGAAAGGCGAGGATTCTTGTAGGACATGGTTTAGAACATGACATGAAATGTTTGGAACTTGAGTATCCTTTAGTAAAGATAAGGCATGTATCTTTAAGGAATTTATTATTACTATCATCTACTTTAATAACTTATGAACTAAGAGTAATATGCACTTGTTATTTGATAGGGATACAGCAAAATATCCACCACTAATGAAGACAAGCAAGCTCAGCAACTCACTCAAGTATCTAACAAAATCTTACCTAGGGTAATAGATATTCATATATTGCCTTTATTTTTAAAAGTTTGACATGTACATGTGAATTTGTGATATGTTACATATTGTTAGTGATGAAATTTCTTATTTTATAGGTATGATATTCAAAATGGGATACAAGATCCTTATGATGATTGTGTTGCAACGATGAGACTTTATAGAAGAATGAGATCACAAGCTCATAGAATGGAGGATTATCCTCTGGCTACAGATTCCCAAAACAGTAATAACTTTGCTTCATGGAGGCAGGGTGAACTTGAGAGGATGAGTCCTAATGAATTGTTGGCAATCTCAAGGTCTGATTACTATTGTTGGTGCTTAGATAGCAAAGATGTGGCTTAAAATGAAGGGAAGAACAAGGAAAATATTGTAGTGGGTGAAAAAATAGCTAAACTTATTTGAAACTAATAAAATATAAATGGAATAAACATGGATACACATATATGTTTGGTTGGTGAAAAGATCTTCATTAAAAAGGTTACATCTTTGTCAATTTAGAAGTAGTAAGAAGGTAGTTGTATTGCTATGTAAGTTGAGTGAAAATAAACGACATCTTCGTTTTGCTGAAGTATATATTATGGAGAATGTTAAGTACACACTATGTATACTTTGAATCCTTATTCAATGTTATGTATACCAATAGCATATATTTTGGCCTAAGAATTTTATTTTACACTACCTTGGACTTCAATTTGAAGCTAATTTGATCATCATTAACTAAACAGATTAGCATCTTTCCTTATCACAAACATTGGTTCACCAGTAGTCTTCTAAAATAATGTTTAAATCCAAGTGATCACCACTATACACATTAAAATTTCAAGTAATAATACATATATGTACCAAGTACAACACATACATGAACAACTTCTTATAACGGAGAATCACATATCCAATATTAGACCATCCGTTCTACATACCACATATGTGGTGGATGCCACATCAACACCACATTCTCTACCACTAACTATGGGATACTTACCATTAAACACACAACTCCACCTCTTTTTTTTATTTAAATTTAATTCAAAAATACATTGAAATCATTTTTGTAATACTAGTTTTTTCATTAAATTAAAATACCAAATTACATTAAATAAAAACTATATTAATTGAAATTTAAAAAAAAATAACAATAAAAATAAAAATTACATTAGTTAAATTAAAAAAAAATTAAAAAAATATTAAAAAAAACTAAAAATTTCAACCATAAATAAAATAAACTACCTCCTACGCATACGTCGGGCTCGGACCGACTCTTTCATCGCTTGGAAAAGTTCCAAGTCTTCGCCCTCAAGGTTGTCCGCTTTCATTTTCAAGATTTCCATATCGGTTTTTGTTTGGAGTGTCTCTTGTGCCTCTTGAAATGATGATTATGCTTCGATCACTTTTTGTTCCATCCGAGTCATCACCTCGGCCTTCGTTTCTTGAAGTTGCACATATCGATCAAATTTATTGCCAAACATATCCATAACACTAGAATTCGAAGATGTTGACGCTGCTTTTTTTGCTTTATTTATTCCAACGGGCCGGCGAAGAGGTTGGTCGTTTTCGAGATCTATCGAATCGTCGTTGATGTCGATGTGTGTTCAGCCGTCTGATTGTTGAGAAGTTTCATCGGGGTTTCTCGAACGCGTTGAACCGGAAGATTGGGAAGTTCCTTCCGTTTGCTCTTTCCATTTTGGGGCGTCTTTCAATTTTAGCCACGGTTTCATATACGGAAAAGCTTTGCGTGTTGGCGTTGTTTTTTCAAATTGGTCCATGGCCGCCTTGAAAACATCAAAATAGTTCGACCCGCTTTTGCGTATGTTTAGGAGGTTGTTGTAGATTCCTCCAAACTCGGTGCATTTTAGTCGAATATCTCGCCATTTCGACGTAATTTGATCGGCATTTCGAGTTTCACTTTCCATTAACTCTTAAAAATGGCTCGGACTTTTTCCCAAAAACTTCCGTAAGGCTGACTATCTCCTACAATTGGATCTTCGGAAGCCGCCACCTATGCCTCCGCTAACTTTTCTTCTTCTTCTTTTGTCCATGGGACCCTTTCTTGGGTGGTAGTGGGTCGGGAGGGTTTTTTTCTTTTTTTCTTTTTTTCTTTTTTGGTTGAGGTGGTGGTGAAGGTTGCGTTTCCGCAACAAAATCCAATGAAAGTGGTGGTTGTGAGCTTGGTGGTTATGAAATTGGTGGTTGTTGTAGTTGTTAGAATTGTTGAAATTGTCGGTATTTTTGTTACATTTGTTATTGTTGGAAAGCTGGAAAAGGTTGATATTGTTGTTGGAAAAGTGGTGTTTGTTGGATAGGGGAACCACTTTGAAGTAGATTGATAAAACCGCGTTGAGGTGACTTCATAGTCGGGAATTGGCGAGGTGTTGTATCTAACGCAAAAGCGTTATCGGGTTTGCGATTTCTGTAGTTTGGAGGGGTGTTTTGGTTGGGATCCATGGTTTTTGGTTGTGAAGATGTAGTATGTAAATTATGTATAGATAGGGCTGTTAATCGGGTTAACCCGATCGGATTTCCGGTTAAACGGGTCGGGTTAGTCGGGTTTTTCTAGAAAAACTATTCACCCGAAACCCGACCCTAATAAGGTACGGGTTAGTCGGGTTCGGGTTAATCGGGTTTCGGGTTTGTAGGGTCGGGTTAATCGGGTTAGTCGGGTTGAAGTTGAAATGTAAGATAAATTTATGTTGTGTCATTTTAATACATAATTCACATGTATAGAGACTTAAAATGTAAAGTTGGTATTGGATATGAATTTTTGGAGTTTCTTTTACCATATTAGTAATGTAAACAGTAGATAAAATTCGTAAAATTGTTATAACACAACCGTACTGCATTAAGAAGAGAGGAAAGTTATGCCATTTTAAACATCTCTATACATAGTAATTTTTTAATTAAGAAATATGTATTAGTTGTAAAATCTCATGGGATCTTGAATTCATGTCATTCAACACAGTAAAAAAGTTTTGGTAATAAATTCTTAATCGGGTTATTCGGGTTGACCTGAAACCCGAATTGTTTTGAAAAAATCAACCATAAACCCGACCCTAATAATAATTCGGGTTAGTCGGGTCAACCCGAATAACCCGATTAAGAGTTCTGACCCTATTAAACCCGACCCTAATTACCTTATTCGGGTTCGGGTCGAGTCGGGTTAATCGGGTTCGGGTTTTTTTGACACCCCTATGTATAGAGATAGAAAATAATGGTGTAAAAAACAAGGAGTAAAGTGTTGTATTTATATAGGTAAATAAATTGTTTATAAATTGATTTTTTTTAACAAACTAGCCGTTCAACGGCTAGTATAACGTTCACAAAGCCCAACTCAATCCGATTGGTCCTGCGCTTCCGTTGTCCCGAACGCGAATGAAAACGACCACGAGCCACCACGAAACAACGGGGTAGTGTGCACGCCCATTGTTCGTGGCCAGCTCAACCACGAACATGCTCGTTGCATGTATGCCGTTTGGCCTTAATAGACCACTTCAACAGAAAATTTGAACTTTAATGCAATTATTATGTTATGTACATCAAAAGTGTCAGTTAAGCTCTTTCATAATAAACGTTTCTATCAACTAATTTGAAGCTACACAATAAATAAATAACAGATCCATTGCTAACAGAAAAATATATTTAATTTTCTAATGAGAGACGAGATCATCATTCGAATTGAATTTCGAGATAATCAATTTACTGTTTGATCAACAATCGGTCAAACTTTTGTTAAAGGGTAAAGATAGAAAGGGAGACGAACCATCTGTAGAACAAAGAGAAAACTAACGCAACGTAAAATTGTGGCACATTAATGGGTTTAACTTTAAACAAATTGTAATCGTAAAGTTATTTAAAAGGCTTATTTTAACTATTTCAGAAAACTTAAAAATTAAAAATTGTTTTATACAAATCATCTTTTAAAAATTAATAGGTAAAATATAGAACGATATTTGTATAGGAATAATAAATAAATAATTTATGTTATATTTTTTCTTTGTCATTGGTGTAACCGTATAATCATGTGATTATCAGATTATGGGATATTCTAAACTATGATTTTACTATAAAATTATATTATAACTGAAAAACATAATATATTTAGTCAAGTATTTACTATTATTTAGTGTGGTTTTAGATCACGTCAGAGTTGAAATTAAACATTAAACTACTCATTAGTTGGTCATTTGGTCTTTTTTTTTCTTTTTCTTTTTCTTTTTCTTGAAGTCTTGTTTAATTTGTGCATATCACATCTTATCCTTAAAACGTGATATAACATGTTTCATAAATCTTAGGATATATTAACATTACTAAGTACCAACATGGATAACAGTCTTAACATTTGCATTTGGTTTGTAAAATATTCTAAATGAATTAAAATTTGTGAACGAATTTTAATCTAATTTCATATTATAAGCTAAATTTGATTTCAATAATATAAATAACAAAATTGTATTTCATGTTGTTTGCCTAATTTTACTTTGTGTTTATAATTTATCTGTAAAGACATATTATATAAATTATAAAAATAATAAATGTTGGCGGTGGTGGCAAGTGGTGGTGGTTAGGGGTGTTCAAAAATATCCGCATCTGAAATATCCGATCCGAAAATCCGATCCGAAATTTCGGATATCCGGATTTTCGGATATCCGAATTTCGGATATCCGGTTTTTCGGATTCGGATACGGATAGTGAATTTATAAAGTTTCGGATATTTCGGATATCTGATATCCGAAAAAAATAATTTTTCTTTATTTTTTAATATTTTAAAATGAGAAATTAGAAACATTGACATGCTTAATGGACTAATGTTCCCCACCATTTTCAACTTTTTTGTGACAATTCTTTCCAAACTTTTATTGCAAACCTTTCCATTTACAATCGTTATATATTTGTTTGTTATAATCCTGGTTTGTTGGCTTATAATAAAAAACTATTAAGTAAATGCTACATATATTTATTTGTTGCTATCGATATCCATCTATGTCGTAAGATTTAACATAGTTGCTATTATTAATTTTAAGAGTTGATGTAATTTTACGGATCGGATGTTCAGATGTGGATATTTATTTAAAATTAATGAAATTCGGATATCCGGTTTAATATCCGAATCCGTATCCGAAATTCGGATATCCGAAATTTCGGATACGGATTCGGATATCAAAAATCAACTATCCGAATTTTCGGATATCCGGTTTTGAACACCCCTAGTGGTGGTGGCGATGGTGGTGGTGGTGGTAGGTGGCGGCTGTATGGTGGTGGCTAGTGGTAACGATGGTGGCGATGATGATAACAACATAGTATTAGGGACGACACTTTTAGCGATGACATCAAACGAGACACGCCTGGTGCCGCAACTAAAAGTCAATGTCGTCGCTAAAGGTATAGACCAGTGATCCGTCGGAGACACGCCATTTTCAATCTTGGCCCTTGGTTTGGAACATGATCCAACAGATAGGGTTCACTCTTATGGTATGTAATAGCGACGACACCTTTAGCGGCAACCATGTTGCCACTATTGGTATCAATTCGTGTGACCTACATTAGATGCAATCTTGGCCCAACGATTTTTACACGATCCAACGACCAATAATCACGAGAAATGTCGTGGACAATTCCCTCCAATGTGTCGCCACTAATGGTATCCCTCTTTTGTTCGACCATCGTCCCAGTTCAGCTACTCCCTGCATTGTTTTCTGTCTTCAATCCTCCGACGACCCAAGGCGATTTTCACCGTCAACCAATGACGATTTTCACCCACAATCACCACTAACCGACTTCCACCAACAACTCGTCGTAATAGTTTCAACCCATTCGCCGAATTTCTTTCCACACCCAACGACAACAGCTTCTTCGACATCGATCTCCGGCGACGGTATGTGATCAACATCCTCCTTTGTCTTTCTCTTCTGACCTTGATTTTTCTTCTAATTTGTTGAATTTTGTGGTTTTAAATCACCACAACATCCATCGTTGATTTTTCCGGCGACCACCACCACTACAACACCACATTTTTGCATTTTCTAGCTACAGGTGCGTGTTTCCGGCATCTCTTCTTATTTGTTGAATTTTGTTATATGTATTATGTGTATTTTGTAACATCCTAAAAATCACAAGTAAAAATTTCATTTTAATTCAACCAAAACCATCAATTATTCATGTCAAACCATCATAAGTATATCAAGGTGAAAATAGTTATCAGAGTACAAATCATAAAAAGCTGAATACGGTGAATGCGCTGCGGTTAGGCCGGGTCCTTCCTTTTCGAACCGGAAGTACCTAAAATATAAACTTAAACCGTAAGCATAACGTTTAGTGAGTTCCCGAATATACCTCATAACATACAAGCAATGGGCCCCACCCAATGAGTATAACGGGCCTCGCCCTACTCGCATAATGGTCCCCGCCCAGTGAGTATAATGGGCCTCACCCTAACTTGCATAACGGGCCCCACCCAACATAAAAAACATACAATTATCACATAGATAACTAGCATCAAACAACATAATCCAGTAGGTCGACATTGGTGCCTCCGACCCACGTGTACAGTGAAGTGACTCACCTCTCAGACGATAATCAACAGTTGTTGCTCTCATTGCTAACAAAACAAGTGCTACTCCATACCTAGATAGTCATACAAGGTAAACCCTTAATCTACCATCAAAAGCTAAGGATTTGCTAAAAGTCAACTCAAGCCAAAGTCAAAGTCAAACTCAATTGACCTCCACGTCGTGGCCAACCTTGGACATGTCGTTGGTCCACAGGTTTAAACTCGATCCATTCCCAAGTCAAAGGAGTCAACAAGCCATCAGTAAATTTTCCATGTCGTGGTCTTCCTTGGCCACGACGTGGGCATAAGATGACAAAATAGTCGACTGGTCCTTACTCGGCACTCCGTGGCGATCTAATGTCACGCCATGGGGAGTAGTCGGATTAGCTTAATCGAGTTAAGTTGCTTTTAACTTAAAACCAAAGGCTAAAAACCATGATCTACTCTTTCTCAACGCCTTATTGGATAAAGTTTCCAACTTTATCCATTAAGACACTTCAATAAGACAATATCTCTAATTAAAGGTCTAATAAAGGCAAAAATCATGACATGGTTAACCATTAAGCACTTTTCCTCAAAGTCCTTAGCCCAACCAACTCCAAAAGGGTTTTTAATACCAGATCTAGCACAAAGTTGAGTGCTTTATAGACATGCATGTCTAGATTCTATTTTAGGTCAAAATGAGTAAAAAGGTGACCAAAACACATGCAAGGCTAAAAATACCAACCAAAGTCTAGATCACAAGATATATTGCTCATGGGACTCAAGAGAGTAATAAAGTTGCAACCTTTATCACATCAAACCAACCAAATATCACTTATAGACCAAAATAGGCTAATAAAGCTAGATCTACAACCAAAGAATCATCAAAATGGAAACTCGAGGACTTAAAAATGGTCCAGAGAGTGATTCCAAGGATGGGAGAGGAGTTCTTGCATGATCTTTGGGCTAACACCTTCTTATTCTTCCTTCAAAATGCTACCAAACACCACAAAAAGCTCAATATCACACAAGGAGGCTAGGGTTACGATTTCTAGTCTTGAGAGGGTGATGGAGGCTGAAAGATCATGAAACCATAGCTATAATTTCCTTTATATAGGGCCTGAAGCCCAAGTATTAGGGTTTCTCCAACATCGGCTGCCACGTCGTGCCGAGTCATTTAAATCCGCGTTCAAGAAAATAATGCCACATTGTGGTGAAGCCCCACCATGTCGGGGTAGCCCAAGAATAAAATTCCAAATTGTAAATAAATTGACTCATACTTGAAATGGGTGTTACAACTCTCCCCCACTTGAATCAAACTTCGTCCTCAAAGTCTGCCGCCGAAAATAACTTAAGGTAATGCTCCATCATCTCCTCCTCGGGCTCCCATGTCCACTCTGAACCCTTGCGGTGCTTCCATTGCACCTTCACCAAGCTCACAAACATACTACACAAAGTCTTTGTCTTCCTGTTGAGGATGGCAATCAGTCTCTCTATTTATTTCAGGCGCTCGTCCACCTCAATGTCCTTTAAAGGAACCACTATGGAATCATCAACTAAACACTTCCGCAACTGAGAGATGTGAAAAATATTGTGGATCTGACTCAACTCTTTGGGTAGATCCAAACAATATGCAACTCTGCCCACCCGGGCAACCACCCTGAAAGGTCCAATATACATGGGGCCCAACTTGTCCCTCTTTCTGAATCGAATGACACATTTCCAAGGTGACACCTTCGAGAGTACCATATCCCCGACCTGAAACTCTAAATTTGACCACCGCCTAACAGCATAACTTTTCTATCAGCTCTACGCAGTCTGTAACCTCCTGCTCACCTGTTGGATCAACTCGGTAGTCCAAAGCACCACCTCCATGCTACCCATGACTAGGGGTGTTCGTTTGGATGGATTGGTTTGATCCAATCCAATCAAAGGAATCCAAATTAATTCCGGTTTTCAAAACATGGATCTGAATAGTCAAAACTAAATTCAAATCTAATTCGATCCGAACCAATTACAATTTGGTTGGATCGGTTTTTATAATTTGGTTTACAAAAACCAAAACATTTTAAAACGACATATAATTATAATATTACCCAACTTTACACAAAAAACAAATTATTTAGTTGTGATTTGAAATTTATAAACAACTAATAAGAAGATATATTATAGTTAAATATTTTATAGAGAGTAAACCTTTGAGAGAAAATGCATATTAATGTTTTTTTTATCGGGTGAAACGTTTTGAACCTATTTGAAAAAATAAATTACAAAATTAATAAATAACTATAGATATATATTATAAATAGATAAGTTATAAATGTTTATTCGGTTTTTTTGGACTATTCGGTTCTGTTTTATAAACCAAAACCAATCCAAAATAATAATTCGGTTTTGTTGAAAACCAATCCAAAAATCCGAATATCCGAACCAAATTATCCAATTGGATAATTCGGTTTCATTCGAATAGTGAACAACCCTACCCATGACCCGTTGACCCACCTAGCCCCAACAAATCGGGGTCCGACACTTCCTCACATAGAGCATCTTAAAAGGAGGTCGATCAATACTGTGACATCCCCAAAATCTTGTCCAGAAAAGACCGATTTCATTTATGTTTTTTAAACATTTTCAGAGTAAATCCTTTTAGTTTTAAAAGAGATGCGAAATTTGTTTCCAAAAACAAAACATGATAAAATAGATATTTATCAAAACATTTCATAAAGAAATATGATTTCATTTCATAATCAAAAGTCAGGATGTCATGTTCCGATACAGATCATAAAGCATAAACGATAATATTACAAGTCGTTCAACAAATATATACATATACAGACTTGTAAACAAAAACAACTTGATGATTCGCCCATCTTAAGCTCTTGCGCCACTTCCTGTAATACAAATAAACTGAGTGGGTCAGGCTTGGGAGCCTGGTGAGCATATAGGGTTTTCAACCCACACTAATTATATTTAATTTTAACAATCCACAATAAACCCGATTACTCATTCCCGTTATCCTCACTTTACGTCCCTAAAATAACTTCTATTATAAGGAACCTAATTCAGGATTTTCATCGGGACGGACATTACTGCAGAGGGGCTTCCTCAACAATAAGTATCCTAAAGGCAACCATGTGGGGGATAGAGTACACCGGTGAACACGTCGTTCACAACACCTACGGGTAATGAGCCTGCTAGTGTTCCACATGACAGTCTAGAATAGTTTGTGGTCGTCATCCATACTCTGCTGAATGACTAGAATAACACCAATAACACCAAGGCCTCT
Source organism: Lactuca serriola (assembly GCF_051521515.1). Lineage (NCBI taxonomy): Eukaryota > Viridiplantae > Streptophyta > Magnoliopsida > Asterales > Asteraceae > Lactuca > Lactuca serriola. The sequence goes on along the minus strand of NC_136411.1, from coordinate 392,145,641 downwards.
CATCTGTTTATTACACACCAATTATCTACCCATGTTCTACCCAACATATTAGTAGATAAAACTATACATTTTTATACATTGTTTAAAAACCTGTATAGCATGCTTTAATCAATACATATTCCACATAACAGATGAGGCATACACACATAACACGTATTTCATAAAGAATATATCAGATCTATGAGATAGAAGAGAGTGAATATACATTCACACATATAACAACAAAATATATACACATAGCACGTATTTTATATAGAATACTTCATAATATTGCGTTGGAATGAAAATGACTACACACTCACTTGATCAGAAGATGATCAGGCAGCACTACGGCTTGCAGAAGTAGTGTCTCTCCGTAGATCTAGAAGATCTTCACAAAAACCGGGCTCCTCGCGGGCAGGGCTTCGGCTCGGAAATCTCACTTCTCGGGATCCTCGGGACTTTGGAACTTGCTTCGGGGCTCGTGAATAATACCGGGGCTTCGGGGTATAAACGGCACACAAAACGAGGCAAAAGACTAGAGAGAAGGATGGAATTTGCAAAAGAACTAAGGCTGCCTTCGGATCCCCATTTATAGGAGCTGAACCCTCGCACGTACGCGGGGCGTACGCCTCGGATCGTAAGCACTTGCGTCATCGGAGGTACTCGAGTGCTGGTTTCGTCACCCTTCGTTGTACGTTGGGCGTACAGCAGTACGCGGGGCGTACTTCGGATAGGTCGGCTGACTCCCCTTCGGATAATATCAGAGGTTTAATTAAAAATAAATATTTAATATTTAATAAACTTCAAAAATTCATATCTCCTTCATACGAACTCCGTTTTCGACGTTCTTTATATCCACGCGAAGGTGAGACTACGCTCTACAACTTTCGTTTAGACTTCGTCGGCTAATTTTGACTTTATTTTTATTATTTATTTATAGGAGGCCCGGACAGAAAAACTTCGTTATAAATTCATAACTTTTTCGTCTAACGTCCGTTCTCGCCTAACTTTTCATCGTTTCGCTATTAACAACTAGATCTTCGATTATCGTTTAGATTGTTTCGGCTAAAAACCGCTCGATCTCAAATCGAGTATTCGGGCTGCATACTGCCAAGTCGAAACTTCAGAAAATCATAACTTCCTCATACGAAGTCAGATTTGGGCGTTCTATACATATTCGGAAACCTCGTTTCAACTAATACAACATTATCCAAAGATATCAAGTTTATTTTACACTTAACTTTTGATGCTCATTTTATTCTTAATTCAATTATATCACATAATTAAGCAAATAAACACATAACTCAAATAATTCACAAATTCACAAATAATACATTTTTATTATTTCAAATTGGGTTACAAAGGTTAACCTAGACTTTTACATTGCTAAAAATGGCAAGCCCAGAAACACAAGCGTTACAAATACTGGCGTGATAGTTGTTGTAAAAAAAACTTTGCCAAAGGAAGATACTTATTCCAGCTCCCACTGAAGTCCATCACACATGCCCGAAGCATGTCCTCTAAAGTCTGGACAGTCGGCTCACTCTGACCATCAGTCTGTGGATGAAAAGTCGTGCTAAAGTACCGTCGCGTACCCAACTCCTCATGACATCTCTTCCTGAACATGGAAGTGAACCGCACATCCTGATCAGAAATCAGTGAAACTGGAACCCCATTCTATGCCACAACCTCCTCGATGTAAACTTCTGCCAACTTCTCCACGTAGATGCTCTCCTTAATAGGAATGAAATGCACACTTTTGGTCAATCGATCCATGATGACCCAAATCGAATCTACCCCTCGCGCGGTCCGTGGTAGATTAATGATAAAATCCATCGTAATCTTTTCCCATTTCCAAACGAGAACACCCAGCAACTCCATTTTTCTGTGAGGTTGTTGATGCTCGGCTTTGACTTTTCTTTAAGTCAAGCACTTCTCCACATACCAGGCTACATCTCGCTTCATTCAAGGCCACCAATAATCAAACGGGAGATCTCTATACATCTTTGTCGCACCTGGATGAATAGAAAACCTTGACTTATGTGCCTCCTCCATCAGATGTAGTCGCGTACCCCCGATTTACTAAACCCAAACTCTCCGATGAAAGGTCAATAACCCCCTACTATCATAATCAAAAGAGGAAACCTAGACCATAATATGCTCACTCTTCTGGTGCTCCTCTTTCATAGTCTCAACCTGATCCTTGGGAATCTGCTCCAAGAGTAGGGTAATCACCATCATCCTCTAACATACACCTTGGATCAGGGTATCAGCCTCCTTGCGGCTAAGAGCATCAACCACCATGTTGGCCTTCCCAGGGTGATAAAGGATCTAACAATCATAATCTTTCACCACATCAAGCCACCTGCGTTGCCTCATGTTCATATTTGGTTAGTCCATCAAATACCTTAAAATCTTGTGGTCCGTGTAGATGATACATTGAACCCCATATAAGTAATGACGCCAAATCTTGAGGGCGAGCAGCATCGTCCCCAACTCCAAATCATGAGTAGGGTAATTCGCCTCATGAGGCTTCAACTGCCTTGAAAACCCTCCAATAATACCCAGCTAAACCAAGGAAGCTATGAATCTCGGATAGAGACCTCAGAACCTCCCACTGCATCATGGCCTCGATCTTGGCCGGAGCAACCAATATACCCTTTTGATTGACAAGGTGCCCCAGAAACTGCACCTCGTGCAACCATAAATCGTACTTGGTGAATTTGGCATATAGCCTCTCTCTCTCTCCTCAAGGTCTCCAAAACCTCTCTCAAATGCTCCTAATGATGCTTTATGGTCTTGGAATAAACTATAATATCATCAATGAAATAAATTACAGATCAGTACAATATCGATCTGCATATGCGGTTCATGATGTCTATGAACGTTGTTGGAGCATTAGTGAGCCCAAAAGGCATCACCACGAACTCATAATGACCATAACGAGTCCTGAAGGCCATCTTCTGAACATCCCTATCTCGAAACCACATCTAATGATAGCCTGAACGCAAATCAATCTTGAAGAACCAAGACACACCCTGCAACTAGTCGAACAAATCATTGAACCTCAAAAGCGGATAACAGTTCTTCAGCTTCAACTTGTTCAGCTCCCGATAATCAATGCACATCCTGTGGAAGCCATCCTTCTTCTTCACGAATACAATCGGCGCTCACCAGGGTGAACTACTTGGTCTGATGAACCCCTTGTATAACAACTCATGCATTTGTGTAGATAACTCGTGAATCTCCGGCGGTGCTAGCCAATAGGGTGCCTTGGCTATTGGAGTCGCACCGGGAACTATATCAATATGGAACTCAACCTATATCTCTGGAGGCACTCCAGGCAACTCCTCTAGGAACACGCCTACATACTCTCAAATAACCGACACATCATCAATCATCCTCTTTTCTCCTCCTTGGTATCAAATACATAAGCCACGAAACCAGAACAACCCCCACTGCAGATATCTCCTAGCTCTCACAGTTGAATAGAGAGTATGTTCATGCTGAGCACCTTCGCCATGAATAACTAGTTCCTCCCAAGGTTGTAAAAATCGTTTGACGGTAGCTCGACGGTCGACTGGTGTTAAGGGATTAATCGGTCTTAGCGGGGATTAATCGAGGATTAATCGGGGACCATAGATATTAATAAAATATTAAAATTAATTAAATATTAATATATCTTAAGAAAAACAAGTACTTCAAAATTAGAATATAAGAAAAATTGTAATTTGAAAATTTGGAAATACGAAAATATTAACATTTTGGTATAATATTTGAAATTTTGAAAATTTGAAAGTTTTGGAGTAAAAAAAGAAAGTTAGTTTTTTGAAAAAATTTAAAATTTTTTTGACCTTTTTTTGACTTTTTTTTGACTTTTTTCGATTTTTTTTACTTTTGTTGACTTTTGTTGACCGATTAATCCCATCAAACCCGATTAATCCTAAATTCCCGATTAATGTCCTAATCCTCGACGGTTGGAGAACGTCAAGCGATTAATCCACGATTAATCGCCGATTAATCCCGACTTCTACAACCATGGTTCCCCCCAACTTGGGGTTTGAACCCGGACTAACTGGTGCCTGCCATCAATCATTGTTCCATTAAGGATCAGCCAACTCATCCCCACAATCACCTTACTCTCACGTAAAGTAATAGGAACCAAATCAATCAGATACCCTCTCCAAATAACTCCAAAACACAACCCCGATGTATCCTAGATCTCGATTATACAACCTTAGGCTTCTTCCTCGAGCCCTTAGATACCTGATCTTGAACCGACTTCCTCTTCCTCACCGCCTCCAGATCTAACTCATGCTCGCAAGCTTGAGCTATCATGTTATTGAACATCTTGCGGCTAGACATAATCACAAACTCTCGAATCTCATCCTTCAGCATATCATGGTACCGGGCCTACTTTATCTCCTCGTCCGCCCCATATTGTGGAACTAGTAAGGCTTTCTCACGGAACATGGCAGTAATCTCCACCACAGTCTCGGTGGTCTGGCGAAGGTCCTGAAACTCCCTCGCCAGTTGTTGAACCTCCATCATGGTCGCACACTCAGCCCTAAATATTGTAACAAAGTCATCTCAAGACATCGTCTCGACAGCCTCGCCTCCCAAGGCATAGTCCACCTCCTCCCACCAATCATGTGCTCTGTCTTTTAAAAGAACGATGCAAATCTGACCTTCGACCTCTCATGGAAAAAGATAGTTCGGAAGGCGTTCCCAATGTCTTCCAAACATCGCCTGTAAGAAATGGGGTTCTTCAATCCAAAGAACTTAAGAGCCCTAAGAATAAAATTCAGAAATTTAAATGAATTGACTCATACTTGAAACGAGTGTTACATACTTGTTACACATATGAAATTTTTAGAAAATTGTATTTGAAATTGTTAGAGATTTTTATATGAAATTTGTATATGCATATTGTTTGTATCTAATTGGTATATATGAATGTATTGTGTGTGTGTGTGTTAGAAATTTGTATATGAAATTTTTAGAAATTTGTATATGCATATTGTTTTTATGTAATTGGTATATATGAATGTATTGTGTGTGTTTGGTATATATGTGTTTTTGTATATGTGTTGTCTTTAACACATTCTTAGGTTTATGTGTATATGTGTAATCTATATATATATATATATATATATATATATATATATATATATATATATCTATGAATCTATCTTTCTATATAATACTATACTTATAAAGGAGACATTTTTTCTATCACCACAATCATTTGAAACATCCATGTCTTTTCATATTTCTTTATAATAATGACTCCATAATATCTATTTAAACATACATAACTTCTCACTAGCATCTAATTAACAACTATCACTCAATAGTTTTTTAAGTTATGGTGCTTAATGGTTCTTATGACACCAATTGACTAAAATTGATATATATATATATATATATATATATATATATATATATATATATATATATATATATATATATATATATATATAGAGAGAGAGAGAGAGAGAGAGTTCAAAATGGTAGATTTTTATTAGAATGGTTTAAAGAGTAGTGTGAGTGGTTGAGAGGTAGATTAGAAACTTCATACAAAAAGATTGTCGATGGAGAGCATAAGTAATACGAAAGAGGAAGATGACGATGGGAATGAAATATGAAAGTTTATGGTAAGAAATATTGCTTCATTTTTCTGCTTTCTTATTATTCAAATTTATACTGTATACTTATGATTTTGATTGGAATGAAAAATATTATATATGAAGATGCTCTAATCATTGTCTCTAGATTCACATGAGCAACAAGACTACTTCACAACAATATAAAACAATAATGGATATTGGAGTTTACAAGATGGTGCAGGTTAATGTTCATTCCACTTCAAATTGTATAACTAGACTTTTAAAAAAGATTCATTGGGTGTAATCTCTAGGATGATGTAATGGAGTGCATGTCGTCGTTTAATTTTATAGGACTTCATGTTGTGTTGGATGTTTGCAATCGCTTACATGGAAATGGTCCTATAGATGACAATTATGTAGTTGATAAAACTTATTAAAATTGATTTTGTTATATTCCTTAAAAATGGTAAATTTGAGTTGTTGATATATCATTACATGCTATTATTTGATTTTAAATCGTTTAATCATTCATGATCTTTTTAAACGAGACGTTTATGACTTAACTGTAAGGCAACTAAAAGTGAAATAAGATTTATCCATTGTAATTTGCACCTCTAATTTTATGTTATGCTAATGGAAAGCACAATGGCACGAGACTCTATTAAAATACAAATTGTTTAATTGTTTTACAACTTATATATTCTAATAACATATGAGGGCTAAAACTCATTTTGGATTTTATAATTATTATTAGTCTGGTTAGAATCTATTACAAAATATTTTGACATCAATTATCAACATCTTTTATTTATAATTTTAACTTTTCATTTAATTCATTGTATTTACGTTATCAATAATTTATATGGTTAGATATTTTTACATATGTTGTAATAGTCAACCAATTTATTCCGTAATAAAAAAATTAGAACCATAATACCAATAATTTTAGGAGCGGTTTTTAAATATTAAAAATTGACATAACATGTTTTAGGATCGGTTCCAATATTCTAGAGTCATAGGTTCCGATTTTAATAGGTCAATATATAAAATATGACCAAAACCCATAGATAAAATTATAAATTTCAACATATTTTAACCATATATTTGTTTTACTGCGCAAAGTGCGAGAACACATTTAGTATACTTATAAAAGAAACATTTTTTACTTGCATCAAGTACAGTTAAAACCTCCATGAACTTTCAAATTTATTTCAAATAATTATTATAAATTGGTTAATAATGTTAAATTTAATGCAAAAACTAAATTTTATTCATAAATTAACTAACTACAATATTTACAATATCACATTTTACTTCTGTTTATAAAATTATAACTTTAACATTTTTACATATTATAATCAACTTATTAGTTTAGATATGTTGTTTTTTGTGAGCAGTTTTCATTGTAAAGTCACAAATTTTGTACAATTTATGATTTTATGCAAAATAGTTAAATTATTAATTTTAATATAATTTTAAACGGTTAACTTAATCAAAAATTCAATTAGATGACCGAGAGACCATTTTATAAATAGTTAAAAGTTATAAATTATATTGTTAAATCTAAATTGTAATCCTAAATTAATAAAAAAAAAAACCATGAAATTGTTTTTTTTTAATTATTAAGAATTTTCAAATAAGTAGCTTAAAGTAACTTACAATAAGAATAGTTCAAAATAATATTATATAAAAAGTTATAATATTATCTTTAAAATAAATAACTACAATCAAAGAAACTAACAATATTCATACAATAAATTTTAAAAAAGTTGAATAACTTACAACAACAATAGTTAAAAGTAATATATACAAAAATTATATTGTTACCTTTAAAAACAAAAACAATGTTTAATATTTTAAATAATTACAATGATAGAAATTAAAATTTTAAGCAAATAAACTTTTGAAAACTAATTAATCTTAACAATAACTATAAATATCATTAAATTATATGTTATATTTAATTTTATTTATGAATAACATGCAGGTAGAGGTCATTGAGACAATTAAGATAATAGAATTTTAAAAGACTTCTACATTATCATATATAATTTAAAACAAACAATCTTTATATCAATTTATTATAAGATTTATTATATAAGAGTTAACAACAACGTCATTGATATATTTAAAAAAACATATATTTGTAAGATTTCAAATATATTGTTGTATTTTGCGTAACGCGGGGGTATTTACATAGTTAGTATACGTATATGTGTATTTTGTATATATGTGTGAATATGTGTATTTGGTACATGTGTATATGTATGTAATTTTTTTTGACTTAATTAGGCTAGTCCTCAAAACTCCATAATATGTAAAATACATTGTTATGAATTTGGTAGTTTTTTAAATTGTTAAGGACTTAGTTGATTTGGTAGTTTAATAGTTTCTTAAATTGTTAAGAACTTAGTTGATTTGGTAGTTTAACAGTTTGTTAAATTGTTAATGACTTAATGTGCTTGTGACATAAATATTAAGTAATAATAATTTTTATTTTTAGTTTGATATTTTAACTTATATACTTACTTTGTAGGCTATGGATGTTAACATTTTTCTTCAAAACTCGGCGTTTGTGACGGCAATTGGAAACATTATCCGCTCGTTTAGCAACAAAACCAACAATGTGAGCAACAACGACGCAGAAAACGACAATGGGGAAGATGACTAGTATTTCTTGTTTTATGTTATGGATGGTGTTTTTATGAATTTATTAGATTATGGATTGGAGCGACTGGTATTTCATTATTTCATGTTTATTAGATCGTTTATGTAATGTGCTATATTTTGTTTGTATTATTGTCATGTTTTATGTAATGCAGATTTCTAGATTATGATTTCTATATTTTTGTACATTCTGTATTTTATAATATCAACCAATATAAAATATAAATTTTATTAAAAAAAGTCATTAGCGGTGGCTGCTTTAGCAACGCCTGTAATCACTTGTGGCAACAATCAACTCTGGAAAGCTTTAACGGAATAACTCCGCGGTCGCCGGAAAGTTATTAGTGACGACGTTGAGTTTTAGCGACGCCAACTATTAGACACGACTCTGATAGTTACGATTTTTGAGTATTAACTACGCGATAATTGCGTCGACGCATTTGCAACGATGACGATTTTTTTTAATTAATTGCGACGATTTTTGCCGTCGCTGTAGTGACTTTTTTTGTTGTGGATGGTGGGTGGTGATAGAGTTGGTGGCAGTGATGGTAGAAGATAATTGATCCCTCTTAAATAAGATTTTGATTTCATCCTCTTGTTGATCGAATTAATTTCCATCTGTTGATGGAAAGTTTGAAATTATTTAACATTTCAATTTCCTTTAAAAGACTTTAACCAAACATTAAAAAATAGTAATGTCTTCAATGGAACTTTATATATATTTCAAACGATTCCTTTCAGTTAAATAGGGCGAAGGTAGCTCTAATAAATGGTTAAAGTCGACAATGCATAGATGATAAATCCTCCTTAATAAATAAAGTTTTTTTTTTTGCCACATGTCAATCTCTCATGAGTTTTGACACTTGTCATTTTATGGTATTTTTGAAATAAATATTATCCACTTGTCAATTTTTGATTTGTTTCAATTTTTAAAATTAAAATCATATACTTATATATGTAAAGCATTAAATATCATATATATGATATTGAATTGCAATAAATATATTTTTCCTTTCTTATTTTAAAGTTGTATATTAAAAAAATATTTTTTGTGTACATTTTAATTTAATGTTTATTTTTTTTTAAATCAACCCGTGTAATACACGGGTCTCACACCTAGTCTACCCTAATAAATGAAAATGACTTTGTCACATGTCCTCTTCTCATTCATTTGGACACATGACATTTTCTAGAAATTTTAAATTTTTCTATTTTCCACTTGTCATTTTATTGTATTTTTGATTTTATTAAATTAAAATCCACATTTAATATATAAGGTAATATATATGTAAGGTATTTATTAGAAAATGGTTTATATATGTAATGTATCTAATGCATTAAAGTCTCATTAATTTTAATAATTCAAAAAATTTCTTATTTTTCTTATAAATGTAAAGTTTTCAAATTGTTAAAATTTTATATTTAATTTTTTTTAAATAAACTCATGTAATACATGGGTCTCACACCTAGTAATTATGTTAAAAAACAAATTTAGTTGTGTCAATTCCGTACATGTTTGTTTATCAAAAAACTATTTACATTGAACCAAAAAAAATCATAACTAGAATCAAACAGATAAAACAAGTTGATGATTTGCAACATACTCAAACTCGCATACGATCGTTTATAATAAAAAGACATGGCTATATTAAATTGCAACAAATTTGATTTATTCCACCAAAGAGAAAGACCATTAACATTGTTAGTAGTCAACATCTTATTGCAAGATTTACTAGTAGTCTTGATATAATTATTAGTGTTTTTGGAAAAAAAAAAATCGTCCTGATTTTGCTTATTAGGAATCAAATAATTACTTTTTTGATATTTAGTTTAATACATATGTAAGGGTATGAGTTAGGGGTGTAAGTGAGTCGAGTCAACTCATGAGATCTTCGAGGCTGACTCGAAAAATACTTGAAATCGACTCTGATCAAGTCAAGTCGAACTCGAGCTCGAGCATTAAAATACTCGGCTCGTGAAGCTCATGAGCTTAATCGAGCTTGAGCTTCGAGTATTTTTCGAGTTGGTCTCGAAGATCTCACGAGTTGACTCGACTCACTTATAATTCAAACTCGGGCTCGATTTCGAGTATTTTTCGAATGAGTTACATTTCAAACTTGGGTTCGAGCTCAATAAAGTAACCGAAACTTTTGGGCTCGATTACACCCTAGTGGGGGGTATCACGAGAAAAATACACTTTCAAGCATGACATTACTTAACTCGAGACCGAGTTTGAAAATTGAAATGTAGGCTCGAGGTGAGTTTTGAGCCCTAGTGTTTTAGTCGAATTTCGAGCTTAGCAGTACTCAACTCGACTTAGCTCGATTACACCCTAACGAGGGTATCATACCCTCCCAACTTTCTTTGCCACATAGACATCACATTAGTTTTTTTCTCTCTTATTCTTTCAATTATTCTCAACCATCTACACAAGTAGCTCATTTTTCTGAACCCTTTCAATTTTGATCAAAAAAATTTATAAAATTTTTCAAAGAAATTACAAAATAAATAAATAAGACTAAAATTAAAAAATATATATTATTACAAAAATCACAGCAAATTAAAATCCTAAGTACAAGAATTAAAACATATAAATATTTCTAAGCCTCCAATACATAAATTTGTGCAATTCGCTTGCAAGCGGAACCACATTCAACTGCACTCCAGTTAAATCGTCATGTTGCTTTAGGAAAAAAACTGTAAATCTTTATCAAATCGTTTTCCTTCATCAACCATACCTCCTCCTCTAGAACTGTGACAGTTGTTTCTCGACACCTCTTCTAAAATGCATAAGTTTATCCCTTTGATGTCGCTCTTTGTTCTCCTTTGCCTTGTCGGTAATTTTTGTTAGCCGGCCAACTTCATACATGAGGCTTCTGATGCCCTTTCGTCGTCGCGGTGGCAGTTTTGCATTGGTGCTTTTTCTTAACAACATGTTAACCTTCCTCGTTCATGTGACTTGAAAATTAGGCATCTGATCTACTTGTATACGTGTTGGAATCGGATGTTTTGTTCCCTTTTGCCGAAGGATGTAGGGGGTTGTCACCCATCAAGCCAATGGTAAGCCATTTGGCATTGGCATTTGGGTTTTAGGCATCATATTTGACACTGGCATTTAGGTATCAGTTTGGAGTCGACGATTTCTTTTTGTAGTAGCCGTTTTTTTTGGATTTACCACGGCTTAGATCCATTGGAATTGATATTGAAAGAATGGAATTGAAATGGAAGAGAGTAGAGAGGAAAGAAGGAAGGTGGTGTGAATTTTTGAGTTGGGTTAGTGTATTTTAATAAATGTATTTTTTTTTTTTTTTTTTTTTTTTTTTTTTTTTTTTTTGAAACATAACAATTACCCAACAGCTTCATCGTATTCGTGAAACCGCCCAAACCAAACCCACCGCAACATAGAACGGAGGGTCCGCCAAGTAACATTTTCCAGCAAAAAAATCATTGACGCCGTGCACCCTAAGAGAACAAAATTACTCCATAAACCCTTCTTTAACTCTAAATAGATATAAAAGATGACAAATTAAATTGATTCTTATTTTTTATGCCTACAAATGTTCCTACCCAATCAAATTATGACAAATGACATCTTTCCATATTTTTTAACTTCTTTCCATATTTTTTAACTAACTCGTTAAAGCTATATTAGAAATATATCAAATAAAATTAAATTGAATGGTGATTTGTCATAAATTTAATGGGTAGGAATAATTATAAACATAAAAGGTAGGAGGTAATTTAATTTCTCATAAAAGATATATAAACCTATTGCTGTTTAGAATAATAATAATAACAACAAAACATGGTATACAAGATATGACAGATGTTTAAGGCTTTAAATAATATAAAAAATATATTATTGCATGATCATCACTGCAATCTAATACCGATATTGTTTTAAAAGTGATTCCTACTCACATTGCAACAGCTGCTTTATATTAGAAAATATATTAATTAATTAGCATTGATTATTATTCAATAAATTCACATGAATAATTTTTTTAAAATTAAATCATATTAAATATATAATATACTCTTTAACAAACATTGATGCACTTTAATTTATGTATTTTATTAGTTATTTATACGGTCAAGGCTTTCTTAGCCAGATAACTTTGTACTGTATTTGATATATATTGAAGCAAGATTGATGTTAATTAGACAAACCCAAATAAGTGAAATAAAACATGACAGCAACTCATTATCGATCTCTAAAATATGTAAAAGACATAAATGCCCTTCTTATTTGTCAATATTTACAGTAGCCCTAAAAAGTTTGTCTAATTTAATCGAGTTGAGTCCGGTCTAGTATGATCCAATATTCATGAAACAAGAACATATCACTTCCATAAAAGTTGAATTAAAAGTTCATGAAAGTTTTAACATTCTCCATAAGCCTGTTTAGCATATCATACAAATCTATTTACATTGCACATGAACATAACCTTCCTTATAATAAGCTTTTACATTCTATTATGAACATATAAGAAAATTTAAGTAGTAATAATAGAAAATCATGAAGATGTGGAAGCATGAAGAAGATAACCAGAGATTAAAGAGCTGAAGGCAAAGGCAACAAAAGCCACAAAACCAAGACTAACAGAAGTGGTAGCCAGCTGTGGGAACTTGTCTGCACCCCAATTCGATTTCCAGTCGTCTACTCTTGTGGCTGCTGATGATCCCGATGATATCAGAAGGTATGTCAACATCTGAATTTCACCAAATTTCAGTTAGAATTGAGAAATATTACATGATCACATTCAAAAACCCTTTGTTGATGCTCAAAGAAAAGTTTGAATTGGATAGATGTTTAAATTCACAAGAAAAAACCAATATCAGATCCAAAAACTTGCCTGGTCCATGGCGAAATCAAAGTAATACCGGAGATAATGGCGTCTTTTGTAATGATTTCCGGTGGCCAATTGATAGGCCAGATCAAGTCCTTGTAGCACAGCGTATGCAAATCCGACAATGTTCACTGCCATGGAGTACCTGAAAATCCACTATGATTAAACAAATGAAATGTGATTGGATATATTTAGAGGGGGGCTGGAGAGAAGAGAGAATCACCGGAACTCCTTGTAACGGTAGAATGAATCGAGAGCCCATCCCTGACGCTTGTCGGTGGCCATCACCGACAACGATATCAAACAAAAGAGCAATTCGAAAATCCTAAACCCTAACGCTATCTTCTTCATCGATCCTTCTTTTTCCATCCTACTAACGCTCCCCATAGATGACCTCGGCCGCCTCCCTTGGTTTCCACCGCCTGTTCGTGGTTCCTCCGGTGGCTTTCCAACGTATCCGTCTTGAGCGCCGCGTTCCGCTTTCTTAATCGGAACAGTCTCTTCTCGAACATACCTGTTCACCGTCGACACAGGCGCCGGCGACGCTACCCTCGCTCCGGTTAAATCCGGCAACGGATCTAACGTTGGTGAGCCGTGTGATGTCTCTCCTTCTTCTGCTGCTTCTGATTCTGCTTCAGGTTGTACCTCAACTCTTTCGGGAGAGAATCCATGGCTGAGAGATGACAGAGAAGACATAGTTGACAACGGGGAATCTTCAGGTGATCTAGCCGGCGGAGAAGGATGTCGTCTCCGATCTCGAGGATAACCGGAAGAAGAAGTTGCCAGCGAATCAACATCAACCTGCCGTTTCTGTTTCAATTCTCTTTCCATGATGAAATCAAACGTTTGAGTTTGATTGAATCGTAGGGTTTTTGCCCAATGGTATCCAAAAATCGAAACAACTGCTAGGGAATCTAGAAACCTGATTCATTCCAGTAATCTTTTGCTTCGATTGGGTGCGCCATAGCTTAAGAAAGAACACTGAGATGTGCATAAGGCAAAGTCTTTGATGGGTTTTGTATGGTTGGTTGAAGAGTAAAGTGTGGTAAGGTACACAATTTTATTTTGTCTCCTTCTCTGTAAATTAACAAAGGAAAAGTTATTTTCTTTACAAATATGTTTTTAAAATGATGTTATAATTTTATAATCGAAGATAAGTTGTTTGAACATAAAGTTATTATATAAATGCTATAATAATCAAATAATTCAATGAAAACATATATGCACGTCCAAATACCTTGATGTACAAATAGGGATGTAAATGAGACAAGCCAACTCGCGAGAAACTTGAGACGATTCGACCTTAATCGAGCTGAGCTCGAGCTCGAGCTACTCAAGTACTAAAATACTCAGCTCGTAAAGCTCGTGAGCTTAATGCAATTTAAATATATGACATTTCTTTATAATTGTTCATTTATAACATATATATCATTTCTTTATAATTATTCATTTATGACATATATGGTTGATGTTATATTGATATTAGGTGATTAATAGTGGGTTTTTTTTTGTAGTTTGGACATTTGCATGTGGAATGTTTAATATTTCTTACTCAATTTAATGATTTTGAATTTGTTTAAATATTAATCGAGTCGAGCCGAGCCGAGCTCGAGACTGTCGAGTATTTCACAAGCCTGAGCACGAGCTTAAAATCAAAGATCGAGTCGAGTTCAAGCCAAGTCTCAAGCTCGAGTATTTTAGTCGAGCCGAGCTTCGAGCTTGGTAGTATTCGACTCGACTCGGCTTGTTTACATCCCTATATACAAAACTAAATATAAATTGATAATATTGCACTTTGTTCGATATAATTGGGTAAATTGTACAAAAGTCAATAACTTTTATTTTTTTCAATTGATACCGAATTTTTTTTGTTACAAATAAGTCACAATGTTTCCAGTTATGACTGGTTGACCGGTTGGCTTCAAGTAAACCGGTTGCACTACTGACGTGGCATGATGACGTGTTAAAAGCGAAAAAAATGACACAAAAGATACTATGTTTTCAATTTGTAACATCCAGTAAAAAAAATTCAAAACCACCCCAAGACAATAATAGTTTACAAAAACATTATTTCAAAAGTATAATTCATAAATCAGAGTTACCCAAAATCATAACCTCATAAAATCCAGGATGATGTGCACGATCACGCCTTTGTCTGGCCCCTATCATCTAAGGTACTTGATAAATTTGGATGAACCTAATAGCTACAAGGAAGCCATGGCGGGCCCTGAGTATGCTAAATGGAAAGAGGCAATGGACAGCGAGATCAAGTTTGGAACTTGGTTGACAATGTACCAGGTCGAAAGACAGTTGGGTGCAAATGGATCTTCAAGAAGAAGACCAACATAGATAGAAAAGTGTACACGTTCAAGGCACGGCTGGTTGCGAAGGGTTTTACTCAAACCCCGGGGGTTGACTATGATGAGACCTTCTCACCAATGGCCAAGATCAAGTCTATCAGGGCCATGTTAGCTATCGTTGCGTTTCATGATTATGAAATTTGGCAGATGGATGTCAAAACTGCTTTCCTTAATGGGAAGCTGGCTGAAGATGTTTACATGTGTCAACCAAAAGGTTTTATGGATGCTAAATACCCCAATAGAGTGCCCAAGCTTGAGAAATCCGTTTATGGATTAAAGCAAGCCTCTCGCAGATGGAATCTTTACTTCGATGAGAAAATCAAAGAGTTTGGTTTTTATAGAAGTGAGGATGAGTCCTGCGTATATGTCAAAGCTAGTGGGAGTATAGTTAGTTTTCTAGTATTGTATGTTGATGACATACTGCTCATAGGAAACGACGTTCCAAACTTGCAGAAGGTTAAGTCCTGGCTTGGGAAGTGTTTTGCTATGAAGGATACAGGGGAACCTGCTTATATTCTAGGGATAAGGATATTGAGAAATAGAAGTAAAAGACTAATAGGACTTAGTCAGAGTACTAACTTAGACAAGGTGCTGAAACGTTTTAGCATGGAGAATTCCAAGAAAAGGGAGTTACCAATCCAGAGCAATACCAAGTTGAGTAAGACTCAGATTCCGAGTACCGATGCCGAGATAGCGGAGATGAGTCAAGTGTCAAATGCTTTCGCCGTTGGCTCGATCATGTACGTTATGACATGTACTCACCCAGATGTGGCTTTTGCATTAAGCATGGCCAGCCGATATCAAGGGAACCCAGGTAGAGCTCACTGGTTGGGGTGAGCATGGTGCGGTTTTTGGCCAAAACCGAACCGAAAACCGTAACTTTGGTTTTTTGAAGTTTAGAAACCGCACCCTGCGGTTCGGTTTTTGCGGTTTTTATGCGGTTCGGTTTTTGCGGTTTTTTTACTTGTTTTTGCGGTTCGTTTTTTTTGCGGTTTTTTGTTAGATTTTTTTTTTGGTTTTTGTTTTGCCTTTTTGCTAAACCTCAGATAATTCAGCGAGTTATTTTGACTCAGATGAGGAGTGCTAATCATTTCTTGGAGATGAACCGATACCACCACCTTTTGGTTTGAAATCAAATTGCATAACCAGTCATCCAAAATGTTTCTAATGCTTGAATATAATACAAATTAAACATAATATTTGTTTGACAGGTATATACGTTAATATTGGTTAATGTATTCATAAAAATGATACTATCATCACTAGTACTCTTTGCAAAACTAAAAACCACACCATCGGTTTTCATTTCGGTGTCGGTTTTTCGGTTTCGGTTTATGCGGTTTTTTCGGTTTTTTTGGTTTGCAGTTCGGTTTTTGCTCACCCCTACTCACTGGACAGCAGTGAAGAACATTCTTAAGTACCTGCGAAGGACTAAGGACTAGGTCCTTATACTTGGTGGGAGTGATGACTTAAGAGTGACATAGTATAGTGACGTCAGTTTTCAAACCGACGGAGATAACTTCCGCTCTCAGTCAGGCTGGGTATTTACCCTTAATGGAGGAGATGTGACTTGGAAAAGTTCCAAGCAGGAGACTGTGGCCGATTCAACGTGCAAATCAGAATACACAGCAGCAAACGAAGCGTCGAAGGAGGCTATATGGTTGAAGAACTTCATTTGATACTTTGGAGTTGAACCAGGCATAAAGGAGCCCATGGAGATTTTCTATGATAATGAAGGAGCGGTTGCCTTAACCAAGGAACCAAGGGTTCATGGCAGATCTAGACATATCGACGGAAAATACCATTTCATCAGACATCGGGTAGAAGAAGGACTCATCGTGGTCAAGAGGGTATCTTCAGAAGAGAATCCCGCGGATTTCCTCACAAAGGGTCTAAGTAGGATCAAGCACATTCAGTATGCGAGGAGCATTGGTCTGAAGGACGATATTAGTTTTAGTGATTAGATAGACTTTTAGAAACTTGTAATAGATAAATGTAATTGACATTTGGTGATTATATAATGGAGATTTATATATACTATTGTTTACTATCTTGTGTCAATTGTTTACTATTGTTTCATTTTTGCATGTTTTACTTCCTAAATAATTGAATTGTTCAAATTATCCACAGTCGATCATACTTTGGAAATAAGTAATGAGGCAAGATTGTCATGAATTGGTTTGTAGACCGTCTAAGTGCTTAACCATAGCAAAATTTTGCTGCAATGTTCATGAGTACTTTTGAAATAAGATTTGAGTATTGGATTAAACTCACGCTCATTTGAATCACTTCATGGAATTCGAACGAGTGATTGTTGGGCGATAATATTGTATAATCTTTAAACCGAGATATATGAGTTGTTGTTTACAAGTTGGTTGTGCATTGATAATGCGTGAATGCATCAGTAACTTGATGTTATAAAACATATTGATGTGTACGATTTCATGAGTAAATAGTACAAGCATATAAGTCAAAGTTTATCTGTTCCTTTTATCTTAAGGGGTAAAAGCGATATCTTGGGCCCCTCGATGATTTTGTGTTGACTTATGTGGCGGGTCTTGTCCGGACTAAATTGATGTGTTCATTAAGTTCTATGTCAGACAAATCAGAAATCGGGAAACAATCTGTTGGACATAAAGAATGATTAAGGTATTCTTTGTATTCCTTCTTCTCCTTCTTTGCATCGATCACAAATGTCAAGTATGATGTGCATCCTTTATACAAACATTTTCTAGCTTTCATCAGGGAATTGATTCCAGAATTTACTCTGCGTTTATCCCTGTACACCATAAATGAATCTTTTCCAGGTGGGTTTACTCTCATTATCTTCTTCTTGCATAGTATCCCAGCATCATTGGCGATAAGCAAATCCATTCCTAGTACGATGTCGAAACCATTCAACTCGACGGGTAACATCTCCTCGTGGAATTCGTTTCCGTTTAAGTTGATGTCAATGTTTTTAATGCAATCGCCAATAAGTATGAATTTGCCACTGGCAACTTCTATAACTAGAGCATTATCAAGTTTATCTACAGGAAATGCTAGTCTTCCACCAAATTTGTGTGATATAAAGGAGTAATTCGCTCTGGAATCAAACAATATATTGGCAGGCAATCCATTTACAAGAAAGGTACCTGAAGTGACATATGTTGCATCCTTTGCGGCTTCCAATGGATGGGTTTTTAGCATAACAACATCTTATGTGTTCATGTAACCCTAATTGCTTTTGATCTAAGTTTTTCACTAATTGAACATGCAAAAAAATTCCAAAGCAATAACCCTAGATTTAGCATATACAATTCGAAATTCATATATCAAAAGGGTTAGAAATATTACCTTGCTTGTTATATAGCAATAACAAGAACTCCTTGATTGATCTTGACTCTTGAAAGCTTTAGTGCCCTAAATGTTGCACCTCTAATGGATCACAAACACTTGTAGCAAGAGGATAAGAAGGAGAGAGGATAAAACACTAAGAATTTCGGCTAGGGTTTCTTCAAGGAAGCATTGGCCGAAAATCACAAGGCATGGGGTCTTTAAATAGTTGGTGGGTTGCTAGGGTTTCAGGTGGAAACCCTAATTTCATGCTTAGGGCTTAAGCAACCTATGGACCTCCCACTAGAAGGCCTTGGACAAATTCTATAGGGCCTCCCTATAGAATTTTGTCCATCCCATTCCAATGGAGTCCAGCAGCCCAATTTTGCAACTATTAATGATTTACAAAACAACCCTCGTTCCTTTAATCAGTTCCTTCGATCCCAAAATTAATTCCAAATTACTTTCTGATCAAATACTAATTAAATAATATGATTTCTAATTAATATATTATTCTCATAATATATTAATAAATAATTTATTAACCTCTCTCTCCAAAATCATGTTGTCAAGTTGCTAAAGTGAAGGCAACCCAAAAGGACCATGCTACTATCAAATCAAGTTCATACCAATTAAAGTTATGGTCTTAGACACTTAATCCAAAAGTCTCCTACTTGGATAAGTCTAATAACTATAATTGTAAGCACGAATTCTGAATCTTATTAGCAATTGTAGCTCTCAAAAGTCGTTGTTGAACTCTGACCTAGTCAGTCTTGTCCTTAAGATAATGGATCATATAATCCTTCATTCTGCAATATATCATGTGGACAAAGACATAGAACAGAATGATTCTCATTGTCTACAAGTTTGTTTCCCGATTTCTAATTTGTATGACAAGGAACTTAATTGAACACATCAACTCATAATTCAACACAAAATCATCGAGGGGCCCAAGATATCGCTTTTACCCCTTGAGATAAAAGGAACATATAAACTTTGACTTATATTCTTGTACTATTTACTCATCAAATCATACACAACAATGCGTTTTATAACATCAAGTTACTGATGCGTTTGCGCAATATCAATGCACAACCAACTCATATATCTCAGTTTAAAGACTATATGATATTATCGTCTCACAATTACTCGTGATACATTCCATGAAGTAATTCTAATGAGTGTGGGTTTAATCCAATACTCAAATCCCCATTTCAGGAGTACTCATGAACGTTACAACAAGTATTGCTATGTCTAAACACTTAGACAATCTACAAGCCAATTCATGACAGTCTTAATTCACTACTTACTTCCAAAGTATGATTGGTTGTGGATAATTTGAATAATCCAATTATTATGGAAGTAAAACATGCAAAGTTGAAACACAAAGTAAACAATTGAAAAAAGATAGTAAGAAATACTCATTTATAAATCTCCATTATATAATCACCAAATGTCAATTACATTTATCTACTACAAGTTTCTAAAATATTCTGTCTAATCACTAAAACTAATATCGTCGTTCAGACCAATGCTCCTCCCATGTTGAACGTGCTTAACCCTACTCAGACCCTTTGTGAGGGGATCCACAGGATTCTCCTCTAACGATACCCTTTTGATGACGAGGAGTCATTCTTCTACCCGATGTCTGATTAAGTGATATTTCCTGTCGATATGTCTGGATCTTCCATGATACCTTAGTTACTTGGTTAAGGCAACCGCTCCTTCATTATCGCAGAAAAACTCCATGATGGCACAACTCCAAGATCTCCAATGAATTTCTTCAACCATATAGCCTCCTTTTACGCTTCGCTCGAGGCTATATACTCTGACTCACACATTGAATCAGCCACAGTCTCCTGCTTGGAACTTTTCCAAGTTACTGCTCCTCCGTTAAGTGTAAACACCCAACCAGACTGAGAACGGTAGTTGTCTCGGTCTGTCTGAAAACCGACGTCACTATAACCAGTAACTCTCAAGTCATTACTGCCTCCAAGAACAAGGACCCAGTCCTTAGTTCTTCGCAGATACTTAAGAATGTTCTTTACAATTGTCCAGTGAGCTTTACCTGGTTCCCTTGATATCGGTTGACCATGCTCAAAGCAAAATCCACATCAGGGCGAGTACATGTCATAGCATACATGATCGAGCCAACAACAGAAGCATATGGAACTCGACTCATTTCTACCATCTCAGCATCGTTACTCGGACTCTAAGTCTTAATCAACTTGGTATTGCTCTGGATAGGTAACTCTCCCTTCTTGGAATTCTCCATGCTAAAACGCTTTAACACTTTATCCAAGTAAGTACTCTGACTAAGTCCAATTAGTCTTTTACTCCTATTTCTCAAAAACCTTATTCCCAGAATATAGGCAGCCTCTCCTAGATCCTTCATAGCAAAACACTTTCCAAGCCAGGACTTAACTTCCTGCAAGGTTGGAACTTCGTTTCCTACGAGCAGTATGTCATCAACATACAATACTATAAAGCTAACTATACTTCCACTGGATTTGACATATACACATGACTCATCCTCACTCCTAGAGAATCCAAACTCTTTGAACTTCTCATCAAAGTAAAGATTCAATCTGCGAGAAGCTTGCTTCAATCCATAAATTGATTTCTCAAGCTTACACACTCTATTGGGATATTTATCATCCACAAAACCTTCTGGCTGACACATGTAAACATCTTCAACCAGCTTCCCATTAGGTTAAGTGGTTTTGACATCCATCTGCCAGATTTCATAATCATGAAACACAACTATGGCTAACATAACCCTAATAGACTTGATCTTGGCCACTGGTAAGAATGTCTCATCATAGTCAACCCTCGGGGTTTGAGTAAAGCCCTTCGCAATCAATCGTGCCTTAAACATGTGCACCTTCCCATCCATGACATTCTTCTTCTTGAAGATCCATTTGCACCCAACTGTCTTACGACGTGCCACATTGTCAACAAAGTTCCAAACTTGAATGTCATACATGGACTGGATCTCGTTGTCCATTTCCTTTTTCCATTTAGCAGACTCAGGGTCCGCCATGGCTTCCTTGTAGTTAGTAGGCTTATCCAAATTTATCAGTGTACTATCATTGATAAACATATCAACTTCTGCAGATATATGGAAACCATACAGCACATGCGGAACGCTAACCCTACTAGAACGCCTAAGAGGTAATGACTGGTCAATTGGTTCAACATGAATTTCTTCCTTGGGTTGAGTGCCAGTGTTAGAGGTTACTTCATCGCTTGAGTCTTGAATTTATTTAAGGTCAATTATACTCCCACTGTCCTCTTTGCATATGAGTTCCCTCTCACGGAAAACTCCCCCTTCGTGCTAAGAAGACCACGTTCTCACTAGGTCTGTAGAACAAGTATACAAAGGAATTTTGTGGGTAGCTGATGAAAATACACCGCTCACATTGAGGTTCAAGCTTGTCATGAGTCCATCGTCTAACGAAAACTTCACAACCCCAAACCTTGATATGTGACAACGAGGGAACCTTCCCTGTCCACATTTCGTGAGCTGTTTTGGCAACCTTCTTTGCCGGGACTAGATTAAGGATATGGGTGGCAGTCTCTAAGGCATACCCCTAGAACGATATTGGAAGCGAAGCTCTACTTATCATGGAACGAACCATGTCTAACAAGGTTCGATTACGCCTCTCAGCCACACCATTTAGCTGTGGTGTCCTAGGAGGTGTCAATTGTGAAACAATTCCACATTCCTTGAGGTAGTCGTGGAACTCGATACTGAGATACTCACCACCCTTATTGGATCTGAGCATCTTGATCTTCTTGCCCAATTGATTCTCGACTTCATGTTTGAACTCTTTGAACTTTTCAAAGGTTTCTGACTTATGCTTGATTAAGTAGATATATCCATATCTTCTATAATCATCAGTAAAAGTCACATCAAATCGATTCGCATCCTTTGTGGCGGATCCGAAGGGCCCACACACATCGGTGTGTATGAGATCCAACAATCCATCACCTCTTTCACAAGTACAAGTGAAAGGTGATTTAGTCATCTTTCCAAGAAAACAAGACTCGCATGTATCATCCGACCCAAGGTCAAATGATTCCAACACACCATCCTTTTGGAGTTGGGAAATGCGCTTCTTGTTGACATGTCCAAGAC